>NC_072856.1:1220000-1830000 GCF_028858705.1 Grus americana | reverse complement strand
GGAGATGGCTATTTACCAGTGAGAAATTTCTGGGCTGAAGAGTCACAGCTTGGGTAATGCTGGATAATGTCCTTGGGAGGGGGAAGCGCTGGCGGGATTTATAGCAAGTCTTTGAGGCTTGGCTTCCATAGTTAGATCTGGCACAAATTTAGAAAAGCAGCTGGAGGATGAGTTTGTGCTTGGAATCATTAGCAGCAAGGGCTGTGCTGAATTACCAAATGCAACCTGGGGGAGATATTGTTTCTGGGCTTTCTGTCAAGGCCAGTAAAATAAATTTACTATATGCCGAAAGCGAACCCACAGCACTGTAAAGGCATGTAGTGCCCTGGCTCCCTGCATGGGACATGGCTTGCAGAAGGGGAGGGATCCTGCAAAGCAGTGCCCGAGAAAGCAGCTTTGTGGCTGGAAATGTGGTCTCACCTGCTGAGGCAGAGCTTGGAAACCTCATGGCTGGGCAAAAGAAGCAGCTCACCAGTGCGCTGTCTCTGCTAGTGTGAAAGGAAAGAGCTGTGCCCAAGAGAAGGAGCTGGCCAGGAATATGCCAGCAGCGCCCTGCCCAGCTTGCCGGCAATGGGATGGTGATGGTCTGTCTCTTCACGTGCACGGCAGAGGTGTGCCACCCCCGTGAGTACAGAGTCCTGCCCTGCCTTTGGGTGGCACTTGAGCTCCCAGAGCCACCTGCAAACCCTGGCGTGTCAGGCTAGAGCCTGACTTTGTGCTTTCAGCTTGTCTCCAGAGCATCTGTCCCCAGGTTAGGCTGGCTGTGGCTGCAGAGGTCTCATCTCTGAAACAAGCCTTAGATTACAGTAGGAATTAACTCGTTTTAGGGGTTCAGACACACAGGGTGGGCCACGAGCGAATCCAGCCACTTGGGCTGCTCCATATTAGACCAGCCTCTCACCTTTCAAAAGGTGTGAATGGGGGCCAGGCACCCAGCTTGCATTGAGTGGGAGTTTGTGTTTGTCCCCAACGGGAACCAAGCACCTCTGCTGGGGGCCCTGACGGCAGTACCTGTGGAGTATTTGGATCAGCAGTATCCCTGCTTTGACTTGTGCAACAACCCGGGCTGTTACATGGGGGGTGCTGCTGGCTAGCTTAGCTGGAAATATGCCTGTAAAATGCTAGCGAGCTGTCTGTTAAACAGGAGGGGAGGTTGGGTGCAGAGTTCTGGACACGGTGTGGGGAGATGGGAGTGGAGGGGTGACTGTGCTTGGCCCGGCAGCGTGGTACCCCTCCAAGGTGTGTCCTGGTGCCTGGAGGAACTGTGGAAGGCTCTGACCCAATTAAGAAGAGATTTTTTTTTTTTTTGCAAACAGACTGAGCACAGGAGAAGCACCTTCATTAGGATAGTGATTTTTAGTTAAGACTTGAGTAATGCTGTTTGTCTGCAGCAGCTGGTCCTGCTGTGGGGGCATTAGCACCCGCTAGTCCCTGCCTCGAGAGCTGTACGGTGCCAGTGCAGGGGACAGGAGAGTGAGGAAGGAGTCTGGGATGAGGTGGCTTTGTGTGTTGGGATTACAGCCGCTTCTGTACAGGCATCAAGGCAGAGCAGGTTCCTGGGGAGATCTGATGGTGGATAATGACGGACCTGGGTAGCTGGTGTGTGTGGAGCTTCTAAGCCAAGCAGGATCAGCCCGAAGGCGCTGGTTTAGAAACACTTTGGTAGCAGGTGATGGAGGCTGATGGCTCTGGCTAATTGCAGGCAGGAGTAGTGCTGGGGAGTGAAGGAGAGCTGACAGGCAGGCTGGGGAGGCACAGCCACCACGGGCGCTGGAAGCAAACACAAGTGCTTCGCACTTGATGCAATGGAAATGGGGGACAGGGATCCCTCTTGCTTTGGTTTTTAAAAGCACTTCCCAAATTCCAGTTGTATCTGGCTTTGGCATCACCTCAAGGACGCTGTGTGGTGTTTCTCTGATTTGGTGGTACTTTTCTGTGGAAATATGGTTGGCTGATACTCCCGAGATGGTGGGTGAGGTACCGGGGTGTTTGCCTCTGAAGGGAATATTGGGGTAATGTTGTTCGTCTCTTGGTGGTGGTCTGTCCCCAGTGACCCTCCCTTTGAGAATTACAGAAACATTTGCCAATGTGCTTGTTGCGGTCACCCTGCTGAATTTAGCCATGTGAAATAGCAACCATCACCCAGAGGGTCCTCTGCAAGGGCTGGAGGGGCTGGTTTCTATCAGCACACTGCTCAGGCATCCTGTACCCTGTCACAAGCAGCAAAGCGATGGCTTTATTTCCCGATGCATGCGGTGGAAGAAGCTGTGGGATGGTCATTTGGTCGTGAGAGTTTGTGCTAATGCAAAAAGCGACCTCAAGGCAGTTTTAGCCTGCAAGGGAAGAGAGATGAACCTGGCACAATGCCTGCAGCTGCTGCAGGGGTGATGGGGTTCACCCTGGTTTGGTGTTTTGCAGGGCTTGGACAGGAGACGGGAGGCGGCTGGGTAGCCTGGATGCTTGAACCACTGTCAAGGAGACTGCTGTGCTCGCAGGAGATCCCGTGTAGGTTTGTTAATATCTTTTTCCTATGATTTTATTGTAATCCTCATGGAGCAGTTCAGGGAATCTGGCAGGGTTGAGATTGAGGAGGAGAGGGGATCGTTACCACAGGAGTAATGAAGTGTCTGGCTCTGACTGGGAGGCAAGCAGGAGCAGGATTAAGAGCAGTGAGATTGGATGTGCTGTGCTTGGGGGCGGTGGTAACTCAAACAAACTGAATAATAATAATAATTAAAAAAAGCTTCCCATGTACACAGCTATTTTTGGTAGCTGATGGCTCCTGAGTCTGTACATTTGAGCCTTGTTACTTTTCCCAGTTTCCTGCAGAGGGCTTTGTTTTGCTTTTAGGTTTAGGAGAATGTGATCCTTAACCCCTGAATCCCACTGGCTTTCTTCAGGACACCAAGATCAGCAAAGCCAGATGGGTTCTTCATCGATTGCATCCTTCCCGTGCGCTGCTGGCACGTTAGAGATCTCAGGAGCTTCCCCCAAGATCTGGACTTCTCACTTCTGGAGAGCTGATACCAGGGATTCCAAGGCCGTGGAGACAGATCAGCCTGTGTGGTTGAGGTATGACATGTTCTAGCTTAAAGATCACCCAGAGAATGTCCCCTGCCCTCGTGTTCCTGGGTTATTCTTCAGCCAAGCTTCACTGCACAGACTGCAGAACAGTCCAAGGGTGAGGAGGGATGGTAAGGGCCAGCAATTTATGAAGGCAGTGTTGCTGCTGAAGGTTTGATTGTGAAAGCCATGGTGGTGTGTCAGTGGAGGTGATCTCCTGATGGAGAGGTGATAAAGCAGGCTTGTTTCTGAGCTATCTGCTGTGATAACCCAGCTGATAGATGTCTCTGCTGTAACTCTGCTCTCCTACATCCCTCCTAAGATGTAGGACTCGTCACTGATGCACATACTTCTCCGCACCATTGCCCTGGGCACTCAAACCCAAACTCTTTCATTTTCCCCAGGTTGGGAAACTTGTAAGTTAACGTTTTTGCTCCAAAGGGTGTAGGTGGGGACTGGGTTCAGCAGGGTTAAAACGGGTCTCTGGTGGCTTAGCGAACATCCCATCTCTCTTATGATGCACTCCCATTAATGTCTTAATCAAGCAGCTTTTTTTTTTTCCTGGCAAGTATTTATTACCCCGAGTGCTCTGCCACCCGCCCTCGCATGCCGTGATGGAGGGCGATGCCCTTAGAGAGGGCAGAGACGCGGGATTTCTGAAGGGTGTTAAGTCCTTCCCTCAACACTTGAGGGAGTGTTAAGGAAACAGGCTTACACAAAACAAAATCCAAATTTGTTTGTAAATTGTGTTGCTGCCATATAGGAGCCTGGAAAGAAAGAACTGCCGCTAGCTGTGATGCGCTCTGTTGCTGGAGCGGTGCTATAAATATGGTCCAGCCCTTGCTAACTGGCAGTTCTTTTGTGGAGCTGAGTTAATACAGACGGCTGGGGCTGCTCGCAAGTAAAAGCCTGAGCTGGATGAGACTAATTTCTTGTGATGACTTGTGTATGTTAATTGGGTTGGTATGTACTCCATACCACCACTTGAAAATCTTGAATGGCTACTGATTGTATTTTCATTAATAAAATAGTCAGAGTTTTCCTGAGCTTCTTGCTTGTCTCCTCTAGGTTTCGGTGCTTCCAGGAGTGTCTGCCCTCTGCCTTGGCACCGCTCTGCTGAGAACGGTTTGTGCTGAAGGAAGCCCTTGGAAGTGCCACACGCGGGATAAAATGATTTGTCTAAATACTATATTTGGCACCAGCTTTTCATCTAAACCAGAGCCACTTTACACCTGTCTGCCAAGATAAAGGGACTTAAAATGAGCGTGAGTGATTTTTTTTTTTATGCTTGAGCGGTACACAAAGACCTCAGCATAAATGAATACCAGTGCTTCAAAGCTTTTGCTGAATGTTTTTCTACCACCTGTAGTACTGTCAAGCTATTTTATTTTCAAGGTACAGTGGTATCACTGAGCAGACCATTTGAAGGCTGTTCTATTTGCTTTAAGGAGGAATGGACAGATGGGTATATGCTGCTATCCCCTGCTGAAAGAGCTTAGCTGTTTTCTGGGACATGTATTCCTACCCACAGGAGACTTTTTTGCTACTTTTCTAGTCTTCTGCAGTAAGAGCATCTCAATTATGTCCTTGGCTGTTACTTCGGTACTTGCTATGTTGAGGTCACTGCTATGTCTGACCTGCTGCTGTCCTTCTTCCCACCCAAACGCCATAACCAGGGGAAGGCTGTTACGGCGTGTCCATCCTTACGAGGATTTTGTTGGTAAGTGTATGCAGGAGGGAATTGTGCTCGGATCACCTGAGAGCACCAGCCGTCTGGGCCACGGAGCTGTAAGTGGTTACAGACAGCAAAACCCTACTTCCATTTCAGTCAAGTTTGAAGCCTTTTGATTAAAAGGCAATTAAATTTCAAGCCCGGGGACACTGGAAGAGGTGTGCCAAGCGTGGACATGGGCTTGTAGCTGCCCTGGCAGGGTGTAGCGGAGCAGGGTCCTGGCCTGGGGAGGGTCTGTGAGGGAAGAGGCTTCCATGTTGTGCTGAGGGGTCCTTCTCAGGGAAGGAGAGTGCCAGGTATGGCCAGCTTCCCTCTGAAAAGCAGTGCCAGAGGTTTCCTGAGAGCAGTGGATGGCGTTGCTAGGGGGAATAAAGTTACTCTGATGCCCGGAGTGGGATTAAGGGGGGGGGGGGTGGTGTGTCCCTGGCTGTGGTGGGCAGTGGGAGGGAACGGGCTCCCTCAGGGGGCCCTGGGCTCCAAGTAGGGGAGGTTGTGAGCAGGCCCTGGCCGGGTTCGGGTCCCCCCGAGGTGGGGGCGAGGGCGGCCGGGCCAGGGGTGGCCCCGCGTTCCTCGCCGGTGGAGCCGCTCCCCTCAGCCCGCGGCGGAAAGGCCCGGCCTGCCCGCGCCGCCGCCTTGGGCCCGCCAGGGGGCGCCGCCGCCTCCCGTACTTAACGCTCTTCGCCCCCCCAACTCCGCTCCAGCCGTCGCCATGGTGACCGCTGGGTGCGTAGCGGCCCTTACGAAGCTGACGCAGTGGGCGGCCCGGCACGGGCGGGGGCGGCCCCTGCACGGGCGGAGGCGGTGTTAGAGAATCGGGGGGCCGCGAGGCCCCCGGGATGGAGGCGGTGGCGGCTCTGGGCCTGCGTCGCTGGCGGCGGCGGCAGAGAGGTGAGGGGAGGCGGGAGGGCGGCGGCGACCCCCCCACCCCCGCACCCTGGGTCGGCGGGGGCGGCCCCGGCGGAGGGGCTGGCAGCCCCCCCCCCACGCACCGGCGGGGCCTTCCCTGCGGTGGGAGAGCAGGTCCCCCCGGGCCGTGAGGGGAAGAGGCCGTCGCGGCAGGTGCGGGGCGAAGCGGGCGTTGGTGCGGGCTGGGGGTGCTCCCGGTGCTGTGTCCCCCGCCCCGGCGGCGCTTTGTTCTGTCCCACCCTGCTCGGGAGGCGGCTGGCAGGTGCGGGTGGGGTTGGCGGAGCTGTGCCCGGAGGGAACGTTTGCCTCCCGTGCCTGTGGGAAGACACCCGGCCGGCGGAGCGGGGACACCGCGGGTGGCTGTCTCCTTGCTGGAGGCGCAGCTTTCCCTTCCAGCAGGAGGGCCCCCTCACAATGTGGCCTGCACCCTATAGAAAGAGGCGGTCCTTTCCCCCAGAGAGATGCGAGGCAGCACATCAGGCTGTTGGTGGGGTCAGAATTGGGACCCAAGACCCCAGACCAAGCTGGCCATGGCTGTCAATGCTAGCCCAGTGTGGGAGATTGGATAGGTGTTGCTGTCTGATTGTACAGGGAGAAGCTGCTGGTGTGTAGAAGGTGGGTGTGACACATGGATTCTTTCAGCCTTTATTACTTCACCACAGGGACTGGTATCTGAAACAGTTAGGTAGCTCTAAAAGTTCTTCAGTGACATGGATCTGCCACAGTGGGTGATAAGCCCTGACCGTGGAAATCCTCAGTTAGGTCACAGAGACCTGCATGCTTGTAGAAGTAAAGAATGTATCACTCTGAGATCTTAGAGCTGGGATGTTGCCAGACTGCTCAGGCAGAATTCACGCTGTGCCTGTTCTGGGAATTGGTACCTGCCAGCGTGTTTGGAACAGGCTTCAGTGGCCACTTGGAATATAGGAATGGTGATTGCGGAGTCTGCAGGTCCTGATACACGGGATGGGACTTAGAGCCAGCTCCAGGTGGGAAACAGCATAGTGATTGCCAAAGACAGTATATACAGCTCCTGGGATGCTGGAATGTTTCTAAGTGTTGTGTACTGAAAGCAGCAAATCTCTGTTCGATGGATTAGCTAGTGTGTTAAAGGAAATGGTTCTGGGGGAAAAGTATAACCTCTGCCAAGGCGGGAAGGAGATTACTCGCCCACCAGGATAAAACCTTGTGTTACCTGGTGATGAGTTGCTACATCCCACTGACTGTCATTTTCTGGTTGAACAGGGCAAAGTGTCTGAGCTTGTGTGGTCAGGCTGAGTGTTTTTAAAATAGTCGTGGTTGGGAAATAACAAAATTGTAGGAAGTGGCTTTTGTAAAGACAGAGTCTTTAATCTCTGTTTTATGACACTGGCTTTGGTGAAATGTCTGAGGAAGTGTCTACACTGTTAAAGAGGTTAGTTTGTGATTGGAGAGGAAGGAATATCTATCGGGCAGGGGTGGAAAGCTTTCTAAAACATTATCTGGGTGAAGTTATTCGTTGTCCTAGCTGTTAGCTTTCTGCGTGATAAAAGTTGCATTGGGTTCTTAAAGCCGTTGATTAGATTACTGCTCAGTCCAGTGACCGTGTGTCAGTTTGTAGTGGACAGGCAGGCCAGTAATGGCTAATGGGGACGAGAAACTTGAACAGCACCTGCTATGTGGTAAATAATGCATATAGCCTGGAACCTCTGTAACCGCAGCACTTCAGAAAGAAGTAGGACAAATGGTCCCCTCTCATCCGTATTTAAAAACAGATTTAGGAGCTGCTGTTTCTGCTGTGTTATAAATAAAATGTTACTTCCTCTATAACATGCTATAGAGTCAGAATTAACGTACTTGAAGTATGTATGTTTGCTCGATAGCGCTGCCCTGTAAAACCAGATTTGATCAGAATTCCATTTTAGATCCTTTTGATTGCTATAGGCAAAATCAAATCAGAAGTCACAGAAACAGGGGTTGCTGTAAGTCCCTGACAGCTTAATCATTGTTGGGAAATGGGCAATGAGAAAGGCAAACTTCAGCGTACTGCGTCCACCCGTTCCTCTTCTAGAGTCCTAGGAAAGAGCAGTTGTGCAACAATATGAGCTGAGTGGTTGAAATTGAGAAATGTGCTGCTCCGAGAAGAAAAGTGGGAAGGATAAAAATATTCCCTCCAATGACAAAGTTATGTTAGAAAAAATTAGAAAAGAGAAACAGGGTAAACCAAAATACCTGTCAGTCTGTTTCATAACAAAATGAATGAATATAGATATCAGACTGTTTAAAAATCTTGAGGAGACTTGTCTTCAGCAGATACTCAGTGCATTTGCATTGTACTGAACTTTGGCAGAGCTTTACTTTTTATGAGACTTTATCAAAATTCCTATGAAGGCATAGTTGCAACAAAAAAAAAAATCTGCTCTGTATGTAGGAGCACAGATGTGCTTTCTGACTTTCGGTGGGAATATAAATGTCATGTTCCTTGTTCTATGTCTACAGAAGAGATTTTTATGTATCCCTTAAACTCTGCATACATCTAACCACAAACTGGAGACGTAAACTTGCAGTCCCTCTAGCTGCCCTTGAGAGACCCACTTGCAGGTTTTTCAGTCCCACCTGTCTTTGCTTCCTTCTTGTAAACCAGTTTGTCGTTCCCCGTGGGATCCGTGTGAATTGCCGTGTAGTCCGTGGGAAGTTCAGGCTGTGTGATGTGACCTTTAATCCTAGGGTGCTGAAGGTATGGATGTTTAATGGTGTTTTATAGTGCCAAGTGCAAAACCGGGCAGAGGGGTGTTGCCTGTGCAACCTCTTCTTAGAAGTGAATTAATTTTGAGTTAGCTCATGAAAACTAGGTCACTTTGGTTTCTGAGTTGCCATAAAATTGAACAGATTTGCAAATAAGATTATGCACCTCTTCTAAGCCTTTGTGACTTAGAAAACTCTCCTTAAAGCAACATAAATACCAATCATCTTGGGTTTTTGTGGGTCCCTTCCAGGCAAGGGCCAGCAAGCCAGAGACCTGTAGGAAATACAAGAGTGCTAACACTTGAGAGCGTGAACTCTGGCGTGCTCGGTCCGCTGCTCAGCTTTGAGCAGATAACAGCCGGTGAGGCTTTGAGTCATTCACAGGCCTGCCTACAATTTATTAAACTTCCTTGCAATTAAACCAGCAGTGATTCTGTTCTGTCTTCAGCCAGGGGAAGGATGTTTGAGACTTTTTTTTCCCTTGGGTAGCAAAGATTTAGTAATTTATATTTACCCTAGAATGAGCAGCTTTTATTTTGGGGAGTCTGCCTGCACCTTGCTTTTCCTCTGAGAAACCAGCATACTCTCCTTTTCAGCTTGCCGCCTAGGTAGCAGTAAATAATACTTGGTTAAAGCTAGCAGTCTCTCTGATTCTGACAGTGATCCAGCAGATGAATAAGTACATCCTGAGCTGGATTCGGCATTGGAGTTTGAGGAAGTTACATTTAAAGAGACAGCAATTGAAATGCTTGGAAGAGCAAAACTATTTTCATCTGCTTTTAGAGAGTTGTGGAGCTGGAGTTTTTAGAGAGCTGGGGGAAAGGCGGTTATGAAGGTGCCCTTTGTGCTATCAGGAGCGTGACAAATGGACTCCTTTGGGATCTATGGATAGCTTTGGGATGTTTATTCTTGCCAGAATAGGTTCTTGAGCAAATCAGACTTTTAACTTGAAGCTACTTTGTGCTGATATTTTCTTTATTTTGCACTGTACATACATGATATTGTTATAATTTAAGCATATGTCTGCCAGAACATACACAGCAAGTGTTTCACGGTGGTGGGAATTGTTGTGATGCTTCTAGTTAAAATGCCATTCCTTTGCTTTCAAGCTAACACTTTGTTTTCTGTATTTCTAAAGAGAAATCAGAGGGAAAAATCTTGGAAACTTACCAGGTGCAGTATCTGTCTAGCTTTGAACTTTTAAGACAGAAGAAACTGAAATTATTTTTCTCATTTTGATAGGAAAAGCTTGCCCACTGAAAAACTAAAATCAAATTACTGTGTATTTTAAGAGCACAAGTATAGCTGAGAGTTGATGGTCTGCTCATAGGGCACAGAAATAAACTCTAGAGTCTGCTCCCATTGTGCAACCATGTTGATCCTGCTTACTAGATCTCACTCTGCTTTCCAGTAATACAATTTAGGTTTTGTCTCCTACAGCAGCAATTGCTCTACAGATAATTCAGTAGTACAAGATGCTAAGCACTCTTATTCTGCTTGCTTGTTTAGGTGTGTGAGTTTAAGTCATGGTGCCTGGCATCTTGATCCTAAGTTCATTATAAAACTAAGTGTACATAAAAATGTATCCATAACTGATCTGTTAAAAAAGTCTAAAATAATGTGGACTATTTAAATAACTATTTGAACCATCATTACAAGCTTTAAAGAATTATAACGATGTATGTGAAAACTGATGGGTTCATATTTTAGAAGCAACATATAATGAAGTGGAATATCCTAATATAAAATGTATACAAAATTTGGGTTTAAATGCAAAGCATAATGCTGCTGTACCTTGTTGATTTTTGAATAAAAGGTAGAATTCCTACAGTGCTCTCTATTTTCAGTCATTTCTTCTTTTGTTTCATCCTTTTCTCTCCCCCTTTCAGTGAAAGGGGTGTGGGTCCCTTACCTTGTACACTGGATTTGTTTGAAAAGATGTCAGATGAAAAGGTTAAATAAAAACAGTTGCTGATTATTTTTTCTCTTCCTTGCAGCAAGAGTTAGAAAATCTGCATGGCAAGCAGAGACTGCTTGACTAAGAAGGAGTTTTGTCATGAGCTCTTAACCCCCCAGCTTCCAGTCTATCTGCTTTTACACGAATTCTCCTTTAACTGGACTCTTGCAGAGCCCTGGAAGTACTCCTTCCTCCTCCTCTGCTGGAGTTTCTGTCTCTCTTTGAGGAGTCCTGGCCTTCTGGTCTCCTTTGGGTTGACTAAAAATGTCTATGGAACTGCGTGAGAATTCAAGGGGTTTAGTTCTGTTCAAGCTATTAAATAAGTAGCCAGCCTGCCTTTGGTTCTTGCGTGTTCCCTTTGTGTGAAATTAAAACTACAAGTGGATTCCTCAGTGATGTCTTTGACCTTAATAAGAATTTCTCCCAAAAACAGGATATGAGATGCAATCTAGAGTCTTAAAAATCATGATTTTCCTTGTATTCTTCACTTCATCAGGCAAAGGTGCCATTCAGCAGGCAATGCTAAAAAACCCAGCTCAACTAACTTCTAGTAAGCTAATAATATACTAAATTGTCTCAGAGTTGTTTAAACTGATCTCATTTCCATAACCTTATGCGCAGATCTGCATTGCTGCATCAGCAGTAATCTGGTGGTGAAAAGCTCTCTCCTCGCCCATACCTGTGGAGGACTCCTGGTAGGGTTATCGTGGGAATCCTAGCTAAGCCCGTCGGCGTGGAGTTTGTGCCGAAGGTGTTATGTGTATTTTCTAAATAACTTCTTATGAAACAGCAGGCATGTGAGCTCCTTCCTGCAGATAAAGGATTGCACTGCTGCAGGGAACTTCCACTTTCTCTGAGTCTTCCTCAGAGTGAGAATGTTCTTTGCCCGAGAAAGCTGTCAGGGTATCTGTGTCAGTCCTGCCTCAGCACCCTGGTGTCTCTCGGGACATCAGCATTTTTAGGGGTGAGTAAGCACTGATGATCCCTTTCAGGAGTTTGTTCTCCCACCGTTGCTTATTTGATAGAATTTGGTGCTCTGTGACATGTGAGATGGGAAGATTTGCTTGGAGCATCTAAATGATGAGTGTCATATTATTGAAGAGCTTGAAGTCTTTGAATGAGAGCAGAGACTTGCTGATACTGAAATTGATTGTATGAGATTCTCCTCTTCTTGTGAAGACATGGTGAGATCATTTTAAACAATGCTTATGGTTACTAGGAGTAAGTAGCTAATTAATAAATATGAGAAGGCTACCTTAAATGAATAGGTGCTCTGAGCATTTGCCATGTCTTTTTTTCTTCTGTAGCATCTGTTTCTTCTTTGTGATTTGTTGGTCTAGAGGTATGATTATCAGCACAGACCTGAGATACTGAGTTTAGATCCAGACAGGCTTCTAGGCTGAGTCCTTATTCTTTTCTGAAGAACAATGAATGTGCAAATAAAATGGTGAATCCCTTAGGCCACCTTAAATAAAATTAAACTGGGTGATAGGAAGAAACAGGGAAATTCAGGACCTTGCTACTATAGTTTTATTGCAGTAAGTATAATAGAAATGGTGAGGGTGGTATGAAAAAAGCTCCAGTGCATTTCTACCCCAAAAGGTTTCCATTTGGATCTGTTATGCTGCTCCATGTCTGTTAGAAGCTGGAATTTACACAGCTCTGCATCTTTTAGAAAGAAGAATGAAATTTAATATTATGTCATGGCTTGTCTTTTCAGCACAGATCTGTGTAATGTGCTTGCTGGTGTTTACAGCCTTGATGTATTTTTGGAATATAAATTCCAGCTCAAAAGTCTGAGCTTCTGGAGGCTTGTCTTTCCCCCATGTGATCTGCCAAATGATCTTGCAAAATTGTGCTGTTATCTCTCAGGGGAAATTAACTATTTCACCTCCCATAAAATAAGAGCAAGTCAGATGCTTCTTGTGAGTTTGCAGCATCTCAGCCAGTTTGTGACTGTCCTGAATAAGTGAATCCTACCTTCTCGTGTTGTCTTGTGTATATACTGTATTTCTTGGTCAAATCAGGACCCCTTAAAGGTGTTCTTCATCGAAATTCAACCTAGTGCTGTCTAATAACTTCCCTTTATGCTTGGCTTGTCTTTGTCAGTGTCCAAAATGTATGTTCTTTCCTTTTTGAAACACAACTCTGATTTCGGTATTTGAAAATTCAGATGTAGTAAATGAAGTGAACTCAGTGCAACTCTCTGTCGCTAAGTGGTTCTGGAACAGTAAGTGTACCGCTTTGTTGCTTATCTGCTGTTGAACTCAAAATAAGACCTGTTTTAAAAGTGCACCAGCCTTCAAGAAGCTTCAGTCTCGGACCCTCTGGAAATGGCAGAGTTTTTTCTAGCCCTGTGGTCTGTCTCTTGTTCCAGGATATCCCTGCAAAGAGGATGGGTCCTTCCCTTTCAACAGTCCTGCATGTCTCCCTCTCAGCTAGATTTAACCTTTTAAACTACAGTACCCTTTTTGTGACTGTGTTCTGATTCAGCTGTTTGTCACCATCTCCATGGTATCCAAGCATCCGCTAATGACAACCGCCTCACTAAATGAGAGTATTCAGATATGAACCTCTGTATTTTTGCTTGGAGGGGAAACATGTGCCCTGATCCTGTCAGAGGAAGTTGAAAAAAGTTCCCATAAGTTATGTCCTTAAAATGAAGAAGCAGTAATTTGACTTCTCTCAAGTTCCTGCTGTAGTGGATGCTCTTTTTTTTCCCTGAATAGAATGAAGAATAATGGCAGATTTCTTTGAGACATTCTCTGTGTGCTGTAGGATTGCTCTTCCCCTCACCTTTGTCATTTTCACTTATTTTCTGGCAGAGAAAGAGCCTGCTCTTTCTTTTCAGCTCTTCCTTCCGAGGTTAATATGGGGCTAAAACTATTTGGCACGTGAATAATGAAGTGCATAGGAAGCAAGAGATGCTTTTCCTGAGATGTTATGTACATGTTCTAAAACCAGAAAGAGTAGAGCTTTCCTCGAACTTCAGTGACGTGAGAGGAGCGCAGGGCAAAATGCCACTGGGTAATTGCGGTATTAAAACACTTCATTCTGCAGGAATCCATGGGCTTCTTTCTCTCAAAGCCCTTTCTTCTCTAAATTTCATGCCTATTCCTGGTTCAGTATCTTGCTTTTGGAAAACACTTTAATCCTCATTGATTTATTTTTTTTTAAACAAAAAAGGAACACACTTTTTCCAGATCTGAGAGCAAACTCTTTTGAACACCTCAGGGGCCATAACTGAATTTAACTCCATAGGAAATGGGGCCGTCCACAAATGCAGTGTTGTTCTTCCAAATGTCACTGGCCTGGGAAGAGTCTGAGATAAAGAATTTTGCTGGTTGCATGTAACTATTAGTTTACCTTTATAGGATCCTAGCTCTCTTGGTGGGGAAGAGAATTTATTGAGTCTCTGAGGCTTTGTCTTTCTCTTGGATGAGGGTGGAGGAATTAGTACGGGCGGGTTTGGAGGTGGGAACCATGTAGGATGCTGCAGAAAATGCTCGTTCTTCTGTGAACGGGTGGCTGAGTAAGTGTGGTGCAAGCATGTGAAGTGCCTCATGGGAGCCTGCTGGTAATATTTAGAGTTTGTGAATTTGGAGTATGTGGTGTATGAGTTTGCATGCAAGCCCGAGAAGTATTGAGCATGTTTAATTTGCCCCAGTGAAGAGGGGGTGTGTGTAAGTTTGTTCAGGGAGGGGTGGGCAGAAAATCCATTGTGAGATGGGTAACAGATATTTGGGGAGTAGGCATACTTTGGCAGTTTCTATATAACCTAGTGTGCAAGTTTGCAGGACATGAACAACTCTAGCCATGCCCTTCACAGTGTAAAGAACCCGTATGTTGTGTCCCTGGTTCTACTGGTTCCTCGTGCTGGTCCTTGGAACAACTTGAAAGCCTCTGGTTACGAACTCTACGTTGCATCTGACCTTTATTCTTTGGGACATGCAGTGCCTGTTTTGTGATGAGTTACCCTGACCAGGTCCCCAAGGGGATGATATCACCATAGAAATAGCGATTATTTTTTTTTTTTTTACTTCTACTGGGAGAGGTAAAGAGCAGAGGAATTCAAGCCTGCTGCTGCATGCTGTTCTTTGTCTGACAGATTGTCACATCCTTCTTCTCCTGTGCTGCTTTGTGCATCTGGGCCTGCTGATGGAAGAGCTGGGGGTGGCTGGGTGAGGTTAAATGGATGTTTCAAGACAGTAGGCATTAGCAGAGAAATAAATTGATGAAGTGACTGGCATTGGGGACAAGAAAAGGAAATGAAGCCTTTGTGGGACTTGAACTTTTGACGCAATGTGAACTTAGAAGCCCGATAAGGACTTGCTGCTGTTCTGCATTTTGAGGTTATGCTGTAGAAGCTGGGGAGGTGAAGCAGCAGATCTGTTCTGAGGCTGCTTTTAATGACTCTGAACTCTAAAAAGTATTTCTTGAGTCAAGAGAGTGGAAGGAAATTCACTGTGTTTATTCTCTGAAATGAGTTTGTGTGCTAATATGAAGAGTTACATTACTTTTTAAAGTTACGTTACAGCTACTACTGGATGGACAGGGTGCTTTTGTTAGCTCCTTTGAGGTAAGTTGCCTGGGTAGGCTGAGGAAGAGGACAGAGTTGCCCAAGGGAACATGGAAGTCTCTCCAACACTGAGTATCCTGGGCTGTCCTTCTGAGCTACCTGAGCTAATTATTCTCTTAAAACAGTGCAATGTTGGGCAATGGACAAGTCAACATCCTTCATGCCCCTGGCTGCTGTTGTATTTATCTTGTGAAAAACTGGTTTTCCAGCTGCTCTGCTCATCTTTCTAGTTAACGCTCTTAATTTGTTATAAACAAAAAAAGATTTGAAAGCAGTACAATGGATGGGGCTTTAATTGAACAGAAGACAGCAAGGAGACAGAAAGCTCTAGTCTTGTTTCCCGCTTAAATGTGTTCATAAGGAATAAGGCCTTTCACTTGTATGATCGCAGCACTAGACGAGGAGGCCTGCTTTTTGGAAAATACCATAGCTTAACTGAATGGGAAGAAATCGCATTGGTTCCTGTTGCTGTAGCTGCAGGTCTCTTGCATTTTGTGTCACTGCTCTGTATATTGTGGCTGTGAAATTAAATCCTTTTGAGTGTAAAAGCACGAAAGGGTGTGGTTAAAGCAATCAGGAACCTTTTCACTTTAAATTACCTGACTGATGACATGAAAATCTAAATGTTAACATAGATTTGCTTTGCAAACCATTCAACTGTAAGTTACCTGGTGTTATGCCAAAACACTCCCTCTTGCCTAGCATGTGAACGTACAGCTCTTGAGCCCCTGGTCTAGACCTCAAGAGCTAAGCGCTCCTGAAGAAAGAGTAAGTTGAACTTTCAATTCTTTCAGCAGGCACCATTTCAGTAACATGCTTCATTTAATGTTAAAATTTCAGGAAGTTTTTTGGGTGGGGAGTGTGAGTGAACCCCCTTTTCTCTTCCTGTTCTGGACTACTTTCATCATTCCAGTGTGTCTGGGCTTGCAGCTTTTGCATTGACAGTACGAACTGCAATTGGTCTTATGCCTTTGCATCTGGAGGTGCGAGCCTCTCACTGTGGAGAAGGTGTGGTGCCAGAGGGTGGGATACTGGAGCTCCTGGTTGTCAGAGCCTGGAGAAGCAGGAGATCCTGTTTCCAGAAAATGTGTCCATTTGTTTCCTTGTACTTCAGATGAACATGCTGGTGTTTGCTCAACTGCCTTGCACCTGACTGCTGCCTCTGTGCAGGTGTTTTTCAAGAGTTTGCATTTCATAATGGAGTTTTTGTTTAAACTCTAGATTTTTGAAGAAAAAAAGTGACGGATGCCAATTAGGAGAGAGGAAAAGGGAGGAAGACATGATTATCCAGGACTCTGTGGCCAGGACTGTGTGGCTGCTGCTCCCTTTTTGTAGGGAGCAGGAGTAGAAGAGGTGAGAGAAGTGTTATCTTTATCTTTTCTTCAAATATGCATAGTGTTCCTGCTGCAGAGGAAGCAAGGCTACCAAGACTTCATTAGATATTTCTGCTATTGGAAAAGGAGATGAGGTTGGAAGCAGTTGTGGCTCTTACGTTCCTATGGGAACAGATAGGAGATGCAAGGGCTTGAATTCTCAACTATAAGGGGATTTGTCAAGAAAGGTGGGAAAAGGATTTAATTTCTGATTTGAGTGGGAAACTAATATTCATTCTCTCCCCAAATAGCTCCTGACTGCAAGTTTTCCTCTGCTGAAGAGGAGACAGGATTTTGTGCAGTGTCTCCCAGGCTGCTTCACCGCTCCATGGCCACAGAGTTAATTACATGTTGGACAATGAGATGCATGTGTCCACCCTGCTGCTGTTTTACCGACTCAGCAGTTCAGTGCTCTTTTTGTATGAAGAGGGGCAGCAAAAAGACCGCATGTGTCTGCTGGATGAGAATGCAAACGCAGCTCTATTCCACATAGCAGTGGTGCTTGTGGAGCAGGGTTAGTAACCCAGTCTGAATGAATGCTCCAGGCTAAACTATTTCTGAATCTGCTTTTACCACCTCATTTAAAGTAGATAAGATGTTCAGGGCAGAGACATCCGGTTTTGTTTCCACTGCACTGAGCTGCAGCCTGTTGTTAAAGCAGTTCCTAGGAAATGCAGGACTTTGCCCAGTCCTGTCTAGCATGTGTCTCTTCCTGGGGAGATCAGCCGATATGGTCTAAGTAGGTTCTCCTGGTTCAGAAAGGTTGGGTAGTGTAAGATTCATGGTATATCAAGGAAAACAGCTGCATTATGTGACCTAAGAGGAATTGCAGTCCTGAAGTTAGATTACTCTGAAAAATCAAAAAGGAAATGGCAAAAAGAAAGGACCTGGATTAATGAAGATGTTTAGGTTTCTAACAGTAAGTGTCTTGTTTCCAGCTAAATTAAGTGGAAAGCAGGCACCTGCCTGGGGTGGTGCCTTGCTGGCTCCTGGATGGGTGTGCTTCCTGGTCACCAGCAACAGCTTTTTTTTTTTTTAAAGGGAAGAAATCTGGTGGCTTATTTTATTTTAAATAGGATAACTGTCAAGTCTTCCCTACTCCCAAACCTATGGGTTTTCAATTAATTGGTAGTTGGCCATTAAATATGATACTTGCTTGGTACTTAAACTTCACTGTGCTTAGCGCAAATAATATCATTTTGTCATAGTCCGTATGTTTTCTGTGTTACCAACATTGTAAAATGCAATTTGAATTAAGATCACTTAGGTGTACAGAGAAGTTTAAGTGCTTCAGCTAAAGAATAGCTCTGCCTTCTTTGTAGCCTTTATATTGAGGGTGCTTACTGAAGACTTGGAACTATTTAGAGAACATGATTTCATCTTCCTCGTGGAGGGGGGAAAGCCCACCCTAGAAATGTGTGTGGGGGTTGGGCTTCTATTTTTGACTACAAAATCACAAAATCTTATCTCAGATCTCCCTAAAATTGAGATGTCAAAAAGTTGTAGGAACTTGAAAAATTGAATATTAGCTGTGTGCTTCTGGTACGTGGCTCTTGTGTTCTCGGAGATGGATAGCACAAAGGTCACTCTGCAGCCCTCGCTGGCAGCCTGGAGCAGGAACACGATGCCTGGTTGCTAGCAGCCGAGGGAGGGGTGTTAAAGTGAAAGCTCTTGCTGTCCTTGTTCAGTATCTTCAACTTCCAGTCTCCTAGTTGATGTGTTACTTCTGGATTCTTTGACTCTCATCCTTACAATGCTTTTGTTTTCTAAATCCTTTTCCAACTGAGTGGGTCAGAAAATAAGTTGTTGTACGTTTTGCCAGATTGGCAGCTGAATGGAGGTGAGGACACTTGAGCACTGTGGCCCAGATCCAGCCAAAAGTGAGCTGAGTGTGTAAGTCCTAGTAGGCCCATACCTACGTATGAATGTACATATGTATATACTCTCCTGTGACAGCCCGGAGAGGAGCCAGGGCAGAGGCTCTGCTTCTCTGCCTAGATTAATGGGGTTCCCCTGCCTGTTGTAGTGCTTCTGTGCTTGTGGAGAAGAGCCTTTGGTGGGGTGAAGGCTCCTGTGATGGGCCTGGGAGGAGCTGGATGGAGGGTGTTGTTTGGGTTCCCCCACTTGCTATTGTGCCTCTATGCTCCTGTGTGTGTAGATGAGCTTTTTATCCCATAACCTAACGCATTTCAGAGACCAGATTGTGTCTCTGCCCCTCCCCTGCTTCTTTCATGTACAGCTTATTGCTGGTGGAAATGCGTAATCTTTCCATTTTGCTGTGTTTCTCCTCCCTGGCTTATTAGGGTAAAGCATAGGGAGAGGAGGAGGGAGAGAGGGAAGAAGGTATGTGTAGGCTGCTGGTTTTAAATTACAACACCTACTTGTGGAAAGGGACTGGGGTCATTCTTGTGTCCTTCGTATACTTTTTTCCTTTTCTAGATTAACTTCAGTCTGGCAGCTGGAACACCTTTAAAGTTTCAGTGGTACCAGGAGAGATCATTAAATTGCTGGTGAATTATTCATAGTGTCATTCCGTCAGTATTCTTATTTCCTTACTCCAGAGTGATTGCTTTGGCGTATTGGTATCATTCATCCAGTTGAAGTAGGATACTGTGTGCTAGTGCATTCTCTTCTGCTGGACACTCTGATCCGAGCTGTGACTGAGTACAGTGGAGGATGGAAGAAGCCTGTGGACATTAGTTTTTTCCAGTTTAAAGAATGCTTGAATTCATTATGTGTGGGGCAACTCATTGCTCAAAACTGGATGCTGTAGCAGACTATACTTTCTGGGTCAGTCAGCTCTGCTGTTTTCCTCTTTGTAATGAAAATAAAATCATAATTAATCTGTGCAGCTTTCTGCCACATGATATATTGGATGCCGTGCATCCTAAAATATACAAAAAGATTAGTTGTTCATGTGTAAATAGTAACACTAATATGTATAAATAAGAGTTCTTCATTATCTTGCTTCCAATAACCTAATCGCTAACCAGTTCTGATAATGAATTCCCCACACAGTGAAAATACTGTGATAGTTTCATCAGGAACCCTTTTGTAATGCACCTTTTGATGTGAACTCCCCAGTGCTACAAGTTTCAAGGAAGGAATGCAGAAAAGTGAAGTGACTCGTGGACAGCTGGAGAGAGGTGAGGGCTTGACCAAGCCTGGATTCTTGAGGTCACCAAAATGTGAATGTCAGATGTTAGGGGCGTAGACTTTTCACTGGAGAATGTGTATTGCTTGTGCGGTGTGGGCAAGACTGTCAGCAAGAATGCTGTGAAGGTGTGTGAGAAGCTACCTGGCATCTAAATTCAATTGGTATGTGATCTGTTGTCGAGCACTCAGGAGATCCCCTTTTCAAAGAGATCGTGATTAGTCATATTTTGGAAAAAAATTGGAGCCATTGGACAAGACTCTTCTGTAGGTTTTGTCCTCGCATACGCTTGTACATACAGATGATCTCAGACTGTGGTTTGAGGATAACATAGCTTGCTAGTCCTGTGCGCTACGCTTGGTGGTCTGTGGGGTCTGTGCAGAGTTTGTCAAACAAAACATTTCTGCAAGAGCACAGGTATAATTCCTATAGTTCCTTTTCAAAAGGGCTGGGAACATTTTCCCACATTGCCCAGAAAAGAACTGTAGGAAATCGCAGCTTGAATATTTGTGCCTGTGTTCAGAACTGAAGTGACTGAGTGAAGAAATTGCGGGGGGGGGGGGAAGGGGGGGAGAAGGAGCACAGGATTATGGCGCAGAAGAGCTCAGACCTGGGCTAGGCTTATGCCTGATAGTTTAGGTGCTTGATTATGCCTTAATCAGCTGGGTTAATTGCAATATAATATTGCTCTGAGGCCTTTGAGCTCTAATCAAGGATGAAGATTTGAATCAAGTACTATAACTGAAAAAGATGAAATAAAGATTTTTTTTTTCCAAGCTTTGAAAATTCACTCGCAACAACAATAAAAGAATTAGTTACCAAACCTCAGATCTTGTGCTTGTGATCTCTTCCAAGATTATTATAACATTCTCACCAAGGACAGTTTCAGGGATTTACTTCTGAAGCCCAATTGAAAAGCTTTACACAGATGGACACTTAATGGTTAATTGTAATATAATTAAAGGAAAGGGAAAAAAGTCTACAACTGGATAAATCCTGCAGAAGGCATTGCCACAAAGGCACTAAATTTAATTACAGGGATAATGATGCATTGCCTACAGCATAAGAGGAAAAAGTACTTTCTCTTCTAACAGCCTAAAACTGTGTCGGCTCAGAGCCCATCACTTGTCCTGGAGTATATCTGAATAAACAGCTTTTTTTTTTTTTTCCTCCTTCTAATCCTGTTTGGATGATAAGTTCAAGTGTGAAGACTCATCTAGCTTTTGAAATTCTTATCTGCTAGACTAGAGGAAAGGTAGCTTCTAGTATAGAAATCCATTTAAAAATGCATCCTTTTCCAAACAGCTGTTGGAGTAGCAATCCTTTCCCTTTTCTGAGTATGAGCCTGCCTCTGTTAGTAAGTTCTCTGGACAAGATTTGGAGTCAACTTCTGTTCATTATCTTTCTAATTGACAGAAAAGTGAAATTCCTTTCTTTTGGTTTACAAAAACTGCTAAGTTATTGAGGTCTTAATTTTCCAATGGAAGTCAGTTTAGTCTGTAGAGAGATTTGAACTGGGACCTCCTGGCTTTTGTCCAGGATGTACAGCAGCCAAGTCCCAGAGCATTCATCTTCATGGCTCTTGTATTCGTACCTGGGAGCAGATAACAAGGCTTTGTATGGCTCTGAGGATGACCCTGCTGATTTTCTTCAGGAAATAAGACCTTTTTCTTGTTTGATTCAGGCAGGCATGGACTTCAATGATAGTTTTAGGAGGAGCACATTATGCCAGCCCACTCTCTTTTGAAAAGAGAATGGCACAACTGAGTCAACTTTGAAAATAGGATGCTTTTCTATTTCTGGAGGGTCTGTAGCTGGATGCCAGGCGAGCTGGGTGGCTGGGATGTTTTGTCTAGCAGATCTCTTCACGTGTCACTTGCTCACAGGTAAGATGGCTAGTCTTGTTTTTCTCCTTTGCAGTTCACTGGCACCAAACTGCTGTCATTTAGGTGGAGCTTGTACTTATATTTTGTCCACTTCTCTTTGGCAGAGAGAATATACCTAGCTCCTTTCCCAGTCCCTCTTTTGTGATATCTGATTCCTTTCATCTTATTTTCATGATTCTCCTTTCTATTTTGGTAACCATGGTTTTGATTTATGTTCCGAATAGTCTCCTGCTGCTTTTTGTTACCTCCTACCATAGTCCTAGCAGTCAGCAATGCCAGAGCTGGTGGACTCCTGTGTGTGGCTGGTTCATGTTTCCTGCACTCCATTAGCTTGGGGAAGAATTGTTCCTGATTTTTCTTTCAGTGTAACCAGTTGTTAGCCACAGAAACAGACAGTTGCAATCTGTGCTTTTCAGTTCATGTCTGTACAGCTGCTTGAAGCCAAGGAATACTTTTTTCAGGCTATTTCTACTGCTGCAGTTCTCCTTTTGTCACATGGGATGTCTGCTTCTGCCTCACCTCCTTTCACCTTGCTTTTGTCCATCTTTGCTAAACTCATTCTAGGTACAGAGCTGGATGGCCCAGAGGGTAGCGATGCTGTCCCTGTCATGACAGGCTTTTCTAGCTCCTACTGACATGTGCTTAGTGACTTCTCCAGCAGCCACTAATGAGAGAAAGGAAGGAGTATATGGAAACAAGGAGAATGGTGACAACAGGGAGAAAAATGTGTGTGTCTTTGTGAAAATATCAAGGCAAGCCTTGGGACAGGCTGGAAACACTTTGCTATTATTGAGGTCTTATACAATTAGCTACAAGCTGTGTCATGCATGCATTTGTATGAAGGAGTATATGGTAGTCCCCACAGTCTGCTTCATACAGCCCCTTCATGGAACCACCTTCTGGAGCCAGAGGAATGAAATGAGCACTAAATAGCTTATGTGATGTTCCTCTTAGAGGCCAAGGAAAGTCAGCTGAGAGGTATCCTGCAACTGGGATTTTGGAAGACCTGTAAGGTAGAGTAGAAAGATATGTGGTCAGTATATCAAGGAGACACCTGAAGAAAATGGGGAAGGGCTAATTAAGGAAATAAGTGTGAAAACTTGGACATGCTGTGAGAATTTGATGCATGGTACCCTGGTGGAAGACACGAATGTGTGGCTGTGCTACCTGTAACACTGAGTTTGTCAGACATTTGGAGAGCAGAGGATGAGATGTGGTCATTAGCTGTTCCAACTCCATAGTGATGAACCCACAGAGAAAAATAGGCAGAAGTAGTCTGTTAGCTCTGTGACAGAACAGGAAAAAGTTTGAGGAAATACGTATCAGAGTATGAGTATTTGCAGGACTCATAGCTGGAAGACTAGAGGACTATAGAACTTTAGGAGATCCTCTTCATTGAATTGTCTAAATAATTACTGAGCTAGAAACTGAATTCTCTATTTCTCTACAGGCTGTCTCTGGGAGCAGCAGGAAGGGATACTTGGTAGTGAAGGGTGGCTTGAGGTACGTGTACTGTGTCACTGTCAGGCAAGGCACAACCGTTGAGGGCCCGGAGGTTTTGTAGAGGAGCTACGCATGCAGATTATATGCACTATGTGTGTGCAGAAGGTGCTGTGCGCGGGTGTTACGGAGGAGGGATGTGTGTGCTGGTGTTTAGAAGTGTAGCTAATGGAGGGCTCTGAAGAGAAGGGCTTTTTAGCTCTGGGTTACAGAAAGATATATATATAAGGCTTAAATGTGACACAAGATCAGAGAAACCTGGGCTTGATTCATCCTTGCTTACATAAGCAAAATGAAAATAGGATTCCTGCCTTCTATCACACGCATGCAAATCTGAGCTTCAGAAAGAGTCTAGCTACTTCAGCTTGGCAGGATACAGCCCAGGATTTCAGTCTTATCTTGCTGTGTCACTAGGGAAGCACTGGATGGGCAAGAATTTCTAGGAAGAGGAAGCAGCAGATGGTCGTCTTGTCCCGGTGATCAATGGTATGTTGAGGTGTCTTTCTTGTGCCTCTTGCAACAGTGCTGCATGTGTGGTTATAGCATCTTTATCTGAAGCACCAGCTGGAGCAAGTGGCTAGAGGGAAAGCAAACTGTAAGTCACAGGGGAACTGCTCAGATTTGATTTCCACTGGGTCTGAATTTGGGACTTAATTTTCTAAACCAAGAGGGAGTTGGAGCTCCATGCACTGAACAGTTGGTGATTTTACATCTCGCAGGCATGCTGCACTCCTCAGTGATGTCCTCTGGGTTCCTAACAGACAAGCCTTTTGGGCTAGAGAACAGCTGTCAGCAGCTGGAAGGAAGAGCTCTGCTTGTCTCAAGATACTCCGGGGCATCTTAGCAACAAAAATGTGGAGAAATAAATGGAGGGCTGCAAAACAATGTAATCAAGGGAAGCCACCGAAAATGCAAAGACTGAAAAAGAAAAGGGAGTAAGAGAATGACAGAATAATGGGGGAGTTGGGTTGCCAGAGGAGAGAAAACATAAAATGTAAAGGATTGGGTGAAGAGACAAGGGAGGCTTTCAGAAAGCGATGTGCATACGTGTGCATGTGACAACAGGACTGCTCTGAGTGCAGGAAGGTGCCAGGACTCGCAGGTCTGGGACCATGCATTAGAGGAGCTGTGCGTAGAAGCACGGTGGTGTGCACATAACCGCGAAAGGAGGCTGCTGTTAAAGCTTGTGTGTGTACAGAGCAGCGCAGACTTCAGAGGGTCTCTGCGAGGTGACTGGGATTTGGGTTCCTGCAGCACTGAGCCCTGGAGGGTGTTATTTATAGCAGCAACCGCTGAGGCAGGAAAAGTTTGCTCAAGCTGTCATTTGTGTGAGCCAGAGAGCTGGAGTCTAGCTCTCCCTCCCTCCTGCTCTTGCTTTCTTCAGATTTTCACTGTAATTAGCAAGCTTTACATGAGCCGGGTCAGAGCTGGCAGCTTTCTTTAGAAGACTCTGTTCTCCAGGCAGGAATAAGGAAAGATTTTTTTTTTTCTTCTGGGAATACTTAGCCTGATCATTTGTTTTATTTCAAGGGCTGTTCTCATGCGCTGAGGTGGAAGCCACGAGATGGGAGGGACAGAACCACATTTCTTCTGAAGTTGCAGCAGCAGAAGCCAGCATCTGGAAATTCAGAGTTAGGCTTTAAATGTTCACTTTGAGCAACAGAAAAATCTTTTTAAGATTCTAATCTGTACTAATTTGGGCTGGTCTAGGATGAGAAAAGCATGTTAGTCAATACAAAGCTGTTCTGCTGTCATTTACCTTGAAAGCCTGTTTCCTTTAAAATCTGAAAAGCTTCCTTTTGAGTACCCAGAGTGATGGACTGAGAACAGCGGAGGGTCAGTGTACAGATACAGATGGTTAATATCAGTGTTTGTGACAGGCGGTGGCAATGCTCTGTTGTCACATGCTGTAAGGCCTCTTACAGTGTATATATGTAAGTGATATTATCCAAGTCAAGGAAAATTGTGAGCTGAAATTCACAATTTGTAGGATTTTAACAACTCTGTTTTTTACGCTGTGTGGGGTGTACATTAAAGGTAGCTACTGCCGCACTGATACTTGTGTTGGTAAAAATGCCTACCTTTGCCTGTGCATGTGTTCATGCATCCTGAACCACACACATACGCCCTTCAGCCCATAGAGCTCGTTACTTCAGTGTTTGATCTTTGCTTTGTTAATGCCCCAGGGTAAACATTCAAGTGAAAGTGGATATGCTCCGTGATATGGGCACGTGGCCTGGCCTGGTACCAAGAGAAGCCCTCCTCTGGAAAACAGCAGTCCTCTGGATGTTAGGAGATTATTAGACTTCACGAGATCTCGTTGGAAAACAATGGATTCAGGATTGTTTGGCTTATTTTTGAGGTTATTTCTGTGAAGTTGGAGTTATACTGAGGAGGGGGAATGATGGTGATAGAGTTAGGTTTCTAAATAGAATGCCATAAATATTGCTTTAAGTTCTGTTTTATTAATTGTGTTTGCAAGAATAACTTGCAGTGTATTATTAATTTTCAGTGAAGGTTCTAAGAAATCCAGAGTTGTGGGCAAGAAAAAGAAGAGATTCTGCTTAATAAGGTGCAAGACTGATGCTCTGAGGAGGAATAAGCTATTGGAAAGTGGTAACCTGGGGAAAGGTTTGGGGAGTAAGGGGAGAAGGCAGATATGTGCATTTGCACTAAAATACAGACATGGTATTTTCAGGGAAATCACAGCACTTGAGAATACTCCTGCTTTGAAATAACTGCTGCAGAATGAGGTGGGTCCCCTGAATAGCGTGTTGGTGTCTGTCTGCTGGGAGTTTCATTTGAACACTAGACGAAAATGAATCGGGGACCGTGGGGGACTGGTAGGAGAGGTGGACTTCTAGAACTTGATGGTTTTGGGGTGTTAGAAGATAGTCACACAACAGATTAACTGCATTTGTGGGGCTGACTGGGAATAGAGATGTGATAGGAGGAGTTGTGAGTTACAAGAAGTGAGCCTTAGTGGTGAATGACATGGAAAAGCAGCCAGAGCTTGAGTCATTTACAGTAACCTAGAGAGAGCTCTTAAATTCAGATTTCATCCTGGGTGATTTTAGGACATGACAGAATTTGCATGGCCTTTGGGGTGCATGACCTTGATGACCCAATCTTTTCAGTCTGATTTCTAGGAATGTAAGATACGGGCATGTCCTTGCCCAAAGTAAAGAATTTCAAGTAAAAGTAGCCATCTGAACCCAAATGGAGGCACAAGCCATCTGACAAGATCAGCAGATGCATTGTAGTGCAAATGTAAAAGAGACCAGAGAAACAACATAGGGGCTGGATGTCTGATTAGAAACAGAGCTGTCAGCCCAGGGTCCCATGATCAGGGATGTGATTGAGGGAAATGGCTGAAGTAAAGAGGCAGCACCAGTAAAATGAGAATAGATTGTATCCAAGTAGGATTTAGATTTTCTGAAGCCAATTTCCAACATAGTTGAGCCTGGCAGTTTTACATAGTTAGCATCCACACTTAATGATTACAAATGGTATTAAGAAAAAGTGCATTAGGGTGTAGTTTACCAAAGAGCTTGCCACATCACAGTGATTCTCAGCATTTTTGACTTGCAACTGGGCATATCTCTACCTAACCACTTAGTAATGGGATGTGAGAAAAGGAAAAACCACAGGGTAAGGTGTAGTGGGTTGTGAAGCAGAAAAAGCGGCACAATCTGTGAACCCTGGTGAGCAGAGGGTTGCAATGTGGAGTGAGAGGTCCTGAAATTTTGCATGTGCCCCTATTACTCCTGATTATATCCCCTTCAGTGCTAGGGAAGGAGGGAGAAGAGGCTCTCAATTCCTTAGCATCTTTCCCTTCCTGTATCAAGCAGTCCTTGGACGTGAGCAGAGCCAGCATTTCCTTCTCCTGTCCTGGCACTTGCCTGTTGAGGAAACCACTTCACAGCAATTCCCTTCACTCGGTAGCCTGGTGCTGCCTCTCCGCCGCTGAACGGGTGTGCTTCTGCTTGCTGGCACGCTTTTTGGGGAGGGGAGCAGGGAAGGATTGCCAAGGAATGTTGTTGACCGCACAGTTTTCCTGAGTTTGGCACTGATCTTCTGTTCTCCCACTTCTTTCGCTCTTCTCGTATTGGCAGCGGTGGTCCGTTTAGCTCCGGTAGAATGACTGGTGGCTTTCCCTGTGTGTGACTCATCTCCTAGGGAATTCCTGAAGCAATGAGTCAAGTTATTGGGAAAACTGTTTGCCCACTAGTGTAAACTAGGAAGCCAGGGAGCCTGCCTCTGGTGTTGTAGAGAGGTAATTTTTGGTTGTCTTCTCTCTTCCTAAAGGCAGGTCACTTCAAGATAAGCTGTAGCAGGGATGCATTGCTGCATATATTTTTTCACCTTTAAATATACTTCTGACTTTCTTTTTCTCCTGTTTTTTGTTTTTAAGGTGGCTGATCTGATAAGTATTCTGGGGTGGAGTAAACCCGACAGTTTTGAATTTGCCAGTATTGTAGTGAAAAATAGCTTGCTTAAAGAAATGAGGCGATCAGATTGGCACTGGTCAGCTACATCTGAAATACTCCTTTCGTAAGTACCGTTAACCACTTCATTCTGCCCTGGCTGACTTAATCCAGCCCTTGTTATTTTTACTATGACAAATTAATGGTTGTGTGGTTTATAGCCATGAATTAACAAATTTTGAATATAGCCATGGGATATTACAACAAAAACAAAGAACTTTGATCTCCAATCATTGTGTCCAGGAAAAATTAACTCTTGTACCACATAAGTGAGCGTGGGTTGACCAGGGTTGTTTGCATTGCCTGCTGATGCCAGTCATATTTGGAGTGCCCAGCTGCTCAGCATTTTTGGAAGTGAGGTGCTTGCTATATCTACAGACTTAGGCCAACTCATCCGAATGTTCTCTTTCCACATCATTTTCCTGCCCCATTCTAGTCAAGCTTTTCTTGTCGCTGGTTGCTGACTATTAAACATTAGCAGATTTTATTACCCTGTAGAACAGTAAGTTCTATTTAAAATACAAAATTAGTTTCACTTTTTAATACACTTTTTCCCCCTAGCAACTTGGACATTATTTTTGCTCAAGCTTGGAATCATCAGAAAGCTCAGATTGTGGGCTTTGCTAGCACAAAATGTAGGTGGTTGCAGATATGTCGGCATTGATACAACGATTGGGTGTTGTTTTTAACTAAATTAGTGTCAGCAGACTTGGATTGTGCTCCTTCTCCACTCCTAGGTTTTCATTGAAGTGGCTCATTTTAAGGTAAGCTTATCTGTTGACTTCTGTTGTTTCTTGACCAGTTATTCGTGAAGACTTTTAATTTTCTGTAGTCTGACAAGTTATGAAGCTTGGAGATAAATTGTGCTCCTGCTGAGGTCAAGAAAAAAAGTACTAGCAGTCTTGGAGGTGTAGGGTGAGGCTCCTTCTCATCTCAGAACATTATTCTTCCTTTAATTTGGGCAGTTGAAATGTCTCACGGTGATCACTGCCTTTATGTACCAAAATGAAGATGCTTTTAAGAGGAGAACTGTGCTTATCCCTACAAACTTCTTCCTTCTTTCTCATGGACAAATCCTGGCCTGTGGGGTATCCCAGCTTGGGAAAAAAAAAAAAAGGGAGGAGGGGAGACTTCAGATTCTGCTAGTTTTGTTTTTTGCTATTTACACACATCTTACTAACCACAACTAAGGCAGGCGGCACCCTTAGCAAATCCACCTACTAAGTGCAATTGCTGGAAACGTGTACCCTGCTCATGAGAGGGTGCTGAGAGTGCTGCCAGGATAGCGGCGTTCAGTTTGTGTGTCATGAAATAAACGGTCGTGCAGAGATGGTGAGGGGTGTCGGGATATCCTCCCAGAGGAAACTGTTGTGATCTACAGCGTTGTTGGTTTGTAGGATTACAAACAGGCTGTGAACTGATATCTGGATTAGAGGAGGCATATTCCAAAGTAGGGAATTTCTTCATTTTCTCTTTAATTCAGTGGCTCCCTTACCCTGTTTTTAACTAGTCCTTGTAAAGTTGTGAACCAAGTGCTGTGAGTAGTAGTGGTTTGGTATCAATTAACTCCACTTAAGACCTTTCCATACTCTTGCGCTAAAACCAATGGGATTTGCAAGATAATACTTTTTTTCCTGAAAACACCACCACTGTAGACAAGTCCGTGCCAAGCAGATACATTGGTTGTTGTGGTGTCTCTCTAATAAAAAATAATTGTTCAGACAATGTATTCAACTTTGCAGAGAATAGCTTTGTTCCTGAAGGTGGCAGTAGCATGGCTAGCCAGCCCTCCAAAAGCAAGTGAGGCATGGCCACAGGCCAACAATGAGAATTTTACCTGTTTTCCCCGTGCATATTGCATGTTTGTGCTACTCCATTGAATGGAGGCAAATGAATGTTGCCAACTTGCAGTGTATTTGTTGGTTTTTTCCATAATTGATCACTTTTTTCTTGTTAGACAGGGGAAAAGTACTAATCCTTGTAGTTGCAGAACAATGCTTGAAAACTTGAATCTTTTGTGTGCAGAACCCAAAAAATCTGACTTAAATATTTGAATGGTAGCATCTCTCTTTTGAAAAATACTTCTGAATTTTGACATCTCAGTGGCTTAAGACTACCTGGGATTATCAATATTATTGCTCAAGAGCAGGCAATATGTTGGTGCTGGATCCTTTGCGGTGTGTTGTGTGTGGCATTGTTCTATGGGAAAATAACCAGTTTGGAGTGAATAGCAAATGTGCTACTAAATCTTCTGCATTAATAGTAAGGTTTTGAGAGCTGATTTTTTTCCGCATGAAAGAAGAGACTGTTTAAGAAAAACTCTGATAAGAGGCTTTTGAAATTCGAGGGTATAAATTGCAAGGCTGCAAGGTTCAAGAAGGTAACAGGTAGGAGATTTTGTCTATGTTTGAAGATAATGTGGGACTCATGAGAGCTATTTCTACCCAAGGCAAGAGGTGTTTGGAGTAAGGGACGAAGGGGATGGATTTAAGCAAGGAGCACGCACTTAGAAAACATCTTGATATGTTTATGCTGCCTGAGGGAAAGGGGCTTTGTGAAGAAATATTAGGGAAGAATAAGCTGAGTTGAGCAAGTGTTGGGCCAACTGGCCAGTAGTCTGTTCTTGTGACTACCAATATATTCTTGTGACCATCACCATCGTGCTTCCAAGGATGTATCTATGCCAGCATTTATGATTTAAGCTGGTGGGTTGTACAGATAAGTTCTTGTCCCCTGGGTTTTGAAGGTCAGTTTATACTCCAAGATGTATTTTGGGTATTTGTGTCAGTGGGCAGTATTGTAGTTCCAGATCTAACCTAATCATATTAGCTCTGTAATGGTGACATTGTAGTGAGATGATTGTGGTGCAGTGGCCTTATCCTGGGGGAGCTGCATCTGAAATGTGCCAAGCCACAAGAGGCTTTTTGAACCTTTCCTTTCTCAGACCCGATAGCTTAGTCCCATGGCTCTGGCATTGACTCATTTTATTTCCTTCTCCTTGGAAAATGGGAGACTATAAAGGAGAATCTTAAAAGTAGATGTGAAATTGATATTCCAAAACTGAAGACCCCATCGATTTTTGCCAGTGTTCCCCACCCATGCTGAGCAGTTTGTGGCTTGGTTGTAAATATGGCTCTTAGCCGTTACACTAATGCATACAATAATCTTTAAAGTACAGATCTGTTCCCTTAATCATATTCAGTCATGCTAGAACTATCCTCACAACCTTCTAGCAGCTGCTGTGCCATCTCCCCCCAGGGAAGGAGCTTTCCCTGCAGTTCCTACAGGCATCGCTCACAATTGATATCTGCTGCTGCTTGTAAAAGGCAGCCCTGTCTTGGAAGGACTCATCTTCCTTTGGTGCTGTGTAATTTGTCCCCCACCTTATTTTATGAGCCTCTGTTCCGCATTTTGTGTTAAGTAGGTATTCCTCCCTCTCATAAGATGCTCTGAGATATTCCTACCCTGGAAGGGTGCTTTTTGAAGGTTTGGGTATTTTTTTCACCTGTCCTACTGCTTATTTCTTCTGTTTCTTGCTAATGGTTGTTACGGGTAAATTGTATGGGGGACATGTGCAGCAACGGACCTTGCTTTGTGTAGTTTGTATTGCATGCTGGGTGCTGCAGGAGGTGCTGGAGGAGAGATGGGTTTGTATGTGTGCAGACATAGGCAAGCAAATGCCTCTTAGCCAGCTTCAGGACATTTTGTATGGATGTAACTGCATCCCCTCTTCTCCCTGCAAGGGAAGAACAATTCCCAGATTGTGAGGAGCCAAGCTTAGAAAGAGCTCCATTTAAGGCCTTTAAAAATAGCTGGATGAGGACTGATGAAGTTTGATCCAAGTTCTAATTGATGATTTCCGTCAAGTACAGTAAGTGCTTGCAGAAAGGCATGTTGAATGGGAACAGGAGGTTTGTGTAAGCTGCAGCGGTGATGACCCAACCTGGGGTAGAAAGCCCATGTCCCATGTGGGACATCCTTTGAGGAAAGGAAGGATGTGGGGTTCAGATAGGGGGGTGACTTGAGGGGGCTGGAACCCTATCTGTTAGCGAAGTGATATTTTAGGGGAAGGGCTTATATTTTATGAACAAGGGGATGTTTAAGGGGCAGGAGCTGTGTGGTTAAACATGCTGAATGTCATTTTTGGTCACCCAAATTTGACAAATGTGGTTATTTTAATGCTGTTGGTTTTAGTTCAGTATAAAACCACTCTGGCATCTGCAAGAAGCACAGAGAGCTTCTATAGCTAATAAATAACTTCAGGAGGAGGAAATGCAGGTATACAGGCAAGGGACAGAACGTGCTTCTGTTGATAGAAGGACATGAGGAAGGTTGTGCAGTGCTGTGGAGGAGTTCGTGCAGTTGCTATGTTGTGTGGTAGAAGGCAGAAGGGCAGGTCTAGAGGACCTGCTGGCTGGAGTTAATCTGGTGGTGTTCAGACACTGTCCTGGGCCTGCCTGGGCTTCTCCGGTTCTTCTCTTGGGGCTTCTGACCCATGCTGCACCCCCAGGACAGGCATCTCTGGCGAAATGGTGGTTGTGCTGCCAGGGGGAAGGGAAGGTGCCTCTGCTGTGGCAGCACGGGCAAACAGAGGAGCAGACAATAACCCCCAAGGAAATGCTGCTGTTTGAGCTGCCGGGACACAAACATTGTTTTGTTTCCGTTTTCCAGATGGATTTTCCTAAGCAGCTTGAGCAGATGAGCTGTGAGAGCTGGCAGTCCTGGGCTATGACTTCTCAGCGGGACAGCAGATTGGGGCTGGGACGTTCCCTGGGAACGCGGTGGCATTTCATCCAGTACCGCAGGAGCGTGCCACTGGGAGGGTCAGTGTGCCAGTATGTGTAGCTGGATTTCTGTAGAACTGCAAAGGGCTTTGCCCTGTAGTGACTCCTGCAGCCATCTACAGACTGAGAAATCCCCTTTCTTTTGGGCTTCATGTAGCCCTAAGCAGTGAAGATGAAGTTCTGGTTGCTGGGCTTCGAACAGTTATTATTTTGAGGGAGTTTGGGTGAATAATACTGTGGAACTTTGGAGCTGAGGCAGAATTTGGGGAGACCAGCTGAAAGAGGGTGCTGACAGGTAGAGAACATAGATGAGATGGGATTGCTTTGTCATACGTGGGTCGTGTCAAGTTGCAAGCAGGTCACTGTCTCATGCTGAGGGGAAAGGTGAATGTATCGGGCTAGCAGGGCTTCCTCCTGCTAACGCTTCTCTGCAGACATCACCAGTGGTCTGTCAACGTGAGAAGAAACTGTTGGCACCAGTGGGTCCAATTTCAGTGCGGTGTTGACCTCCTGTCTTCTGCTTGACAGCAGGTAGTAATGGTCTGAACTGCAGGAGGTTGAGCGGGGACCAGGAGGAGGTTTTTGGGTGATAGAGGTGGGGATGCTGAGGGAGTCTGCAAGCCCTTGCAGAACCAGGGATAAGGAGATTCTGGGGAGGGTTTGCAGGGGGTTAGTGTGTTGCGCTGCGTGGGTGCAAATATGCCTCGGGTGTCTGCATGATGCTGTGAGCTTAAAGCAAATCCTGCTTGTGGATTTGGGTAGTGGGGAGTAGCTGGTTCTCTCTAGGGGTGTTAGTGTGGTGTGGGTGGTCTCCTGTGGTGCAAGATCTACGCACAGTCCTTTTCCTTCAGCTATGGCTGTGTTCAGCTTGTATTTACTTGTATACCTTCTTCTGAGGCTAATGTCAGACGTGATGGGATGTTGGATTAGACTAAATCTCCTAGGTTTAGCTGGAATGTTGTCTCGCTGTAGCATTTTTCTCCCTTGCTCTTTTCTCTAAGCCTTTCCCTACAGACAGCTAATTCTCCCCTTCCCCCACATCCTGTCATACCCCAGAGCATGTCACAAGGAATTAACGGCTGAAAAGGCCTGGGAGAGGCTGCTCCTCTGGAACAGTCTCTCCTTTCTGTGACCGAGGTGGCCCCCTCTGTGTGCCCCTTTTGTGTCCCATCCAATTCCCCTCCCCCTGACCATTCAGTCCATGCCAGAGGAGAGACCAGCGACCCTGAGCCTTCCCCAGCCCTCTTCCAGCATTGCTGCCTGATGCCATCCCCGCTGCAGCCGAGGGGCTTCCCTGTGCACAGCCGGAGCTCCGGGACGAGCCCGAATCCCTGCCACAGAGCTCCCGGTCCTGCTGGCTTCTTGGCGGCAAGAGGGAGGAGGTTTGTGCTGCTGTACTTGCTGCTGGAGGGTTTTCCTTCTCTCCCGTCTCCGTGCATCTCTGACAGCATCGCCTGCTCTCGCTCCCAGTCCTCCTTCCCACAATTCACATACAATCTCCTCAGAATAGGGATGATGTCACTTCCTTCCAGAGGGTGCTGGGGGTGTGAAAAGGGGGGAGTCACGACCCCTGGCTCCGTGGCTTTCAGCAGCCCCGATGAATAAATGAGGTTGCTGTCTTAGAGGGAGGGAGTTGCTCTGAAGATGATGCCCGGGCTCTGTCAGCAGGCAGTCACCACGCTGTCCTTCCCTTTGCCGAGTGGGATTTTCAATGGCTGCAAGAAGAGTTTGCTGTTCCCTCCTTTGCTTGTGATGTCTTTCTCTGTGGATATGCACTTTTCCTGAAATACCCTTACGGGACAGAAGAATGTGCAGCAGCTGGACCACATGCCATGTAAGATTTCTGCTTCCATAGATCTTTCTCTGATCTGAGGGGTCACGGTTTCTGGACTTTTTGCACACAAAGCTTGTGCCTGCATGTGCTTCTCCCTAATTTCAGTGTTGGGAGTTTGGGGCTTCTTGTGCTGGGCTTCAGGTTTCAGGGTCCTGGGGATTTTTCACTCTTTACAGCAATTTTAGGGGCAGTGCAAGGGGTTCTTGCTGTAACAAAACTAGGGGCAGTGATTTCAGGGCTGTTTGCACTCTGACCTTCCACTTTTCCTCCCAATTTCTCTGCTAGATCATATCTTTGTCTTAAAATGTAATTCCTGGGATCTGCTACCCTGGGATGAAGCCAAAGAGTCCTCATGCTCAGAGCTTTACTTTTTTTTTTTTGTGGGCTTTACAGTCTCAGGCCTTCTATCATCTCCCTCCTTTCCAAACTAGGGGCAAGGCCCCAGACCTCGTAACCTCATGGTTTCAATTTTCAATAGACAATCTTTGCAAATGAATTGAGACTCTTTCTGCGGTGCACCGGGAGCCTGGTAAGCATAGAGCTAGGAGTGACAGTCCCACAGTAAGTATTCTCGTGTGCGACAGCAAGTGACGGGCTGCTCTGCTCTGTCCCTGTCCGTTGCTGTGGATAAGGAATTCACATTAGATGTTTGCTGCTCTTGCCGATACCCTGCCTCTTAAACTGGCAGAGGGTGGCGAAAGCAGGCAGAGCACAACTGCTTGCGTCTGGAGAGGTGGAAGAATTGTGGAAAGTGCGTTGGCGGGATGCAGCCGTAAGCCGAGGGATGATGGGAACTGAGGTTTGAGCTCGGCTGGGAGGTGCTGCGGTGGCCGGAGGCAGAGTGAGCAAGCTGGAAAGTGTGTCCACATATACTGAGCAGGGTTAGCAATATTCAAGGCACAAGCGCTTCGTACGGGTGGCGTGTGACAGGCAAGCGGGTTATTCACAGCAAGGCTAGAAGAAGTTGCCAGATGGCCAGAGGAGCGAGCAGTTTGAAGGTAGAGCTGCAATGTACCAAGTGCTTTGATTATTATGTGCTAAGGAAGTGTGAATCCAAATGGTGTTGTAATTTCACATTTGCTTTGTTTGGGGAATAGAGCATTTCTTTCACCCAAGTGAGTAACGTACTGGAAGTGTGTCAGCCTGTTAACGATGGAATCTCCTGGAAAGTGTGAAAGATCTGTATAGGTTTTCAATAGTTGATGACTGAAATGGGTAGGATGGTCTAGCCCATCAGCTGTGGGTGTCGGTACAGGAGGGGAGACCCCTCTCTTCTGGGGCACAGTAGGAAAGTGATGTGGTAACCACACCTGACTGGTGAACAGGTTTTGGTAGGACGAGGCAGCTCCTGTTACTGCAGCAATTGGTGCTGTGACACAGTCTGTAGTCTGTCACAAAACCAACACTTGTGTCACTCTGAAGGTTCAAATTAGTTTAAATGTGACAGTGTCACTCGTCCCTTTTTTCCACCCAGAGCACTAAATTAGAGACATCATATACAAGTTTATTTTTTTTGCCTGGTGCCTGAGGTATGGCAGATGATATTCCCTCTGAAATGCTGTTGGAAATCCTGATTACATCATAAGTAACAAATGTGGACACTTTCATTTTTGCCTCTGTGAACCTAGCAGCAAATTACCAGATCAGTACAAAGAGTGGTCATTACTTTGGAGATGCAGCTTTGGAGTGACGTGGTCACTGCAGATCATGGATGGAGTGCATGAATGTGGAGATTGGGAGGTTAGTGGGGTTAGAAGTGCTGTGATTTGAGACTGGGATGCATCAGTTGGGAGAACGTGGCACACTTGAGATGGTGGCTCGGAGCAGAGAGACCCAGGCCAACGCGTGGTGTCCCCTGGGTTTAGGGTGTGGAAGAGAGGAACAGGAATGATTCCTGCAGTCAGGAGATCACTGGTGGCCATGGGCAGTTGGCATAGACATGATCTCAGAAACCAAAGGTTGCCAAAACCAAACAGAAGTCACAGTTGAAGTGTGCAGTACAAGAAATGCAGAAGGGGTGTGCTGCAGGAAGGGAACTGAGCCACTCTGAGGTGGTGGACTTGGACTGGAGCAGGCTGGAGTGTGTACAGCAGAACTGAAATGGTGTGGGAGAGCTGTGTTGGGAGGAGGTGTCTGGATAGCCCTGTGGAGTCTCGTGACTTATACCACTGCTGTTTCTTTTTATAAAGGGTTTGTGAGGCTTTAAAAATAGGAGTACAAACAAAATGTGGGGAGGAACAGCCAGCCCCTCAATCTTCGACCTTTTAATTGTTAGTGCCTGTCAGAACCAGCATGAACACAAAGGAGATGTGGAGCTGGCAGGGTGCTTCTGTGCAACTGATGGTTGACTGAGAGATCTCCTAGGAGCTTGCTGTCTCGGCTGTAAGTGCTTGCTGTTGGGAGCCAGTCGATAGCTTTCCCAGATGCTGCCACTAACTGCTAATGGGTATTTTGGCTTGCAGAGCCAAGTGAGGGAGGGAACTGTTGGGACAACAAGAGAGGAGGCTGGCAGCAGGTGTGCTGGTGGAAGAACATGGTAATAGGGCCTTCTTTAGAGTTGAGGTCAGTATAACCTGTCCAAAGCACCCCACGGTGACTGCTTACCAACATACAGCCCTAACAGGATTCCAAGTAATCTTGTGAAGTGGAGCTGGGCGAGTGGTGATTATGTTCAGTGAATTACACACCTGCTTCACCTAATACTTCCCACTCTTTAAACTGTATATTCCTCTCCTGTGCTCTCCTTCTTGAACATGCCATGCCCCCTGGTGCTGGAAGGAAGAAGCTCTGCCATCTTTGCTGTAAAATAGGATAGCTCTCAGGTGCAGCCCTTCTGCTGGTGTGGGCTTGTAGGGCTCTCCTGAGGCGGTTGAAGAGGGTCAGCAGCATCTTTGATTCTGTTCTTTTCCAGGAGGTGAGTGTCGTGCCTACTGAACTTTCTCAGACCCACTAGCCATGCCAGGGATTGTCGTGTTCCGCCGTCGCTGGTCTGTAGGCAGCGATGACCTGGTTTTGCCAGCCGTCTTCCTCTTCCTCCTGCATACCACCTGGTAAGTGAGAAAGGCAGAACGATGGTTTGAATTCTCCCATGAATTCTTTTTTGCTATTCCTGTTTCTTGCAGCTGTAATTCTTCCTGCGCTTATACATGCAGCTGGAAGGTTTGTTTGGGGCATTTCTGACAGAGACCAACCTATTTCCAGCTTCTGGTTCTTTGGATAAGTTCTAGTTCCGGTTCCAAAGAGGGAGCTCCCTGCATCATCCTCCAGTGCTACCCAAGGTTGTCCACTGGAGTTTGGGGCTGTGTTTCTATACAGGGGCTCAGGAAAAACAACTGGAGTGGCAGATCCCATGGGATAATGTGTCTTGCCACAGATATCAAATTGTTCTGACTGGGGTAGCAGGGCCTCTGGATGGCTTGTGGGGAGGAGATTTCTAGAACAAATTAATATTAGTTGTAAGTAGCTGCGGGGGACACTGAGGATCCTTGGTAGCTTTGTGAGGAGAGCAGGTGTGGGATATTACATGCAGCTTTCTTTGGCTTACTGCTGGTAACAAGCTGGTTTGTGACTGGCAGGTTTGTGATCCTCTCTGTGGTGCTCTTTGGGCTGGTGTACAACCCCAACGAGACCTGCTCGCTTAACCTGGTGGACCACGGCAGAGGCTACCTGGGCATCCTGATCAGTTGTATGATCGCAGAGGTGGCAATCATCTGGCTCAGCATGCGAGGCAGTATCCTGTACACAGAGCCCCGGGACTCGATGCAGTATGTGCTCTATGTCAGACTGGGTAAGAGGCAGCGGCCTGAGGCCTCCTAATGACTCAGCCTCCACACTGCCATCTGCTAGCGCAGAAGACTTCTCTCCCCACACCCTGACAAACACACAGCTTCTGAAAGACATCCAGATGGCCACTTGTATGTGATATGCATCTGAATACATCACATATACTGCACCCTGTCATTGCTGTAAGACTCTCATGCAATGCCCCAAATATCTTTCTAGCAAACCTTTAACTTGTCATCCTCATTGCGATGCAGGTACATCCTTTTCCTCTAACAAAATATGCTCCCCTTCTGTCTCGCAGCACAGATCTGCCACAGTGAGATGCATCTACACCTCTCCCTCACCTTTTTTCCACACGTTTTCCCATGATATAGGCATATGTCTGTGTAAATCATGGCAGTTCTTGCCCTGAGGCACGTGCATGTCCTTGCCTGTCATACAGACACTGAAGTCTACACCCACCTACCTCAAGACATACTCGACCTCTTGACTCACATGTGATGCATCTCTCCATCCAGCACAACCTGCACTTTGATACTCCACCTCCGGGCACCATGAGATAAATAGGTTTCCCACCTGCTCGCTGGTTGCATCCTCTCTCTTAGAGTGCATATTTGTCTTCCTAAAAACATTTCCTCTCCTCTCATTTCACCCACCAAGAACTAGATCAGAAAAGAAATTTTTCCTTGATCTCTCATTCAGGGCTTGCTTTCCCTTCTCTGTTCCATTGTCTTTCAGGTACAGAAACTTGATCAGATTTTTCTGTGCTGAGTGAAGACTTTAAGAGGGAAAAAAAAATCTTTTTTGGAGATGCGGAGTCAAGCTCATTCCAAACAAAGCATCTCATGTTTTTGCATCTCTGTTTTTCCTGCATTGTTTTCATGCAGAATTGGCTAAAATATGGGTAACCTTGCTTGAAAGCTCTGTCTGGGAGATATTTCCGCCTTTGAGAGCTAAGTGCAAATCATTAACATGAATAGCAAACAAATCTTTCTCTCCAGTTTCCCAGGCACGCTGCAGTCTCCCTAGGGAAGCACATAGAGCCTGACAGTTTGGGTAACACGGTGTTAAAACCAGACTAAATGGGGCAAGGGAGGTAGAGGGAATCCAAAAAGCCATTTTGCTGCCCAAGAAACATCCATTTTTCTTCCTTGTCTGCCTTAAACTACTCCATGTGGTCAGGATCTGTATTAACACTGTATCTTGGCTCTTGTATATCCTTGTTTTGTGGGGCTTTTTACTCCTAATGGCTTCATCAGTTTTGGTGATAGAAATAGGAGCGTGACCATTGTGTGGGCAAGGTCCATGTGACTGTCCCATTTTGCGCACGTGCTCTTTAGTGCATATGAATCTAGGGACAGAGTTCTCAGCCCTGCTACTGCTGCTCCTGTGCTGCAGCAGGTAATCTGAGGGGAGATGAGTCAAGATAGGCAAAGCCTAGCTCAGTTTAAGAACATCAGCTGGTCTAGCCCTGCTTCCTTGCCCACTGCTGTTGAAAACTATTTAGTATGTGGCTCTTTGAACTTGTCTTTCCAGGCTGGTGAGAGTCTGTAGTAAGCCACTTAAGGAAAGATACTGTGCCAACATGTAGGTAAGGAGGGTGGGTGGTTAGTCGGCTAGGCTGGAACATGAGTTCAGTCTCAGTTCCACCAAAGGTTTGCTAGGCATTGCTAAGTTAGCTCTTTGCCCTCTCCATACCTGATTGCCCACTTGTACTTCGGGGTTGTAACGCGTAGAGAAAATGTGAGGGCACTTCAGAGCAGTGTTTCCCAACTCTTTTTTTCTGGGGAGCCACTGTCACAGTTTTTTGTTCATTACCACAGTAACGTAAAACTGAGGAGCCAGTAAATGTCTCCTTAAGGACTGTGTCCTGGGAACAATTACTGGAATGACTGCAAAAGGTGGAGGTGTGAGAACATTTGCTAAGCGTAGTAAGCAGGATTAATCCTGGCTACACACTGCTATTTATTTCATATCTTTGATTCAGGTCAGCTGTCTGAGGTGGTTAAGACCTTGCTGCTGTTACATGGTGATTCTTGTTACCTATAGGGCGTCTTTCCACTGTGGTGGGCGGAAGGTATGGCTATCTGATTTACACCTCTGAAACAGCCGAGGGCACCCACAGCTCTGTGTGCGTGTGGTTCTTGTGTCGTTTAGGAGTAGTTAGCATTAGGGACACATTACATTTTTGCTTCATTTTCTTGAATATCACTTTCCAAAGCATTGGGGCCCAGTCCTGCAGTCATTTATTCTGTGCAACTGTCCTGCTAAAGAACCTGTCTTTGGGTTTCCTCTCCAGAAGACAAGGAGAGGCGGTTGTTAATCCTTAGGGAGATGCTGCTACTATCTATTGTGTTCCTTTTTGTTTCAGCTATCTTGGTGATTGAGTTTGTGTATGCTATTGTGGGCATCGTTTGGCTAACGCAGTACTACGCTTCCTGCAATGATATCACAGCAAAGAGTGTCACTTTGGGTATGTATTTGGAATGTGGTTTGTGTGCATTCCTGTGTTTGCGCAGATATCCTCTTGCCTTGGAGAGCTAATTCATTCATGCACGTGGGGATTGACTGTTGGAAGTGGATTGTAGCTGTAAATGTTATTGCTCAGAACAGTTGTTCTATTCATTTGTTTGTGCTGTCTGCACTGAGGCAAGAATTCGTGTTCCCATGGAAGGGTCTGGCTGGGGAGTCTGTAAGACCTGGTTCCCCTTCTTCAGTTCAAAATAGCTTTACTGTTTTCCTGGAACTCATTTCCAGTCTCCTGGTGGGGGTGATGCTAATGTTGCGGTCCCCCTAGATACTCAGTGAGTATTTAATGGCCTTCAGCATGGGCAATCTCCTAAAACGGCTGGAAAACCTAGCTGTGGTTTAGAAACCTTTCCAGAGGATTTCCTTTTGCTGCAGTTGGCTGCAAGAGTATTTGGGGTAACTGTCTGCCCTGCAGCAATGGAGAGGTGGGTCTGATGTGTGTGGCAAAAAGCAGGAAGCAATGCTGCTGAGATTTATGGGCAGAGCACCTGACTTCTCTTCTTCCTTGGCAGGAATGGTGGTGTGCAACTGGGTTGTCATCCTGAGCGTCTGCATCACTGTCCTGTGCGTCTTCGACCCGACAGGCCGGACCTTTGTCAAACTGCGTGCCACGAAGCGGAGACAGCGCAACCTGAGGACATACAACCTGCGGTAAAGCAGCATTTCTGGAAGGGTGCCCTTTGTTTTTTTTTTGTTCTTGACATTCTCCTTGCCTTGCTTGAGGGACCATTCAGCTTCGGGCGTTGCTTCCCTTTGCTGGCGATGGGTGATTTTTGGAAGAATGCAGCTCAGACTGTCAGGTGCTGTGTGTGGGCATCTGAAGCCAAAGGAGGCGAAGCAACGCAGTATCTGCCTGGATTGTACGTTAGTCACTGGATTTGTGAATTCTTCTGAGCCCCTTGAGCCGGTGCTGACCACACAGCTTGTTTGTCCATCCTGTAGCTGTGTTTTGCCTGGTAACAGTGAAGCAGTGCTTAGATTTTGCTTAGGTTGAGGCAGCATCTTCTTCCAAATCTCCTTCCTTCCTTTATTTTTTGTCTTCAAAATGCGACCTTTTGGCCTGAGATTTCTTGTTGTCTTGGCCAAGAAGCAGCAATTTCTTTTGTATTGGCAGTCAGATCTTTTAATTAAGAATTGATTGCATCTTTGAGCTGCCCAGATGGGCATATGAAAGTTCTTTTCACCAAGCAAGGCATTTTTCAGAAGTTTGTTTTTTCCAGTAGCAGGACAACACAAACAGGCTTTGTTTTCTTATGCAGTCTTGACATATGTAACTGTCAGCAAGGAATGTGGCTTTGTAGGACTTGAGGGCATTAGGCTTTGAATGCTAAAAAATGAAGCTTTTAAAAAATACTCTGCAAATTTTGCATTTCTCATTGGGAGCCTATATTCAAGAGGGTGTTTTGAATCCATGCTCTTCCAATGTCTGGAAATGGGACCTGTCAGATTGTTTTGAGGAAAACCCCAGACTTTTCTAAGGATCGTGTAGCAAGTTTAGTTTGAAGGAGCTATTTTTTAATTATTACTGCAGAATGCAGGACATTCTTCCTAACCTTTCCAATATGTTCGTAACACTAGCCTTGAATATTTGGCGTTAGTGCCTCGTTAACCTAATGGGTGCCACTACTACCTTGTGATCAGGATGTTCCCAGGGAGATGGGGATGAGAAGCTGTGATGCTACTGTGGATCCAGTACCCCACACTACATCAAAGCTGTTTGGCTCAATACAATATATTTCTGAAGGGAAACCGAGTGCCACAGGTTGCAAAGTTCGGGGGTTTTTTTTTTTTGACAGAGAACTTAATTTTGGGGTTTGTTTTGATTTACTTTTATCTCTCTTGTGAGGAGTTTTGAGATCCCAGACAACTGAGTGAAGGTATTTGTCCCTTGGGTCATGGCCAGGTTTTTCCCTCCAGGCCTGTAACATTTTTTTGAGAGCCTTGTGCCTGCTGTTTGCAGATTTCCACTCTATAAAGGGAGTGTTAACAGATGTTAACAAGCAAAATGCTGTGGGCTATGATGTGAAAGGGAAACATAAAATGTTGCTGTGTGTTCACTACTAAAGCAATTGTTTTCAAAGAATACATTTTGAAATTCTCTGCTTGCTTAAAGCAGTCCTTTGCAAAAAATACGTTATGAAATTCTCTGCCTCTTTCTGGATCGTGATCCTGTAAGATGCTGAGGGCTAGCCATTCCTATTGAAATCCCTCTGCGGTGATACATGCCTTCTGATATACAGCAGTAATTTCACCTTTGTATTATACTTAACCTGACCTGTATTTCCTCTGCCTTAACTCCTGAAAAAACTTGATTTGTTTGTCGCATTAAGGAGATGTGTAACTTTGGCTTCCTTGTTGTGGTAGTCTGCTGTAGCTATTGGACTCTGTTACGCAGTGGTTTTCCTTTACCAGTGGCATCGTGATGTGTGTGGGCTCTTATGTTCTTGCAGAGCTAAGGAAATAAAACAACAAAACCAAAGGCTCAGCTAATTGTGCTGAGGCTTTTCTAAGAAACTTGCTGTAGAGCTCATATGAAGCATGTGGAAGTTTGGTGTTAGGAAGAAAGAATTTGGGAAAAGTTGGAGTGAAAATAGCTCAGAGCACGCTTGCTTGTTCAACCCCCGCAGTGAAGTTGTGAAGTTCTTTGCATTGCTGCCCGAGTTCTTTGGCATTTGGGGGAGCAAACTGATTACTGCCAGCTCTGTCTTAGGACACTTGTACTCCTGTTCCTCTTTTGGAGTCTTCCTTGGAGGTTATGGATAATTGTTTTAAAATGCTCAGGAGTGAGTTGATGCATTGCCCTGAGGGATCTGCTCCTTTTGTTGCAGGCAAAAACTCCTTTACTAGCATCTTTTTCTTCCAGATGCAACCCACTTTGAGTTTTTCCTGATGTGATCCCCTGCCAGAAAATAGAAGTAGTCTTTTTTTGATAGGTCTGACCCGTGTTGAGTTAGTCTGTGTTCGCATTAAAAAAAAAAAAGACCCTGCATTAGAGGAGCTGTGGACTTTACGTATGCAGGTAGCTTGGTGCTCTGGCAAAGAATCACACAGTCACCTGCTTCAACGCTGCTAAGCCTGACTTGACCTAGGGATTGTTTGCTGGTATGCTAGTCAGAACTAAGGGACTGTCCCTGCAAAACGGAGGAACTAGGGCAAGCTTGCAACAGTGAACATGGCTATAGTTCACTTTAAACAGGGCTGTCCAATTAGCTAATTTTGAAGCTGAAATTGAAATGTCATATAAACCGAATGTGGGTTGAGCTAAACCTTCTGTATTCAGCCCTTTTCAACCTTTTCTAAATTGAAAGAGAACATTTAGCTTGCTTTCCTTTTTGTGATTAAAGTTACGCACTGTACTTGAATAAAGACTGCAAATTGTTTCAGTTCTGAGACTGTATTATGTTTAATAAATATTTTTTTCCAAATAAGCTATTTATTAGCAAAAATTGCACAGCTCCTCTCATACTAAGTGCTTGGGGTCTTTTGTACCATTCCCACCCCCTCGCCCCGAGGCAGAGTTTTTCCTACTGAGCAGTAGTACGTCCTAGCATGATGCAGCTGCCAAGTTACCAGCAGACCCTCCTTCCATCCAGAGTTCCAGGTGCTCTTGGACATCCAGCTTCTAGCAGATACCATAGAACAGCTTCGTTACAGCCATCCTGTTCAGGCAGGACACCACATATATAAATACAGAGGCTTGATCCTGGCCACAACGGCTGGATTATTGACCATCCTGTCCTAGAAAATGAGCTAAGTTGTTAATGTATACGTGGTCTCCTTGTCTCTGCTAGACCAGGATAAATAGAAGAATATGATTTAGCGCAAATTTTACAGGTGATAGTGTAGGATGCATGACTTTGGATCCTACTATTTGCTTGCAATCGTGTTGTCCTGCCTGTCCTGATGTGCGTACTCCACTCTTTACTTACAGACACCGCCTGGAAGAGGGGCAAGCCAGCAGCTGGACGCGCAGACTCAAAGTTTTTCTTTGCTGCACACGAACAAAAGACTCTCAGTCGGTAAGTACCCAGTATCTCCTGTCAGAGAGCAAGCTGTGTGTACGGCTGCTGATAGGTGGGACTGAGCAGAGCGTAGCGACACGGGGTTCCTGCTGTTAAGCCTGGACGATGTGTGTTCCATTTCACTGTGAGTATTCTTTGAGATCCGGAGGCACAAGAATCCAGTGAGCCTTGACAGCAGTGCATGCAAGGACTGGACATATGCCTTCCAAGGAGCAGCAAGCTGAGCTACCCTCAGATAGACCAGCCTTGAAATTTCATTGCATGTTGGTTCCTTTTCCTTGCTTTCAGCCCAAGTAGCCTGAATGAGCACCTGCAGGAGGGTACCTGGGTATTCCATGCAGAAATAGAAACTGATGTTTCCTTGTAGATGCAGATGGAACATTGCTGAGTAGGACAGTTGTCTTTTTCAAAATGGTCTTAACGCTCTGGTTTTGAGTATTACAGGATTCTCTCTGAATATAAAGTTAGTAGCACTGAAAAGCAATGTTGTCAGTGTTAAATTCTTCTCCTGAAGTTGTTCTTTACCTTGTTGTTGCAGTGAACTGGGATCATAATTTTAAGTGAAGATATCAGTGGAAGAAATATGTGCTTATCACTATGTTTAGATACAACATTTGACAGCACTTTGGTCAGCTTCGGTTTCCCTTTATCAGCCAGTTTGCTTAGGCAGTTTCTCCAATTTGCATCAGTCTCATACGCTTAAGAAGGAGAGATGCCTCTTTGAAAATGGGAACATGCAAATCAGAATCAGCAAAAGAATACTTCTGGATTTACTAACAGTGAAAAACTACTACTCAATCCATAGATTCACATGAAGATCACTGATTTGAAGTGTTCATGTGCTACAGTTTGGATTTTCCCTTGCTGTTACCTATCCAGCAGGGAAGGGTTAAGGGGCTTGGTACTGCTTCTGCAAAAGTTAGCAGGTTTGTGCTTTAGGGTGGTATTCAACAGGACTCCTGAGGGACCTGCTGGAGAAGTGAGTACTAAGGTGGAAAATTTTGCTGATGACTACAAGTTGGTCAGAATTATATTTGAGAACTCTTGAAGAACCAAGCAGAACCAGGGAATTGTTATCAAAGGTAGAAAAAAGTTGTAAAGAAAGATGAGGTGATGCATGCACATCTGAAGAAACAAATTACTTGCGTACTCTGGGCTCTGAATTAGTTACAACTTCTTGGGAAAAGAGCTAGGAGTTATCAAGGACACTTCAGCAATGACATCAGTGCACAGCAGTGGCCAAAAATCAGCAAAACGTTTAGCTTCAGTAGAAGGGCATAGAAAATGACAGGAAAACACCAAGGGACCAACCACATCAGTGATGTCCTCACTAAATATAGCCTGGTGTTTGGTCTCCTAAAAGATGCGGCAGAAAAAGGAGCATGTTGGAGGGGATATGAACTTCTACAGGAAGAGAAATGAGACTGGGATTTTAACCTCAAAAGGGAAAGTTATAATAAGATGAAGAGCTGCGTAAGGATAACGGAGAGTCAGGTGAAGGCTACCTGAACATTTGTTCATCACAGATGGCAACCAGTATGAATTAGATTAAAAGGGTTTGTTGCGAAGTGCTGTGTAGTTAACCGCAGGGTGCAGTTTCCGAAGTGTGGACGGCTGCAGGAATTGTCGTAGCCCCTTTGCAGAAATCCAGCGACGTGTACTGGCACGCTGACCCTCCCAGTGGCACGCTCCTGCGGTACTGGATGAAATGCCACCGCGTTCCCAGGGAACGTCCCAGCCCCAATCTGCTGTCCCGCTGAGAAGTCATAGCCCAGGACTGCCAGCTCTCACAGCTCATCTGCTCAAGCTGCTTAGGAAAATCCATCTGGAAAACGGAAACAAAACAATGTTTGTGTCCCGGCAGCTCAAACAGCAGCATTTCCTTGGGGGTTATTGTCTGCTCCTCTGTTTGCCCGTGCTGCCACAGCAGAGGCACCTTCCCTTCCCCCTGGCAGCACAACCACCATTTCGCCAGAGATGCCTGTCCTGGGGGTGCAGCATGGGTGCTGTCCTGGCAGGCATCCGAATGGCCTGGTTTCTGAACAGCTCTATTTTATTCAGGAATGCAAAATATTTCACTTTGTGTCAGGCTTTTTTTAACAAACTTTTCATTCTGCAGTGACTGTCTATTTCTACTTTTTTTTTTTTTTAGTTCAGGGTAAAAGCAGATACCAGAATCTCCAAATTCCTTGTACTACTGAATTTCCATTTTATATTCAGCTTGAGCAATTTCCAAGCTCTTTTCTTTGCAGAAACAAGCTCTGACTTTGTGTCCTGGCATGACAGTGTGTGGAATGAATGCGTATGTAATGGGTCAGAAATGAATCCATTGCTGTGTCTCCCATTTTTTTCGGAAAAAATGTTCTAGCAGAGGATCATCCTCCTCTGGGCTGGAAAACAGAGTTCTGCAGAGTGGACACGGCATCGGGCAAGAATCTGTTCTTATGGATCTGGAGTGAAGAAGTCCCAGAGCCCGCATGGTTTGTAGCAGAATACTACAATCAATCCTGTAGTATAATATCAGGTGCTCCAGCAAAAACTCTTCCTTTGGAACAGAACATACGTGTTGAACTTCCATTACAGCCTTTTTCTTTATTCGGAGTATTAAGAGGTGTTGCTGTCACTTTGGGTTAATGGGCATTCATTGTATTTTACTTCGAGGCTGTTTGCCTTTCTTATGTGCTTATAGGAACTGTGCTAAGATTTATGGGGTCAGTACTTCAAGGATACTGCGGTTGTAATGTTGGAGAGGTTAATGCCAGTCCATTTGCTCTTCAGAGGCACAGCTGGCATGGAAACCTGCACAGTTGGCACCTGAAACACCATTCTTTAATGGTGATTTAACTTGCTTTTGTAGGCAAGTGAAAAATGATAGAAAGTAATCTTGCACTCCAGGAGTCTGTCAGAGATAAAAGAATGTAGGTCATTTCCTGCAAGACTGCTAGGGAGAGTAGGGATTTACTTTCTTGCTTGTCAGAGAAGAGAGATGGAGAGATCCTGTCCTGAAGACCAGCCTTTCTTCAAGTGCTTTCTACAGACAAGACTGCAGTCGCATGGCTTTAGGTGCCATGTAAAGGATGCTATGACAATACAGGCTAAAAGCTTAGGATAAGGCTGTGCCAGATCCTGTTAGGAAAGGTTTAGTGATGTGAGGAGCCAAAATACTGACTGTGTACTGCGGCACTTGCTCAGTTCCACTTTTTGTTGATCCAACCTCTGGGTCACCCTTGTCTCTAAGCTTGCTGGTCTGAGCAACGGCCAGATCAGCATTCTCTCAGTCCAGCCCATCTCCAACCTCCCAAACCATTCTCACTTAAGGTTTTGGGGTTTTTTTTGTAATACAGAGCAAAAGGGAAAGTAACATTTCTCCTCAAAATACCTTTGTCACTCTGCTTCAGAGCCTTTGCTTGACCCTCTCAGGTCACTTCCACTTTTGTCCCTCCTGTGACGTCTTCCTTTTCTGGGTTTACTCACCTTCTCTTCTGGGCAGTCTGCATTAAATGGCCCAAATCTTTTCCCAGGATTTTCCTTTTTCAGGCTCTTTTGCCTGGATGGAATCAAAGATAAACTTGGAAAAGCCTGGTAACTTGGTCGGCTCCTTCAGTACCAAGAGCTGCTGTGTATAACACCTGCTTGTTGTGATTAACTCTGAAATGAGGTAGCAAAGAGTGGGGTGGGGAACAGTCAGCAGCTACAGTAACTTCAGTGGCAGGATGCGAAAGCTGTCACTTTCTCTGATGTGCCTGGGATGCTGAGGTCTGGGTTAAGCATGGGCCAAAATGATCCCAGGACGGAGTTACAGAATTGAGGAGGATGTTAAATAGGACAAAATCAGTGTTGGGTTTTTTCCCCTAAATAGCCTTTGTTCAAATGAAATTGCTTTTGAGGAGAAACGATGACTCTGAGATGACACTGGATTGGGAATTGGTTCTCATCTTGCTTCCTCTGTCTTATTTGCAATGTAGAGACGAAAACATTTCCTTTCTCTCCCTTCGTGTCTATTTTGATGTTGAGGTGGTCTGCTTGCCCACACATAAGCAGCCAGCATAGTACAAATTCAGTCACAGCGGAAGCCTCCAAGTGTGACTATGTAAAATAAATAAGAGATATTAATATGATTAGACCAGATACGGTGTTCCCTGAAGGAATGTTGTGGATGTTTTGGAGAGAGAGCTACAGAAATGAGGCCATTGCTGCCGCATTGGTTCTCATTCTGTGTCCTGTTTTGAGTCTCCCCACACCCAAACTCCTCCTCCTAAACTCTTCTCTCCCTGGATTTTGCAGGACGCCTACTCTGAAATCGCCTACCTTTTTGCTGAGTTTTTCCGAGACCTTGACATCGTCCCATCTGACATCATTGCAGGCCTGGTTCTTCTGCGCCAGCGACAGCGGGCAAAGCGCAACGCCGTGCTGGACGAGGTGGGTGGAGGGGGCCCGTCACCATGCACGGAGGAGGCAGTGGGTATCTCGCTTGGCCTCTGACTTAACCTGCTGCTCCTGTGACTCATTGCGTGAGAACTGCATGACTCTGCCCACCTCGTTTCTGTTGCGTGATGGGCTCTTGCCAGTCACCAAGCTGTAAAATAAAAATACAAACTTCTTTAGCAGCTTTTTCTGAGACTCCCAAAGGGCCCAACTGACACTGAGTCAAGCTTGTGAAGCCTTGTCATCTTCTCTAGGCAGGTGATGCCGACAGATTTAGCTCTTGACCCCAAAGGAGGTGGCAGGTATTTGAAAGTGAATGGGAAGATTACTCCTCCTGTACAGTGATGTGGAGAAGACTCTGGTATCTGAGTAAAGCTGCAGGAGGAACTTTAAGGACAAATTCCTAAATTCCCAACCCATTACTGGCATTGGGATTTAGGGTTTGTTAACCCAGTAGAAAATTGTTTGGGTGGTTTGAGGGGTTTCTTCATCCCCCACCAGAGATGGTGTTCAGACAGCAGTGATCAGATCAGGTAGAAATAAGAGCAGCAGAATTGGAACCAGTTGAAGACATGGGGATAATTGGAAGTATCTTTTCCCAGGTTACATAGTGCTTTTTGTTTCTCAGGTGTAGATTTTTTTGTCATGGTGTCACAGAGAAGAATTTTTATGTATGTTTGTGACTTACAGGCAAACAATGACATTTTAGCTTTTCTGTCTGGGATGCCGGTGACCCGGAACACAAAGTATCTGGATCTGAAAAATGCGGTAAGTTGCTGGACTGTGATCTTGCAAACTCACTGCGCTTCCCTGTATAGCCTGTTATTTTTTTCTTAGTGGCTTCTCTTATTCCTTTCTGCCCCTCTCTGGAATAATAATAATAAAAAAAAAGATTAGCACAACAGAACATAACAACTCTTGCTTGAGGTTTTTTATCTTTGGATCACTTTTAAAGCACTATCTGTCCTCCGCTTTGCGGGAAGTGGTAGTATTTCCCCTCAGATGGGGAAGGCAATGTGAGGTTTCTCTGAAGCCAGAGGTAGGAGTTGAGCGCTGCATCCAGGAGTGTCGTGCAGAGCTCTGTAAGGAAGTACCACCAGCAGAGCTCATGGAGCCCAGCAGGCAGGGCTCTGTCTTGATAAAGGCAGGGAGCTGCCTGGAGCAGGATGGAGCCTTTCTTCCTGGGGCTGATGGTCAGCAGTTCTCGGGATGGAAATGGCTGTGGTCTGTTCTGTGTGAACTAAGCTTGGCTTTTCCCCTGGCATGCCCTTTGTAGGGCAAACTCTGTTCACTCCACTTGATTAAATGATATTGCTGCAAGAGGGGCAAGACTGACCCAACCGCAGCATCTCTGACCAAGTGATTCTGCTATTAACCTGCTTGCAGCTGTGCTGTGTTTAATACTAACATCCTGCTTGTGTTCAGCATCTCTCTCCTTCTGAATAGGTGTGTGGGGAGAGATGTCAGCAGAGCTTATAGAAGACAGCGCTGAGGCATGTGGTCCCAGACTGGCTTTACGGTCCTCTCTGGGCATCTTCTGTATAGCCTGTGACTATGTGAAAGCAGTATATTTAGAGAGCTCATCTTCTTGGGACTTAAACTAGTTTATTTTCTCCTAAGTTGGGGTAGGGTGGGCCAAAACCTACAGAGGATGACCTTCCTTTGCAGCAGGGTGTTTGATACATGGAGGAGATTTTCTCTAGAACTACTGGTTTTGTTAAACAGCTAGCAGGGCCCCTCCACTCAGGAAAATAGGTATGGCTATACTGAGCTGTTCTTAGGAGGGGTTGGATCCTGCCCAGCATAACCAGCTTGCTCTCCTGCAGTCCCCTGGAAATACTGCTGGTGCTGTTCTGTTGGCACTGAGAGAGAAGGCTGACGCTCAGAAAGAAGGGTGCATGTGTCTAACTGTGATGGAAAAAGGGAAACAGTAGAAAAAACTCACAATCTAAGAGAACAAGGCCTTTAGTGAGTCTCTTGTTTCTTTCAGCAAGAGATGCAGCGGTACAAAGAGGTGTGTTACTACATGCTGTTTGCACTGGCTGCCTATGGCTGGCCCATATACCTGATGAGGAAGCCCACATGTGGACTCTGTCGCCTGGCCAGATCCTGCTCGTGAGTGGCCATCCTGCCTATCACTCTGCCTTCTGTTCTTTCCTTTTCCCTTCTTTCTCCCAGATTTAGAATTCTCCTTTCTTCCATCAGTTTGCTCTCTTCATCACCCCTCCATTTATTCTTCCTCATCTTTTCTTCTGCTTATTCCTCTTTTCCCTTCTCATGCTTTTCCTTTCCATCTCTCTGTAACTCTCTGCCTTCATACTCCAGTGTCTTTCAGTCTTTACAGTAGCTTAGCTGCTTCTCTTGTTAAATAAACCAGACTGCCCTATGCTCTCTCTTCTCCGGAGCACTAAGGATCATGCCAGTCCTGTGCAGTTTGAACAGGCAGCAGAAAGAACTCATCTGGCACAAGACTGCTTTCACACTGAGTCAAAATAACTGTCTTGGAGCTCAGAAATCAGATTTATCAGCAAGCCCAGATACGCAGGGAGCTGACATTTGGGTCTTTATTAAAGCATTGGCAAGACTTGGCCAGAGTTTGTGCTGTGTTCTCTCTGACTAATCGTTTTTCTGCCATGCTGTATAGTGCTCACCTCATGGTAGCAATGCTGTAGTTCAGTGCAGGATTGCATTGTTTTAAACGTTTGCTTTCAGCTGCTATAATGCTGTCATCAGATTCTCTTTGGGGTTGAGCTTTTTGCACTTATTCAGGCAGCTTCTGTGCTGAATATACTTCCTTTTGAGTCCTTTTTATTTGTGAAGTGTCTCATAAGGGAAAGAAGGACCAAAAAAAAAAAAAAATCTGTGCTTCTGTTTTTGTTCTGGAATGAATCTAGACCCATTTTACTTTTTTTTTTGTTATAAATAGATCTAGATCTCAGCAAATGCTACCTGCTTTGTGTGTTGAAACAACATGGGGCTGTGCTATGAAGCATAGCATCCTTTGAGGAGAGATCCCAGCCCCACTAGGCATTGATTCCTTGGGGTCTGGTTGCACTGTAGCTCTCTCTGGTGCTCAGAAGGAAAACTACATCTGATCCCAGTGCCCCTTTTTGGTCCTGAAAGATGACTTGTGTGCTGTTTTGTGCAAGAGCTCCTACAAGTGAAAGAAATCACTACTGCCAAGATGAGGCCAGCGTGGCATGCAGGGTCTGTCTTTCCCTTATCCCTAGGTGTTCCACTCTAAAGCCAATCTCTTCCATGTTCCTCTTTTCCTCAAAGTTATTTTTTAATTCTGCAGATGTTGCTGCCTCTGTCCTTCACGTCCCCGCTATGCACCAAGTGTCACTATTGAAGAGGATAATTGCTGTGGCTGCAATGCCATTGCCATCCGGCGTCACTTCTTGGATGAGAATATGACCTCAGTGGACATTGTTTACACATCTTGCCATGATGCAGTAAGGAGAATCTGCAACCCCCTTCGTATTTGGGGTGTGCTCCCAAGGCCCTTCCTAATGGGATTTACATGCTTCCAGGTGTAGTGGTACAAAGAAGGAAATTTAAGCCTTTTTTCCTGACCCTAGAGCTTCCCATCCTATCTCTCCATCAAGAAATTCTGCCACTTGGACAGAAATATTTGCTACTGCCAAAAAATCAGATCATTCAGAGGAGTCCTTACCCATAAGGCATAACCTGTCAGGCTGCTCTGCCTCCTTTGCCCTGAGCAGGAGAATAATTAAACAGGAATGTCTCACCTGATTTTTACAGTAGTGGATCTTTTCCAGGTTTATGAAACGCCTTTCTATGTGGCTGTGGACCACGATAAGAAGAAGGTGGTCATTAGTATCCGAGGAACTCTGTCTCCAAAAGTAAGTGTGCTGTGCAGTGACCTCACATACCCTTGGACACCCTGGTAGACTTTCAGGAGAGTCTGAGACCTTCCCGACTCACACGTGGTGTTTGATTTCCTGAAGCATGGTGACTGTTTTTCTTCCAGGATGCCCTGACTGACCTAACTGGGGATGCAGAGCGCCTTCCAGTTGAGGGGCACCATGGAACATGGCTGGGACACAAGGTTTGTTAAAAGAAAACAACCCCAAAACAAAAATCCCAACACCCCACCACTTCTTTTTCTGATATTTTGACTTTTTAATTATAGGTCCCAAAAAAGTGGTCTTAAAAGCACCTCAGGCAATTACGAAGGGTGTTAAATAATTGCAGTGAAATGGCTTTGAGATGTTAAAATAAAATCCTTAGTTGTAACTGTTAAAATCACTACGTCTGTAATTAAAAACCCCATACAATTAGTAAAAACCAAACTGTAAAAGGTATCTGTGGAGACCTAGAACAAGATTATTGGAGTCATTCAATTTACTTTTCCTTCCACTGACCTTTTCAGAATTTGCAATCAAACCCTGAGAACATGTTTTAAAATTCTGTTGCAAGGGGATAGGCATATTGAACCTCATAAAAGGATACTGGCAGCACTTGCATCTGTGTAATTAGACTGATGCTCCATGTTAGTGATCAGATCTGGGCTGACTAAATCAATTTACTATAGAGCTGACCTTTTGCCCCAGTCCAGCAAAGTAATGAGAAACATGCTGAGTTTTAAGATTATCAGGAATTTGGCAGCTTCTCAAGATGCGGTGCCAGGTTGGGAAAGAAAAATACAAACTGGAGGTTGTGTGTGGTGGAAGGGAGCTGCTGCTGGAAATGCTGCTGCTTGGGGAGACAAGATGCTGCTGATTATTCTGGGCCAGGTCCCTTCAGGGAGGGACGCTGAGCTCGTAAGTCCTTGGGAGCCATGAGCTGGGAGCTCCCGCATCACTTGTGATGTCCTGTCTGCATGCCAAACCTCTACTCTGTGCTTTGATGCTCTGCTTGAGGAAGTAGAGCATTAGGAGCTGATAGATAACGGCGTACTCAAATGCTTAGCTGGATATGGGTCTGACAAAGAAGCAGTTACCTAAGGAAGTGTTGTCTAGGCGCTTGGTGGTCTCCAAGTCTCCTAGAGTGGGTTTTTTGAAAACCAAGTTGTGTACCTGTTATTTGGCTAATGGCTGTTTCCTTAGTATCCCCCAAAATGAGAAAAATAATCACCCTGGCAATTACATAGGACGTGTTATGGAAGCATAGATAAATGAGGTAGTGTTTTGTCACATAACTGATATTTAGCTCTGTGAATCTTTGCTATTTGTTTAACACTTCTGAAGTGTTATGTCTACTGTCAATGATAACATCCCTTGTTTCTTGTACTAATTCATTTAGCTCAAAATGACTTTGCACAATCAGTGTGATCAACAGCTCATACAAAGAAAGAGAGGTTAAAAGGAAACCAAAGGGAAGACGTATTTGTTCTGAAATTTGTGCAGAGAAGCTAGTAATAGATCCTTGCAGAAGTTGGCTTTTCTTTTGATCTTGATGTGAAAATATTCATGTGCCAGCAGCTTATATGAAACATTATCAGATCATTCCCTTTGTTCTATATTGAGTTTTTATTTGGCCTTTGTGTTATTTCTTTTTTTTGATTATTGCTAGTACAGAAATATAGCTTTATCTTAAATTATTATCAGTATTAATCTTCAGACAATAATGTACTGTTGATTCCCGAGGGAAACTAATGAAGATAATAGAATTTAAAAATGTCTGTCTTAATGCATTTTTAATGTCCAGAAGTCAACTTTAATACAAAAATAAATGAAGTGTCTTGCTAACACTTACATTTAATTTGGAGAAAAGTACGTGGCCATTTGGGAGCTTCCTGTAAGTTGTTAGATTTCTGTTTTTTCTTGCTGACTCTGTCCTGCACACCCAGCAGGCTGGCATGGCCTGTAATCTCTGCCTGCGGAGCCCGCCCGTCACTGCACTTCACGCAGTGTTGATCAGACATCCTACAAATTAAACCTCTTGATGTTTACATGAGCCTTCTTATCACTCCACCAGTACCAAGCTGAAAGTGTTTGATTGCTTGGGTTGCTGTGAATGCCTCAGTTAAAATGTATAATAGGTCTCTGAGCTATTTTGGGTCAAAAAATCTAGCTGTAACTAAGGTGTATGGGTTAGCATGCCAAAAAAAAAGGGGGGGTTGTGAAAATCCCTAGGGGAGATTAACTGCAAAAAAAACCAAACCCCAAAACCCTAGCTTCGTAATTTTTGAAATAAAATCCACTGATTTTATAACAAAGTTAATTTAAAAATAATCATAAATCAAGGGCATGAATCCATACTTTATTCTGTAGAACTGGAATAGAACAAAACTACTAAAATGATGATGTTATGAAGGTTTGCTTCCTGGTGTTGAGCCAACTGAGATGACAAGAAGTAGCTGCTAGAAGGAAGCCCGGAAAGCTCAGCCATGATAACAGCTCTCACCAGTTTGATATGACAGTCAGCAATAGCAATAACTTTCAAGCTCTTTACCAAATAGACCCCCTCCGTGGGTTTTCACACACACCGTTCAAATAATCGCAGAGCAGTTTCGTGCCTTCAAGCTGCAAAGCAATACAGAATATTTCCATTTCATTTTCCCTAGATCTCCAATCTGTTTGATTATTTACCTGTGAGGTTTGAAAATTAAGCCCAGATAGTTTTATTTCTTTGAAACTTATGAAACCAGTGTCTGCTTTAATGGAAAGTCTAAATGTAATTTTGCAGCGATAAAAGTCTTATTCCATATTATTAAAATCACTGTCTATATTAGAATATACTGTAATTATCAAAAATATAGCTATAAGGCTGACTAACAGCCCATTAGTAACATCACCATGGATTTAGGTCATGCTTTTCAAAAATAGAATCCTAAATTCATGTTAGAAATTTATATAAGTAGTCTGCTGTTCACTTCTCATTAGAGCTGGAGGTAGAGACTCTTTTGAATGCGGTGGAAGCTGGCTAGCTGCTGAGAGATCTGCACACGGGCATGAAATATCATGGCATCGGCTTTTTGATAATGATGGCAGTGTTACTGATGGCCCATTCACAGGCTCAGCAGAATCACCTGTGTTCTGCTCTTGCTCTTCAGTAGTCAGCTTGGTTTTGATGGTGTGTTTGATATTGAGGACTTTGAAAATTCCACATTTCTTTGCTTTTTGAGAGGGCCACGAGTTCTTTTATCGCTCTGAGATTAAACAGTGCTCAATAATGTTCACTTTGTACTTAAACTGGTTTCAGGTAGGGGTGTGATGGGAAACAGCAAAGGAGATGATCTTCCCTGTTTTTTGGGCAATTATTACTCACCCAGTGTGAATTATTTGAGGTCTGTAATCGCCAAATTAGAAGTAGCTGATTTCTGTTTACCCATATTCACCCTGGACTACATCACTGTTTTTCAGCCTTTGTAGTTCAGGCTTGCTTATCACTGACTTTGTGACAGTTTAAGGCATAACCAAGAATTTATGCAACAGCCTAAATTCTAGTTGCTTGTTTATAACAGATCAACTGCATTTGTAATTATTGCACAGAGGGAGAAACGCTCCTCAGATGCAGCCATCAGCAGAGAAGGATGGATGTTTAGAACAGGACTATCTGCTTGTTTCCCATCTTCTTAGCTTCTAGTGAATAAAAACCTTTAATAATTTGTGATTAATGTCCTTTGACAGCTGAATCCCCTTAATAGTTGCTGCCTTCTCTAGTCATCAATAACTCTTCCTGTACAGATAGTGCTGCCACTTTTTCCCTCCAGTAGCGTCTCAGTGTTTGTATTATTTTCCCTGTTAGGCTAGTTCTTGCTTTTATTCATGTTCAGATTTAAATGGAAGAGTACAGCTTTGCAGTTAAGGCACTGATGTACAGAAAATCAAAGTTTGTTTCACCATTCTGCTGCAGGTCCCAATGTCTTCTGAGCTTCCAGATGCACAACCTTGTGTTTAAGTGGGTTGTTTTATATTTGTTGTTTGCTTTTTTTATTTCTAGACTTTGCACCATGAGCCCAGGAATAGGTCCTTTGAGTGTTACCTTAATTTAAGAACTGTCATTACTTCTAAACAGTTTGTGGCTCTGGTAATCGGTGAGCCAAGGCATCTGCCTAATGAAGTCTATTCCTAAATGTGGAGTAGAGTCAGTATTCTTTCTCAACCCCGACACGTGCTGTGTGGCATTCTAGAGCTCACGCAGCATTCGGGGCAGCTTGGTGGCTGCTAGATGTTTAGATCAGGGCTGATATGCAACCCTTTACATCCTGCTCTGGCTTCATGTTTCCCTCAGGGAATGGTGCTATCTGCTGAGTACATCAAGAAGAAACTGGAGCAAGAAATGGTGCTTTCTCAAGCTTTTGGACGAGACTTAGTGAGTATTAGGTTTCTTTTATTGTTGCAGGTTATACAGAAGATGAGATTTCCCTAAAACACTGGTTTTGGGGAAACCTTCATGCCCCTGAATCTGTTGTACTAATTTCTGAAATCTTCCTTCAATTCCTGTCCCTCTGGATTGCCAGACAGGCAACTAGTTACTCATTCCCCCAAGGCTTTTTTATCTTGAAACCACCGATACTGCAGAGCTCCTGATTTTTATTATTGTTTTTTTCTCCGGCAAAGCTGAGGCAGGAAGTCCCATTTGGTGGCAACGCAGGGCAGGGAACATTAAAAACAAATCAACAGGAACTAAAATCTCATCTCTATGGAGATTCTCTTTGGAGACAGCAATGGGATGCCATGCTGACTGTCTGTGTGCACACATTTTTTGTGATAGAGAGCTATCGGAGAACCCAAGAGAGGTGTTACGAAGCAGCTTACTTTAGTTTATATGTCAGTAATAGCAGAGTCTATGTCCCCGTTGGGGTGGCAACTTTGGAACTGCCGGATTCCCTGCTGTCAGACAGCTGTCCTTGTCTCATGCCCGAAGAGTCCCTTGGCCTGAGCGGTGCCCGTGGGGAAATTAGCAATAGCTCAAGGGAGAAAGAAAAGAGGGAGAAAAGCCTCAATGGTTCCGTGAAACCTGAGTGTCACCAGTCAATGTTGAAGCATCTGCCTCGTGATGTTTGGTAGATGTAAGGACAGATATGTTGGCATCAGACTACTTTGTCTGGTGCTTTATTGCTCTCTGCCCAGAAAGTGAAAATGGGTCTTGAGTGAGCTGTTACTCATGAGGATTTTTTCCTGATGTCCTACAGAGCTCAGTTGCCACCTTGACTGGTAAGGATATGGTGGTGTTCAGAGCTCTATACTTTGGTTGTCTCCTGTGCATGATAATAAACATCATATTCTGTTCTGTTTGAAGCTGGCTTTATGGTGGGTCCACCTTCTAATTGATGAAAATTGTGTAACTAGTTGGACCTGAGCTCAATTAATATGAGAGGGAGTAACTGGCTTGTGTGTAGAAGCTAAACTTTGAAGAATATCTGAACAAGTGGTATGGCCAAAATGTAAATGCCCTCTGAGGTCCTACCAAAGGTTCATGTGTAGGTTGTTTCGGACAGTTGCCAGCAGCAGATGTTTAGGGAAAAAGTATAACAAGTGAGGTGTATAAAGTCTTAATTCTCCCCCAGCATTCACCTCGCTGACTCTAACAGGCACGGCGGTGGCTTAGAGGTGGTCTTGAGGAGGAAAATGACACAAAGAGGAGATCTTTTGTTCTTGTATTTGTTCTGTGTGACTTGAGCAGTGGTCAGCTGTTGAGAGCATCTAGACTTAGAAGGCTACTGTTCAAACCGCTAGTTCAGATTTCTGTTTTTCAGCCTGCACAAGTGATAGGATTAATGAAACCAACTCATTTCTAGAACCAAGGAGACTGCAGATGTGTGAGCCTGGACTCGGATATTAAGCAGAAGCAAAACCTCCTATCAGATCCTAAATAACTCAAACCGCTTGTGTACATTTCCTTTTTGTTCTGACTTTATCCTTTTAGGAAAGATCCACTAGGTCAAGCACTGATTAGGGGATGTAGGAGAGAATGAATTCTAGCATCCCTTCAGAACAAGCAATGTTGCAGGGCAGGAATATGCTGGCACTGCCACTGTGACTTAGACTAAACAGTGTAAATCAGAACTCTTCTTCCATTTTAAAATCTAGCATACCCTCACTAGTTCCCACTGGTGGAGGAGCTGGTTAGCTGGAGTCTGGGGTGCTCATGTAAAGGAAGAAAACTCACAGCTGGGGAAGAGGACAGATTTTGGGGGTTTTGTGGACTTACCTTTCAGTGTGACCTCAATTTCTTGTTTTGTTTTTTTTTTTTTCTTTTCAGGGGAGAGGAACAAAACACTATGGCCTGATTGTGGTTGGTCATTCTCTAGGGGCTGGCACAGCTGCCATCCTGTCCTTCCTTTTGCGTCCGCAGTACCCATCGCTGAAGTGCTTTGCCTATTCTCCCCCAGGGGGGCTGCTGAGGTAGGTGTTGGGGCAGGAGGACCCGTGACAGGTGGGGTGTAGTTCTAGCTGAATCAGGTCTTGTCTGTGATGCTCTGAGGAGCAGTAAAAGACAACTCTCTGCCCTGAGAAGCATGCAGAAAAATGGAGAGCCAGTTTATAGGAGCTGAGGGCTGTCAGCAGCTTTTGCTCTGTGTGGTAGTTTGGAGTTAAGGTTTTGATGGCAGGTGACCACTCTCCCAAATACTCTAGTTTATGACTTAGTTGTCTGTGGCTATAGCTCTAATTTCACCCTGACTAGTGGAAAATGCAAGTTGAGTGGACAGGGTGTGATTTCCTTGTTCTCTGCACAGCACCAGTGTGTCCTTTTCCCCATCTGCTGCAAATAGATGTACAGTAAGGGAGATATTTGACCGAGTATAGATGTCTGCATCAGTTGATCTAGTTGTTTGGACTCCTTTTGCAGCTGACAAAGGAATTGGCACTTCTGGGGTGTGATTTCTGTCATTCTAGAGTGGCTGCCTAAAATAGGTTGGAGGGATTTGTGCTTCTTGGGTGCCTGTTTCCCTTGGCTGTAGGGGAATCGAGCGTAGCTGCCTCAGAGATGTCTGAAGAGAGGTATAGTTAATTCCTCCCACTGTAAATTGGAACAGACCTGCTGATCACATCATTTACATGGCAGCCAAACAAAAACATCCTGCTTGATTGCTGTGGAGGGAGATAAAGTCTTTGTAGTTGTGGCAGACATCATGGGGGCACTCGAAAGCAGGTACGGATTATCAGAAGCTTCTTGTGATATTACTGCATCGTGTTCCAGGAGCAGCCAAGGGTTTTAAACCATCTTGCTAATGAATCTGAGTACCGGCACGCTGCCATAGTAATCCCTGGTCTTCTGTAGCTATAAAGGAGTCATGCTAGAATGTTTCATGAGGGTTTTATAGTTTTCTGCTCAGAGCTTCCACTCCTGAGATCCTTTGCTCCCTCAACTGTTTCAGAGTTCAGGGAGGTGCCTCTGCCTGCCACACTTTTGTCGCACTGTGTGTCGTGCCCAGGATCATCTCTAGGTCAATGATGCAGCCTCTGCCTGTGATAACTGGTTCAGAAGGTATCTAGGAAGGTAGTTGATTGCAGAACCAGCTTATAGAGTGAAAGCCTTAATTCCCTCTTATCTTGGTACTCAGATTGCTGCAGAAAGTGGCCATCTTAGGTCTGCAGTGTTTTTCTAGTCTCAGGAGCATGGAATATCTTCTTCCTCTCTGCTGTCCTGGCCATTCTGAACTATTGGAAAATGACTCTGAGGCACTGAGAGTACTTCCTTTTTCAAGTATATTTAGAGCCATACGCAGAATAAAGTTGCTTGGGGCATGGCATGTGAATATCGAGCTTTTCTTTATCAAGGTGCAAATCCCAAAAGCCTTGAGCAGCATGGGTTGTGATTTTTATGGCCCTGGTTCACTGTTTAGTAACCTCTGACACCAGTGGTAAACTGGGAATGAAGTGCAGTTTGCCGCTAGCGAAACACTGTTTGCTTCTTCTTGGTCCTGTTTCTCTTCCAGTGAGGATGCCATGGAGTATTCAAAAGAGTTTGTGACTGCAGTCGTGCTTGGCAAAGATCTAGTGCCCAGGCAAGTTGAGAAGTGTCTGAATTTCTTGATGAGTGTCTGCTGTTCTATACCAGTCACCTGTTTTTATCAGAAACACCTAGATCATGTCTGTCTCCAGTTTCCTCATTTATCTGTCCTTGTATGCCTCTTACTTGTCTTCCTAGTTACCTGTATTGCTGCGTCTCTTACCTGGACCACCTATTTTGGTGTTTCACACACCTTTTTATAGGCATATCCCTCCCTGGCTCTCAGCTGCCTGTATGAAAGAAAAGGGTGAATATCCTCTCTCTGTAATTACACTAATTGTGGTATCTGACATGTTGATACCATCTTCCTGGTTGCCTCTTTACACTCTGCCCTGAACTGGCTGTGCTGTCATCTCATTTTGTACTGTTTGTCCCTGAATATCTATTCCATATCATCTCATGTCTCTGAACCAGCTCCATCATTTCTCGTGTCTTGGTGTTTTTCACCTCTCATCATCTCCTGGGGACATGTTCTGCTGGGCAGGGCGTTGGACTGGGAGCCAGACAACCTGGGTTTTACTTTTGTTTCTGCCCTGTTGTGTGACCTCAGATAAATGGTGACATTTCTGCCTGTACAATATAAGGCATGTAGAATTCAGTGGAGGGAAAGTACTAAATGGTATCGAATATGCCTTTTGGTAACCTGTATGACAAAATCTTGTGCATCCTGTAATCTCTTTAGAGGTGTCATATAGCTCTGTGCCACCTTTCTAATTTATTTGTTCCATGTCATCCTGTACTTGTTTTTTGCTCACTTGTTTCTGTGATTGCATCACCTCCCTCCTTATCTGTTCATTGACCTCTCTCATATCTGTGATCTGATCTGTATCTGCTGTTACATTTCCTACTTGTTTGTTGTCGCGATGGTTTCCGGTGGCCTCTTAACCCTGGTTATTGGTCCTGGACAATGCTACAACCCTCTCTAGTATCTTTTGTAGCATAGTTTCTTTTTCTTTTGCCCTTATGTCCCTGTATCCTGTTACCTGTGTGCTTTTCAATGCCCAGCTATTGTAAACACATTTTCCTCCTTTCCAGAATTGGTCTCTCTCAGCTGGAGGGATTTCGCCGGCAGCTCCTGGATGTTCTTCAAAGGAGTAACAAGCCAAAGGTAAGATTAACAGACACCTGAAGGTGAGTCTCTCAGCAGTGAAGGTAAACTATTAGTGTCACATAGCATTACTGCAGACTTCTCCTGCCCTCCAGGTCTCCTCAGGTCCACTGTGATGACTATTTCAGTAACCAGAGGAGTGATGGCAAGAGTTGGAAGGCAGCTAGAGAGGTCAGGGCAAAGGGCTGCGCTGTTTGCAGGCTGCGTAGTGACTCTGGCTCATGCACCATAAGTTTGCCATCTAAAATAACTGAGCAGGAAATTTTCTTGGATATCTGAGCCTGTTTTGAAGTCTGTGTTCCAACTGCAGCTTTTCTTGGCCAGTAACAAATGGTAAGGGGCTAGGAAGTACAAGTCATCTACTTACAGACACCCCTGTGTGTTGTCTGGGTGGTGCTGTTCTAGGATAAGCGGCCTGTTAATGTTTTGGAGGTAGGAAATGTGGAAAGTTGTTCCTCCCCACGCTTCTTTACCATTACACTGAGATGGAAAAAACATAAGACATGAAGATTTTTAGGGGTAAAATATTATAGAAATGACCTGTAGAGGGAGAAAACTGAGCTTATATTTATTTTTCTTGTTAGCATTCTTTGGGTTTTGTGTTTTGGCTTATGGGTTTTTTGGAGTATTTTTGTTAGGATTTCTTTTAGTGCATAAAGAAAGGCCTAAACAGAAGTTTTGTCTGTTTATGTTGTATAGTTTTTTGCTTATACATTATACATTTGTACATTAAGAATTCAGATTCCATCTACCTTGTTTATCCTGGAAAATATTAAGTTACCAGGTGGTGGACAAGCTGGTGCTTACTCTAGGTCCTTTTTTTGCTGGAGATTTTTGTATGGTTAAGGAAGGATGAGATGTTGCCGCTTCTAAGGTTAAAATTGGAAAAGGAAGAAACAGCTTTTCTGGGCAGGGTTATCTTTGTCTCTAGGTCTATTATTTAAGCGATCAAGGCACAAGATTTGTGGGTTTTTTCCTTTTCTGGTATTAGGTATTCAGGTTAAACCTACCGATAGCGTCTTGTGAGATGACTCTCTTCTTCCTTTGATGTTTTTCTCTTCTCAATATTCTCCCTCCTTTCTCTTGTGTCAAACAGTGGCGAATCATTGTGGGTGCTACAAAGTGCATACCCAAGTCAGAGCTCCCTGAAGAGACGGAAGAAAATTCAGTGACAAGTAATCGCCTCTGGACCCATCCCAGCGATCTGACTATCGCCCTCTCTGCAAGCACACCGCTTTACCCACCCGGCCGCATCATCCATGTGGTGCACAATCATCCCGCAGAGCAGTGCTGGTGAGTTTGTGCACGGCTCTGCAGCCAGCCCACGAGTCAGGGTGAAAATTTTCTTTTGGAAAAGACTCCCCAAGGCAGGAACCCATCTAGGAAGGAGGTGGTGATTTTCTTTTTTTCCTTGCTGTCTTACAGTGACAGTGATTGTGTCGGTGCTGTCAGAATAAAAAGATAGTCATGTCACTGTGGGCTAGCGCAGAGTTTTGCAATGGCAGTAGCATGTGTACTTTAACATCTTCTCCCTCTGTTTTTCCTCCTCTTTTTCTGTCTCTGCAACCTGCTGTCTCTTCCTTTTGCATGCCAAAATACTGGCCTGCTTTTTCATCCCCTGCTCCCTGTTTTCCCCTCTATATCCCAACTCCTCTTCCAGTTGCTGTGAGCAAGAGGATCCCACTTACTTTGCTATCTGGGGTGACAATAAGGCTTTTAATGAAGTGATCATCTCGCCGGCGATGTTGCACGAACACCTCCCATATGTGGTCATGGAAGGGCTCAACAAGGTAACGCAGAGAATTAGGATCGAGTGGCCATTAGGTGCCCAGATAAAACGAGTGTCTTGTCACAGGCCTTTATGTACCCAGGACAGCTGGCTGTTTAAATGTACAAGACCATTTACTTTGGAGGGGAGGAAGAAAGAAGATTGTGCTCTGGGCCGGTCACACACAGGCTATTAGAGTTGAATGTAATGAGGTCTGATCTCCATCCCAATACCCAGAGTCCCAGACTAGGTCCTCTTTCCAAACTTAATGTGAGGTTGGGCGTTTGGTTCCTTCTCTCAGAAGCTGCCTGTTACAGACTGCAGTTCAGGTGAAGTCCAGAAGTCCTCCACACTGCAACTGCAGCCCCTCTATTAGTCTGAGGGCTGATTTTGTTTATAAGTAATGGTTGTAGACTGGGTCTCCATCACTAAGCTGCAGTTCCTGGCCGTGGAGACTCAGCCAAGGCTCCTCTACCCTCCCAGTCTGAAGGTTGCTCCTCCCAGCACTGGATTCCCAGCAGGGCATTCTGACGGGATAGAGTATGTCAGAATTCATTGATGCTATCCTTTATCTCAAGATCTTGCCCTGTGTTTGTGGGAAGGCAGTGGTAAGAAACGGAGGCAAATCCAGCTGTTGGAAAGTCCTGAGCTGACAAAAGCAAAGCTTGCTGTCTCCGTTAAAGCATTACCGTTCCTCTGCTTGCCTTGAATAGGTCTTGGAGAATTACAACAAGGGGAAAACAGCTTTACTTTCTGCAGCCAAAGTGATGGTGAGTCCTACAGAAGTGGATCTCACCCCAGAGTTGATCTTCCAGAGCCAGCCCTTACCTAGTGGACCCTCAGTGCAAATTGGAACTGGAGCTGTAACAGTGGACAGAAGGAACAGCAGTACTAAGTAAGGATATATCTCTGGTTTCTTTGAAGGATTGTTGGCTTTAGGTGTGGGCCCTCTTTCTCTTGGGGCATTGTGATGGGTGTTTGTGGAAAGGATAGGTCCAAAGGCTGCCTTTGTGGGGCTTTTTCTTAGCTTCAGTGTGTCTTGTGTTGGGGGGCAAAAACCTTTGTGTTGCTCAAGAATCTGAGTGCGGCAAGGTCAGGAGAACCTAGAAGTTGAGAGTATGGAAGAAACTTCCTTTTCTCCTTATCTAGACAAATGGGGTTTTCCCTGAAACCGTAAAGGCAAAGCTTGCAGTCTCGCAGCCAAATTTCTGTTTTCCTGTGTGATTTATGTGCCCAGAGATAGCCTATATGGTGATTCTCAAAAGCAGAGCAGCAGTGAAACCCATAAGCTTTCTAGAAGATATGCATTTAAAGCTACTTTACGGTGTGACTTCTGTAATACTATAAATGGGACAATCTGGGAACACGGATGGAGGTGAGGGGAGAGCAGTTGGTGTCCTGTTTCTGAAGGAGAAGAGCAGGAAGCTCAGTCCAGTGGAATGCAGGCGTGGGGAAAAGGTGTGTTCTGAGCGCTGAAGGAGTTGTTTTCTGAAAGCTGGACCATCACTGACCACTGACATTAGTAGTCTTGCAAAGACCAAAAGGTGGAGGAACTTTGAGAAGGTACACAAAAGAGTAGTTTGGAGGCGAACTCATTCTTTGTGGCATACGTAAACAGCTTTCTTCCAGGAGCAAATGGCAGAGAGACTCCTTGCAAGGTTTTCAGATAACCTGAGGCATTGCAGGACCACAGACTTGCAAGAAGCAAAGAAAGTAAATATAAAAGTGTGGGCAAAGACTTATTTCAAAGTTTGAACACGTGACTTCCATCACAGCATTGCGTTTTTTAGGGCAAAGCTGCAGACAAAAGAGGGAAGATGAGAGAAGAAAGATGGTTTGTAGTCAGAGATATAGCAAATGGGAGTTGTGAGTTGAAACAGAAGACAGAGTTGTGGGTGGGAGAGGAATATTTCTTTGCAAGGGAAGCACTTTGGAGATTTTGGGTAGAGACACCCAACAAGAAGCTGTGCGCGTGTGGAAAGAGGCAGGGTGAGATGGTCTGTGCTGAGTGATGGACAGCTGGGTATCCTTGAGATAACATGAGTGAGATTTAAATTTAGAAGAAAGATAAGACAGCAAATAATATGAAAATGTTCTTGTCAGAGAGAGTGAATGGTCAGAGACAGTGGAGAGCTGCAGCCGTGATGGAAGAGCAGAACCAGGGATCGGCCCGTGTTTGTGAAGGCTACACAGTAAGACTGAGAAGATGAACTAGGTCAAGCAGCAGGGAGAGGAGCGGTGGTTTCTGTGCCATAGCCAGAGCAGACCCACGGACCTGCTTCCCTTACCTTAGAAGCCTTTCCCTGTACATCATGTCCTTTTGGCAGGTGCAGCAGTCCTCTCCCAAGCTCAGGCTCTTTTCCAGATGTTTCCTTAAGTTCTTGTCTTTAGGGCTCCTGCTTTGGCTGCAGCTAATCCCAGGCTTTGTGTGTGTCTGGTGTGAGGAGCTCCTTCCTGGTGTCCTTGACATAGTGTCTTTCTGGAGGAGCGTGCCTGGTCCTTTAAAGTCTTAGTGTGACCAGAGTCGTCTTAAAGATCTTGACCTGTCTTAAGCTGAGATAAATTGCTGCTTTTAACCTAAAATCTGCTACCTGAAATGGTAGTTGAATTGATCTTGGGCAATGCTTTAACAGCCTCCTGGCATTTGGGGTAGTAAGGTAGGGATTGCCAGCATGGAGAAGGAGGGGGAGACATGAGACTGGAGTGCTTCCAGAGTGTGAGAAGAAAGAGAAAGTAGGTTAGCCGTAGGCTAGTCCTTAGATATCTCTCGTCTCGATCCTCTCTAATACAGAGATGTCTGGGTGAGAGAGGGGTTTGTCTGCATGAGTGGAGACTGCAGCACGGTTGTGGGCGCTTCATTTAGAAGCGCTGCAAGTTTCATTGGGAGTAGCACCATGGTCCTAAGTGAAAATGGTGCTTGAGAGGGAAAACATTTAGCCAGGAGAAAAGGGAGAAAGGCAAGAACCTGAGTTTGCAGAGGGAGGAAACTGTACCTAATATTTTCAGCTGGGACTATGGAGAGATAAGAGGTTTCTTGCAGTCATGGATGGCTCTGGTTAGAGCAACAACACGTGCCCTCCGTGCATATGAGGAGCTCTGTGCCCAAGCCTTGCTTTGCCTGGCTGTTCTGGCAGCTTGCGGCTCTGTGGAGCGATGCAGCCTCACCTTGTTTGTTTCTCATTGCAGGAGCAAGTCCCATTCTGAAATTAGCTTGGAGGGGTTTTATGAGACAAAGCCACTTTCTCCTGTGCAGAAAGACCCCGTGGAGCTGCTGCTTCTGGATACAAAAGAACGTCTGTCTGTGGAGCTGCAGGACCGTCGTGCCCCTCTCGCGACCATGGAGAGCCTCTCGGACAATGAATCCATCTACAGCTTTGATTCAAGGCGCTCCTCTGGTTTTCGGAGCATCCGGGGCTCCCCCAGCCTCCATGCTGTCATGGAGAAGGATGAGACGCACTGCTTTTATATAGACCCTGTGATCCCCGAGGAGAATCCCTCCCTCAGCTCGCGGACAGAGCTGCTGGCTGCTGATAGCCTCTCCAAGCACTCCCAGGAGACTCAAGCCCCTGACAATGTGCTCAACAGCGGTGGCACTACCCCCCAGCGACGCTGCAGTGAGGAGGGAGCCAGCAGTGAGGGGGACCGTGTTTCCTTAGCCCCTCGTGAAGAGCTGTCCCTCCAGAATGGACGGCTCACTGATGTTCCCAGTCCCCAAGTACTGGAGTTTGCTGAGTTCATAGACAGCCTCTTTAATTTGGATAGCAAAAGCAGCTCCTTCCAGGACATCTACTGCATGATGGTGTCGGACAGCTCCAGTGACTTTGCAGAGATGCCCAAGTCTGTCAGTGATCAGGAGATCCTGTTGAGGGCACAATATGAACCCAATCTAGTCCCAAAGCCCCCGAGGTTGTTTGCAGGCTCAACAGATCCTTCGTCGGGCATCTCTGTCTCACCCTCTTTCCCCCTTAGTTCATCTGGAGAACTCATGGACATCACTCCCACGGGTGTGAGCAGCCAGGAGTGCCTGGCCACTGACAAAATCCGGACTTCCACCCCCTCTGGGCATGTAACCAGCCCAGCCAAGCAGGACGACCTCATGATTTCAGCCCTCTAGTGCAGGGTAAAGGGGTACGGCTCTGAGAGCTGATCCTGTAGGTTGAGTGCTGGGATAATACTTGGAGGAGGTGGTCATTGGGCAGTTCGGATTGGAGGAGACGGTTGGAAACATTCCTTCTGGGGTGACGCGGTGGTGGCACACTGGAGGATGGATTGTGCTCGAGTGCTGTGCTTGCAGCTGAGAAGAAGCGTTGCCTCCCAAGGCCTGCTACACGAAGAGGGTCTGAGTCACTACAGGTAGATGCCAGTTCCCTACCTCAGCCTGTCTCCATTTCAGAGGCAGATTCCTTGCCGCAGGGCACCTGCTGAGTTTGGGAGTGAGATACCCTGCTTCAGGGAATCCTCTGGGGTGAAGGGGGTGGATTCTCTGAAGCTCGAGGACTGGATAGAGAGAAGCAAGAGGGCCAGGCCAGATCACCCCCCTGGTACCATGTCAGTGGTTTTGGAAATGAGCGGATTGAGACTTTGGGCCCTATTGCACTACCATGTCGGATCTGGCCCAAGATCCAATTCGTCACACTTCCATGGGGATTGCTTTTGTAGGACACTCTCCTGTTTTAAAGCCATTGGGGCTGTATTCTCCCCAAATGCAGTCTCCCCTCCCCTGGCCAGGTGCAGCAAGATTGGGGCTGGCACTGTGCTTTCTCTCCCCTGAGTACTTCGGTGTTCAGTGACCACCAGGCTGCTTCTGAGAGGGAAGGACACTGTTCCGAAGAGCCAAAGCCCTCTGCGACATCCCTCCTTTGCCAGTAAGAGTTCTCCTGGATGTCACCATCATCACTTCTCAGTTCCCTGGACCGGTCTGAGCTGGCGACATTCCTGCAGGACTGACAGGATTCTCATCTCAGAGCTGCGTGGATGGATCAACTTCAAAATCTAACAGGCTTCTCAACATCCAGCATTGTTTGCCCGAATCCTGCAGAGCCTGGGAGCTTCTCCTGGACTCTGCTGGGTCCTCGCACTGCCTGTACGCAGTAATGGCAGATCAGTGCCGGCCTCTGTCATTGGCAGTTCAGGGAAAAGATGAACTTATACCAAGTATTGAAATATCTTGTATGTTTACAGAGCTGCTAAGCTTTTTGGAAGGTATTTATTAAGCAAACGGGGAGGCTTTTCCTAAGCAAAAAGCATGTTCATTCTCTCCTTCCTGTGCTGTTGCCTCTGGGGACTGAGGGGAGAGAGGATGGGCAGCTTTGATTGCAAGTCCCCTGCTTTTCGAGCGGATCGGAGCCTGGGGGGAGCTGCGTGCATCCCTTGCCCGCCCTCCCTCGTCCGTGTCTCAGTTGCACAACACCGCATTGCAAAGCTTGACCAAGTCGCTAGTAAAACTACCTGAGCACTGCTGTGCAGAGCCTCAGTGCCCGGAGGAGCCTGCTAGACCTATCCAGGCAGGCGCTTTCCAATGATGGGAGCGGGAGAGAAACTACCTATCTAGAAAGTTAAACATACTGTGACCTGTAGAAGGCCTTTAATTGACAAAACGCCTTCATATCAAAGCTCAGCAGAGTTACCAATCAGTGTCACTGGAGCTCTGTCCTCCCTCACTGGAAAAGAAATTCCTATTTCCACTTCCTTATGATCACAGAGATGTTATTGCCTTCCTTTCCGCTCTTTAGCTGTGATATTTCCATTGTGGGAGGATGCAGTGCTTCCCAGGAGCTTAGCTCATGACACATCCCTGGGCTCCTGTTATCCCTAGCCGCTAGCTGTGTTCATCGAGTAGTTTCTGGAAGCTCCAGGCGTGGGTCAGGGCTGTGCAAACAGAGCCTGAGTGGTATCAAATGCCATCGAGTCAGAACAGGAGCACTTTATAGCCAGTGTGCGTTGATGTAAATGACTTCAGGCGCACAGAAGAGAACTGGACTCTGTGTCTGAGTGCTGATCTCCCACTCAACAATTTAGCGTGGGATACCGTGTCCCCTGCTCCCTACAAATTACAGGGCCTTTAGAAGTGCAGGGGCTTTGTTCAACAGGCAGTAAAATATTGTCCCTGTGGTTTAGGTTCCAAAGGTGACCTTTTCTATACTGTCTTGAATTGGAGGGAAGAAGCCCCTCGGAATTCAAAGTAATTTATAAAAGAAAAATGCTTTTATTCTGAGCAACAAGAAGTTACTTTTTTCTTTGTAAGTCCTTCAGCAAAGAGCAGTGGTGTTCCCCTTGCTGAGAGCTTGTATGGTTCAGGATCTCTTGTAGAACAACTGCGTAAGGGCCATCAGCTCATCCGCTATTGCAGACCACAGGGTAAGGCTGAATTGCTGCACGCACCCAAGAAACATTAAAAAGGTGGTGTCCAGGAATACGCACAATAAACTGGGTAGTTTTGAGGGGGAGAGGGGAGCTGAAGTGTAGGGAGGCTGAGGCTAGCAGGCTAGCTTGCCTCCTGGTGCGGACTGCTGGCACGTGTTGATAGAGCGGGGGGGAAAAGGAGTTCATTTCTGCCTTTGCTTGTGGGCAGAAGATGGGTAGTAATAACACTTAGCACTTAGGCAGAGCTTTATATCTGCAAAGCACTTTACAAATGCAAATGAAAGAATCGTCTCTGTCCCTGGCAGTGAGGTGTTGGGAGATGGCTGTCTCTGAGACTAGGTGGAACTACTGCTGCCCTACCCGAGGGTGGTGGGGAGAGGTGACTCAAGGTGAGGAAGGTGGATTATCTCCCTCTTAAGGTAAAAGTTGTTTCAGTAATGACCTGATGTTTAATGGGTTGTGGTATTGCACTAAAGTCACTTCTGAGCTGGGCATACCTCTGCTGTGTCCTGGAAGATGCAATCGTTGTGCGTGACACTTTCCTTCTCTGTGCCATTGGAACTGTGTCCTGGGGGAACGGGGTTACCTTCCCCTGACTGGCTGTAGCAGGAAACAGCCTGGCATGCTGCATTTTTTTTTTTCCTTGTGCTCTCTGATTATTAGATGACTTCTGAGAAACCTGGGAATACCTAATGCTCGTGAACTGGGCTTGCCGTAGACCAAGGCAGTAAAGATGCAAAAGAGCCCTTTGAGTTTAGTTCTTGTTGTATCACATTACGGGTGATTCCTGTTCTCTGTTGTTCTCTCCTGATCAACAGATCTGTTCCCAGTCCTCACAAAGTAAATCCATGTTCTTTGCGTTATTTCTGCTTTAAAGGTCTCTCTGTCTTGATTCTCGTAGCTCCTTTGCCATAAAAGCATTTGGACAGGCTGATCTCCCATTTCATCCTGGAAGAGCACATCTGGAAAGTTAAAATAAATGCTAAGCCTGTAGCTACCTCCTTCATTTGTACTGCACACTATTGCCTGCTTTCTCTGCCCTCGCTCCGCTCTGATGTGCAGCTGTCTCTGGAAACATAAAGCATCTTCAGATTTCTTAATCTCTTGGCTTCTGGTTCCTACTCTTGAGCTTTGTGCCTTCTAATCTTTATATATTCCCTCGATGTTTGAATGGGGTGTCCCACCCCACGCGGAGGCAGATCCTTAAAATCCCCTCTAAGAGCTTTCGGTAGAGGAGTGGAGCCAAGGCCATGCAGTTCCTGAAAAGCAGCGAGTGGGCTTCGTGCACCTCAAAATTAAAGCGCGGTAAGCGAAACCCTCTACACCGAGGCGGCTTTGCCAAAGAGCCTAGCCAGGTTCTCAGCCCTGTCCGCCATCCCTTGGTGCGGCAGATTTCAGCTGACTCTGTAACCAGCACTCGCCGTCACACGCTTGTTCGTGATATTCGCAGCAGGCTGTAGCGGAATGTAATCCTGAAGGCCCGAGAGCTTCAGGGGCAGCGTGGGAGGCCCTTAACCAGGTGCGTGTTAAACTCCATCCAACAGCTTAGTTAGGAGCAGTCTCTGACCCTGCTGTGGATGCGCTCACAAGGTACAAAGGATTTGATACTGTTGTCCATTTTTGGGTGTATCCAAAGTGGAATAAAATAATCCTGTTGATAATATCCCAGTGGGTTTTGATCGTCAAGCCTTTAGCACATAATGTTGGCTGGCTGTAGTTCTGGAGGCTCTTCTGTGTCGGTAATAATTACTTTTATTGTTGCTTTAGTTGCAGCAGTGCCGAGAATTTAGACAGGATCCTGCTGTCCTGAGTGCGTACAAGTGCGGAACAGAAAGCAAGCCCTTCTCCAACACCTACCGTCACCCCTCTCCTTCTCTGGGGAGCTGCCCTCTCCATTTGGAACACGCCATTTTCTCCTAACACTGCCGCTTTCTAACCTTTCCTCTTTTCTTTGCTCCCTATTCCCGTCACCTAACCAAGAGCCACTTTATCTCTCTTCTTGGTTGCTCTGTCTCAGGATGATGGTGTCTTAGTCCACATCCTCGATAGCACCGCTTCAGCATGGGAAAGCCATTCCCCGTGATCTCACGATGACCCAAACCAGTTGATTGGGATTCCTGTCTTGATTCGCTTGTGAGAGCACTTCAGGCTATCTAGAAAGGTCAAAGTGTTGTCAACACCAAGAGGTTCTTTAGCTATCTCTAGCTTTTGCTTACCTGGTCTGTGGTCAGTATTTTCAGTTTTCATCCATAATTTCTGCAGTTTAAGAACTATTTTCAAAGAAAACAGGAGTTGTATAAGAGATTTTGCTCTCTGTAGAGGACTGAGATGGCAAAGCTGTTTGAGTGTAGATACACAAATCCAGTGACTCCCATTTCCGTACTTTTAGGACATTCTTGCTTAGAGTGCAATAATAATGCCAAACAGGATTTAGGTGGGAAGTAGGTTTTGCTGTCAACGAACAAGGGTGTGTAAGAAGGAAAAAGCACCGTGCGTGGGGATACCAGATTGGTGGGTGCTCCTTGGAGGGAGCCTGACTCGCTGCCGTGTCCTGTCTCTATCAGAAGAAACGGAACAGGGCTGAGCTGTATCAAGCACAGCAAACTGGATGAGTATGGCTTTACTTTTTCAAATATCTCCTAATAAGGTTTCCCTCTGCTCAGTTTGTAATCCGGGCCTAATTAAGAGGGGGTTTTAAACCTTCCCTTAATATCTTAAGTGATTTTTGTTTCTTTATCAAGCATATTTGAGTTTTCACTGCTCTAGGTTAACGTGGGTCCCAGTCTTAATGCTCTCTCTGTAAAGCTTTTCCATGTTTCTGGTTACTACTGCTTCCCACTTTTAAATTCTTTTTAATCCTTCCCGTATCCTGCTTTTAGACAGGGCGATGAGATTTATACGTGTTTGAGAGCATCCTGTTGATTTGTAAAATGGCCTTTTCTTAATATGTTCTTTATTCACTTAGACCTTTTTTCGGCTTTTTTATCTGCCCGCAGGCAAAGACCAATATTTTCATTCAATTGCCCACACAGATACCCAGTTTAATTTACAACTTGGGGCATATGAATAATCGGAATTATCCCTTGCAGTGGTGATTAGTTGGGGTTAATCATTGCTGAAATGCATGTGTTGATGTGGTTAGGGTTTGTCTTTTGCGGCTGTATCTCTACGGGGAAGCCTGGGAGAAGGAGCATCGGTTTTAGCTAGCCCAAAATATAGACGTGTTTTTGTTGTTTGCCATTGTATCAGCACCCTGTTACTTGCCCGTTTCCTAGGACAGCTGTTACACCTTTTTCGTAGCAAAACAGGATACATATTACCTATGCAAACTGTACTCGGGTTCCTCTGCGTGTTTTACAACCTGAACAAACGGGGGTTTAAATGTAGTGAAATTTGGAGTGTTTTAAAGTTTGGCTACTGAGCTACAAGCTCCTCCTTGTTTCTGCTGGTGAGCGGATGTCGCTGCGTGTACTCATCAGCGTTGCCCACGTCTAAATCCCAACCGGACCGTGACGCTGGAGGGCATTCTAGCCTACCCCATTGCGTTTCCACGCTCAACAGCAGCACTTCTGTCTGCCTTGGGAATCAGCTGGACTGGAGCTCTGCTCGGTGCTGGGTGACTTGCGTGTACCCGCTGCTGGGATGTTCCCTTCCCTGGCAGTCAGAGGACCTTCTGGCTTTGCAGCAAGGGTAGCGGTAGCATTTGATTTCTTTGGTTGCAACTACTGCCTACGGAGCATATTAAGCCACACAGGTCAGTAATTTCCTGATAAAGTGGTTTCTAAGTCTTTAAATGTAATGCAGAAACACTGGCAGACATGTAAAATAACCTCTGGTCCTCAACGAACCTAGCAGCTTTGCTTTTAGCTTAAAAGCTCCTTCAGCTTTCCTTCTCTGTACCGTTACATTTCCTTTCTGCTCAGACAGCTGAAGTCTGAGATGGCTTTTGCTGACAATCCTTCCATGCTGTCATGTGTTTGTCCTCCCTTCTGTTTAAATTCACCCCACTGAAGCTGGATTTTTGCTGAGAGCTGTTATTTAACTTACACTGCTGCCAGCAGACTCTCACAGAGCTTCTTGGCACTTTACAAAGTATACAGACAATCTTTGCGATCCTTCTAGTTTTCAAAGTTTCTCTTTCTACTTGGAAAAGTAGAGAGCGAGTAGATATTGTTAGCTAAGCGCTTCCTCGTTAGAGTTCTGTAGCAGCAAAAGTAACGAGTTACAGAAGTGCAGGGAAATAAAAGGGAAATGGATCAAATATTTAATGCACTGAACCTGAAAGCTCAGCGTAAAAGCCAAGACAGATTTATTGCAGATGGCTGTTGTTTCTTAGCTGTGAAATGTCAGCTTCTTCCCTGCTCGCGGTGTACGTGGTGCCCCTTTAGCCTGCCTCACGAAAGGGCGGGTTGGAAATTCGGCAGCAGTTCTGCACAGACTGCTCTGATGCCCTGGATGAAGGAATATATCGCTCTGAAGCATTGGAAAGCCCTGGCTGAATCGGACTTGTTGCACGTTCTTCTCGGGGCTTGTGCAGTACTGAACAGTACGCTGGCTTTAGGGAAGAACCGTATCTCTTGTGCCGAAGCTCCCTCTCATGGTGCTCCGCTGCCAAGATGGGTGAGCGTTCCATCTCTGGCGGACAACCTGAAACCTAAACCCTATTACGCTTGTAAACTCTGTGTCGTTAGAGTAGAGAAATGTTTTAGGAAGGAAATACTTCACTACAACAGTAGCCCGCTGTGCGGAGGGCGGCGTGTTCTGCAGAGCAGCAAGGCTGCTGGCTCCCTGGTGCGGCAGGAGTACTGCAAACTGCCCAGCTTCTCCTGCGCTTCTTTCTTGCCCCATCTTCCGCCCGTATCTGTGCTCAGCGCTTCCCTGAGAGCTGTTACGCTCTGTGCCGGAGGATGCTGCCAGCCTAAACTTAAGCTGCTTAAAGGCATGCACCCTGGAAATTCAAACTAATTGAGGAGAGAGCAATTCCTTGCAGTCCTAGAAAGCATCAGCTGTCTCCAAGCACTTAGCTGTCTGTTACCGTTGTTGCTTTCTTTTTTTGCTTCTTATCTTGAGTTCTTTGTACCTGTTGTGCCTTTGTTTTCCGTTGGCTCGAGGTCCAAGGCTCCTGCTTGGGCCCAGACTCCTGGCAGCTTCCTTTCCCACCTCTGCCCAACTGTCCCCAGCTGCCTCTGGTCGTATCCAAGTGCCAATAGCAAAGCCTGACCTGAGGCAGGCTGTTTCCTCGAACCCATGCCGCAGTTATCCTGCCAGCCTCCTCCGGTCTGGAACCTCATCCTCTGCAAAGCGAGTGTTTTCTGTGCAGCGGGAAGGGAAAACTTCCTACCGCTTCTTACCTTTGGCGTACGTGACCTCAGTCAGTGTTTTAACAGGTCTGTTCACGAGTAAAACTTCCTCTCAGGTCTATTCATGGGTAAAACTCTACCTATTCTTCAAGATCTGACTCTGGTTTTGCAAGAACTTATGCGGAAAGGGACTTAACGTATTCTGAACTGTCTGCTGCAGTTGTCACTTGCTGACATTTCTCTCACTGGCTCTGGAACAGCCATCTTCCAAAGGCAAGCTCTCTTTTTAGAGAGTTGGGCATTTTCATTGCTGTGTTTGAGACTTCTGACCTCACCACGTCATCCTGTGCTCTGTTTTTCACTTACTGAAGTTTTCTACCTGCGCAGTGTATCTGTATGACGAGGGAACCTCTATCTGACTACTTACTTATTTTTGCAAAATCATTACACACAGAGCAGCACAGGAGCAAGCCTTCATTTTGATTTTTTTTCAATTGACATTCCACTGCCCTGCTTTCCATCACGGGCTTTGTGCAGTTCCGATGGCTCAGAGTCAGAGGTACCCGGTGCACGTGGCAGAACAGGGATGAGGGAAGGGTCCAAAGCAGCGCGTGCATCACTCGGCACTCGGGCTGGCTCGGTGGCACGTGCCTGTACGGTCTGTCCCTCCTCGATGCACTACTTTGGGGACGTTGTGTGTGCAAAGCGATCGCATCGCGGTGTGTTTGCTAGACCGCTGCCACACGCCCCTTTTTGGGTCTTAACTCCTTTATCAGTATGTCCACAGCGCTTGCCGGTGGCCACTGGCTGGTGGCAAAGTGGCATCGTCTGCAGCTACTGTGGCTACAGCTTCCCAGCTTTCCCTCCGCAGCTGACAGAAGAGGCGATGCCCGGGGAATAGGCTCAGGCTTCTGTCCTAGTGATAACCTTAATTACTCATGTCAACACAGGGATTATTGGTGATGGGTTGTGCCTCCCTGCCCGTGCGCGCGGGGCAGCAGGAGCTGTAAGACCCCTTCCTTTGGCTCGGCTGTCCGCTCCGGTGTCCTGCTGCGATGGCCACCAGTCTGGCCTGTCCTCCCTTCCGGCTGTGAATGAGCGGAGACAGGGAGACCAGAGGGAGCTGGTGTGAAACTATTTCCTTTCTCATCTTTTTGTGCTTTTTAGTGCCAGCTGTGTTGGGTGGACCCCAGCTGGATGGTCTCTGTGGGACGGGAGCTGTCTGCTGGTGGGGGGCTCCACGCAGCAATGGCATACGCTAACTCCCTTGCCTCCCGCTCCTCTCTCCGACAGCGCCCACCGATGCCTCTATGGAAAAGCCCTTCTGCCTGTTTGTCACCTATCTCGCGTCACGTGCTGGGGCAGCTCGGAGTAGGGTACGTCTGAATTAACTCTTTCACCCTCAATTGCCTCTGTAGCTAAAGCCTTTTGCGTTTTAGGGGAGAAACAGCCCTTCTAGGGAGCTCTGAGCTGCTCTGACTGCTGCTTGGAGCACTTGCATATGCAATCGGGAGGGGAGACAGCACAGGATCCTGTGTCCCCGTGCTCAGCCGAGAGATCACTGCCTGTCCTGGGAATGCTGCCCTCCGAATCCCTGCTCCAAGCTGCCCCAGCATGAAGACTACAAGGAAACTAAAGCACTCCTCACGTGCCATTCTCATGTGACTTTTTGTACCTATGTATGAAAGATCCAAACTAATATTGCTGTAAAGAAAGATACAGATTAATATAGCATATTATATAAAGATATATGTATATAAAAGTTTCTGTATATTGTATGGCACTGTGTATAAAATGGATGTAGAAGCATGACTGGTGTATGTGACTGTTCCCAAGTCTGACCTGGCGAATGATAGTTGCGATTTGCCTGAGGTTATGTCCTAAAGGATTGTGCGTGAGTTTGAGAGTTGGAAGAAAACTGCACTGTGCTCTCTCATTGCAGAGGGACGAGGAATGTGGTCTTGGAAGGCTCTGGGAAACACTTTAGCTGCCACTGGGGCTGATCGTCACCGCGCTAGCTCTGTCCGTTCTGGATCTCAGGCTTTGGAGTGGGAAAAACACGGTGGGGAACATCTCTGTCCCTTGAGATCAGCTCGATGCTTCTATGCCCTGCCTTTCTGCGCGGCACCCTCTACCTCTGGCTTGGCCCCGCGCAGCCAAGGGTGGAAGCTGCAGGAGACCCAGCTCTGGCAATCTCTTTTCTTCAGTGGAAAAGAGAGTTAAGGAAGAAACTTGATGCTTTGATTTACCAAGTACTTGGATTCAACACGCCGTACAAAAAGAATTACATCGGCGCAAACAAAGGCAGTTATTACACGGGAGTCTGTGGAAGGGTGTGAGAAAGTGGTGGGGAGAGGAGGACTGAGTGCGAGCAAGAATAGCGTAGAAGTTTACTCCGTGGAAAAATAGCAAGGTGCTGGGATTCTTCTGCAAAGGAGGCGAGGTCTGTGGAGAGGATCTCGATGCCTGGTGCTGTTTAGAGATGACAAATGGCTATAGTAATTCAGATTCTGGAAAGGGGAAAGCAGGAGTTGTGGCTTACAGGGTCAGAGAGGAGGGGAATGAGGGGAGCCAGTGGAACAGGAGAGGAACAGGAGCTTTCTGACCAACCATGAGAAATACAGGCATGAAAAGGAATGCCGGGAAGAAAATAATCCTATTAATGGCTGCATGGAATAGTTTTTATGGTTGCTCCTGAAGAGGCTAAGTACTATCAGGGAATTAAGAGCTCAAAGGTGGCTCAACTACTGAGTTCCTATAAAAAGTGCTGGTATGTATAAGTGCCTGCCTGATGCTTTGGTTTTGTTTGGTGGTGTGTTTTTTTTTTTTTCCCTGCCCATAACTATATCAGTCTCATAAAAAGGATATTGTCTCTTCTGTAAACACTTCCTCTCGTGGGGAAAGAAAAACATAAAACTCTGGATATTACCCTTGTATAAACATAAAATAATCCACGCTTAGGAGTGACTGGTTTAATACACTTACTAAGGAGAAAAAATATATGAATGTGTACACAGCAGCCGTTGTGGGTGTTGCTTTAAAACCCGTTTTACTATTAAAAGCCTGAGCTAGGGATATGTAGCTGCTATTTCCAAGAAGACTCTCTGGCTGTAAGAGAAGTTTCCGGCTTATTGAGAAAAGTGATTCTCAACCCGTTGGCCATAAAGCATCCGGAACTACACCAGAAACCAAATTCTCAACCGATTGGTACGCCAGATTGATGCATTGCCGAGCAAGCAAAGCAAATGAGTGAAAACTAATGGAAATATGTAAGTAGTTAAAGCTGCGATCTAACTGTTAATTGCTTGTAAATGGAGAACGGCATTGCACAAACTAGTTCATGTGTTTGTTTTTGAGGCTGCTAGGTCGTTATTTCAGGTAGAAAAGAGAAAAAAGGTTAAGAAACAGTAATCGGAAGGTGATTGTACAGAGAAAGCATATTTAAAAAGATCATCTCACAAAAGGTTATTTAATTAGTCCATACCTTTTGGAAGAGGGAATGCTCAAGTCATTACATTACACAAAACCTTTCTTGACCAACTGATTATTTTTTTTGTTTTCTTGGAAACAATGTTAAGCTTAAGGGAAATAAAACCAATTTGTGTATGGAAGGATTTCTAGCTGGGTGGTGTCTCTAGCTCTCAGTGCTTTGGTGCAGGTTAATTTAGTGCTTTCAATTAGCAGTACAATAGAGAAAAATTCAATTAACACCACAATAGAGAAAATAGGGGTGCTACGTGCAATTACAGGGTGGTGCTCCCTTGTCTTAGAGGCCAGATTGGTACAAAGAGAGCAGGAGCCAGGTCAGTCCGCCTCAGCGTAAGGAAAAACTCAGAGAACCGTACAAGCGGAAGGGTGGCTCGTAGCGGTGTAGGAGAGGCAGAGCGTGGGTCAGAGCTCACAACAGGCTGCCGAGCTGCGTACAGAAGGATGGGACTTTGCTCTGAAACCCCTCGTGTGACAATACCCGGGCTCTCCCGACAGCATTTGAATTTCCCTGCCTTTTCAGCGATATCTGATGCTTCCTCATCTGGAAATGCGGAGGCTGACGCTTCCCTTCCCGCGGTTGATCGGCCGTGCTGCGGCAGAGGGTGCTGTGCCCGTGCTGGCGGTGCTTGCCTCCCTTGGGTGCTTCCCCTGTGCAGGGGTTCCCAGGGCTCAGCCAAGCACCCCGAGATTGAAACCGTGCTCTCTGCCTGCTCCCAGGGCTTGCTCTGCAGCTGGCGAGCGCAGGTCTGGGCAATAACGATAATAGATGGGGGGGGGGCTGGGGTCTGCGGGGGTCTCGCTGCTGGAGGGCCTCGGGCGGATGGGCACAAGCTCTGGGGGGTGCAGGAGGAACTCCTTTCCAACCTGCTCAAAAAGTTTTGGGACAATTTTTTTTTTTTTGTGCAAATGCTGCTCCCTCTGCCCCAGTTCTGAATCCCGGTGGTGCTGGTTTGAGCCCCTGTTCTTCTGACCGTGCTGGTCTCCCGTAACAAAGAGGTCTTCCAGAACGGGTGTCCCTTGCTGATGACTGTCCTTTATTCTTTTTTTTTTTTTTTTTTTTAAATCAATGGTGGTGTTCTCTCCATCTTGGGAACGAAGCTCTTGCAGTTAATGAATAACCAGCGAGAGATTTATCAGCGCAGTTCCCTTGCCAAGAGGAGATAACAGAATGAGCCCGCAGTGGTCCGCTTCCGCCTCCAGCGGTGTGGGAGCTACCTTAGGTGTGTACAGGGTGTTGGAGAAGGGCACGATCGCATCCTCTGCTCCCTTCCCCTCTCTGGGGGCTGATCCCAGAGGAAGCTTGCAGTCAGAGCAGGCCACCGCTGAGAGGGACTCTGTGAGGACAGATCTCCTTGGGCTGACCGAGCTCTGCCCGCCTTGTCTGCCTGGACTGACCCCTGCGGTCACGTTTTGTTGGTTCACGCCTGAAAGACCAAGGCGTTTGCGTGCGGGATGTGTTCTTGTACAAGCGCGTGCTCTTGCTGCTGCTGAGGGAGTACTGGTCTAGGGGGGGTTTCATGGAGGACGTCTTCCTCGGCTTTGATAGTCCATCGTGTCCACGAAGGCGCCTCTGCTCGTGGCGTTGACGTTTCTGTTCTGTGCTACGCAGCAGCACTTCGCACAGCCCGACTGGTCTCCTGCTTCAGCTGTGTGTCGATTTGAGACATCTTGCCCCCAAACTACTGGGGATGCCTCCGCTCGGCTTTTTTGCTGTGGTTTGGGTGCAAACAGAGCTCCTGGGAACGGGGGCTCTTCGCTAAGCATTTTTTTTTTTTTTTTTTTTGCACCTCCGGACTGAGGAGGAAGGCTCCCAGCAAGGACCCCCGGACCCCCAGTTTGCCTAGAAACTGGCAGGAGTTGCCTAAATCACGAGCGAGAGGCGGCCCAAGCAAGCAGCGTTTTGTTTAGGTGGCTGCACAACTTCCATTATGAAACGCCTGCGTTCCGCACAGCTGGCGGGGGGCTCCCAGAATAACCACGCTTGCCGAGGAGGGGAAGAATTGCAGCAGTGTTTGAGGCGAGGAGATGCTATCGCACAAAGCTGAAAGCTTTCGGGCAGCCTGGAGGGAAAGACCCGCAGAAAGGAAGGGAGGTTTAGTGGCGGGGGGAGCTGGGGGAAGAATTCAATGTACCGGGATTTCACAGGATTGCGTGCTGGTTGCTGGGCTGGCTGCCTCGGAGAGAGCTGTAGAGAAGGATGCTTGCTGTGTAAGGCCAAAGGAGGATGGAGAGTAAGGGCAAAGGGTCTTCGCGGTGGGAATATTTGTGTAAGTGCAAAACCGAGGGAAGAAATCAACTGGCCAGACTTGCGGTACAAACCCTGGTTCTGCAGTTGGCCTGTATTTAGGCTCCCTCGATCCAGTTCCGGCAGCACCGTTCAAGGGAGAATGAGCTGGAAGCGTCCGGGAGTCCGGAGAGTTGGCGGCACCCACCGATCCTTCGTGCAGCATCGCCTTGGTGCGTGAGCAGGGTGGGCTCGTCCTCAGCTGGGAAGTGCTGGAGGTACGGCGGGGGGCACCTCGTAACAGAGGCAAAGCGAAGCCCCTCCGCCCGGGGCGGCGATGGGTGCCCTCCCGAGGCCGTGCGGTTCGCTTCTGCGAGGCAGGCTGTTCCCGGGACACGGGCAGAGCAATCTCGGGATGTACCTTACACATCCCTGATAACCGTATCGGTGATGTCAAAGTTAACGAGGCCAACGACCCCGGAGCAAATGACGCTCTGCTTCGTACTGCACTAACGTTACCTCTCGCAGTCTCTTGGCGTTTGTCCTCAGACAAAGCCTAATTACGGGAACAGGAGGAAGGCACCGAGTTCAACAAAGGGAAGTTCGGTAGAGCGTAGTAACGAGAAACAGAGCAGCGTTAAGGCTCTCGGCCCTCCTGTCCTGCCTCTGCGTCAGCAGACGTGCCTCAAACACTTGTCCGTTTGAGCCATGCAGACCGCGGCGCTGCTCCTGCCTGAGGCCATCGGGTGAGGTAAGAACGGGATGGAATAACCGGAAAACCTTTCCGTAACCTCTTCCCAGCTGGCTCGCGCCCTGGGCCGCGCATCCTCTGCCCGATCACGGCTCTTCTGTACGCCCGCTGCGGCGTCTCGCTGGCAGATACCGCGGCGTAGGTCAAAATCTGACCCTCGCCTGCCTTTCTGCCCTTCAGACCGCAAAATAATCCCCTTCTCAGCCATGCTGATCAAAGAGACGATGCGTCAGCCTTTGGCTCGAGCCTCAAGGTGCTGCGTCCAACCTCAGTGAAACTTCCAAAAGGGTTTTCTCCATCCTAGCATCCTTCTCTGCACGCCGCTACGCTATATGTTCCCCGAAGGGATTTCAGTCTCAGATGTTGGCTAAAGTTGTTAGACGTCCTTATTTTCCCCCGCACAGGGTAAATTTAGCGGTAAGCCAGGCTGCCCTATGTTAAAGGGTGACACGGAGATACGTTCACCGTCAAATTCAGTGGGACCTGAACTGGACTCCATTATAAACTCACGTCAGAAGGAGGAAACACAGTTAAGAGCCCTCCCTGTGACACATGGCTGGCCCAGACCACGGTAAATACGTGGCGTAGTGCCGGTGGCATGACCTGGTCAGCCCGCGATGGGGGTCTGGCGTTTCTAAAGTCCCGTTGGCGCCTTTAGAAACTTCATCCTTGCATACGTGGGAAGAGAGAGAGAACGTTTTAGGAGGAGTGATAAAAGCCAGAGAGCGCTGTATAGAATAGCAGCTGGGGTTTGCAAATCAAGAAAGTAGGTGCTTTCTCTGGTGCCCTAGGAAGGAGGGAATCCTGGACTCTTCCGAGTACTAAATTCATTCTTCCTGCTCAGATAAATCAAGAAATATTGTGCTTGCATTGCCGCGATGGTCCTGCTTTAAAATCTGTAATTGTCTTTGCAGGTTTCTTTTGTTGGGACAAAAGTCGAAGCTGGTGATAGGTCTGAAGTGATAGCGCGTGTTGGATCGCTACGAAAGGGATTGAGGACCAGAGTGCAGTTGGTGGCTGACGGCATCTCGGAGGAGCGGCGTGCTGTATAGAACGCATCCTGCGTGCTTTACAAGTTTGAAGTGTTTGTCTGCGGGGTCTTTCCTAAACGCTGGCGCTTGTCTTGCAGCCCCAGAAATTCAGCTGTGGGCTTTATAAATTCTTTAACAATCTGATGAGCTCTTCCCATGCTCGCATGGGGATTTTTCCGTAGCGCCTTGAAGCAGTCGGCTTGTAAGACTTGCAAGCTCCCCAGCTCTGCCTGGCAGAATTAAGGGAATTAAGCAAACTCGGAGAATCCCCAGCCCTAGGCTTGGTTCTGACCCCCAACTTGCAATGGGACCCTCCCAAAATCAATCACAAAAAAAGGATTCGTTCCCAAATGTGGTCTCTGGTTTGGGCGCTCTGGCTTTAGCTACCAGCAGACGTTATGGTCTGTAAGCGTTGCGCTCTGTTTCCATGGACGGGAGTCAGCCAGAACCGCGGGAGCTGCTGTGAATGCTGAGGGTGGTTTGGAAGAGGTCTGGACTTGAATTGAAGGCCACCTTTGGAAAGCAGAGCCCTGAGCTCTGCCAGCTCTCACTAGATGAGCAGTGCTCACCTACCTCCTTGCAGAGGACAGGACCATCACTGCTAGATGGACCTTCTCACTCCCGAGGAAGAGGGTTCCTTTCCATACCTCAGCCCAGCTGCAGCGTGACCATAGCGGTCCACGAATAGCGATGGCTTCTTCTTGCTCCTGCTTGGCAGTAAAGGGGGACCTGCCCTTCTGGTGGCCTTGGTCAGTAGAGAACAGGGGTGTCCTGTTTGGCAGCAGGTTCTGGGAGGTGGTGGGCAGAAGGTGGAAGCCTGTAGAGAGGTGATCGTGGGAGAGCAGAGTGTTGCACAAGCTCAGCGTCGTGCGAGAGGCAGCTCGGTTGCCAGCTCGCTGGCTCACCTCATTGACTGCATTCCCATGGAGTTACTCATCCAAGCCGTAGTCTTCACTTGAAGGTTTTTGATCTCTCTGCGATCACCCTGAATTCACTGGCTGGCTCAAAGCAGCATTGTCGCACCAGATAAGAGCAACAGCTCTTCCCCAGGGAAGTCAGGTGGGGTCAAGGAGAGAAGTTTCTTTGTCCTGCGCAGCCAAATAACCAGGGAAATAAAGTTCTGCGCGGTCCCTGAGGCTGACTCGAGCCCTGTCTCTGTAGAGGCTGCACGGACCATGCCCAGATAAAATCTTTACGCAGCATCCTCTTCCTCACCCGAGTACCCAGTAGCCCTTCGTACACGTAACACGTAGAGGAGCCCATCCTCTAGCAGATGGGTTGTTTCCCCTGCCACCTACGCCGTCCTGCACCCTCCCCTGGGTCAGGCAGCTAGGACGGTCGCGGCGAGGGTGGCTGCCGGGTCACGCTCACGCTAACCCCGAGGACAAGTCCAAAGTCCCTCGCTGCAGCGTGCCGACGTCCCGGCGCGGCCGTCACCCCTGGGTGACTCCAGAGACGCTTGCCAGCTCGTGGAAGGGGACAACGGGAGCTGAGCAAGGGAACCGCTGCAGCGCGCTCCTGAGCGGCGACTCTTTTAACCCTCCCAGCGCCTGCGAAGAGCGAAGTTCTGCGCCGTAGGCGGTAATCGCTGATATTTGCTGTAATGGTGCCGTCGTTCTACAGCCCTCCCCTGCAGCGACAGCAGGCTGGCCGCGTTATGGTTCCTCTGCTTTTTAAACCCAGCGACTACAGCAACCTGTGAAAAATTCTAGGGGCCGCGTGTGCTGTCTTGTCTTCATTTTCAACCACATAAAACGTGGCTCAGTTCGGAGCGTTTATTTTGTTTGCAATTTTCTTATTTGCTTCTGCTTGCCTGAAGGCATGTTTTAAGGAAAAAAAAAAAAAAAAAACCAAAAAATCAGTCGGAGGGTTTGTCTCGTCTAAGATAATGGCTGTTTTTAGGATGTAGGTGCTACCACGTCCTGGCTGACATATTCAGAAGGCTCTGGATAGTTAAGGAGGGCGTCTAAATCCAGTTCATGTGGTCTGTGCGAACGTTTCAGTGCATCCCACGTGCCGCCGTACAAAACGTCGACAATATTGCTTAACTGTCCCTCTCTGAAATGCTGACGAGGCTGATTGGCGCAGTCTGAAGTTTGGGGAGGCAAAGCTGCGTGCACAGTGTGATGATTTTTTTTTTTTAATTTTTTTTTTTTTTTGGTAAGCCTGGTTCCCAAAGGATACCAGCCAGCTCCGGGGACTGAGGAAGGAGAACTGCTGGTGGACAACCACCTTTGACAGGTGTTTTTTTTTTTTTATTATAGTGAAATTCAGCAATACTTCTAGTAACTTGAGTGGTCTTTCGATCAGAATCAAAACTGATGTAGCCTTAACGTACTAAGCCAGTGGATACACGCACGCTCTGAGTATGTAACGCGTAAAGCATTAGTATGAGATACCAAGCGGTTCCAGCATCTCCAGCAGCGAAGCGGAGGCTTCTTCGGCATCCGGTGGTACGGTGGCAGCAGGAACAACCTTCCATCCCTCGACCCAAGCGCCATGCTCAGCTGAACCTCGCCTTAGCCGGGTCCACGGGCACGCGCCTGCGGCCCCCGCGCAGGGACTGAGGCGTCCGTGCTCGGAGCTGGGCAGGGAATGTACAAAGAGACTAAACCCTTTCTAACTGTGCCTGAGAAGCCCCACTGGGTGTTGGGGTGTGGGGAGGGACGGGGTGAGTGAGACTGCTGAATTTTTTTTGTTTTGTTTTGTTTTAAGCTGGACTTTGAAATTTAGCGCTGGAGGGAGCAACGGCCGCACCTTCCATGAGTAATATCCCTCCGCTCCCTTCTTGGCTCGCCCTCCCGACCAGCCACAACGGGATAGGGAGAGCGGTGTTTGCGGAGAGCGTGACCCCGAGGGGGGGAGCGCGGGGGTATCCGAGCGGGGAGACCCGGGGGACGGGGAGGGCTGGCAGGGATGGAGAGCGGAGGCAGCAGAAAGGAAATGCCGTGCCGTGATGGGGAATGGATTCCTGTCCCCTGGCGCTGCCCGCTACGCCGGATCAAAGTGAAACCTTTTCCCTTGTCTGGGTTCAGATCTCTCCAGTATCTCTTGGGGGTTGTACAAGTACAGAAATGCTGGAGTCTGAGCTCGCTGCAGGAGGGACCAGCTGCTCCTTCCCCTTTCGGGAAGGGACGCGTACGTCAGGGGCGCGTACGTCAGGGGCGCGTGCCCAACCTGTCTTTTCCCTTTAATTATGTCCAGTCAGGGACACAGCAGCGTTCCTTGGGACAGAGAGCTGAGCAGTACCCAGGGAGACGTGCACAAAGAAAAATAAGGTGAGAAGGACGCGGCCCGTCGATACCTTGCTTGATTTGGACACCAGGGAAGGAGCAGAGATGGGTGAACCAGCCCTGGGGGAGGCAGTTAGGTCCAAGTGGTTTGGGATCAGGAGACGCAGCTTGCGTTTCACCGGCTGCCTGCTGGGATTGGGACAGCCATGCGAACCTCTGCCTTCCCAGAGCGAAGCGACAGTAAGATCTCTGAATCGCTGGCGGATCTTACTCCTGTGATAACGGAGTGCTCGTGGTACCGCACAGGTGAAACCGGGATACCGCGGCCGTGTGCTGGGAACAAGCGCCTGGCTTAGCTTAACGCTGTTGTCCAAAGGCGCCAAGTTATTGGGTTGGATGGTCGCACTCAAAGAGTTGCGGTCAACAGCTCCACGTCCAAGTGGAGACCAGTGAGGAGCTGTGTTCTTCAGGGGTTGGTGTTGGGCCCAGCGCTGTTTAACGTTTTGTCGGCGACATGGAGAGTGGGATTGAGTGCGCCCTCAGCAAGTTTGCCGATGACACCGAGCTGTGTGGTGGGTCGACACGCTGGAGGGAAGGGATGCCATCCAGAGGGACCTGGACAGGCTGGAGAGGTGGGACCGTGTGAACTGCATGAAGTTCAACAAGGTCAAGTGCAAGGTCCTGCACGTGGGTAGAAGCAACCCCAAACACAACTACAGGCTGGGTGGAGAATGGATGGAGAGCAGCCCTGAGGAGAAGGACTTGGGGTGTTGGTTGATGAGAAGCTCAAAATGACCCGGCAATGCATGCTTGCAGCCCAGAAAGCCACCCGTGTCCTGGGCTGCGTGTCCAGCAGCGTGAGCAGCAGGTCGAGGGAGGGGATTCTGCCCCTCTGCTCTGCTCTGGTGAGACCCCCTGCAGTGCTGCGTCCAGCTCAGGGGTCCCCAGGACAAGAAGGACATGGAGCTGTTGGAGCCAGGCCAGAGGAGGCCATGGAGGTGATCCGAGGGCTGGAGCACCTCTGCTATGGAGACAGGCTGAGAGAGTTGGGGTTGTTCAGCCTGGAGAAGAGAAGGCTCCGGGGAGACCTTAGAGCCCCTTCCAGTCCCTGCAGGGGCTCCAGGAAAGCTGGAGAGGGGCTGGTGCCAAGGGCAGGGAGTGACAGGCCAAGGGGAATGGCCTGAAGCTGCAGGAGGGGAGATGGAGATGGGATGTGAGGCAGAAATCCTTCCCCGTGAGGGTGGTGATTCTGAAATTATTTCTGATGTTCTGTTCTTACTTCATAGCGCAGCTAACAGAAACGCGTGTTGTGGTTATGCTGCTCCCCCACGGTTCGTACCTGGAGTATTTATGGGGTCGGTGTGCTGGGGGTGGCAGTCAGTGTGGATCGCATCGTTAGTGGGTTGCTCTCAGAGCGCTTTTCACATCTCGTTAGTGGGACGCTCCGGGGCTGGGAGGGCTGGCTGGTCTGCACGCGGTCGCTGCAGAGGGTTACAAACCCGAGGCAGATGGGTCTCAGGGTCGTTTGCCTTTCGAATCTTTTGATCATCTTTGGACCCAGCTTTAGGGTCTAACGCAATAACAGGCAGAAACTTGTTCTCCTGCCAGCCTGGCCTGTTTACGGGTTCTCTTGCCGCCTTTGACGGTCACCGGTGAAGCGACCCAGAACAGCTTTGGCCTTCCCTTGTTGGTTTATTGCGCCCGAGCAGCTGAAGCTCCAACTCCCTCCTGCCGCTCCTGTAATTCAGTAGCCGTCTCTGAGATGCGTAGGTGATGCACCGTGGTCGCGAGAACAAGACTTAAAGTTGAGCAACGTCGCAGTGAACCATCAGGGATGTTCTGCAAGCGAGACCTGGCCGGGAGCGAGCAGAGACTCAAAGGGGGAGGCTTTCCCGTGCGCCGGTAAGCGCTGAGCTAGGTGCTCAGGTCCTATACGTGCCCGTGAGTGTCTTCTGCTGCGTTCTCAAGCAAAACTTGGGCGTCCAGGGCTGTCTGCTCACCGGGAGGTCTATTCCTGACATCTTCACGCAGGAGGTTCTTGCCGAGCAGCGATAGCGTGCCACTGGGAGGATGGGGAATGCAGGTTGGGGCTTGAATCCTTAGCTGGAGCGTTTAGTTCTGGGGGCTGATCTAACACGGCCTAACGTCTAACCTGGCACTGACCGGATTTAGGTCCGGACCAGCGCTCCGGCTCCCCAGCAAAAATACATTTTTGCTTCCGTCCCATGCAGCTTGCGCCCGAAGATGGGGGAGGTGAGCGTGTGCGCAGGAACAAGGGGCGTGGGGTAACAGAGAATAACAATTGTCTTAATGGAAAGAGAAGAGGGAGAGAGAGAAGAAAAAAGGGCTGTTGAGCTCTTTCTCTCCATCCCTGAAATAATAGACCTATTACTATCCCCAAACCTCGGCCCCCCTCCCCTCCCCAGAGAAGAATTGGTCACTGCACAGCTGTGTGAGCGAGAAAAATATATTTATATATATAAGAGAATCTGCCCTTCTGAATTGGTTTGTGGGGACGGACAAAACCTCATTGTGCGCTTTATCTGCCCAGAAGAGAATGGTCCCACAGTCTGTGGCTGGCAGGGGCTCTGCGTTTGGTTAACTGTGGTCAGATAACTGTAACTTCATTTAGATACTGTACTGTTATTTATTTTATTTTAGGCATTATTCTTGATTGTGGGCACATCTGGGGAAGAAAACACAACTGTCCCTTCCCCCCCAGCCCCGGTGCTGGAAGGATTTGGGTGGAGTTGGGGTTTTTTTTGGGGGGGGGGGGGGAGTGATTTATGGCTGGATTTGAGGGCGGGGGTTGGGTCCGGGGTTGGGGGGGGAATGTAATTTTGGGGGGGAACACCGGGTGTCGGGAGGGCAGGCGGGGAGATGATGCATGCCGTCTGGCGGGGGGGGGGGGGGGGAGCCCCGGGTACCGGGACGGGGCTCTCCCTGCCGGCGGGGGCGCGCGCTGCCCGGCGCGGCCGGCAAAGGGGCGGCGGGAAGAGGAGGAGGAGGAGGAGGAGGAGGAGGAGGAGGAGGAGGAGGAGGAGGAGCGGGGCCGGGGCACGGGAGGGCGGGCAGGCAGGCAGGCAGGCAGGCAGGGAGGGAGGAGCCCGTCGCGGCAGCCCAAGTTTGGGGGGCAGCGCTGGGCGGTGCGCGGCGGAGGCCGATGGGCAGCGGGCGGCAGCGCTCGGTGCCGGTACCGGCTCCGGGACCCCGCCGGAGAGGCGGAACGGGGCGCTGAGGGCGGCAGCAGCGTGTGGGGGGGTGTGGGGGGGTGTCACCTGCGGAGCGGGGAGCGCGGAGCGGAGCGGCCCGGTGTGTGGCACGGCCCGGCCTGGCCCGGCCCGGCCCGGCGGGATGCCCCCCTGCAGGCAGGGCCATTAGCCCGGCCGCCTGGTGCATGGCACAGCTATGGAGGTGGTGGACGAGACGGAAGCTCTGCAGCGGTTCTTCGAAGGTAAGGGGCTCCCTCCCCGCCGAGTCCCGCCGCGGCCCGGCCCAAGGCAGGGCACGGCAACCGGTTCGGGTGCGACATCCCCGGTGCACGGCGGGGCCCGAGCCGGAGGTCGCGGCACGCCGAGGGCCGGGGAGCGCGTCGCGTCCTACGTTGGGGCGTCCGCCACCGCCCCGGCGAGGACCTCGGCACGGCACTCGCCGGTCCTCGGAGCGGGCTCCCGGCAGCGGTTCCGCCGTAGGGATCGCAGACGTCGCCACGGGGCCGAAGCGCTGGCCGCCCTCTCTGCTCGCCGCAGGGCCGGTGGCCTCCGTACCTGGACGCGGCGTGTGGGAAGCAGGCTCGCTGCTGGGGGAATCGCTCCTCTCTCGTCGAGGAGATAGCCGATCCTAGATCGGGGCGTCCAGCAGCGGACCCCACGCCGTCTCCTGATCGGTGTCCGTAGGTCGGTGCCGTCCAGCCGGAGCCCGGACCCCTTTGGGCACCGCGTGTCTGCGGATCAGAGTCTCCTTCCCATCGGTGCAAACCAAAGGTGGTTTTTACTGAAACCAACGGTGGAAAAGCGATTGCAAAGAGAATTTGGCCTCGTGGTAGCTCAGGGGTTGGTAGGGCCGAACTGTGTGGCTGGGGAGGCGTTGGGACCCCTTTGTTTTCCCTCCTTTGGCTCGGCGTTTCTTCTCCCCGGTCTGGCTTTGTTGGCACGCTTCGCTCTTCCTTGTTGACAGCGTTGTCGCTTTTTCTTTCTCGCTCGTTGTCTTTGTTTCTCTCTTTGTGGTGCTGCGCCCCGCACCGCGTGCCCCTCGTTCTCTGGTGGGCCGTTGGCCAAGCGGAGGTTTCGGTTGCGTGGGCTGTGCACCTTGGCGTGAGCCCCTGGCACGGAAATACGCTGGTCGTGGGGGATCAACGCGCCCATCCTAGCGAGGCTCCGTTGCGTCAACGTGTCCCGTTGCCGGTGGCAGAGCTGGGACCTGTTGAGGTGGATCCCTGTCCACGGAGAAAGTAACTGGTTGCGCGGACGAGTCGGCTCTGGAGTTTGGATCCCCTCCAGAGTCCTCGTGCTGTGCTTCGGCAGCGGTGGGATCGGGCGGCGTGCTGCCTGCTCCGCTGAACTGCTCGCTCAGCGTCGCCTGGCGTGCTTGGGGTGGGAGGACTGTGTCCCTTCCGTTTCTTTGGCCGGTGGAAGGACTTAACCTGGGGAGGAAAGCGAAGATGTGCCACGAGCAGATGAACTTCTTGGGAGCGAACAGAGCCTCAAGCTGCTTACTTCTCACTTTCCTCTCTTCTGGTATCCGTGTGTGATGCCTCGGTAACGCGTCTCTTCTTCAAAGGAAAAAGCATCCCCTGTTTGCTCTAACCGTGACTCTGGATTCCCGGGAGCGACAGGATTAGCGAGGATGGGAAGCCTCGCCACGCGGGCTCTTATCGTGTGCTCCCAGACTCTGTTCTCCTCAGCCTTCAGGGGAGCTTGTTTTGGTTTTAGGGTTTCACTTGGTCCAATCTCCTAAATCCTGCCCACCCACCTCCTGTTCTCTGGGCACCGAGCACCTCCCTGGCATCCTGCACAGCCCGTGCTCAGCGCCCCGATGTTATTTACAGGCATTCGACTTCAAGTGTTTGTCTCTGTTTGTAGAAATGGGATTTTTCTCTCTCCCTCAGAGCATCTTTTTATAGGGTGCAGGGTTTCTTTGTCTGTCTTGTTCTTTCTGGGTGCTGTGGGTGATCCTGCTTGAGCAGGGGCTTGGACAACATGACCTCAAGAGGTCCCTGCCAACCCCAACCATTCTGGAATTCTTTCCCTCTTTTTTTCTTCCTCTTTCCCTTTTTTTTTTTTCCCCTTCTTTCCCTCTCTTTCTATCTTTCTCCTTTCAAACTAAAACCATCTTGTCCCTGTAAAAACCCAGAGTGAGGGAAACTGGGGCTGAAGGATATTTCTTAGCCTCTGCTATTTGCTTACTTGGAGAACTCCTTTTTTAGAACTTCTCCAAGCTTCATTTTTTTTCTTTTTTTTTTTTTTTTTTTGTGGAGCCCGACGTGGCTGTTTATTTCGTTTGGGCAGCTAGATCCCTTCGGCCGTGTTATTCAAGAGCATCTGTTACAACACAGTGTTTGAGGGGAAGAGGAGAAAGTTTTACCGCGAAGGATCGCTGCTCGGGTCAGTTCACGCAGCGAGGGAAGAAACAAGGTTCTTTCCTTTTGCGCACGCTTTACTCGTGGTGCTCTGAAGGAGTTTGCGGCCGAACTGATCCTCTGTTGTTTGGAAGCGGAGGTCAGTGCCTTAAATTGCTAGCTTTGCAGCACGGAGTCAGATTTGCCCTGGAATCTCGCTGTCCTGAAGGATTAATGGTTTCTGGGCATGTAATGTAGTGGTGAACAATTTACAGGAATAAATTCATTAGCAGAACTGATTCTTCGCTACCTCATCCCTTCTTTAAAAGGCGTCTGCTGCTTCCCTTCCTGGGGGGAGCACGTGCTCGAACCATGTTTTTCTCTTACCGTGAAATATTTTTTCTTCTCGCAGATCGCCTTCTCGCCAAGTGGAGATTTTACGCTAAGGGGATTTCTTCCTCTGCGCTGAAAACCCTGAAATAATTTGGGAATTCCTTTTCCTTTGCTCGGTTGTGATTTGCACGGGATCCGAGCCTGCTGTAAGCAACCCCGCCATATTTAAGAGTAATCCTCGTGTAGCGCTCGGTATTTCAAAGTGTCAGACGAGGATTAACCGGGCTCTTCTTGCAGACTTTTGGGGAGTGGGGGCTGTGCTGGCTGAGGTGTGGAAGAGAGTTGGTGTCTGTGCCGATTCCAAATCCTGGCGTTTGGCTGTCGCCGGCAACGGTGCGGCAGGTCGCAGAGCGGGGCTCGTTTCGGGGAGCGATTTGGGGTCCGATTGCCCCCCGCTCTGGTTTTCTCAGAGAACCTTTATTTTCATAAGGAGGGCTCTCGGTGTTTGCTTGGGCAGGATATCCGTATTTCCCTGGAATGCAGCTGCCTGCTCTTTGGGGGTGAGATCTGAGACATGGCGAGGACGGAGAAGCAGAAGAACGATGTGAAAAGGCTGGGGCTTTGCTCTGATGTTTGGGAAGGGACGAGGGAAAAGCAAACACGGCGTCTCAGAGGAGATGGGTCGGGCATCGCTTCACACCCTCCTGGGATGAAGATGCCGTGAGCGCGAGCCCGGCCGGCAGCGCGGCCTCTCAGAGTCCTCGAAGCGGGTCTGTCCCGCGTTAGGAAGATCATCGCTGCCCTGGTTTGTCTTAGCACGGCAGGAAAACGCGTTTGGTGGTGCCCAGGACCATCCTGCCGAGCAGAGCTTGGGCAGGCAGAGGGTGTGGGATGCTGGGGGTTCTGGCAGTGGAGGTAAAGGAGCTCGGTTTGGTCTTTCCATAGTGTTTACCCAGAGCATTTGTATTTTGTATCAAAGGAAAAGTAGGGAGTTGAAAGCGTCTGACCCTTGGCTGGCATCTTGCTAGAAACCTTACCTTCCTCCCTGCCTACCACTCGCGTAAGGGAAACAGTTACGACAGAGCTCAGCTATTCGGGATCCCTCTCTCTCTCGGCTAATTTATGAGATAAGAGGTTGTTAAAGAATGTATAGCGGGAAAGATGTGCAGAGCAGGGCTCGGGGGGCAGGGGAGTGGGCGGTTTGGCAGATGGCTGAATGGGGATAAGGCAAGAACCGGAGAAAGAACAGCCAGCGCTAAAAGTTTGGAGGGTTTTGGGTTGAGCTGTGGTTGGGACAGACAGCAGTTGGTTAAACAGAAAGGGCCAGATTTCAGCGAGGGCATGCCGGTCCTGTGAAACGAAGCAGCTCTTTACAATCCTTCCCCAAGCGCAAAGCGGCCGGAGCACTCGGAAACGCGTGTCTGTGCGCGCACCCTCATGGTGGGGTGAAGCATCCCTGAGCCGGAGGGGCTCTGCGGTGCCGGTGACCCCCCCCCCACCCCCGTGACTTACGGCTCGCTGGGGGTTCCCTGAACCACGGGGACAGTTTCAGTTTCTGCCAGGCAGGAGGATTGCAAAAAGGAGTCACGGAGGAGCAAGGGACTGCTTTGGACTCTTCCTGGCTGCTGCGGGGTGCAGAGGGGAGAGCAGTGGGTTCTCGCGGTTGAAGGCAGCAGTAGACCACAGAGGCTGTGGTGTCCGTCGTGGTGTTGGCCGGCAGGCAGACCCCCCCCCCAAACCAGGACAGCTGTATGGTTTTTAGGTACCTGGGCTTGGCATAGCAACGTGACTACGGCAGATCTCAGCATCTAGTTTCTTTTGAATTACATGAGAGGACGGCTTTTTTGGGAGCTGGGCTTCGTGCTCGCTGTTCACCTGCCCAGTGGCCGTCTCCCCCTGCATCCCCCAAACGCATCTTCGATCTCTGATGCCGTGCTGCGGAGAGCCTTTCCTGCACCGCTTGCACGGGAACGGGGGGGATGCTGTGGAGAACGAAAAGCGCGACGTGATCTTTGCCGCGCGTCGCTGCGGGTGCTCTGTGCCTCGACCCGGCTCTGGGGAGGAGCGGGGCTGGCGAAGCGGTGGCTTTGCAGGGTGACAGTCTCTCCGGGGCCTGGCTGGTGCGGTGGGGAAGGTAAGAGGCTTTGCGCGGAGCGCTTTGCTGGACGGAGTTAGCCCGTGACAGAATGGTCCTGGGGAACCTGGTACAGCACAAACACATGACCATCCCTCCTGGTAATCCCCTCGCAGACCCAAATCCCAGCGTTGTAGCAGCAGCCTCCCAGCCTCCTCCCTGGCCCTCCCATTCTTCCCTGGGGGAATAGAAAAACCAGCAGCAGCAGCCCTGGGACCTAGACAAGCTGAGCTAGGCAGCATGACGACAGAGGGGGAGAGCAGGGACGCGGCGGGAGCTTGACGTCTGCTCTCACCATGCTCAGGATGCGCTGGATCCGAGCAGGTAACAGCACAGATCCCCCAGCCCTTCCACGGCTCAGCTTGCTTTCCCCTCTGCCTCTCCATCTCTCTTTCCAGCGTGAGTATTTTCTGGTCCTCCTCTCCCTGCCCTCTTATTTCAAGCTTCCCCTGCCCACCCGACTCGGCGCCTGCCTCTGGTCAGCACGTGCCCTCAACAAGAGAGGCAACGTGAGGATGCTGGTGAGCCCGGCTCCATCCTGGGGCCTAAGCAGAGGAGGGAAGAGAGAAAAACGTTCCCTCGGGCTCATCTGCAGCGCTTGGCTGAGGCACGGGGGGAAGCTGCCACCTCCATCCCAGCAGGACCAGCAGCAGGAGGTTCCCAGAGTCTCCAGCCAAAGCCCTCATCCTCGTCCGCTCCTAAGGGCACGGCTAATCCGGAGCAGTCTGCCGCTTCCAACGTGGTCTTGCGACCCTTCTGGTACTTCTCTGGGGTCTGCCCTCTCTCCCCAGTTTCCCCAAAACTTCTTTTTCCCTGGATGAGAAAAGGACAGGAGACATCTAGATGGAGTAAGGCCAGAGAGCTGTTGGTAGGAGGGTGGATCCCTCAAGATGTCTGATAAGAGGTGGGTTGTGATTCAGAAAGAGCGACGTGAGCACACGCCCGCGGAGGCTCCGTCGGCGATGGAGAGAGGTACTTTGCCCGTGTTCTGGTTAATGTATCTTCCACGGGTTGGTGTCCTGGGAGCGATGCCTGGACACGGACCAGGAGGGGGTTTGGGAGGAGGGAGCAGGAAGAGGTGACCGTCGGGGCAGATTAGAAGGGAGTCGCGCTGGAGGTGTGACCGGGCTGATGGAAATGGGCTCCTTGGTGACTCAGAAATCCGGCTGACCCGCGCTGCTCCCTCTGCCTGGACTGGGATTGCGCAAGGGCTGATGCGTGCAAGGATGTGGGGAAGAGACGCCGGTCAAGAAGGAGCCTTGCTGGGGGGCCGGATGGGCAGGGTTTCCCTCTGCTCCCTCACCCTTTTCTGCTAGGGCAGAGCGTTCGCTCGGGCTGGCCGTCTGGGGCCAGGGTCATCCCAGCTGCAGTACGCGTGGAATAACCCGTCCCCTGGGCACGGGTGGGCTGGCGAGAGCTGGGCAGTGCCTGGGGAGGTGCAACCCCACCTGGGTGGTGCGTGGGGAAGTTGCTGTCTCCATTGGGCCTTCTGCCGCCTCGTCATAGTTCAGTGGTCTTCTCTTTGCTTTCTGCTTTCACCCCATGGGCGCTGAGGGAGAAATAAAACCAGAAGAGACCTTTCAAAGAAGGGAGAGGGATGGGGCCATGCTGTACTTGCTGCCTTCTGGTTAGGGTTCTCGTGGATTCCTCCCGCTGGGACGAGACCCGAGTGATCTGGAGCTGGGGGGGCCGCGCTAGGAGGGTGCCAGGCTGCGTGCCTGGGTGTCTGTCCTTCCTCTGCGCTGCCCAGACAGGGTCCTAGCCCATGGCTTGGCATCCCTCCAGTCTATCTCTGCCCAGGGATTTCCCTGCCTGCGGATAGCATTGCTCCGGTGGAGCTTGCTGGGTAACCCCCTTGCCTCTTTCCAGTAGCGTTGCTGATCGGACTTGGACTTTGCGCTCGCTGATAAGAACCCCAGTGAGCTAAATGTGTCTGAGGAATGATTAACTAGCGTGTGCGTTGCCAGAGGACAGGGGAGCAGCTGTGACTGGAGACACAAACAGGCTTGTGGCTTTTGGGCCCGAGCTGGTGCTTGCCAGATGCCCCTCCCGTGCAAGCAGCTCACGGGGCAGCATTCTTCGGGAGAGAGAACCCACGCCGTGGCCTCCTTGGTGCTCTCCAGGAGAGCACCGAGAGCTAGGGATGGACAGGGAGGGATGAGACTGTGTCAGATCGGCAGGGGAGGTGCAGAGTCCAAGGGAGGATACGGCCGCTGTGTTGGAAAAAGTAGAATTACTCTTAGAAGTAGAGGGTGGATTGTGCTGGACACCACACTTGGCTATCCGGTGGCTCCCACTTATGGTTTCATGGATATACCTTCTTATTCGTACCGACTGGCACACTTTGGCATACCCTTGCTTATCCTCCAGACCTTCCTGTCCCGTTGGCACCGTTTACCCCGCAGAGCAGGGACAGGGGACATCTTCTATCTGATTTGGTGGAGGTGGCCGGCGTGGTCAGCCCAGGACCCTGTGCTCCCCGACGTCTTCCAGCACACCCTGGAGCGCGTTCAAGGCATGTTTGAATGAAAGGCTTCCTTCCCGAGGGAAAATGTAACGTGATACTCAGGGTCCACCACTTATCTCGCTGAACTTTGTCTGTTTTGATGCAGTTACTCAAAATGGCGAAAGGGAGATCTGGGAGCGGGGCTGGGGAGAGGTGCCGGGTTTGTTGTGGAATGAGAGTGAACGCTTGCGGATTTTGCTGGCTTTTGGGGTGGTGGGGAGGAGGGCTGGTTGGAAAAGCCAAGGCTGGAGTTTTAAACGGCCTCGGTGTGCTCGGATCCGGGATTTGAGGGCTGAGGGTAGGGTGAACCAGGGGGAGCAGTCCTGGGGCTAGGGCCGGTGTGCAGGGCTGCAGGCAGCAGTGGGATCATTCCCTCTGGTTTCTCAGCCTCTCTGGCTTATCCTACATTTTCTTTTTCCCCCCACTCTTCCCTATCCCTCATCCCTTTTGCTCTACCCGGTCTTCTTTTCTTCAGCTGCTTTCGTCATTTGTTTGCAGCGTATTGAAGGAGATGTACTGAATTACGGCCGAAGGGATTGCAAACTGCATCAGTAGGAAGAGCAAAAAAAAAAAAAAAGCGGGGCTGTGATTGCAGACCAGTGTGTAGTGTGAATAGCGACTGAGCGGGCTAGCTGAAGCAGTGTGGGGTGGGACCTGAAGCGAAGAAGGAGCTGATAGGCACGTGCAACGCCAACAGCCGTGGTCTAGCTTTGGTGAGATCTCTGCTTTTTTAAAAAACAGTAATTAAAGACATTTTTGCTTGGACTGATTTTTTTTTTTTCTTATTATTATTATTTTGTGTAGAGTCTTTTGTCATCACCCCAACATCACAGCAGCATGTTATCCTGGGAAACTGGGAGTGCCAAATTGATCTGGAGAAGAAGATGGTAACTGGTGGGGAGGACGCAATGCAGAGGGCGTGGGGGTGGGCATGGGACAAGACTTGTGGACGGCACAGGTAGGGTTTCCAAAAGAGTTGGAAGCCTAATTCCCGCAAGCGGTCTGCTTTGATGGCAAGGACCACAGAGCGTGCTGAGCCGCTCTTGCTTGCAGCCTTGAGAAGCGGGCGTGATATAAAGAGTACGTTCAACTTAATTTGGAATACGAAGATTCGCTTAGTTTGTGTCTGACAATACTTATTCATCAACAACTATCATTTATTTTTAATCTCGTGCGCTGATTACACCTGACTGCTAGAAATCTAGGTAAACAGGAAACGGAACAACTTATCAGCCTGCTTGATCTTGGCTTATCTCGTCTGTTGTGACAAGCAATGGTTATGGACATTGATTCAATAAAGCACTAAAAAGTGCGCTTTGACTTTATTGGAAATGAAACACCTGCTTAAGTAAAGCAAAAGCTTAAAAACTGGGCATTATAAGGGCCATCAAACCATTTCATAGTTGGCTGCTCACTGATAATATAGTCAATGTTCCGCTCAGTGTAAGAACAGAAACGATCTTTTCCCTGATGAGGTCCCATCCAAATCAAACTCTGAAGTCAATGAGAAGTTCTGGGTAGGGGAGTAGGAGGACTTCTGTCCATCTCCCCTCCTTCCCTCCCATTTCTTTTGATTCAGTCTTTGGAAAGGGGTATTGGAATGGAGAGGTGGATGGTGATGAGTTTTCACATGCAGCATAGCGGAATGTGTAGTGAAGAGAGACGGGTGATAAATGATGGTTCAAAACTCAACTCGTTGGTGTTGAGGGGCTAAAGGGACACAAGAAACAACAATATGGGGACCTGCGGAGTTGAGGACAGGAATGAGAAGTTTGAGTGCTGGAGGTTGTGCGGGTGTGCAGGGGCTTGGGAAGAGGAACTGGTCAAAAGTCACCCCAATCCAACAGGATGGTCTTGTGGAACATCAGGGTTAGGGACCTTTCCTACTCCTCTGCTTTTAGATACAGGTACTGCGGCTCTGTCACACCCAGGAGGCATCTGTGGATGCAATAGATCATGGATACCACTGATAGAGATTTTTACTGAGTTTTTACCGTGAATTTTCAGCACAGTTTTTTCTTAATTTAGTCAAGGCACAAACTTGTAGGTGATCATGACATTGGACCAAGTTTGGCTTTGAAAGAGATGAGAAGGGTACCAGTCACAGCTGTGATGTGTAGTAAAGCTGATACCAGCCACCACAAATACCTACCAGCACTGGCCGTGTCAGGAGGACATAATGCGTAGGCTGGAATGCTTTCAGGTGGCTCTCAAGGAGAGAAGTAGTGGAATTTACTGGGCTTTTTTATTTAAACCCTCTTCTCTGCTGTTTTGGAAACCAAACCACACTGAGAGTGAGCTTTGAGAACTAGATAGTAGGAATGAGATGGAGAAAGTTGGTCTGATGTGTCCTTGGTTTGTGTTTTAAGATGCGGGTTGATCAGCCAGTGAGCAATCAATGTTGGCGAGTGAAAAGGGGACGCGAGCTCCCAGGTTGCTCCCTGGGGATAGTCACCGCCTGAAGAAGACTTGCAGAGGTCTCTGTTTTTGCAGAACTAAACCCCAAGTTTGTAGAAGTTGTTTCTTCTTTGATCAGCCCGTTGTTTAAATGGCTTGGGGTGGTGTTTGTTGGTTTAAGGCTTTTTGTCAGTGCAGGAGAGCCGCGTTCAATCTTCTTTTGCCGTTTCGCAAACTTTATGGCGCTCAATAAATCCAGAGGCTTTGTGTCGATGAGCAGTTGGGAAGTCTTATATTGTTAAGGTGTTTGTCCTCCTTGCTGGTTGAGTTGCAACCTCTTTGGACTGGCAGCGGGAGACAGGCCTGGCCCTGAAGTCTTTATGGTTCAGGTGAAGCGTGGAAGAGTGGAGAGATGAGCCCTCCCCACTTACGGAGGGAGCTAAGGACCACCTGGGATAAAGCCACCTCTCCGCTCTTCTTATCCCTGGCTGCTCCTCTTTTCTTGCGTGCTAATTTCATAAGGCCCAGGCAGTGGCAGTAAGTCTTTCAATAAAATTACCTTCTGATTTTCCTTGCTTTGACAGTATCGTTTCTTAAAATAAAGGTGCTTAACTGAGTTTCAGGTTAGAAGGAACTCTCCGATCTTCTAGCCTGGCCCATATAACAGCTTTGAGCAATGCAACCTCCCGCTGAAATTGTGGAGGAATAATAGGTTTGGTGGGGTTTTACTGCCACAGAGAATTTATCTATGAGATTGAGGTTAAGATCCTAGCTTTGCCAGGAGAACTGTGGGGCTTCTCATCACATGTGGTTGTGGGTTTGTGTTTCAACTGTAAAAAAAAAACCCCAAAACCCAACCAACCAACCAAAAACTCCATAGCTCTGGTTTGAGGCTTTTACAAGAAGGAATCTGTCCTGATGAACTGTGAGATACGGGTCAGTCTCTGCCCTTGGCTCAGCCCTGAGAGTCTGTGTGGGCTGAGGACTTCTCTGAGGGACTGGAGAAGTCAGAGAGACTTAGTGCGGATTGTCAGAAATTGTCAGGAATTCCTTTGTTTCTGTAGTAAGCTTTCTTAAAAAAAGCCAAAGGAACAAATAAAACAACAACAGAAGTTTCCGACAAGAGGATGGCGTACAGGTCCGTTAGCACCTGGGTCTGACTCGCTGGCTGGTCCCAGGACGGGTCTCTACGAAGGACAGTTGTGTGTCTGTCCTGGCAGAGGCTAGGTCTGCCAGCTTCTTCCAGCAGATCTTCAGGTCTGCGTGCTCTTTTCTCGAGGGATGAGCAGGGGTCTCCTCCAGACAAAACACTGCGCACGTCTGCAGATATGTTTCTGTTCTGGGCTGTGCCACCGTTTTACAGCACGGATCCGGGCAGTTCCCTGCTGCTTTGCCTGTGTCAGCCCTTTCTCTAACAGACTTGTACGGTTTTGGGGCACGATCCATCTCTTCCTTTCTTGTATCCGCGTAGCCCCTTGCACAAGCGACTACGCAAAAACAAGAGGCCGGTAAAGTTGGGAATTTCTTTCGCCCCGCGTGGGCAGAGGTGTCGCAGGGATCAGCGCCGCGGTTGTTCCGTACGTGTGGACTGTCCTTCTGGGAAAGAGTCCGCTCGGCAATCCCTTCCGGTGCGTGCCGGCGTGCGGGAAGAGGCGATGGGGGCGGCGTGGTGGCGGTACCTTGGACAGCAGTGCTGTCCTGGCAGGACCTTCTCCGGCCAGGAGGTCTGCTCCAAGCCCTAAGGACACGGCAGGGTCAGCCCCTGCACGACGGCTGCAGCCTGTTACCCGTTTGCTAGACGCAGTTGGGTGGAAGAGCTCCAGCAAGTTCACCGGAGCACCTGGAGAGAGGTGAGTCCCGTTTAATTCAGCTCTAGACCTAAGGCATAAGCGCCAACGTGCTTCGCTAGGGACGCGGCGTTGCTCTTCCCTTGCCTCGTGTGCGTCAGCAGACTTCTCGGAGGGACCCAGGAATCTGCAGAAGGGGAAAGTGACTTTTCCATCGTGGCAGACCCCAATCTGCATGACAAACCTCCAAAAGAAGCGGAGCGGGGGTCTGGCGGGGGACGAATCCTGGCTGCAGGGTACACTCGTGCTGTTCCAAAAGAAAGCGGGGAAACAAAGCTTAGGAAACTTCAGCAAAGTGGGCTGTGCTGTCTTGGGCGAGTTTTGGGTGGCTGAAACTCTTCTTGGCTCAGCTTTCTCCCCCAAAATTGGTCACAGTCACCACCACAGCAATTGCAGCCTTTTAGATCACCTTCCGTTCATAGCTCCCGGCGTTGGTCATAGGTAGTGTGGAATTGTCCTACAGCCTTTGGAGGGAGGTTAGCTCCAGAAGAAATGTTAGCTCTTCTGAGGTTAAGGAACGGTTTGTCACTTGTGTGTCAGCTTCCAAGGAAGCTCCTTTCACAACTGGGGCTGGCTGAAAGACTTGGGGCAAGGCATGAACCCAGCGTGCTGTGCTAGGAGGAGGTGTCTGGTGGGAGCGGGACGACGTCAGTGCTCTCCCTGCTCCCCTTCCATGGACAAACTCATGACTTATGGAGCTGAAGTATGGTGCTGTGAATTAATTTTGCTAATAGAACTCTCTTGGGAGGATCGGTGGACTACAGCGAGGATAAGGGAATAGGAAAATATTGTCAAAAGTGTTCCTAAACTGCCAAAAATCTTAAACCAGCTTCTAATCACTGAGTTACCTCTGAAACCTTTGTCTGTAACTCAGTGAGGTGGAGAACCTGAAGGACAGTCGAGCAGTGAGTGGGCCGTGGTCGTGGGTTTCTGCGCTGAGAAGGTTTGGTTTGTCTCCCTGAGCTTCTTGTATCTGTTGAGACACTGTCTGCTGCCTCTGCGTTGTGTTCAGTCCAGAGCACCGTGGGCTCCTCAACTAGGAGGCACCTCCAAGATACCCGAGAGGTAGAATTGCTCCTAGAGCATCTCTTTGAGGGTCTTTTTTTTTTTTTTTTTATAGTTTCCAAAAGATGGTGACCAGTAATGTTAATATTCATATTTATTGCAGGCCACGGGCCTGCCGTGGCTGTGCTTTGCAAGCATGGAGGAGCAGATGCTTTCCTAAAGCTTCTTGCGCATCCTGAGCGGCGTTATTTCCACCTTTTCCCAAGTCTCTCCAGTATTTCCACGCCCTCTTCCAGACAGACAGAGCTGGGCTGCCGATTCCAGCAGCGGTATGCAGAAAGGGAAATGCAGGACCGTTTCTCTGTTTTCTGCTCGATGGTCCCCTCGTGCACGGAGAACTCTGCAGTCACCGTCAGAGCTGCCGGCGCTGTGTCGAGGGCTTGCGCGGCCGAGGTTAGTCCTGAAAACCGGAGCCTTTCATTTAATATTTTTTTTTTTTTTTCCCCCAGCAGATCCCCAGCCTGTACGTGCTACTTTTGGGTGATTATCTTGCCTCTTGCTTTGTTTCTGTGCAGCGGACAGATTGCTGGCACTCACCGGGTGATTCAAGCGGCTCTGTAAGAATGAGGGGCTGGTTTTTTCCCCTCCTTTCTTTGCTCTCCCACCAATATGCGTGCCACCTTCCAGCTTTGCCAGTGGAGAACAGCAATAAAAACCATACCGAGTGGCTTTGGCCCGGGTGCCACCCCCTGGGAGTCTCTGCTAGTAACCCCTCTGCTCTTAGCCATTGTATTTTAGCTCTGTGTTTGATCTCTCCGGTGTTCTCCCTGTCCGTTCCACGCGGGAGAGGTTTCTAATCGGGATGTCGATGGGCTGATATTGGAACTGACAACGCGGAGCCCAGCAGACCTCGGGGTGTGTTGTCGCACAGGCACCTCGCTAACAAATCTACTCGGCAGCCTAAAGATGCTGGGGGTACCACAAGCATCGAGGGAGATGATGAAAAGTGGATTTTTGCAGAAAAGCCAGGCTTTCTGCTCCATTTCTGATAAAGTCAGCCCAAGCGCTGTGGTTCAACCCAGCCGGGGTTGTGGCCCTTGTTTTTGGGGAAAGCAAAAGGTGATGCATCTGAGGGAAAATAATTCCAAATGTAGATATTGAAAGGGAGAGAGAGACAGCCTCCCTGCCGTGACCGATGCTGCGGTGGCAATGGGAAGCACAAGCACGGGGACTGACGTGCACGGGCTGGGGACAGTCGCAGGAGAGAGATCACGTCGGGACGGGAGGAGTTGACCCGTGAGCAGCTGTGGTTAGAAGATAGCGAACGTCCCAGCCGTGAAATCCTCGTGCTGTTTAGCACAAGGGGCGCTGGCCGTGAGTGGAGATAAGGAGGGGAGCACTCGGGTCGGCTCGCAGGAGGGCAGCCGGGCTCGGAGGAGTGTGGGGCTGCAGCATCGTCTCCCGAATGGAAGCGATAAGTCCAGACGCGCGGGGCAGAGCCCCGAGGAGTGAGCTGGGTATGAATGACCTTATGCTGGCCTGGACAGAAGGCTCTAAGAGGTCTTTTAATCTATTGATCTAATGACTCATACAATTTGTGTAATTTCCTTGCCTTCCCGCTCTCCCCTCATAACTCGGCTCTTTGTCCCAGTTCTGGCTGGCAGCAAGACGGACTTGTTCGCTCGGGACCTCCACGCCGCTTTGCCCAGCAGGTGCCTTAAACCCACAGCAGCAGCAGCAGCAGCAGCAGCAGCAGCAGCAGCAGCAGCGTGTCATCTCTGCTCTGCTGGAAGGAGCTGGGTGAGCGGTGCCGGGAAGCAGCAGCAGCACCTACTGCCTGCTGTCCTCCGCGCTGGAGGGAAGACGGAGCGGAGGAGGGATGGCTCCCAGAGGTCTGCCTGGGCCAGGTACCAGGACAGGGCTTTCGATGTAGCTTGCAGGTCCCTGACCTTCCTCGTGCGTCCCTTCCGCGCTCGGTCCTTTGAGAGAAGGTCTTACCCGTCGTCATCCGTCCTCATGCTTCTGCCCCCGTAGCTCGAGCAGTGCAGCCCGGAGTTTATCTCGCTTCGGGCGCATCTCGCCCTTATTTCAGTCCCAGCGTTTGCCTCCGCTTGGCTAACGCGTGGAGACGACTCGTTCTGCGCATCACGAGCCCGAGGAGCTGTTCTGCCTGCGGGAATGTGTGCGGTCAGTGCCTCCCCGGGTCCGGGGTGACCTCCTCATCCTCTGCTCCGTCTGCTGCCCTCCCCACGCAGCGTCCTCGAGCAGCGTGCCAGGCACCTTCCCTCTTGGTTTGTGCCGCTCCAGACAGCACGCTGCTTTGAAGTGAGACCCAGAACACACAGAGAGCTTGCCGGGTGGATGGGATCCAAGCAGCACGTTTGGTATCTGATTTGTATTGTCTGGTAACTGTTTGCTAAATCCCTGGTGCAGGAACTATGTTCTGGTGCAGGAGACAGCTCAGTCAGAGAATGCAAACACCAACTTAGTACGTTATTTTTTTTTTTTAAAAAAAGAAACCTCAGTTTCAGTCTGAAAGCCTGTATGGAAATAGCCAGCATGGCAGTAATCCCTAGGGATTATATTTTTTTTTTTTTAAATAATTATTTCAATTGCATCGTTACTTGTTATTTATTGTGGGTGGCTAGAGAAGCTTAGCTCAGGAAAAAGCAAAGCATGAAGGTGACTGAGCTAGTCCACACGCACCTTGTTGAAAAATAGCTTTCTTGGAGCAGAGGGCTCTTTAGTCTGGTAGTTAAGAGTATGGAGATGCATCGTGCAAACTAAGATGAGGAACTAAAGGGTGGGAGTGGATTAGTGGGGCCCCTTCCTCAGGAGATGAATTAATCAGATGAAGCCTAATTCAGAATTGCATCTGTCCGAAGGATGTGTCCTCTACAGTGGGAAACTCTGGCTTTGGTGGGGGACACCTGAGTAAAATTCTGTGGTCTGCGTGATTCGGGGTTATAACGGTTGGTATCGTCTCAGGATGGATGAAATCAGAGAGAAGTAGCGTCCATCCCTCTCTCAGGAGCACCAGAACTCCCAAGCAGGGCACACCAGCTCGTGAATCAACCCCGAACAGCAGCCAAGCGGCAGAGCAGGAGGGATCTCGCCGGACCATTTACACCCAGCCTGCGGCGGCTGCGGGAGCGCCTGCGAACGCACCCTTCGTACCCCGCGGCTGCTGAGTAAGACTTAAACCGCTGAAGCAGGGTGCGTTGAATCTCTTCCTTGCTTCCTCCTTGGGGAAAGAAGCGACTGCCCTGTGCCTGTGTGCCTGACCGGTCCGCTTCTCTCGGTCGCGTTGCTCCGCTCTCGGACCCCGGGAAGTGGCCGCGGGGGCTTGGGAGGTTTGTGCCCCGTGTGCAGCAGAGGTAGATGAGGAACTAACTGCAGCGATGGAAGAGGAAACCCGACGACGTAAGAAGCTTTTGGTGCCCTTTGTGATTTTCGCGGGAGTCGATTCTGCAGCAAATCGTCTTGCAATGTCACGCCGAGAGCAAGCAAGCGCTGTACGGTTGCACGTCCCGGTGGTGTGAGAAGAAGGAAAAGCCCGATGACCTGACGCTCCTGCTTGTGAAAGTTCGGTGTCGGTTGCACAAAAGTACCGATGGCCCTCCCCAAGCCCTGGCGCAAGGCCCATCCAGATAAATCGCTCTGCTTTCTTACACTCAGCCTCCTCTGGAGACTGTCCAGACTGGACAGGAGAGACCTTGTTGCCTCCCAGTTAGAAGGGAGGAACGAGATGCCCGATCTGGACGCGGTGTTCCAGGCGATGCTTGGCTGCCTGTAGGTTTGTATTCTGTTGCTGTTTGATTATTAATCTTCCTGCCTGAGGATTGTTTTGTGCTGGGGGGTTTCCAGGAGAGGCAGCGCAGCTCCGAGTCCCGAATCCCCCATGTGTGTGGTGTGCACGTCTTCAGAATTGGGCTGCAAGTGATCTCCGGGGTGGCTCCTGAGTTTCCTAAGAGCCTTTCCAGGAGCCCCAAGCCCGGCAGTGTCGGTGGATGGCCGGGGACTACGTCCCTGGGCTCTCTCCGTGGCTGTAGCAGAGCAGCAGTGACATTGCTCAGCCGTCTGCTGCCAGCCTTGTTATGTCCCTGCGCCTCTCAGAGTCGTTATTGCCTCTCCCGGTCACCGCCGAGCATGGCAAGGAGCTGGGCGGCTGGGTCATAGTCTCTGCTTAATGCCAGTGTGTAGCTGGTAATAAATATTTTTATTTTTTTTTCCTCGTAGTGGCGATACGCTCTGGTAATAAGTCACACTGAAGAGAGTTTATGCTGTCACGATGGTGGCGGGGAGCTGATGCACATAGGTGTTACCCTATGGAAAAAGGTCACTCCTGTCCCCCAAAACTTGCAATCTAGGTAAAGGTAGTGGGCTGAAGAGAGGAGAACACACGGGGTTTCCCTGCCGGAGCAGAAGCTTTGGCTTAGGTCTCCTTTTTTTTTTTTTTTTTTTTTTCCCTCCCCTGTTTTTGACTGCTGCCCACTAAAGCCTGGTGAAGTGGGGGTGGCCACGTGGCCGGCGTGCCGTAATCCGGCTCAGGGCATGGCTGGAGGAGCTGGGCGCGCGGTGCTGCTCTGCCTCGGGTCAGGAGTGCCCGCAGCATGACGGAGCCTCAGCAGAAGGGATCCGGAGGCTGTGCTGGAAAGCCTTTCCCCGGTCCCATCTTCCTCCCGGGCTGGGGAACGGAGGTGCGAGGGGTGGCAGAGCCGGCCTCGTGCAGCGGTACCTCCCTGTCAGTCCCGGGCTCGGGAGATGCCAGATGAAGTGGCCTTCTCTGGTCCTGGTGTCCCCCCCCCGCCAACCCTCCAACACCCTCAGTCCGGAGAGGGAGATAAAGGCGTTGTCTTCTGCCTCTGCGGGACTCCAAACAAACAGGGCAATGTGCCCCCCTGGGCAGGCACCTTGGACCCCGCCAAATGGCGACGCTTGTGTGGGTGCTGCTGTTCCTGCCATCTTAGTGCATGAATGGACAAGCAGGGCATTGACGGCTGCGGGGACACACACAAACGCTCCACTGTGTCCCCTCTCACACCTTCCCCTCCTCCTCCTCGGCCCCGATGCCCAGAGGACAATGGCTCCATCCATGCCAAGGTTCACAGCTGGCAAGGGCGGAGGAGAGGCCAGGACAAGGGTGGAGAGCCGGAAGGAGAAGGGACGCAGGAGGGTCCGGAGGGATAACGGCTCGGCGAGGGAAAGGGCAAGGGGAGATGGGGAAATTCGAGAGGGGCTGGAAGAGGAGAAGGTGTTGAGAGGTGGCTGGTGGGGAGGCCAGAGAGAGCGGTAGGAAGGAGGGAGTAGGAAGAGGAGGGCTCAGGAAGGTTTGGGAGGAAGGACGGAGCTCGCTCGTCTCTTCTGTGTGGAGCTGCCCCTTCCCGCAGGGCTCCTGAGGGACCTGCTCATGCCCCGCCGTGGCACAGCGGGATGGCTCCTCCGGCTCCTCGCGCCTCTCCTGTCTTGGGATGTCTCTCACCGCACGCCTTGGCCTCCCCGAGGCCTGGGAGATGGAGAAGAGGGCGTTTTCTCTCTCTGTACTGCTATAGAGGGTATATATACTGGCTCATGTCCCCTTCCTGCTGGCACGGCAGGCGTAGCGACGCCGCACGGCAGGTACGGGAGTGAGGGTTGCTGGGGGCCTGAGCCAGGACACGTTAAATGGTTAGGGACGCTTTCCAGCTTATCCAAAGGCGCTTTTGTCAGCGTCGTTCTTCTGCGCACGTAAGGCGAGGAGTTGTGGGCCTGGGGGAGAGCAGAAGGGAGCCTTCCAGGGGACGTGGAGCCGGTGCTGCTGACGCTGGACACCGGGCTGCAGCCTGGCGATGGTGTGGTTGTTCCTCGTACCAGTGCTGGTCACTACTCTGAGTGGTTTGCCACTGGTGCTGGCTCGCTGTGCAGCCAGGTTGTTGCTCCGGGGGTCTTCCTGGCCGCCGGAGACCCTGGGACACTTTTTACTCACTATGGTAAATCTGGCGTCGTGGCTAAATCCCACCAGTCCCGTTTCTCCGTTCCTTCTGATGCGCTGCTTTCCCTGCATCCTGCCCGAGCTGGCATGGGATAGTTTCTCCGCTCAGCAACGAGGGGATTGCGGTGGGTTTACACGTGGGAGCAGGGATGGTGTCTGGGAGCTCGCAGAGAGCGAAAGAGAGCTGCCAGGGAGGAGGGGGTCGGAGCCCGTCGTGCTGGGTACGGTCTTGGCCTCTCCACAGAGAAGGTGTTGGGGGGAAGGTGTCCATGTTCAAAGCCCCTCTCAGTTGCTCCATTCGTTAGTTCCTTTCAAAGATGTGACACCCAAATTGGGCTCCCTGGAACCCACAGGTTCCGGGTAATGCCCAAATTCCCACGAACCCCCATCTCCTCAGCCCTGCCATTGGCGTTTTCCCCGGGATCTTGCCCCAGGACTCCCAGAGCTCAGCCGCGGCTGCGGTTCTGGTGTAACTTTGAATCTGGGGTTTTCTGCATGAAGGGAGGACGCGTGAGCTGCCACGTTGCTTTGAAGGAGCAGGGCTGGCCTTGGTGACGGGCTGGCGAGGGAACGTCCCCAGGCTGGGACGCAGGGTGGTGGCCGTACCTCTGCATTGACTGGGACAGTCCTGCCTTTTGCGATGGGAAGGGGCACGTGCTGCATTTGCACGTGCGCGGGAGAAGGGTGTCCTAGTGCGACTGAGACTGCTCGAGGACAGTGTTCCGCGTAGCTCCGTCGGCCTCGGATCAGGCCAAGGTCCCTGAAATCAAGCCGTTGACACCATGTCAAAGTTTCCCCCCCAGCAGCCCATGCAGACCCCAGCGGGCTGTCCTGGAGGGGGCCGACAGAAGACGATAGAGGGGTTGGCGTGAGGAGGGGCTCGCCCCATGGAGGAACCACGCTGCGGGTCAGGGAGGGGACCTGGGGGCCTCTTTCGGTGCCTCCGGCAGCCGGGGCTTCGCTCTGGGGTGGTCCCGGGAGCGCTTTGGGGGAGACGGAGAGGTCTGGCGCAGCGTCCCGCTCAGGTTACAGGAGCCACTTCTGCTGGGAGTGACTGGTTATCGTTACAGTCAGGTAATAAAGGGCATTAATTAAGAAGGAATGCTGGGCCAGTATCTGGGGGGGGGAGGCAGGGGCTGCGGGGTCGCCATCCCTCCCGATGGAGGGGATGTTTCCAGCCCTCCGTTCCCCATGGGCAGCCCAGGGTTGGAGCGACGGGGACGTCGTCCCCTCACGCAGGGAGCCGTGTCCCCGCGGCTGGCTCTCCCCAGCTGGCTGATGCCTGGCCCAGGTCTCTGGGCAAGGACAGGGTTTTGTCGTGGCCCCTCGCCGTGTCCCGCGGCAGGCGTGGGAGGGATGCCGTCCCCAGCCGGAGCGAAGCAGGGCTGTCGCGCTTGCTGCTCTTTGGGCTTCGCCCTGCGCGGCAGAGCCAGCCGGGCTCCTGGTGATGGGTCTGAAGCCGAGCGTCGGCCCCGCAGCTCCCCGGGCTTAGGCGGTGTTTGGTTAGCCAGCCATGGCATGGATTCCTCGTGCTCGCGGCCAGGCCGGCAGCCAATCCGCCAGGGCCAAAGGATAAACAGGGGAGGAAGCAGAAGGGGGTGCTGAGCAGCGTGAGGCCCCGGGAATGTGCCGATGCGGCAGCCCAGCCTGCCGATTGCACAACCCCTCTTGCACGGCCACGGGAACGTGCTCAGGGCCGCAACGGGGCTCTGCACCTCACTGCGGCACCAGCCGCCCCGGCGTAGCGTGCCGTGCCGTGCCGTGGGTAACGCCGTTGCCGTAGCAGGTAATGGCTGGTGGGCCTTCGTGCCCGGCAGTGTTTGGTGAGTTCAGCACCCGCTCCAGTTCTGGAGTGCCACCAGGAGAGGGGACACGGCACCTTGCCCTGTGGGACCAGCAGCCAGGGGCTCCTGGGATCTCCTGGTCCTGTTCCACCGTGCACCCGCTGGATATTTTGTTATCTGCTCCCTGTTCAGCAGTGGGGTTGTGCTCTGTGCCTCAGTTTCCCCATAAGCACCCTGGCTTAACGTGCTTCACGTAGGGATGGCGCCCGGGGGAGGCCCTTGGGCAGGTGGATCTGCTTTGCTGGTTGCAGTGACCAGCTGAAGGACCATCCCAATAGCTAGGGGTTCTCCAGCGTGCTCCAGCCGCCTGCGCCGTGCCACCGGCACCATGTCCACGAGCCTCCTCTCCCCGCCGTGCTGTGTCTGACGGCTCCCTGACCCGCTACGGACGCGAGCGAGCTGCGTGCCTTTTGCACCAGGTTTGCACGCAGCGGGGTGATGGATCTGGCCCGTCTGTAGGTCAAGAACTTCAAAGCAAAGGGCCGGTGCCACGATCTCCTGCAGGCTGCTCCCTCTCCTGGCTGTGCCGCTCGATTTGAAGGCAGCACAGCGGCGTTCCTCCAAAGCCCCGGGACCGCAGACGCTTGTCCCCATCCCGGCCGTGCTGGCAGCGGGGTTGGGAGGCTTGGCTGCCACGGTGCCGCTGGAACGCTCCTTGTCCCGTCTGAAGTGAACGCGGGGCAGCACTACAGCCGGTGACGCCTGCCGCGCTTCAGGCAAGTGTTTTGGAGAAACAGCCATACTTTCAGAGCAGCCCGTGGTGGAGGCCGTCATTTGTACCTCTCCATTTTGGGAACCAGGCAGGGCTGAGATGGCAGGGGATGGAAATGCGCGGCAGGGGGGCTTACCAGGGGCTGCGGCTTTCCGCTCGTCTTAACCGCAGCCGTCTTCTCGCCACCTTTCACAGCACTCGGGTCAGAGCACGGTGCTTCGTTTGTAATTCAAACCTGCAAACCCCCAGTGTGTCCCTGAAACCCAGAACAAAAATTCACCCTCTGGTACGTGGCTTCAGTGGGCTTGGCACAGCCTCTCCTCCTCCTCCTCCTCGTCACTGGTGTCCCCCCACCCTTCGCTGATGTTCCCCAGCCCCTGGGAAGGGTTGACCTCATTGTCATCTCCAGGTTCCCACATCTGGTTCTTGTTAGCAGATCCCAGGATGAAGTTCTTCAGCTCTCTCCCTTCCTCCCACCCCCAGGTGACCCAGGCAGGATTACGGGTGATTAGGAGACAGGCAGCAGAGCAAGGCTAGGTGGGGGAGGGACTGTTATAAATAGAAATACCATAAACATATCAGCCTATCACTCGAGGTAAATTCTGGTTTTAATCTCTCAGACCTGTAAATATGACGATTCACGGGGGCTAGATGCCGTTAACTCTTTCCGAACCCCATGGCTGGGTGCCCATCTCCGATGGGAAGCGGGATGTGGTGGAGCACCTGAAAATGGGATGGGGAGTGAGTCCTTGAGCCGAGAGGATGTCACCAGGAGGGACGAGCTCGAGCTGGCAGACCCCCGGTGTCAGAGCAGGGGCAGGGAGGAGACAGCAGCGCAGGAAGCACCTCCGTTTGGATGTCGATCGTGTTTGGAGGTTTGGGGAAAGCAGAGAAAACCAGTCCAAACATTGGGATTCCTGACATTCTCACACGTACGGGGGCCTCTGCTCGCCCGGCTCTGCTCACGAGGAGGGTGCTGTGGGTTTAACATCTTCTTGTTCTTCAGGCAAAGTTTACTTTTTTGGGGATCTCCTCAACCCTTTTGCGAGGGAAGGGTTAGAAAGCGGAGCGGATGGGAGGGGTGACATGGTGTGAGAGCGGGGTGGCAACGCGGGGGCCGAGAAGAGGAGAGGACGTAGGGACCTGGCAGGTTTGGGAGTTTCTTTGCAGCAGCGCTGGCTGCAGGAGTCGTGAAATAGAAGGTTGTCCTGGAAGAGTTTGCCCTGAGGAGTCTCCGTGTCTGCACAGGGAGGTCGGCGTGTTAGCTATGGCTGAACCACTCGGTCCTGGTGGCCTCCTGCCCTGGGATGTTCATCGTGCGCAGAGAGCACCATAAAGCTGGTTTGCAAGACGATGCTCTTTGGGCAGCTCTGCGGGTGCCTGCGGCACCTCTCCGGGCTTGCTGCTCTGGGATGGAAGGCAGAATTCATCCTGCAGAGCTTCGGGGACATCGGTGGGGTTACGGGTGACAAGAGCGCTCGCGTACTCTCTGGAGCGGGCACTGGTGCAGAGGCAGGGCTGTAGGCAGGAGATGCTCTGTGGGGATCGCTGCTGCTCTTCCCATAGGGAGAGGGCGAACACCAGCAGCACGGGCGAGCTCAGAGCTTCCCTGGGATCCTCTGGCTCTCATCTGCTGGGACAAGGAGATGCGGGAGTCTGTCTCGTGCGGAGCTGTGGGGGTGTTGAACTTCCCAGGGTCCCTCCTCGGTGGCTTCGGGCTTCCTCCTAATCCCCACTTTGGAGGGGGAGGGAGTGTTGTTAGTGCTATTAGGAGCTCGTGACTCTACGAAGTATTAGCTTTTAATTAATCACCTAAGCTGGCTTTTGGTAAGAGCCCGGCCTGTGTGGAAGCTACGGGCGGTGGGACGTTGCTCATGCAGGTTTGCCAGCGAGACCCGCTGCCCTGACATCCCAGTTTCATCGTAGCTGGGGCGAGTGCCTCTGTCCCCGAGCAGGGGACAATCCCTTATTTTTAGTGGGCAGCCCTTTCCCGTCACACATGCGCAGCCGGACCCCGCCGCGGCTGTTATCACGTCTCAACTCCACAGCACCCAAGCTGACGTACCTCTTGCATCACGGTGCTTATCTCACCCTTCGCCTGGGTCTCAGCTGAGGGCTCCTGAAGGTGACTTTTCAGACAAGGTAACAAAGAAATAGGAAAACCCAGCACGTCGCTGTCTATTGAGGGCCTCCTGTCCTTTCTGGATAGGTCCTGGGCTCCTCTTCTACCATGGAGAAGCTCCTGGAGTTTGGAGGTGTGAGGGAAAACCTCTGGGGTCAGACTTTTCTTGGACAGGCTCAGTAGCTTGTGGAAAGGCATCAAAATTAGTCAAGTGCCTTTTTTTTGCTGCTTTGAACCTGGGTCTCAACCCTGGAAGACAAGTTTTCTGATAGCTTTTGTGGCAGATGTTTGTCAAACACATCGTGTGATTGATAGTGCCGTCTCTTTGGCCAAGAGCGCGGCAGAGGAGAGGGGGGAGTGCTCTCACCCCCTGGCTGGAGGGTTTCAGCCGATGTTGAGGGGTCACAGTGGCCAAGGAGCGGCTGCTTGTACAAGAGGTGCCTCGGTAGAGTCACACGTGGTGCAGCAGGCTATAGCAGAGGTCCTCGGGGATGGGTGAGGGACACAAACACCCATGGTGTTGGCCATCGGTGAGCTCTTCCAGTCAACCATAACTCCAAGCAGGACAACGGCATGGTTGCTACCACGTCACTGCAACTTCAGGAGAAGACGTGACTATCACAAAGGAGCACCCCTGTGCTGACCTGGGGTCTACAACTATATAAGTGAGGTGCTGGCACAGCTCAGGACCTCGTAGGCTCTGCCTGCCCTGTCCTCTTCTTGCCACGATGCTAGCCTGGCAGCAGCATCGCCTGTCCCTGCTCCAGATGCATCCTTTCGTAGCAAGAGTTGGCATGGGAGAGCATCACCACCTTCTCCCCTGAGTGCCCGGGCTCTGCCGCAGAGGCACATGGTGCACAAAGGGTTAGGTGTCTCGCGAGCCAACGGCTACCCAGGTTTTTTCCCCTCTAGCCAGGGTTACTAAGGGAGAGATCCCTCCATCCGCGCACACACCCTGTCCGTTTGGCAGAATTCCTAGCTGGATTTATTTCTGCCGATTTGCTTGTCTTGGTATGAAAGGGATTTGCAGAGGGGCGAGCTGCAATTGGCCGGGGGGTGGGCTGAAACCCCCCGCGCTGGGTTTTGCGGTTCAGTGGTTGACCTTTCCCCAGCGCATGGTCTGCAGCGGGGAGGCGGGGGGTCAGGGTCTTCTCCTGGGCAAAGGGACGTCGTGCTTTAATGTGGGGCCGCGGGGTCTTTCAGGAAGGGACGTCTTCGTTATCTGAGCTCGGGGAGGTGTGTAAGGGGGGGGAGCTGGGCCTTCTCTTCCACTTTCTTGGCAGTGTCTTTGGCACCGAGGGTTGGCACCGACCCCAGAGGGCTGCAGACTCCCACTTCAGAGAGACAGATAAAGAAAGCGCTTTCTGTCAACAAAACCCGGTCCAGCTTCCCCAGAACAGAAGTGAGGAGGAGGAGCCCTCCGGGAGAAAGGAGAGGGAAGTCCACCGCTTGCCCGCGGAGGAGAGGAGAGGAGAGGAGAGGGAGGAGGGCTGCTGCGGGGTCGGGAGCTGATCCAGAGCTGTCATGGCAGCAGCAGAGAAATTCCAGCGTGTTCTGCAAAGCGGAGGCAAAGGTCCAAAGGGAAGGAAACCAGCTTTCCCAGAGCACCCCCGGAGCCCACGCTTGCAGCCGTGCCTCTGCAGGGATGGCTCTCTCCTGTGGCTGGCAAAGGGGAGCCCCTCCGTCAGCCCCGGCGAGGCCAGCGGCTCTTGCAGCTTCGCTGACAAAGCTGTTGCAGGCCACGTCAGCGCCAAGTTGGTGGTGGTGGTGGTTGGGCAAGACCTGGCTCTCGTGCTCCGTGGAGCCAAGTGTCTTGCATAGCTCAGGCCTGACCCCATGATCTCCCTTCTCCCACGTGTCCTGAGCCTGATCCCGGGAAGCCCGCGTGTCCCGCAGCCAGAGCACGTGTCCAACGTCCCAGGTAGTGTCACCACCCTGGCTTGTCCCACACACCTCGTCTCTGCCTGGTTTGACGCTGGGATGCGGGTGGGTATGGACAGACGGCTGTCTTCAAACCGAAGGATCTGCTGATCTTTTCAGATCAGTTTCTTGACTGTGCAGAGGTCTGGTGACGTTTCTGACCTGCAAAGCAAGGGCTTTTGGTGTCCTCCTCATGGCTCACGCTTCCACCTCCTCTCCCCTCACAGGCCACGACATTAATGGAGCTCTGGAACCGTCTAACATCGACACTAGCATCCTGGAAGAGTACATCAGCAAAGAGGACTCACCAGATATGTAAGTGCTTCCCTTGCTCCGCAGCAGGAACGGTGTTCGCTGTTGTTTTCTGTGGAGAGATGTTGAGCAATTTCCAGCCCTGCATTCTGAGGAATCGTTTAGAAATCACCGCGTACCCTGGCTGCGCCTCTGTCCGTCCTAGAGTCCCTCTTTATTGCTCTTTGCTCCCTCACTCATTTCCCGTTCTTCCTCCTGTCTCTTCTTGCCTTTGAGTTCCCCCAGTCTCTTCCATCTCTTCTCTTTCCCCTCCCGAGGGCACCACACAAGGCTTTTTTCCCTTAATTTGAGCAATGGGAAAGCCAAGCACCAGGAGCTCAGCGTGAAACATGAAATCCCCAGCGCAACACGAGCGTGGAGAAGGGAAGGGTCTCCCTGTGTGCACCGACGTTGGCCAAGAGGGGGGGAATCAGACCCGGATAGCAGCCAAGGTGATCTGGGCCGCAGGGTGGGAGCAGGATCTTTGGGACAAAGCGGCTTCCCTGTGCTAGGCTGTAAGCTGAAGCACGCTGAGCAGATCCTGCTGTCTCCTGCTATCTTCACGAGCTTTGAGGTTGGTGTCCTGGGCACTTCTGGCCTTTACAGCTCCACAGGTGGATTTTGTACCCTTGGGGTTGCATCACTCCCACCAGCTCAGGTGACTGACCTGCCTCCCTGTACGTTCCTGCCGGTGCCACCACAATGCTGCCTGTTTTGCTGTTTTCTGGGTGTCCCAGAGCACCCGAGTGGCTCATGTCCCCATGGCTGGGGAGGGGAGGGGTGGGCAGAAAGACCCGTCCCGCTGCTGAGGTTGTCCCCTTCTTTCTCTCAGCTGTTTCCCTGACATCCCTGCTTCAGCCAGCTATGCACACCCCCAGCCCTCCAGCTCAACCACCATCAACGCGCCTCTTGCCAGCTCCATCGCCAATGTGACCAACCCCGCTTCCAGCGGTTCCCTCCACCTTCCTCCCCCCGGCAGCCAGATCCCAATCCGGCACGGTCCTCTTCTGGCCAACCCTTGTGGACCCGGCTACGGTGCTCACCTCAACTGCAATAACAACAATGGCATGGTGGTCCCCAAGGGCTACCTTGGTGGCCACTGCCTAAACAACGTGGTCCCTCCAATCAAATCAGAGCCCAAGGCCTCCTACGCACCTGGGTAAGTGGGGTTGGGGTGGCAGAACAAGGGCAAATGGTGGGACAAGTGCTTCTCCAGGCTGGTGGGGCCTGGAGGGTTGATGTACTTTGTCCCACGGTGCCTTAACTGCTGGCAGCGTCAGTCTGTATTAAGCCCTTGCTTCACAGAGAGATGTTTTTTCACAAGTGTAGGTCCCGAAGTTTCTTCAGAGGTTGTTGGGTAGGTCTTGTCTGTATGCATTGAGTTAGAGAGGATCAGTAAATCCCCCATGTCTGCAGGCGGTGGCAGAGCCATCAGCTCTGGGTGACCAGGACATCTGTGCTGCACACCTAGAAGCGTGTGATGGGAGAATATTGTAGCATTGTATGATTTTTTTAAGAAGGAGAAGACACAGAATCAATTTGAACAAGACAAAATTTAGTCTCCAGGATGTTCCCATGACTGTCCCAGGGGAAGACGTTAACTAAATTGGGCAGAGAGAGGTATGTCTCTTGGCCTGGTGTTGCAGACGCTCCACTCAAGAAGAAAAAGATGGCATCTGCGCTGGATTCGTACTCCTTCGCAACGAGCTCTGGATGCAGACCTGTGAAGGGGAAGAGAATGACCGGGTTTTAGTATTGCTGATGGACTCAACTGGACAATTAGTCCTGGGAGGAGAAAAGATGTGGTTCCTGCTCTCTGGGGTAGCCTTGCCCAGAACAGGCAGGAAGGAAACAACCCTGCCATCTGCGGTGGCCAAAGGAGCCAGACAGAGACCACTTTTTTTTGGCAGGCGTGGCACGCTGAGCAGGTATGGCCCTACAGCGGTGTCTTGGGTAGGAGCCGGCATGCCTAAAGCTTTACTGCCTGGAGACCCAAAAGGAAGAACACATCTGGTCTCTTCCTCCTCGTGCACCTCTCTGGTCCATGCTGCTCTCTCCCAGGCATAGGGGAGTGAGAGAAGAAGATGATCTGAAGCTGGACAGATGAAAATCAAAGCGTGCAGCAGCATATTCATCAGCAAGAGGCCTTGGCAGTTGAAAATAGTCATACCACGAGGAGCTGTGCCGTGGTCTCCGTAGCACGGGTGACGGTGGCCCTGATGCGCTCTCTGCAGAGCCAATCTCTGTGCTTTCTCCAGTGGAGATGGTGGACGTAGAGGACAAGGAGGCCAGGACAGCCCCAGGACTGCTCATCTCTGCAAGCTCCTCTCTGGCTTTTCTCTCTCTGCCTCATGCCCTCTAGTGTTGCCAGCCAGTACGGCACGGCGATTCCCACATTTGGAAGCCTCCAGCACACTGAACTGATGATTCATCCATAGTGCAACTCCATCAGGATGAGTTTGGCCCTTTGGATGAACTTAGAAAGATCTTCCAGAAAGAGAGAATCTAAACAAAATCTGCCCTTACTTTATTCCCAGACCTTGCTGCGTACCCAGAAGACTACGTGCAGCTTAGGGGGAACCATGCCCAAAAGCATGATGAGATGCCATGTCACGTCCTGTTCTGCGCTCATCTGGCGTTCTCCAGGATGTGAGAGGTCATGAGTGAGGATCATAGCTTGCTGTTAGAGGTGGAGACCTTGGTTCGGATGCAGACGAACTGGGTCAGCTTTGATGGCAGCATTTCTTGGATATCTCAGAATGACTCTTCCCCGTTGTACTGGGCTTTTCCCAGAGGAGCAACGTCTCACACGTTGGATACCAACAAACCCTTCTCTTGGACCGGGCACATCCACGCCGCCTCCCTGTGTGAATTGTACAGTGTCCACCTTTCTGCTGCAAGGCCTTTTCCAGCTCCCAGGATTTCCTGAATTGTTATTGGCCAAAACTTGGCTTGCTGAGGCACAAATGCTGATAAATCCATAGGAGATATAGCACGAAGTCATGGCTGGCATGGCGAGGAGCCTGGAAATAAGGCTGGTGACAGGTGCTCATTGGTGGAAAGGTGCTACAAGTGAAGGTGGAGGATGAGGGAAGTATGGTGAGGGCTCTCGGTTGGGGTTACCCTACCTCATCCCTCTCCAGCTACTGCTGGGTACCACTTACCAGGAAGAACCCATTTACTGGGGCTTGGGCTCCCGTGGTGCAGGAAGGTCCTGGTGGGTGTCCTGGTTTGCAGCTGTAGTTGCGGGTGCCGTCAGGAGCGGAGTTTCGGAGAGGCGTGTGTGTGGTGTACAGCACCTTTCCTCCCCGCAGCCCTAAGAGCCTCGCTTGCTTTTTGGCCAGCTTTCGTCCAAGCAGCACTGGTTCATCTGGGATTATTCTGCAGCCACCAAGGTGATGGTGGAAGGTGGGGGAATGGAAAAGGATCCTCACTGAAAAGCCACTGGTGCTGAGGAACGAGGTGTCAGGAGATGGGGAGGAAACCAGCCGTGTTTGTCTTAGATGGAGCAGACTTTGCCGAAGTACCGGGCTGCTGAAACCTGCTGGGGCTTGCCGAGGCTGTGTGTCACTGGCGATGGAGCGGATGTGAATGGGCGGACAAGACTTCTCCTTGCCAAAAACCCTCACAGGCCACACGGCAAGCGCTAAGGTGAAGCGAGCCTTTCTCTAGAGCACAGGCAACCACTGCTCCAGCCACCACAGCCACCACGTCCCTGCCCATCTCTGCTGCAGCTTTGGCTCACAGTGACCGTGGCTCAGTCTAGCTGGAGCAGGGCTTCAACTTCTTCTGTGCACTCAATCTCCAAAATGTTGCTAGAAAAGAACCGATGTCTGAGACAAGCAAGTCCTTTACTTGTGCGCTAAGGTGGTGGAAATTTTACCCTGGCCTGAAGATGTGCGAAGCCCAAGCTTCTGTTGAGGAGGGACTGCGAAAAGAAAAATTGGTTCAAATGAATTTCCAAGGAGGTTCTTTGGAAATGGCTGAAGAGCCCAGCTGCCTGGGGTCTGCGCTGGAAGGATGCAGGAGCTAACCATCTCCCTGCAGCGCGTCTGGTCCCCAGTCCTGCCGTCCCCGAGCCGTGGGTGGGCTGGAGAAGGCAGCTGAGAGGTCCCCCCTGCTTTTATTTGGTTGCATTTATGCAGTCAGGGCCAAATCCTGCTCCTGGTGACGTTGGAGTAGAGCCAGGGCGATACAGCCAGCAGCTGTGGTGGTGCTCAGGTTCGTACAGGTCGCAAGGCAGAATCCATCCCGTGGGCTTCCCAGCCTTCGCTTTTGTGCGTCGGATCCCAGCTCCCGTCCCATTTACCCATGGCGAAGCACACGGTCTTTCTCTGGGGAACGGACATATTTCTGTTGGCTTCTTTTACCTGCAGGTCTCGTTGGCAGGGTCAGCAAAACGTCTGTCGCTGCTCCTGAGGTCCAGGGAACCGCCGTGGGGTGCGGGGTAGCAGTGACAGCTATGGCAGCCCCGAGTCGGGGTGATGGGCATCTGCTGCGGGAGCAGCTGGGATTTCCGATCGGAGCCTGGAGGGCGCTTTGGTCAAGCTGGACCTATCGGTTGTGCCGGGAGGTGGTTTGAAATGACCTTCCCTTCTCTTTCCCCATTGCTCTGCAGCACTTTACCCGACTCTCCCCCGGATTCTGGATCAGAAGCCTACTCCCCTCAGCAGGTGAATGGTAAGTGCTTAAAAGCGAGAGAGGAGGGGGGGAAAAAAAAATAATAATCCAAACCCCAAACCCAACATCCTCCCCCTCTTTGTTCTGTGAAAGTGGTTGGCTCTGAAATCTTTATCAGACGGGAGAAAACAGGCGGCTGCAATACGTGGGGAGATTATCAGTTAGTAAATATCCCTCGACTTTCGCCTATTGTTCTGCTGCTAGTCTTTGCAAGGGGGGAGAGCGAGCGAGAGAGGGAACGGGAGAGAAGGCAAGGTGGGAATCCACTTACACGGGGAGAGATCGGCGGTGTGGCTTGTCCCCGGGCAGGGTGGGATGTGGAGCCTGCGAGCCTCCTTGTCCTGCCCTCCGCCTCGGGTGAGCGAGAGGCAAGGAGTGTGAGCGCGTCCCTGAAATGGAGCCCGGCTCGGGGAGACAGAAATGAACCCGCCGTTCAGCAGTAAGTTCCTTCCCAGCCCTTCCCCCCCCTCCAGTGGGGCCAGCTGATCCTGGGGGGTCTTCTGCTCCCCCCTGCAAAGGGCAGAGAGAGTTGGGGGTGTCCCCCCCCAGGGGCAGGCAGGGTCACTGCCAGGCCCTCCTGGCTGCCCCTGGGGAAGCCACCGAGCGTTGTTTGGTTCCTCTGGTGACCTTCACTGCTCTTTGATGGAAGAAACTCCTTGATGAGGAAGGAAGGTTGCTTCTGGTCTCCCTTCCCCCTCGGCAGCAGCACCCTCTTCCCCAGGCTCCAGCCCAGTCCCCACCAGGAACAGCGCCTGCTCTTTTTTTTTTTTTTTTTTGATGGAAGAGGTCAAGAGTTCTGTTTATCTTGCTAAAAAAAATCCCTGGAATTCCTCCTGGCCCTTCCTTAAATATAACAAAGAGGCCGGGTTGCTCACCACGGGGAGAGCTGCTTTGACGTGCTGGCAGAGCAGCAGCACCTCTGCTTGGGGAGGAGAGGAGGCTCCGGAGAGCACCCGCAAAGCAGCTCCTTCCTCACCAGGGTCCGATCAGATTCCCAGACCTGTTTTTCCTCGGAGCTGGGAGCACAGAGCCATGGGTCCTGCGTTTGGCAAACGCATCAGCCCCGGTCCCAGCCGTGGTTAGGAGCCTGTGGAAATTGCGATGCGCTGTGGACACGGTGAAGGTGCAGCGAGGGCACGTTCTCAGACACTCGTGCACGGGTTGTCCCTTGAAAGCTGCGCGAGGCGTCCCAGCTCGTACCCGAGCCACCGGTGCCAAGGCTGACCGTGCCGCAGGGTCAGGACGTTCGCTTCAGATGTTGTAAAGACGCGTTTCTTGCAGTGTTTCACAGGGCAGGACGCGAGGCTCCTTTCCCCCAGCCCTGAAGCAGCTGTCCTCCTGTCCCTCTGGGGGGGCTCGGTCTCCGAGGGTTGTTCTGAGGCTGTTGGAAGCTGTGTCCGTCAGCGGGGCTGAGCGGTGCCAAAGCTGCCTGGCCGGTTGCGGTGTTGAGCCGTGCTAGTCTTTGCTCCGAGTTACGCAGGTGGAAGTTGAGGGCTTGTCAGGGCGGCAGGAGCAGAGCTGGGTAAGGGGGATGTCGTGCCCGGTACCACCACCACCTGGCTGAAAAGCAGAGAGATACTCTGTCCCAGGGATGTCACCTGCCAGCCCCGGCCATTGCAGGAAAGCAAGGCTGCTCGTTGGTCCTGATCCCCAAACTCCTGAGGACGGAGACCTCCCCTCCTCCCTGGAGCCCTGGTGCTTGGGCTGGGCTGTCCTGTGGCAGGTCCGGGAGGCAGGCTGGCCCGGGAGCAGGACCCTGCCTGCGAGCACGGGCAGAGGAATCCAGTTCGATGTGTGCTGGGAAAGGGCACCGAGAGACCTTGGTGGGCAGCAGAAAGCCTTTGAAAGGAGCGGAACGGGTGAACGGGTGGAAGCGGCCCCGTCCCGGCAGCCTTCCGTAGGAGGGCTCGGCGTAAATACATTTCACGTTTCCAGACCTTGCAACGGGAGGAGTTTTCTGATTCCTGGTCAGTGCTTTGGCCTCATTAGTCAACCACTGGCTGGTTGTTCTGAGACCAAAGTCCATCCAGGCCAGTGTCTGGCTCAAGGCTGGCTGGTGGCACCTGCTTCGGGGAGCAGCCTGGCAGAGACCCAGCAGACGATACCTCCCCTGCTGTCCCTCTCCACCTCCCCGTGCTCTGCAACAGCCTTGGCCAGTCCCTGGATGTGTTTTCTCCCTCCCGCAATTTACTGGTGCTTAATCAGATGTCCACAGCAGGGTGCGAAGAAGCTTCGTCTTGCACTTAAACCTCCTGCAAAGTCCCTGTCCCTTCCCAGCCCTCGGGTTCCTCGTACTCCGAGTGCCCCGGGAGCCAGCGCCTCAGTTCTGCGGGGACCTTGGTACCCTGTGGGGACACCTGAAGGGGCAGGGTAGTTGCAGACACGTCTCCAGCCGTTAGGCAAAGGCTGTGAAAACAGATGAGCTTGGTCCTGTTGAAGAAAAAGTCGGTGGAGGCTTATTTTGGAGGCTTTTGGAGTGATGTTGAGATCTTTGGTTTTAATGCGAGGATGGGGGGAAAGGACTTCTGCGCAGGAGAAATGTTGAACTTCCACACGAGGTTTCAGTTACCCGCTTCTCCGGGAGCTGCCTGTTAATGCCTCAAATTCCCCCTTGTCTATGTCCAGGATGTTCACTCCCATTTTCCTGGGAGATTTTCATGGGAAAAATTGTAAATTCTTTCAGGTCACACTTTTATCAGCGTGACATCTTCAGCGTGCACTGTTCTGAAAAGTTTCTCTCGCGTGTAAAATCTCGAGTATTGAGATTTGTCCGCGCACAGATTTTCTTGCGTAGAGCTGCTCGCAGTCTGCCAGCTCATTTCTCGTGTGTCTTGCACTAAAACTGGTGATCATCCTTTTAGTTCTCCTGTAGTTTTTTCACTGCGTTCCTTCACTTGCAGAATCTAGCTGTGAAAGGGTTTGATTTTGCTAAAGCAGCATGTTCCGGGTGAAAAGTTTCTTCTCTTTACAGTTTCTTTCTCCTCTTTACAGTTTCTTTCTCCTCTTTACAGCTTCCGCAGTGAGGATAGAGGAGCTGGCATAAGAGATTATTGCAATTCATTGGACTCAGACCTTTGCCTTCCACAAGCTCGCTCTTTTTTTAGGGTGCCTTAAAACATAAAAATAAGCTGCTGAAATGACGCCAACGCTGACTGGTCCCAGAAAGTTTGAGTAGGCTCTTAACCCTGTCAATTATGGCTGAGTTCTGATGAGAGCGGTGTTAAAACTTCACCCGTGAGGTCACTAGCGCGACCAGCGCTGTAGGCAATGCCGTACAAACACACCTGAGCTCAGAGAAGACAGAAATCGTGTCCTGCTCCGCCCGAGATGAGCGCTGAGCCTGTTCAAGTCTTGCCAGCACGCCAACTTTTTCACCGACGCGTGTGTTTTTCTTTAGTACAATTATTCACATTATTTCTTTCGGTCAAATCACTACTTTTTAGTCATTCTCGAGGCACGTTGGGTGAGATACAACACTTTTTGCTCTTGGCCTCCAAAAATGTTTTGATTCTGGTTAAAGCCCTCAGCTGAGCGCTGGCCTTGCTGTGCCTTGAGCAGCTGCAGAAAGGGGGACGGATTTGCGTGCCCCTCCGCACACCGAACGTTTCTTTCCATGGGGATAAAGTCAAATCGACCTTAATCGTGGCACGGCTTTAGCATCCAATTCCAAATAGAGGAGGAGAAAGGTAGGATCGCATTTGAATGTCCCTTTTTGTTTATTTAAATGTAGAGATCAAAGTCTCCTTCTGGTTTAAATTTAAAACCAAAACCAAGCAAGTGCCCCCCGCCCCCGAAATCCTCACCGGTGATGCTGAGGAGCTGGAGGTGTTCAGGTCATTCAGTCGTCTCTTCTCTAGTCATTCCCGTGCCTGTCTCTGCTCTTGTGTCCTTGCACGGTAGTGCTCTACCGTGGTGACAACCCTTCTTTGGTGCCTCTGGCACCCTGGTGTGGCCACCCTTGGGACATCTCTCTGCTGGGACTGTAGGGACCAGGCGACGCGCCGAGCCGGGACCCCCAGCTCTCTGCCCGGTGCTCTGGGGGATGAGTCCCAGCCTTGGCTTCTCCATCAGTGGGTGAGAGTCTGGTTTCTTGGCGGGGTGTTGTGGCCCACGGCTACCAGGAGCTCTGGCGTCGTGAAGTCGGTGGTCTTTGCCGCAAGAGCGCGTTGCTGGGCACTTTCCTTGGGCCGTGCCCTGAATCGGTAAAACGGGGCAAAGCTGAGGTGCTGTCTCTCCAGCTCTGCATTTCCAGGCACAGGCTTCAGAGCCTCTTGCTGACCGTTGGACCTTTGCCCCCGGCCGTGCTTTCTCGGTCCATGCAGTTCCTTGGTGCCGCAGGAATATTGTGATCGATGGATTTTCTCTTTGAAGGGAAATAACAAAGCTAACGCAAAAGCTGCCTGGGAATTTGTAAAGCCACGCTTTCACTGCAGAGCATCCACGCGAGATACCTAGCTGTCGCAAACAGCAGGAATGTTTGTGGGAATCTTCCCTGTTGTCCCTCAGCCTGAGGACCTGGTTGTCTTTTGAGTTTTGGTTCTTTGAGCTTCCAGATGCTGGGCCTTGCCTGCTTCCCTTGTGCTTCCCCCTTCCAGTCTCACCTCTTCTCGGAAGATGTACGGTACAAGGCACTTGGTTTCGTAGCGTTGCGTGTCCCTTTATGAGCTGCCCAGCCGAGGACCTCGCTGTCCCAAGATACCACGTGGACAGACCGTGCCTGAAGTTGACAGCCAAGGCTGCTGACGTTGAAAGGAAACACAGCTCTGGTTCTCCTGCTGGGGAACCCTGGGGGTGGCTGTGGGGTGCTGGGGCCATGAAGGAACCTGGGAGGAGAAGTCAGTGCAGGGCAAGGTGGCCATCGCAAGGCAGACGGGGCGGCTGAGGGGACACGGCCGCGCTGAGGCTACGCAGAAGAGGCAGGGAGGTACGGGTGCGTGAAGGTAACCAGGACGGTTCAGGGAGAGGGGAGTGCTGTGTCTGTGCTGGACCCGGGCTTTAGGACACACGGCGCGTGGTCTAACAGCTATTACTCTTTCTCTTTTTCAAGATCCTCACCTCCTTCGGACCATGACCCCCGAAAACATGTGCCACATGACTCCCCCTTCTCGCTTGGAGCACCCTCCGCCGCCGCCTCCACCTCCACCCCCCCACCTTCAGGGTCCCCCGCCGCCTCACCCGCACCAGCAGCAGCACGCCCCTCACTACCCCGGCCTGCAGCGGGACATGTACATGAAGGCCGAGCCCCTGATGCCACCGTACGGCATCGGGCAGGGCATGGCACCGGCCGACCTCCACCATGCCCAGCAGTCGCAGATGCTGCACCAGCTACTCCAGCAACACGGAGCAGAGTAAGGCCTCGGGGCGTTGGAGCTTTTTGGCGTTATTTGTGTGATTTGGGGAAGTGTGGGGGGGTGAGGGAACGGGAGCCGGAGGTTTGCGGAATGCACGAGCAAAGTTACTGGGTTTAATGGCAAGTTAAGGAGCGTGCCCTGGTTCTGCGGGAGCGAGCTGGGGAAGACATCGAGGTGGAGATGAGCACCTCGGTGGAGATGACCCAAAGCGTGGGGTAGGGGTTTGCAGCGCGTGGCTCGGGGTTGGGTGGTGGGGACAGACAAGAGGAAAGCAAAGCTGTGGCTCAGTGCACGCCTGGCACGGAGCGTGGCCGTCACGGGCGGCGTGGGCAGAGCCTTGCGGGAGAAGGTGGTGACAGTGCTGACAGTGGCTCCCTGCACGAAGGGCTTGGCTTTTACGTGAGATCCCAGCTTTCTCCTGGTCACGGGGCTATGGGGCTGTCACCTCCCCACCTCTTGCTTTCCCGCTCAGCCTTTGCTTTCCCGTGGGTCTCTGCAGCCTCCCGGTGCACCCTGCCAAGAAGCGGAAACACTCCGAGTCGCCCCCCAACACCCTCAACGCACAGATGCTCAACGGGCTGATAAAGCAGGAGCCAGGCATGGGGTCCGTGCCGCTCAACCCTGACAGAGTCCAAACCCCTCCCTGGCACCAGCCGGGACCCCTCTCACCAGGTACGTGGGTTTTATCCCCTCTTCTTCCCCTCCCCTTAATCCCCCCCAGCCTGCAGACCCCCCGCTGCCAGACGAGCACCCCGCTGGGCCAGGGTGCCAGGGAGGAGAGTATGTGGGCACCGCAGGGTGCCAGCTGGGTGCCCAGGAGGAGAGCAGGGCGGTGAGTTCATCCTGGCCCAAATCTCGTGCCCGTGGCAGCACCCTGGCAGTCAGGAGGCTTCGTGCTGACGGCACAGGTGACGCCAGTCGCTTCCTTGTGCTCTTTCCCCTCCGGACGCTCTGTCGGAGCGACTGAAATAGGTATTTTCCCCTCACCGCAGGCCTGATTCAAGATAACGACAGCTTGAACGGCTCCTACTTGGATCCCAACTACCAGTCTATAAAGTGGCAGCCACATCAACAGAACAAGTGGGCAACTCTGTACGACGCCAATTACAAAGAGCTGTGAGTAACTAACTCACCCACCTTTGAAGAAAGTCAGCTTCGCCTTTCGCGTATCGGTGGCAAGGGGCTGGGGTTGGGGGGATTGATACTCCCAAGATGGGACAAGGATCGTCCTGGGCTCCCCCTCGTCCTCTCCTATCACCTGCTGATCTCTGCTTGCCCGCGCAGAAGTGCAGGGCTGATGGAGGATTAAGAAACGGGGCTGGCACCGTAGGAGCCAGCAGAAGGCAGGTCGGCAGCTTTGGTGACAGTTCAGCAGCCGCTCAGACCTTGGTCTGCCGTGGAGGGTCGTATCGGCAAACACAGCCTTGCCCTGAGCGTGGTTTGGCCCAGCAGCGCCCTTTCCTCCTGTCCAGGCTTACCAAGGTCCTGGATTTTAAAATAAGTGTTAGGATTATACTAGACAATGCATAGCATGGATGACTGGAGGTAATCTAGAGCCACTTCAGCACAGCTCGAGAGCAGCAGAAAAAGGAGCCTGAGGAGGAGGAGGAGTGGGAGTGGTTGATGGGCAGAGGAGGAAAGGAGGAGAGAAAGAAGGGAAGAGGGAAGGGGTTGGGGTTGGGAAGCCAGGAGGGGCGGCGAGATGGCCGAGAGGCAAGGGGAGCGGGTGGAGAGGAAGGCTGGGGTGGGGGAGCAGAGTGGCTGGGTGGGGAGGTGGGCTGGTGGGGCTGCGCGGGGCTGGGGGGAGAGGCTGGGGCAGAGGAGGGTGGACAAGCTGCACAGGGAGAGAGGAGTGCTCAGGAGGAAACCGCTCTGGATCCTCCCTGCATTCCTCGGAGGTGACAGAGAGCTGGCAAGCAGCAGGCTGGGTTCCAGGAACCGCTCGCCGAGCGAACGAACCCCCCTGTTTCCCCTCCTCCTCTTTCTGCACAGCCAGCGGCTGCTCGGGGTCCTCTCGGGGGACACGGAGCCGGGGGTGCTGTGCCGTCTGCCGTACCAAATAACCCCAAGACTTATCACACCTTGCCTGGATGGCGCTCAGGATGGAGCCAAGGACCACAGGCGAGGCCGGTGGTGGAGGCAGAGTAGGATCCGTGACGTGCGGGGAGAATGCCGCTGCAAGCCCCAGCCCTCCTGCGCACAGCTCTCCTGCTCGGCCCCAGTCCTTGTACCGTGTTTAACTCGGACCTGGTGGTGCTGAGGCATGCTGTGTGGGGTTTCCCTGCGGAGAAGCGGCTGTCGGAGCTGGTTACTTCTTAGGTGACATCCTGTCATTGGTAAAGACTGTGTTTGTGGCTGTTTCCCCATCCGCAGCAGGAGAGAGGGTAATTTGGGGAGATGGTTACTTCTGGTTTACTGAACTGTTTCCATAAAGGAAGCAGCCCCCACCTTCAGGTGGAATATCAACACCCCGATTGACCTGTTCCTGTTGGGGGAAGGAAAATAAGGGAGAGGAATAGCAGGACAGTGTGGGATTTCTACCTTGAAAGGGTAGGCCGCATCCCTCACCAACAGCGGCGTGCTCTGGGCTACGGGCTGGGCTTTGCTCCTCTTCCCTCCCCGCTCATTTTCTCCGCTGCTTTGTACATCGGGACTCTGTAGTTTAGGCAATTTCCTGCAGTGTTTGTCTGCCTGGTAGTTTTAAATCCAAAGTGTAGCCTTGGATCCCCCCTTCCAGCGTATTTGGTAATCTGCTGAAGCGCGTGTCTCCTCTGCTTCATCTTTCAGTGTTTCTCCCGTGGCACGAAAGCTTTTCTTTAGGGTGCCGTGGCTTGGCACCCTTCCCAAGGGGCTGCCTTTGCCAAACCGTTTTCCCATGGCGTGAGAGCTACTTCTGGGAACTTGTGAGCAGCTCCAAAGTCCAGTCCCGCAGCCCTGCCCCTGCTCTCTGCCATCAGTTTGCTTTTCTGCAGCTCATAGGACGGGGAAAACCTGGCCATCTCTCGCTGAGCGCCTACGCGTTGCGGTCCCCGCTCCCGGGTTCCTGCTTTCCCGCGCAGGGCGGTGTTCGCAGGCGGCTCCCACCTCCTCCGAGCTCTGTCTGGACACGTCACCTCTATCACTTGGTTTCCAACCAGGGCTTGGGCGTCGCTGGGCAGTCGTGACTCTTCCATTTTCCCACCTTGACACCTTCAGCTTTTGCTGCTGTTCTTGCTTCTCCCAGGCTGTTTTTGGGCCAGTACTGCCTCCAGCTGTGAGCCTGGGTGTCTTTGCCCCATCTCAAACGAATTCTGAGAAGTGGAGGCGCCAGGAGAAGGAACCTCCCTTCTCTAACTTGGCAACAGCCTTGCAGTCCCTGGAGCGGCATCTCTTCCACCATCGATCTCCGCAGGGCTTTCATTTCGTGGCAGAAACACAAACGCACCTTGTGTAGTCAGGAGGGTCCAAAGAGCTCTGCGCGTCTTAGGAGCGGACCTTTCGCACGGCCTCGCTTTTCTCTCGGATGTAATGAGCCCCCCCTTTCTCCTTCCGTCTCGCTGTTTACCTGCCCTGGGTAAACGGTTTCTCATCCGAAACACGTCACAGCTCTTTCAGCTTGTCACGGACCGTTTGCAGGTGTTACAGTCCCTGTTCCAGAGATTTCCCGTGCGCCCTGGGATCATACAGGCAGACTGGCAGAGGCAAAAATACGTAATATTTTCTGCCGGGCACGGAGAAGTTGCAAACCACAGCTTTTAACTTCTGCAAACCCAACCCTGCTCTGCCATGTTCTTTGGATCTGTGCTTGGGATTGCTTGCCTAATACCTGCTTTTAGGATTTAGGGCGAAAGCCAGAGCAAACCTACTTCTGTGGCATTTAGGTCATCATCCCATTGTGTAATTAATAAATTCCTTTTAACTGACTTCACGTAGATTTTAGGAACCCACGTGCAGTTTGTTGTGGCGCTGGATTGGACCAGAATTAAGGGTTAAGGTCAAGGGTTGATCGATTGGTTTTTAGTTACGCGCTACCTCGGTGGACTCGTCCTCCTTTGCGGTGGGTTTGAGGCCAGGTAGCCCTCGGAGAGCCTGGGCGAGCTGAACCTACATCTCTTTCTAAACAAAAGATTGCTTAGTTCTCCTGATACAGCACTGCGCCGGAAAAGATCTGTGAGAAACACCAAAAGATCGGTCTTCCCTTCCTCCTTCTGTAATGGCAGTTTTTAGGTTGACTAATTCAAGTTTTAGCAGGTAGGAGTCTCCTCCTTCCTTTCTGCCTTTTGGGTGGACTCAGCAAATGCGCAGGCGTCTGCGTCTCTTAGAGATCCGTAATTTCAACAATTTAGTTTCCTCTGAGATCATAAAGCAAGGACCAGCCGTTCCCGGTCTGTTTTCTGCTGGAAGCTGTCCTCTAGTTTCTACATGCTGTTGAAGTTTCCTGCCCCTACAGGGACTGTATGGTTTTTTTTCCCCTCCTGTGATCCAGATGCCCACAACCTATTCACAGCCCCAGGAATTTGAATCATCTGAATCATCTAATTTTTTCCTACTCTTGTTCTTAAGAAAAGAGACCAGAAAGGTAGGTTAAGGAGGGAGACCGAGCCCTCAGGATGCCGCGGGCCCATAGCAAGCTGTTCAGGTTCTCACTACTCAAGAGCCTGTCAGTGTTTTAACAGCGATTGCTGCACGCAGAGAGCAGCTCTGTGCCCTGGTGACTTCTCCAAAGCCATCCCCGCAGATCCACCCTGCTCGCAGGCTCCACCCAGGGGAAGTTTTTTGGGCTTTCTAGTGCTTCCTCCTGTCCTGCCTCACAGAAAGCCAGGCCAGTGGTTAGTGCTGCACAGGAGAGACCCAGCTCTGCTCCTGCATCTAGGCGTGACGCTTTCCGTTGGGACGATTGCTTTGTCAGTACTTTATTTCATGTCTTTTTGAACCTATACAGAATAGTTTATGCTGGCGCCTATGGATTTATGGGTAACGTTCTGTGCTAAGTATAATCTTACACGGCAAAAAAATACAACTAAATGATATCCCGTGTTCTCCTCCTCTTGCACACACAAAATTAGGTCCCTTAGCATAGGATCGTAGAACCCTTTAGGTCTTGGAAAAGACCTTTAAGATCATCGAGTCCACTAGTAAGCATTGCTAGAAGGTTTTGTTCTTCAGAAGAGTTTCCTGCTACGGTTTGTGATGATCAATAGCCCAGTGAGAGTTTCTTCCAGCTTCTATCAGCACCGTTCAAGCCCATTTAACAGCTCTATTTCCTTACGCAGTGAGTGTAGCTGTCACATCAGATCATATTTGTATCTCGTGCCTGTGAATAAGTGGAAAATTTCACCTCTGTTCGGTCATTTTCCTGGCAGAAAGCTGCAGAGTAGGAGTCCTTCAACTCTTTCTCTTTTTCTGCTGTTCTGGGCTGTATCTTGGCTCCTTCTCAGCCATTGCCGTGGCTTGATGGGATGGGGACAGCACGGGGGGGGAATCTGAACCGATTCTGCAGTTCCTAAATAACTTTTCTGCCTTCTGAGAGACCTGTACAGGGAATTTTGTTGTGTGAATGGCAGCGGATTTCCCATCCCCAGGTGGGTGTGGAGAAAGGGAGCAGCCCCGCAGCAGCCCTCTCTGCCGGGAGAAGAGCAAAGGGAAGCCGGGCTCATCTGAACTACCCAGGTTTAGTTTTGGCACAGATTTCCTAGAATTCGGCTGGATTGAGGAAACGGAGGAAAGGGGAAGGAAGGGAAGGTCGCTGCATGGATTCAAGTGGAGATGCCCGTGTCTCTGTGTCTTGGCTTGCTGGGCTTGTGTCTCGGGCTTTGCTTATGTGGGCTGAGGAATCCGTGTTGGTTGAAGGAGACCGAAGTCTGTGGATTAGTTTTAGTGATAATATGTTTCTTCTTGGCCTTTTACACTGCTTTTGTGGTTTCAGCCTCACTGAACCTTCAAAAGGGTTAGCTGGTTTCCAGCGGCGGTGCCGAAGAGGCCTGGAACCAGGCAGTTCCCTAATTTACTCCTGGGAGCAGGAGTAATTCATCTCCGTGACAGCATGCTCTGATAAATGCCAGCAGGCTCCCTCCTCCCTCTCCCCATTTGTTTACAGTTTGAGGTAAGGCAGCTGGCGAAGGGCAGCGCAGCGCTCAACAGAAACGTTTCCATGCTGAGGCCAGACCCTCTCTGCTCTGACCCTGGGAACCGGGCTGGTGCCGTTCTCTTCCCATCGAGCAAACTGGTGCTCTCCGTGCGCTCTCCTCTGAAGCTCAGGTCTGCGGGCTAAACCTGAGCTTTCAGGCTTGCACTCCTTGGTTGGAAGACATGTCCTTATAAACGGCACCAAACCTGACCTTGCTGCAGATCCTGGATCTCACCAAAGGGATGGAGACCAGTGTGACCAGTGTGACCAGTGGTCCACTCCTGCCGGATGTGTTTTGGGTTAGCTGACACAGCGTGTTGGACCTGTTGGCCAGCTTGGCCAATCCCATGGTGATGTATCACTGAGGTCTTGCTCTCTTGTGCCGTGAGTGTATCTCAGGCAGCTGAAGGGACCACGTATGATGCTGAGCCCTGGACGCACCGGTGGGGTTGTGTTGGTCTAACGTGGACTGGGCGAGATGGCAGCGTCATGCTGCTCGGCTGTAGGTTCTTATCCTCCATCCTGGTGTTTGTATCTGGAAAAGAAACAAAGCACGGACTGCATGGAATTAGTGAGCGGTCCTTGAATTAGGGGGTCTCCAGATGTTGTGTCTTCTTAGGAGTGGTTGAGATGTTGGGGAACCTGGAAGGAAGGAGGAGAGAAATGGGGGAGATTTTTCTTCCAGAGAGGAAACAATTGAGGCATGGGAGCATCCCTCTGACAATCCTGCTCTCAGCCACAGACCCCCGTACAGTTCCCTTTTTGTCACATTTCTCCTTGCAGCGCCTTTCCCTTTGCTGTGCACTTTAATGCGGAGGGCGGGGGTGCTCCTTGCTCCTCTAAGTGTGGATGCCAGACGTGGCTGTGGGGAGTTTGTAACCTCTCACCCTCGCTCAGATCAGGAGAAACCTCCTCTCCTCTGATCCTGGCCGCCTAAGTCCTGCCTTAATCTGCTTTTGTCAGTGAGGGCATTTTGGCTAAAATAATCCATTTGACCCCAGACCTTTTATTCCTGACGCTTTGCCCTCTGACTCCTGCACTCTCCCTGGGAAAAGCCAGGATGGTTTTGGCTACCCCTGGGCTGTAGGCTTCTCAGCGCCTGGTGTCGTCCCTAATCCCAGGAACCGCTTCTGCCTCGGGGTCACCTGCCCTTCCTTCTCCCACCACCCCATTGATGGCAGCCATCCGTCCCGAGAGCGCATCTCAGGAGGGGCACGCTGCCCGAGGGCTGGTTGGTGACTCTGAGGTCTCCGTGGGTTAAGATGGAAGGGAGGATTTTTATTTTATAAGTGTCACCCTCAGGCGGTGATGTCCCCGTACCACGTGGCAGTGGGGGGGGGGGGTGTCATTTGCTGCTTCCTAGTGGGATTTACAACGTGAGGGTGAAAAAAAAACCAAACCCCAAAACACGGGAAGAGGAGATTCAGGGAACAGCCTGTCCTGCAAGGGGGGGTGATCTGAGAGCAGCTCCTTGGCTCAGCCAGAAGTGATGGGCTGAAGGCAGAGGGAGATCCCTGCCCCTCTGATACCTGGAAAGCAGCTTCTTGCCTCCGATCTAACCCGGCACGGGGATCCTGCTTGGGGGGGATGCACCGGCCACAGCCGTCGGGAAAACTCGGAGAGAAGGAGCCTCTGAGAAGGGGGCTCTGGAGGGACCAGAGGAAGGGGAGCCTGACTGCCTCCCTTCTCTCAACACGTGTGTTTAGCAGCCATCAGTTTGAATGACGTTAACCAGAGCGTGTTTTGGAAGCAGCTGTGGTTTGGAAGTTCAGTCAGTCCCTCCCTCTCCTCTGCGTTTCCTATATAAAAACCAGTGGGGAACACTCTGGGGGTCCTGGGCAGAGGTGGGTCTCGGTGAAAGCAATTGGGAAAGACACCAGCACCCCTGGGGTGAGCGTGGAGGGTGCTCGGGCCAGCCCAAGCCACGGCTCCCCAACGAGAAGAGCCAGATGGGGAATTTGGGGCTGAGGCTGGGAGGAGGGTGAGAGCACAGGAGAATTCCTCTCGTGCTTCTGGGCTAAGGCAGTGCTCTGCTCCCATCGTCTGGTTTGTGTTCGGGGCACGGCAGCCCCGGGTCCCTCGGGTACAAGAAATGAGTAGTAGTTGCTCATGGTCATCCCAGCATTATTCATCGCTGCCTGGAAACACCCGCAGGTTTCATCCACGTTAACCCTTCAAGTGTGCGTGGGGGGAGAACGGCTGTCTTCCCAGAAGAAAGGAGGTGGCCAGCCCGGGGACACTGGGGAACAAGAGTGACCCTTCTGTATTTCCTGCTTCCCGGAGACTGCTGCGGTCTGCCTCGCCCATCGCTGTCAGTCTGTCCACCTCCCCTCCCGTTGCTCTGGGCAGGATCCGTCCGTCTGTATTTGAGAACTGGAGGTGGAGGTCAGAGCTGGTTTGCTCTTGTGGAAGAGCGCTCTGTAATTTTTAAGCCTGATGTCAAAGGCTGAGCTCCTCTTTACCTCATCCATAGTTCTTTAATTAAAAACAATGAGATTTTTGGTGTTTCTGCTAGAACTGCTTGATGGGAAGGCATCTCCTTCCCCGCTGCGTAGGGCGGGCAGCGCCCCGGGGGCCCACCAGCCCAGGTCTGGGGTTTTGGATGATGAGAGAAAGGGGACTTGCTGCAAAGGCCACATATTTCCCTCATTCCCATGGTAACCAGCCCATTAAGGAGATGTAGATTAAACCTCCCCAGCTGGTGTGTGTTCATCGGGCAGCCAGGGCCCCCTCCTCCTCCTCCTCTGGACCTGCCCGCTGGGAGCTGGAAGCTTTCCGCAGCAGCCGGAGCAGGTGGTTGTGATTTCGGCAGGAATCCGGCACGCAGGCGGTACCGCCTGGTAGCAGGGCCAGCGCAGGTAACATCAGGAATGCAACGGGTGAAGCGAGCGGAGGTGTGGGACCCTCCCTCCCAGGTCAAACCGAGCTGCTTGTCCCAGCGAGAAGCTCTCAAGGGTCTGCTCCAGGCTTTGGGCAGGCTGTGGAGCTTGGTATCTCCAGTGTGCGTTGAGCCAGGGCTAAGCAGCTGTGCTTTTTAGGAGCAGCACTCGGAAAGGAGACCCTAGCCTGTTGTGGCTCGTATTATACTCTGTTTATAGTATTAGTACTATAGAGTAGCATATAGAAGGGTGGTTGTCCCAGCATCTTCATCAAATCCTAGTCATAGGAACCATATTTCTTTCCAGTTGAAGACCCACCTAAAGCAAAACTTGCACCTTCGAGGAGATACGGACCTTCTCTGCACTCTCACCCCTGCGCAGCAGGATGAGTTGCTGCGAGGGCTTGGGCAAGGTGTTGGGTTCATGTCAGGCAGTGCCCGCCTGTGCCGGTCAGCCCCGTGGGCACCGAGAGCAGCATCAGCGCGGGGCAGGAGGGACACCATCAGAGGCTGTGTCTTTTCCCCCAACACAACTCTCCTTCCCCTCCCACGTGCCTGCTGTGTCCCAGGATTATTTTGTGGCTGTATGTGTTGAGTAGAGGTGGCCTTCACAGTCTGCGTTGAGGTGGGGCCGTTTGTGAGACAGTCTCTGTTCAAGTGTGGTGGGACATGGAGGTGAGCTCCGCCATCCCGGTGGGGTGGTTCCTGTGCATCCGCACCCCGGGACGTGGCCATGTACCATGCCGTAAGGGCCCCTCGTTGCCTCTGCTTCTGGGTGTGCGGCTCATCCTTCTCCCCGCAAACGTGAGCCTCTGGAGGTGCGCGCAGGGCTCTGGTCTAACGCCTGCTGCCTTTTCCACAGCCCGATGCTCACGTACCGTGTCGATGCTGACAAGGGGTTCAACTTCTCAGTGGGTGACGATGCCTTTGTGTGCCAGAAGAAGAATCACTTCCAGGTCACGGTCTACATCGGCATGCTTGGAGATCCCAAGTATGTGAAGACCCCCGAGGGCCTGAAACCCTTAGAGTGCTTCTACCTGAAGCTGCACGGAGTGAAGGCAAGCGGGAGCTAAGGGCCAGCAGTGAATCCAGCAGGGAGAAGGGGCGCTGGGCAGGTGGCTGGGATCAGGCAACACCACATCTTCGTGCGCTAAGTCATGGAGGAGTGTGTAGGACAGTGCTGAAGGCCAGAACAAGGCAGATCTTGAAATATGAGTCCTAAGATGGACTCAGTCACTGCCTGGGTGTCTTCGGGGCTGCTTCTCACTCACCTTTGACTCCAGAGGCACTTTGGGAAGATCCTTTCACCCTCAACCCCCTTGGCAGGGGGGGCACCCATGCTTGGACAATGACCACACTCAAGTTGGGTGTTGCAGGTTGTTGTACTGCGCCATAGGAGGCTGGGCAGACAGCTGGCCCGTGCAGAGGCTGGGGAGAAGGCGGTGGGAAGGGGAAGGTCTCGGCTTTCTGCTCTTTATCACATGCCCAAATCTTTCTCTCCAGCTAGAGGCCTTGAACCAGTCGATCAATATCGAGCAGTCGCAGTCTGACCGCAGCAAACGGCCCTTCAACCCCGTCACGTGAGTATTGCCCGGGGTGCGTTCACGTGGGGAATAAGCAATAGCAGGGGGAAAGGGGCTGAGTTGGAGGTCTCAGGATAGTACTGCGGGTGTCACACTCTCCATTTTTTTCCTCTGTTTCCCACAGCAAAGTTTTCCTCCCTTTACATCCCCTCCTCTGCTCTGTGCCCAGTTCATAGACCTGCCTTGGTGGAGCAGGCCAGGAGATGGCCATTCCCCAGAGAACCTCCTCTCCAGCGGTATCCTCACTCGCTCCTCTGTTTTCCTTTCCTCAGGGTCAACCTGCCTCCAGAGCAGGTCACCAAAGTCACTGTGGGGCGGCTGCACTTCAGCGAGACCACAGCCAACAACATGCGGAAGAAAGGCAAACCCAACCCAGACCAGAGGTGAGGAGCACAGATGTCTTCTCCTAAGCTGTTCTGAGCACTCAAAGCCTGTGGATGTGCCAGTCCCTGGGTTGGGAAGTGTGGCTGGAGGGAGGGGGACATGGGGGGCAGGTCCTGAATTGGCCGTCCTTGTCTGTGTGGAGGAAAGGAGGAGTCTGCTGTGGCCACAAGAAGGTTCTCCCCCACTCTGTGAGGGGTTGGGGACAGTGTCTGTGCCCCACAGCACAAGGAGAAGGGACGTACCAAGCCCACCATGACAGCTTGGTGCCTCGGCCTCCAAGGGGAAGCGGACTCAGCGCAGGATGGCACCCTGATCTCTCTCTGCTCTTGGCAGGTATTTCATGCTGGTGGTGGCCTTGCAGGCACACGCGCAGAACCAGAACTACACGCTCGCAGCCCACATCTCTGAGCGCATCATTGTCAGAGTAAGTTCCTCTCTTTTCCCTCAGCCTGTGCAGGTGCCCCACAGTCCTTTGCTGGATGTCCTGGGCAATCCTACCTTCCTCTGGCTTTTCAGTGCTTTCCCCACCTTCTCCAAACTCTCACTGCCTTGTTTCCAGCTATCCCCGTCCGTGCCAGGGTTCTGGCTCCAGCCTTCCCACACCTCCTTAGTCAGAGCAGCCTCAGGGCATGAACGAACATGTTGCAGGACAGGGAAGGCATCCCATTCTCCCAAGACTGGACCAGCATCCAGGGTAGAGCTTTTGGAAGTGAGGGAACAGTGTTTTTGGGACTCTGCAGCAGGGACAAAGCCTCCAGGTGCAGGAAGACCAGGTAGCACCTTTTGCACGCGCTAAGGCAGCAGTGCTCAAATGCAGAGGAGCAGGAAGAGGTAGGCACAATCTCCAGACTTTCCCGGGGCTTTGTTAGAGCACTCAACTGTGGAACACGAGGACAGGGGGTAAAACACAAACAGAGGGACCCGAGTCTGCAGGCAAGTAAGTCCACGATGAATTATGCAGACTCCAGGGTGCCCAGCGCAGAACTGCAGGTCACGGAACCACAGCAGCAGGGCAGAACCCTGGGATTTGGGACCCAGGAGCAACACCCGTGTCACTTATGGTCTCCTCCTGCTGTCCCGTGTGGTTCTGGTTGGGGTTGTTGGAACAGCTCTGAAAGCTGAGATAACGGACAGCTCAGGAAAGCAAGGATATTCCTCCAGGGCGAGGAGCAGAGCAGCCATAGCCTCAGTTCCTGCGGAGAGAGGCTTAGACAGGGCCAGGAGAGGAATGCCAAGGCTGCCTCTGCTGTAAGGGCAGGCTGGGATCTGTTCCCAGGGCTGGCAGTGGATCCCCGCCGCTTCGCCTTGTGCTGCTGCGAAGCTCTGTCTCGCACCTCCGTGGCCTTGCTTGTCCTGCGCCGGCTCTGCCCTGCCTGTCCAGCTCCCTGCTGTCCCTCCCGCGAGGCTGGGGCTGCCACGGCTCAGCCCCGAGGTCTTCCCGAGGCTGTAATTCAGTGCGCTGCAGACTGGAGAGGGCATCCACACCAGGATCTTCTCACCTGGACTGTTCATCCTAAAAGCCCCCCTCCCACCGAGATGAACATGCCCCAGTTTCAGCTGAGATCTTCCCTGTCCCCGTTTCCCTTCTGTGGAGCAAGGACAGCGCTGCACCATCAGGGTGCTTCTGCTTATGCCAAGTTTTGTTTCGTAGCTGCTTCCCACTCAAACTAACGGGCACGGTGCTGCAGTATGGTGCCTGGCACTGTCCAGGCCACCGCAGCAGCTTGGGGCTGTCTGATGTCCGTCTGTTGCCCATGGCATCTCCTGCTGTATAGTCCCTCTGATGCCTGCGTGGAGGGATGGGTCTGTGGGGCTCTCCTGACATCCTCGCTCTGTCTACATCTCACAGAATCATAGAATCTTTAAGGTTGGAAAAGACCTCTAAGATCATCAAGTCCAACCACCAAGTGCTTCTGCTCAGCAGTGCCACGTTTGTCTCCTTGGTTTTGCTACTGCTGCTTTTCAGTCCCCACTTTCCTGTCTCTCCAGGCCTCCAACCCTGGCCAGTTTGAGAGCGACAGCGATGTCCTCTGGCAGCGGGCACAGCTCCCTGATACTGTTTTTCACCACGGCCGGGTTGGCATCAACACGGACCGCCCCGATGAAGCCCTCGTGGTCCATGGCAATGTGAAGGTCATGGGTTCGCTGATGCACCCTTCGGACGTGCGAGTGAAGGAGGACATCCAGGAGGTAAGAGCCAGGCAAACCAGGGTAGGTTTGGGGTGATGGGGGATCTGAAGAGGCACCGCAGAAAGTGTGAGTGTCCTTGAGCCTGTTTCAGCTGCTGATTTTGACACGGTCCTTATGGGCACCCTGAGCTCCTGTTGACCAGACGGGAAGTGCCTTAGAAGTCTGTCCGTCCCTGTCTGTCCCAAACACAGCCCGTCCACCGTGTCTTAGGGAATATTGACTCTTCCACGGTTAGCCAAAACTAGCAAATCCAGGTGTTACAAACCTGGAAAGAGGCAAGTATGTCAGATAGCTGAGAGGCTTGGCTCTGCTCTGAAGTCTTCTCGGCTGGATGTGCCTCTCCAGAAAAGCCAGGTACGGTCACGTCTCATTTTATGAGAACTGCCTCTGCCCTGTGCCTGGTTGTGCAATGGGACTCCATCTCCTCCTGGCTTCGCCACCCAAGGAACTGGCGGTTAACCCCAGTGCAAACGCTGTTTGTCCTCATGACTGATCTGAGCAGGGTTCGGGGCCGTCTCGTGAAGCACTGTCTCGCAAAGGGATTACCCTGAGCCGTAGTGGGTGTTGCTGCTTGGGGGCCAGAGTCATGGGAACTTAAGAAGCAGCACCCCGCTTAGGAGCTGCACGTGTCTGTTTTGTCCGAGGTGGACACCACAGAGCAGCTGAAGAGGATCTCCCGCATGCGGCTAGTACACTACAACTACAAGCCCGAGTTTGCGGCCACGGTGGGCATTGACAACACTTCTGAGACAGGTACGGGCCCTACGTCACACCGCGGTGACCTGTTCGCGTCTGCAGCGCTGCACCTCGCGTTCTGCAACCTACAGTGGCGTTTTGTTCGTGGTGCCAAGCTTCTCCGAGTACCCACCTCTCTCCAGGGGTACACAGGGAGCCTGGGCACGGGTGCACGCTGCAGCGGGGTGATGCCAATACCCCTGTCCACATAATTTGGGAACCAGCCTTGTCTGAACAGCCTCTGTTCTTCTGTTGCTGAGCCTGTATGGGCTGCCCAGACCATGGGGCCTCCAACGAGCTCTGCCTGGCCCTGTACGGGCTGGGGTGAGGGCAGGACAGCCCTTGTGTCCTCTGCAGTGAACAGGGTTCCTGCCAACAACCGCATGGGCCAGAGGAGAAGCTGTAGCAGGAGGAGCCCTGCCCAGACCACCTTGACCCACTGTGCTGTTTCCACGCAGGCGTCATTGCTCAGGAGGTAAAGGAGATCCTCCCCGAAGCTGTGAAGGACACTGGGGACCTGGTTTTTTCCAATGGGAAGACCCTCGAGAACTTCCTGGTGGTGAACAAGGTTGGTGGCAGGCAGGAGGGGCAGGGAGCCTGGGGGAGGCTGTTGAACCTGGCTCAAGGGAGTGGTGGAGCTGGAAATGGAAGAGGGGAAACTGTGATGCCTGGGAAATGCTTCTAGGCCAACACCACCCATATGAGTTTCAGACCTGGCTGCTCTTTCGGATGTCAGGAGCAGCCCTGGGTGGACGGCAGACATCAGCGGGGAGGAACTAGCCTGATGCTGGTGAAAGTTGGCAGCATCTCCCTCAGGAAGGGCTCCTTGTTGGCAGCTGCCTGTAGGGAGGCTCTTAGTCATAATCTCTCCCTTCTAGATAAGATAAGGCGGTTATGTCAGGATAACCCGGAGCACCCGGCTGCCTGACCTTTCCGTAACCTGTGGCAGCCCGTTTGCTGCTCTGGCCGTTGAGGGGACAGCCTCCCGTAGCACACACCGAGGGGACAGCCCCCCAGAGCTGCCAGCTCTCTCCTGCATCACCCTGTGCAGAGTAGGAATGGCCAGGACTGACCTTAGTGCCTTGGGTCTCCTTTGGGGAAGCCTAGAGCCCTGCTAGTGACATCACCAGCTAGCAGTAGCTATGACCGTGACCTTTTCTGTCCCATCTGCACATGGCCAGGCCGTTGCCATCCCATTGCCTCCTCCATGGGCCGCAGCCCAGCGTCAGCCCTCCAGCGGGAGCCGGTGCACGCTGCAGAACAGCCTGTCACGGCAAGCTGGGTGGGCTGCTCTAGCTGTCGGGTAATGCTGGAGCTGCAGAAGAACTCCCAGAGCTTGTGCTGTAGAGCAAGAGGCAGACTTGGAGGGCTGGGGAGGGACAGAGACAGGGGTAGGGGTGATGCCACAGCACCACCAGCAGTATGCAGGCTCCTGATTGGAGGTGAAGACTTTGTGTCTGTCCTTCGTGACTGAGAAAGACTCTGGATTAGCACCAGCAGGAGAGTTCTCTGGGATCCTGGGCCAACATTTATTGTTTTGGTTGGGTTTGAAGAGAGTATCTCTTGTTCTTGCATCCAGGGGCTGTAGAGATCTAGATGTGCCATGTTGGGTGATTCCCTACCCGCAGCGCTGGGTGTTGTGTCGCCTTTCCCCTGGGGCAGGGCATGGGAGAGCGGTCAAGAGCGGCCAGGTCCAGGGCAGGGGAGCAGGAGTGCCTCCACTTGCCGGGCCACTCAGACTGTTCCCCGGCAGGAACGCATCTTCATGGAGAACGTGGGAGCCGTGAAGGAGCTGTGCAAACTGACAGACAACCTGGAGACCCGCATCGATGAGCTGGAGAGGTGGAGTCACAAGCTGGCCAAGCTCAAGCGGCTGGACAGCATGAAGTCAACCGTGAGCTCTGGGGCATTCAGGTACGGGCATGCTGAGGGCACAGGAGCCAGAAGGGCTGTCTCCTTTTGAGCCCTGGCAGCTCTGAGTGACAGCTCGGTTTGGGAAAGGGGAGATGGGGAGGAGCGGTGGGGTGTTGGCGGTTGTCATTTGCCCTGGCGTAGATTCAAGCAGCTGAGATTGGGGAGACAGGTCTGGCATACACGTACCCACCTCCTGCTCTCAGACCAGCCCAAAAAAAATCCCACTAGGAAATTGTCTCTGCGTTTCCCTAGAGTAAATGAGTGGCTTTCTCAGGGCAAAGAGTTTCTTGTGCTTCCAAAAGCATCATGCTGACCCTGGCAGCTTATGCAGATTTTGGGGCAGAATTCAGGCTCTGGACCAGCACTGCACCTACCCACAACTAGAGTGACAAGGATACGTGACTGTCACACCACGCGGTTTCCTCCCCAAGCAGAGAATCACATTTTTTGCCTGGGAATTGCTGCTCCCTGCACAGCTCAGCTCCATTCCTCCTTTCTCCTTGCAGTCAAACAGGAAGCCAGTTCAGCCGCGCGGGAAGCATGCCCCACAAAAAGAGGCCCCACAAAGTAGCCAGCAAGGTAAGGGACCCGCTCCCAAAGGATCGGCGCTGTGCAGAGGGAGGTGGCCTGTCTGGGAATCGTCATCTGCGTGGTCCTCGTGTGTTTTCTTATACACGCTGCAGAGGGAGAACCCCTGTCTGCTCCCGTTTCCGTGATCTCTCCTTCCTTCTCGTCCATGCTTAATGAAGATGTTATCCGGCTTCTGCTCTGCAGAGGGTCAGGGCTCGCAGGGGAGCGGGACGAGAGCTTGGGATGGGCTGGGTGAGATCCGTGCGTAAGGAGTTCTGAGCCCATCTGGGGTTTTTTCTCTTGCAGTCACCGTCGGTTGTCCCGGAACAGGCCTGCATCAGCCAGCGCTTCCTGCAGGGCACCATCATTGCCCTGGTCATCATCATGGCATTCAGGTGAGAAGGTCTCTCCAGCTCGCCGGTGTGGCCCACACCATCCGTGGGGTGTGCAGTGAGGGGCTGTGGCCCTACGGCCCCTTTCACGGTCTGAAATCCCTCAGCAGCAGATCAGTGCCACGGCGCGTCCCTTGCCCCGCGCCCGTCCTCAGCCCGTACCTCTCTCTGTCTTTCCAGTGTGGTGTCCATGTCCACGCTCTACGTGCTGAGCTTGCGCAGTGAAGAGGACCTCGTGGATATCGATGGGTAGGTGCTTCTGGGCTCTGCGGGAGGGATGTGGCGACCGGGGCAGTCCGAAATACAAAAAGCAGCCGCCGCGGGGTTATTGACCACGGTTCCAGTGAGTCAAGCTGGAAAGCCCACCAAAAGCATCCGCACACCCGAGTCCGATGTCAGTTAAATTATCTCGAGCAAGAAGTGAGGAACAGAGAAGAAAAAGGCAATATCCTGTTGTTTGGCTGCTCACGTACCCACTCGTGACCGGTCTGAATGTTCTTTGGATGCCTCTTCAGCTGGACTTACAGAGCATCGTCCCACCCACTGCAGTGGGGCTGGACCAGTCTGTACTGGGCAAGGGTCCTCCTCTGCAAAGTGTCCTTAGAGCGGAGAGAGCCCCGAGGGAACGGCCCCGGCACGGCACACGGGCAGCCTGTGCTGGGCATTCGGTTCTGGCACACTTCACCCCTTCGGGAGCTCGCGTTACCGGATAATGAGTCTCTTTTTGTCTCTCTCTTTCCCCTGTCCTATTTCTGTCCCTCCCGTTCTGGTTACAACCTTTCATCCAACCCATTGTCCTTCCACTTTGTCTTTAATTTTCCCGTTCTTGTCTTTTCATTTCCATTATCTTCCATATCCTCTTTCGTCCCCTGCCATCCTCCTCATCTTCTACCGACCTGCCTTTTCCTCCCATCTCCCTTCGCTGCCCCATAGCTCTTTTGCTGTGCCCACTGCCTGTCTCCTGGCCCTCTTTCGGCACAGGGGTCCTGGGGTTCCGGTCGCTCTATGTCCACGGTATGTTACTGTTTCATTATACTGTTATTTAATTGCTGCATCCCTTCTCTCAATTCCTCCTCTTCCATCTGCAGCCCAGAAGACCAAGAATCTTAAGCAAAATCGAAAGCAAAAAAGAGATAGGAATACACTTCAGCAAGTGGGACTCCAGGAGGAAGGATTATGGACCCTGTCAGGAAGGGGAAATTAGGATTAGGAGATTGAAAAACCAATTAATCAAAGGCTAAATAAAGAAATTACATACTACAGGTAGAGCAGGAGCAGACAGTTCGAAAGGAGTGGAGGCAGTGTGTAAAACTGATGAAGGCTTTGAGGAATTAACCAAAAAGCTGTTCCGACCTTCTCTTCGTACGCGAGTAGCTTTATTGTGGAGGGTCACTCTCAAGTACAGGACAGGAAAAAAACCCAAACCTAAATTATTTCTTTTTATGAGCCATCACCGCTGGGAATGTTCGGAAAGGTACCGACACGGGGAAAGCTGGCTGAGTTACGCGTTAGGTGCAGACCTGTAAAGCACCTCGGTTAACGGGATCTGCAGGGCTGCTGCACAATCCCTCCCTTCCCATCGGCACCCTTTGAACAAAACACCGCATCAAGAGCGGAACAATTAGTTTGTTCTTTCGAGAACTCCGCATCAAAGTGGTTCGCAGGTGTAGCTATTAAAGAAGTAATTGCTTGTGGGATGCAAGATAAAGCCATGCATGGGGAGTGTTGAGGAACACGAGGGATAGAAGGTTTTTGGCTGGGATGAAGGTTAGCTCCAGAGGCTGGTGCCCACATTCCCTCCGGGAGACCGGCCTTGCGTCTCCTTTCACCAGGAAAAGAAACACGCGTAATAAGATAAGCCTTGCAGGTGACAAAGTGGGATTTTGATTTCTCTAAAGGAGTGAAAGCTCCGTTTATCTTTGAGAAACCTGGAGCAACACTAAAGGGACAGGCAAGACGAAGGTACAGGACAAGCAAAATGTGGGATAGATAAAACTGAACTGCTGCTATGCCTGGGCAGGCTCTGGACAAGTAAAATCTTGAATTAGGAGCTCGGTAAAAGAGATTCTGCTTGGTGGGCAGCTACGGTGCGTGAAGGCAAGAGCCTTGGTTTATCCCATACCTCCGTAGGCAGCAGCTGGTGCCCACAAGTGGTGTTGCTTTGGGCTTCTGTGCAGACGTGGGAGGAAACCAGCACCCGGCAGCGGTTCCTCCCCTTTCGCATCTGCCTTTCCCTCGGGAGACGCCCGCGGTGTCCTCAGCTCAGACCTTAGTAGCTTCAGTGAAACAACTGAAATGACGTGGGATGAATCTGGGTGGGATCGTGTGTGTTTCTGGAAAAACAAGGTGAGGAACGGTCTGGCTCCGAGAGATAAGGGGCACCTCCCTTAGGGAACGGGGAGTGCTTGGAGCCCATTATGGGACCAGAGCACATAAATCCACCGCAGAGATCACTGTTGGAAATAAATCCACTGAGTACACCCCGTTCCACAGTGAGCACCGAGGGAGCGTTGCTGGTGTCCTCTGAACCAGCTGGGACATCCCTGCCAGACGTGGGACCGCCACGCGATCTGCTGTGGCATTTCCTAGCTCTCCTTGCTGTCTTCATGGCTTGCGTGCCTCTCTCCTGCCTTTCCTTTCCCAGATCACTCCAGCCTTTGCTCCTCCTCACCCTCGCGCTCTCCACGTCTGCTCTTGCTCCGTGTGCCTGGTCCCATCGCCCCGCTCGCTGCTGCAGTCGCTTCTCTCTTCACGTACAAGTGACGCTGTTGTACCCTGCGGGAGAGGTTCTCACCCGGGTTTTCCTGCGTTTCAGGTCAAGCCAGAACTTTGATAAAACGCAGATGGTGCGATCCACAGCTGCGTCGGACGGAGCCAGTGGCGGGACCCCCGCGCACCACGGTAGGTCGCGGCGTGGCAGAGGGCCTGGCAGACGTGTACGATGGTGGGTTGTGGTGCACGGTGATGAACGTGGCCGCTCCTCCGTGCCAGGGGCTTGCTGGCACTGTGCTGTCTTCATGCTGGGAGGTCCTGGGGCTCTCGTTCTGTGGAAGGGGTGCTGGGGGCACTTGGGCTCCTGTTAGATGCCTCTCCCCTTGACTTACTCCCCGTGTTCCCGCTGTTTGCCCTGCAGTCACAGAGGACACGCATGACTTAGTCTCGGGCTTACCTGGTCACAGCGTGCTAGCCTGCTTCAGCCCGCCGTGTTTCTCCGTGTGCTGTTCTGCTGCTCCCACCAATGTCTCCTCTGTCGCCCTCTCTGAGACCAGCCCCACTCATGCCGCTAACCGGACAGGTAAGTACCAGCCCAGGCACCCAGGAGGTGCTGGAACAACGCCGAGGTGTGTCTGTCCCACCATTGCATCGCTTCGGATCCCCAGCCCCCCCCCTCACCTCCTGTCCTTCCTCTGCACGTTATGAAAAGGACGTGCAGCCTGTCCTTCAAAATGTGCCCGGTTTCCTCCGCACCCGCTGTCCGGGTTGAGACCCGCTCCTGGTTCAGACCCCCGCGATCGTGCTGCCAGGGGTCACTGGGGGCTGGAAGGTCTTTGGAGCTGCCTGCTTTGCCAGCACAAATCACGAGAGGCTACGCCGGGCTGGCCAGCGTGCCCGAGCAGCGGTACCTTGCAGTCTGACCTCATTCCTCCGTTTGCTCCGAGCAGGGCTCTGGCAGGCGGGAGGTGCGCTGCCTCTTGGTTGCCCAAGCAGGGCTTCTGCAAGCTCGCTTGCTCCATCGTCGTCGCTGTTGCAGGAGGAACAGCACCTCGGGCAGTCACCGCAGAGCCGTAACGCCCCCGGAGTCGTGCCTTAACCTTGCCTTAAACCCCGAGCACAGGGCTGCGTCCCCGCTTTGTCCCCGCAGCCTGCTCTAGCTTCCCTGTGCTGTGAGGGTCCTGCCAGCCCCTTCAGGCACAGAGGCTGGGAAGCCTCAGCGGCTCACGAGGGGAATTGGGGAGGTGACGCGGGGACAGGACGAAGCCAGAGCTGGTGGCTCTTCTCTCTGCACTGGCCTCGGAGGTCGGGAGTGCTGCCAGCTTCCCTCTGCCTCTCAGCATCACCTTTCTCTCCCTTTTCTTCCCAGACCAAAGTCAGACCTCACTCCTGCCGGTGACAAATATCAAAGCCAAATCCAGGGGCATCACCGGGAAAGCGACCTCCTACACCAAGTGGCCAAAGACGCCTGACAGGTCTCAGAGCTTCGGCAGCCCCAATGCCAGCCCCTCCTCCCCCTTCACCCACATCCAGGGCAAATCCAAGTACATCTCCAACCTCTCGCTCTCCCGCAGCAACTCCCCGCTGGGGCAAGCCCGGCAGCAGCGCAGCGTCAAGCAGCCGGTGAGCGAGCAGCCCCGCACAGAGGATCCCGGCACGGATGGTAGGTGGACCCTAATCTCCTTCCCTCCCTGCAGCAGCACCGTGACCCTGGGTTCTCTCCTGGGGTATCCTCAACCAGCTGGGTCTCGTCTGTCCTGCACAGCTCTCGCTCTGTCCCCATCCTGCAGCTTGTTTGGCCCCCAGCCCTCCCAGTACAGCCAGATTCAACCTCCAGCCCTGCCTGTCCTCCCTCATGCTGCCCCACGCTTTCTGGCCGTATTAGCCAGTTGCTAGTTCCCTTCTGAGGCCGCTGTACCGGCATCTCCGTTCTTACCCCCCATCTCGGCTTGCTCAGCCATTTCTAAGTGAGATCTAGAGGAGGAAATGCACGGATTCAGTCAGGCTGGCAGCACAGAGAGAGGAGTGGCGATGACCGGCCATTGGTACGGTCTGGGGCACCCCTTCTCCCGGCTCTCCGTGCCTGGACATGGTGTCAGCGCAGTCCTGCAGCAATCTGACCCCCTCTCTGATGGCAGGGTGATGAGGAAAGGTGGTCTCAGTGCCAGGCATCCCTTCTAGCCCATCTCGCTCAGGGTACCCCAGCTGCCATCCCTTTGCTGTTCCTAAATAACCTGTTCTCCCACCCACAGGGCCAAGCCCAGCGCTGTATTCCATCCGGATCGTGGAGATCAATATGGCCATCCAGTCCCAGCACTGCGCGGCCGCCGACGCGTGCAGGTGAGCGAGGCAACGCCGGCTGCAGCACTTTGGTGGCGGCAGCGCTGTGGGAGCTCCGGGGGCAGCGGCAGATGGGCAGCTCCCGGAGCTTTGGGCAGTTTTCTGCCATCACCCCAAGGCAGCCCGTGCTGCTCCTTGGGTAGAGGAGCTGAGGCTCCGAGTCCTTCGCTCAGAGTGCAGGAAGATCGCATTTGGTGATGAGCTCATCCTCGGGAACTAGCCTGGGAAGCCCTCCCCCCCAAAGTCTCAGCCCAACAGAGACTTTGGGTCGTGTCCCGGCCATCTCGCAGCCGCCTGAAATGCCGTGCTGAGGTCTAACGCTCGGTCTGTGTCCCTAGGACTGGAAACTTCACCTACCGCATCCCCGTCAACCAGCTCACAGCAGTCAACACCAACCTGACCCTGGAGATGAAGTGAGTGGGCAGGGTTCATCTCCGAGGTGTTTCGGTACCCCTGAAGTCGGCTGGATACTGTGCCATGTGGCCACGGCGTCTCCTGCCTGACCTGGGGAAGAGACGGCGGAGGCTGCTCCTGTCCGGGGTCTTACCGTGTCTTGTCTCCCCAGCTCCTCCTCCGCTGTGTCCATCTCCCTTTGTGGCCTTGTCTCCAGCGACCCTTGCCAGGATGCCGCAAGCACGAACAGCTCCACCGACGCCGCAGACGCACAGGTAGGGAAGGAGGGTGCGGCTCACAAAATCCAGACACCTTAAGCGTCATCCCAGCACAACGCCGAGCTCTACAGAAGGGACTACGGCAGCCTGGAGGGCAACACAGGAGTTCCTGGAGGAAATTCACGCCCAAACGTAGCCATACTCTGCACTGGCTAATGTCAGTGACCCTCAGACATCCCTGCCACCCCAACAGGGAGGGGTCTGTAAACCTGATGCGTGTGATCGCTCCTATGAAATCATCCCACCCGACCCCTCCGCGTGAGCCCCGGGACTGTGGGGAAAGGACCAGGCTGTCGGCTGCCCCGACGCGGCCTCATGAAATCCCTTCGGGGGGGGGGGTTTGCAGGTCTGCGTGCGCGGAGCCTGCATCAGGCTCTTCTCACCCTTGAGTGCCTCCTTGCCCCTCTCAGCCAGCCCAGCTCCGTTGCTGACCCTGGTGAGGCTGACCCGACAGCACAGAGTTGTGTGGTTCCTTGCCGGCGTCCTGGAGAACATCATCCCCTGGGAGAACATCCCCTGGGAGAACATCCCCTGACGCTCAGCCCCGATCTCATCCCAGCTATTCCGTTTTTCCTCCCCAGGAAACAACGCACCGTTGGCCTCTGGTGATGATGTCTTTCCAGGAGTTTACCTACCACTTCAGAGTAGCACAGCCGGTGAGTACCAGCAGCTCCTTCGTCCTTGCTCTTGTCCAGGGGTGAGCAGAAGGAGAGCCGTGGGACCACGGCAGGTTTAGCGGCCACATTGTGCAGAGAGCCTTCCACAGCCCTCCCATCCTGGCTGTTGCCTCCCCCAGTTACTTGGGTAGCGGGGGCATGATTTTTCCCTGCCCCAGCACATATTTCGTGCACAACCCCCCCCTCAGAGCACGCGTCCTGCCCGCTGTAAGCTCTTTTTCTCGCTCTCTCGCAGGGCCGAGCCAACTGCAGCACTGCTCCCGAGCAGATGGGACACCTTTTCACTGACTATTATTTTCAGTTTTACTGGCTCTGTGAGTGAGTCCTGGCAGCACCAGTGCCCTCTGGTTGGAGAGAGGAGGTGGACTGGTGACACTGGGGAGACTCCTGTACACCCTCCTCCACTAGCCCCCAGCCCCACCTTACCCCCGTCTCCGGCGTGGGGCTGGTTTGGTTGTGGCTGGTGACGCAGGCACTGAAGCCCAGCACACGCAGAACATCGGACCTGAGCCGCAGGAACACGACCAGCCCTGCGGTATCTCCTGGGTTCACCTCGCACCGACTCCCACCATCCCACGCCGCCCCAAACGTCTCTCTCCTTCCCTTATGGGGACGTTTGCGTCCTCCGTCGCTTCTCCCTCCCCTCGCAACACTGGATTTTAAAACATTACGCCGGACTGAAGGTGGACGGGTCTGCCACATCCCAGAGCACGGATGGGTGCTCCATCCTGTACTGGCCCAGCGGTCCCGGACGTGCCACATCGGTTCTTCACAACACTGGAATTGCTCAACACTGGAGCCCTTTCCAAGAGCGAAACGCTGGAGTTTGGCCTGGAAAGGAAGGCTGTGCCTGGACGTACTGGAAGTCGTACACTGGAGTCGCTGTTCCTTCTAGTTGGCCCAGGGCCATCCCCCGCAGCCCCACTCCACAGACCCCCCCGGAGACCCCCAGGACCCGCAAACGGACTGTCCTCTGTGGACAACAAGAGAAGGTGCAGCTTCAACGTTAGCCCTGTCTGTCCCCCTCCTCGCCGTACTCTAACTTCCACCGTATCCACGTCTGGCTGGATGAACTCAAGAACCCCACTAAAGCTGCTGCTGAGGCTGTGCCCAGGCCAAACCACGCGTGGGGACACTTGCCATCAACCCATGGGAGAAAAATTACCGTGAGTCACCTGCATTAAGTGTCGTGGGACCCGTATTGGGGGTTTTGGTTTGGTTTTTGGTTTTTTTTTTTTCATTTGGCAGCAGCGTGTGTGGAGCTGCCTGGTCGGCTCTCAAGTCAACGCGGTCACCTCTGCCCAGATGTGCCACAGAAACCACTGGCAAAGCCCGGTGTGCCCTGCAGAGCAAGGCTGGGTCTCCGGGGACGCGTGACGTGGCTTCAGCGCACCCCCTGGCTAACGGATCTCTGCCAGGCGCCGGAGAGGCTGGCGTCTCCCACAAAAGGGGGAACGGCAGCGACTGCGGGCTCTGGCTGTCGCTGTTCACGGACAGCAGTTATGTTGAGTGTATTTTGGGTATCTTACTGTTACAAGTTCTTAACTTGCTAAACTACTGAATTTATTTTTTTTTTTTTTTTAAGCTGTATAAAAATGGGTCTCTTAATTCTGTCCCTGTTGAGCTACGTGTGTCTCATAGGAAACCAAAGGGGGTCACTGCTGAGCTCCACGGGAAAGCTCGGCTGCTACGCCGGTGCTGGGACACGTCTGACCAGCGCACGCGTCCTCCTCCCCGTCCTGCTTCGGCACCTCTTGCTAAAGAAGGAGACGTCCACGTTCCTGGAGGCCGAGCCACCACCAGGTTCTTACGTCCAAGATGCGTTTCTCTAAAGAAACAGCAGCCACCGCTGGGGAAGGGCGGCGAGGGGGAAGCGCCGCTCAGCAGACCTGAAGCGCGCTCTAAAGCTGGCTTCAGAGCCGAGCTCACCTTGCCCCTTGCAGCCCCGGCACCGGGCATAGGCAACTCGAACCAAATCGGCTTTGGGAAGCTGCGTCAGGCTCCGGCTGCTGCGTTTTGTTGCCTTCAGCAGGGACAGATGCAGCAATCCCTTTGCCAGCTGCGAGCCGTGTCGTTACCAGCGCTGGGGAGCGCGCGGCTGGCGCTGCTGCTCCGGAGAAACAAGCTGCAAAGAGGTTTTGGGGTTTTTAATCCAGACAGAGAAGCGGTTCCTGCGCACATCTCGTGGGACCCTACGTGGCCTTCTCCCGCCAGTCTGGGGAGCGGTTTTATCTCCCGTCACCCATCTCAGAACTTCTTTCTGAGCCTGTCCCGACAAAGCAGCCGTAGCCCTGCGATGCCTGGCGACATCGCTAGCAGTCGGCATCTCTGCCACCAAAGGACCCAGCTTTATTATTTGCAGGGTGGTTTCAAGGGGAAGCCTTCACTCCTACCACATGCCTACAGGCAGCAGACGCTGAGCTATACGTTGGTGACGCTCTCCAGTTCCTGGAAATGTGCTGAAGCCTGGGTGGGCAGGAACCGGTGGGTGAGCTGGGGACTGCTGGGCAGCCAAGCAGGAGCGAAGCTGGGGACTACCCGACTTTGGGGAGCTCAGCAGGAAAGCGAGAGGTCCCAAGGCTTGGGAGCGCCTGCGCACAAACAGGTCAGCTCCACGCTCAGCAGGATTCTCTGCTTCTGCCTGCAATTGGGAAGGAAACCTTCCAACATAGCTCTCTGCAGAGGCCGCTCAGCGTTCTACCTTCCACCTGCCCTGAGGTTTTTTTTTTTTTTTTTTTTTTTTTTTGCTTGGCCTTAAACTGGGAAGTTACTTTTTTTTTGGCAGCTTTTATTCTCCACTTGGCAATCAGTGGCCCGGTCTGGCAAGTCCTTATCCAGGTGAGTGATGCCACGTGCTCTTCAACGTCTGCGCAGCCGAGAGGTAGCCTTCTCAGAGCTTCTTTTTTCCCTTGGATTGCCGAGCTGGGCTAAATGCCTGTGCGCTCGTTTAGCGCCTGAAGAGGTAACGGGCGATTTTTTGAGGTCAGAGCTGACAGCGCTGCCTGCATCACCACCGCCAATCCACCCCCTCGCTGCCCATCCCGGCTGAGCTCAGCCGAGACCCACGAGTACATCTCACCCCGCTGCGGGGAAAAAACAGTTCCTGGAGGGGAAGGAATCAATCAATCACTAGAAACGTGCTAGAAAGCGGTGGCCCAAGAGGAGCTGGAGTCTCTCGGGCGTCCCCGCGACACTTAGCCAGGGGATTTACGGGGCCCCTCGCAACCCAAGTGCCTAAGGGCTACGGAAGCATCTCTAGTGCCTTTTTTTCTGCTGACAGCACCGCACGAGGGAACGGTGGTTTCCCACCCGTGTGTAAAAATGCCGCGTGCCTCAAAAAAAAAAAAAAAAACCAAACCCCACAACGGTGGCCAGTTAGCTTAAGGACTGAGATGAGGCAACATCTTAAAAGTGCAAAGGCCAGCCCTACCCACCTACAGCTGTTTCACAGCAGAGCAGCGCCGGGCTGACAGCAATCCCTGGTCTCAAAAGAGGAGAGGGATTCAGAATGCATTTTTTTTTTTTTTTAGCGCCTTATAGCGCAAATAGCGTCTTTTGTTTTAACGTGTATCACAAAGCGTACGCCAGTTCCACCAGCCGCTGCGCAGCAAGGCAGAAACGAGCTCAAAAGGGGGTTGTAATTTTATTAAAGAGTCACGGGATTGCCTCTAAGCCCGCGGAAACGGCTGTTTGCATAGAGTCCCCCGCCCCAAGGTGTCTCTGCCCTAACTGAAGATGTGTTCCCCATCCCCAATCAGTAACAAGAGAGTTAACAATCAGGCCTTTCCCTGCACGGGACGGAGGGAGCTCTGAGCCAACGTCTCCAGCCATACATTTTGGGGGGAAAAAAAAAAATCCTCTCTTTCCGCTGGAAACCAAACGCTTCATCTCTCTAGACATTCTTAGCAGGAAGGAAGACGAGTGTGGAAATGAGGCCACTTGCCAAAGTTTGGCTGTTTCGGAGTTTGTTTCTAAAGCAAATTCACAACCATTCTGTCCTACTGTTAGAGCTTAAAGCCTGTAAATAGAGACTATGCCATCACTGCAAGAATTAAGAAAAAAGAAGAAAAAAAAAAGCAAAAGTAAAGCACTAATTTGTTTGGTTTAAATGTTGCTGTCACAGCTTTAATCACTGTATATTGCCAGCAAGTTTGTAGAGTTGCATTCTTAGCAGGTATTATTGATTATCGGTTTTTATTTGTGGGGAACAAACGTGGTTTCCCTCCTTTCTTTCTGATTTATATTTATATTTTGCTGAATTTGAGTGCTGAGTCTCCAGATTCCCCACTTTTTTTTTTTTGTTTGTTCGTTTGGCTTATTTAGACTTTGTTTTATGCTGGAGGTAAATATGCCCATATAAATAAATATATAAATACTGCTTTGTATCCAAGGACGGCTCCTCGCGCATTCCTCCCTTGCTATGAAATACCAACAGTCTTTCAGTTCAGTAGTTAGAAAACTGCTTCCCACAGGACAGAAGTATTGCTAATCAACAACGGTGGTGTTAATTAACGCGAGTTTCCAGACACATCCAATCAGGGTGAGAACATCCCCAGCCTCTGGCTGCTCCCTGCTCTGCACTGTGCTTTTCCACAGGTATCAAAAAGAGCTCTCGTCGCTCAGGGCCAGATCCGGAGGCATCCAAGAGCATCCGCAGAGGGAAAGCTTCCTTCCCAAGCAAGAAATCAGGGCTTTAAATCTCTAAGCTACCTGTTGAATTTCTTTGAAATCTAATTGCTTTGAAAGCTCTGCTATGAATTCAAAGCTACCTATAAAATTAGTTAAGCATGCTGTAAATGAACTCCTCTTTTAGAGACAAGGCAGTTAATTCACTATTTAACTGAAGGGCACATCCAGCTACAAGATGATTCTGTCCTGTACTTCTCAACCTCTCAACCATCAGCTTCACGAGGGGCCGCGAGCGCTGCCGAGGCACAAAGCTGCTGGCTCAGGATGAGAACTGGCCTTGCAGAAAGAGGGTGAGGGGACGCGATGGTACCGAAGGTCGAGGGATATAAAAGCAGGCTTAGGAAGAAGCAGGAAGCACTTATTTTCTAGAATCTAGCTGCGCTAGGGCACAAAGTGGCACTGAAACGCTTCTGGGCATACACAGCCGTGCATGTGCAAAATGTGAGGCTCGTCCCAAGGTATGCGGATCTTGTGCCGATATCAAACTGTTTTGGAAATGCCAGGTAAAAAAACCCCCAACTATCTAAAAGATAAACCACGAGTCCAAAGGCAGGTGCATCACGGAGCCAGTTTTATTCAGGTTTGGTTTGTTGTGCTGGCAGAAGTCACTTGACAGGAGCACGGTCCACACCTGATACGGGCTTTGTTGTTGAAGTATAAAAGAAATACAAAAAGAGGTTCTGCAGGGCTTCCCACCTAGAACCAAACAAGAGATGGAGGAGGTCAGTGAGACAACATTTCCCAGGGCTGGACTCTGCTGCTCCTAAAGCCACAGAGCAAAGGACAAGCCCCAGCACACACAATTCCCACCGCCTCAAACGGGGATGGACACCACTTCCGCCCACGGTTAAGCGCTGGGCACAGAAGCACCCTCCAGCTTAGTTACCCAAGGGCTCAGTGTAGCTGCGACGCGTAAGCCCAAACGCTGCCGCTGGGATGCCGAGGGCGCAGCCTTTTGCATATCCTAACTTTGTCCCTGAAGAAAGGCGGCTTTTGGAAAGCTCAGCCGTCACAGGGCCACATTTCCAAGACGCACCCCCCCATCCCAAAACATGCAGAGCGGTAAGGCCTCAGGGAGCTTACGGCCGTTGGGATGCACAGGGCGGTACCGGAGCTCCTCCGCCCGGGGCCTCAGACGTAGATACCGACCCACAGCAGCAGGAAGAGGACGCCGAAGCCCATGAAGAGTGAGGCCACCAGCGAGATCAACAGCTCCTTGTAGATGTCCCGCGTGTACTTGGTAGAAGTCACCTCGTAGCTGCAGCCCGGGGGTTAAGGGGATAACGGAGGCAGAGCGAGGTGAGGGGACCCCCCCCCCCGCCCGCTCCCCTACCCCCGCCTCCAGCCCCGGGGATACACGAAGAACCAGGCGGTGAAGAACATGCCGATGGCCAGCAGCACCACGGTGAGGTGCGGGAAGACGGCCGGGTTCACCGGGCTGGTGTATCTGCTCATCGCCTCCAGCTCCTGCGGGGACACGGCCAAGGTGAGCGGCACCGCTGGGAAACGGGACGGGGCTGGGCCGGGACCGGCTCCCGGCCCGAGTCCCGGATGCCAGTCGCGGCTCCCGGCCCCTGACCGCGGCCCCGGCCCTCACCATGTTGCCCAGGTCCCGGTTCCCGCTCCACTCCGACACGTCGCCTCCGCTCCCGCCGCTGCCCGCCCCTACCGGAAACGGAAGGGAGAGCTAGAGCGGGGCATGCCGGGATGGGTGGGCGGGGCGAGCGGGAGCCGCTCGCTATTGGCTGCGCCTGCTCCCGGCGGGCATTGCGGCGGAGCGCGGGAGCGGTGGCGGGATCCAGCTGCGGGGTAATGGCGGCTGGAGAGGCTGAGGGGGGCCCGGGGGGGATAATGGCGGCTGGAGAGGCTGAGGGGGGCCCGGGGGGGATAATGGCGGCTGGAGAGGCTGAGGGGGGTCCGGGAGGGGATAATGGCGGCTGGAGAGGCTGAGGGGGGCCCGGGGGGGATAATGGCGGCTGGAGAGGCTGAGGGGGGTCCGGGGGGGATAATGGCGGCTGGAGAGGCTGAGGGGGGCCCGGGAGGGGATAATGGCGGCTGGAGAGGCTGAGGGGGGTCCGGGAGGGGATAATGGCGGCTGGAGAGGCTGAGGGGGGCCCGGGGGGGGGGGGGATAATGGCGGCTGGAGAGGCTGAGGGGGGCCCGGGGGGGGGGGGATAATGGCGGCTGGAGAGGCTGAGGGGGGCCCGGGGGGGGTTAACGGCGGCTGGAGAGGCTGAGGGGGGCCCGGGGGGGGTTAACGGCGGCTGGAGAGGCTGAGGAGGGCCTGGGGAGGGGAATAATGGCGGCTGGGGAAGGTATCGGTGGCTGAGGCGGGCCTAGGGGGGAATAGTGGTGGCTGGGGGAGGCTGAGGCGAGAAGGGGGTGCATAATGGCGGCTGGGGCGGGTATCTGCGGGCCGGGAGAGGCCGCAGCGGAAAGGGAGGGTAACGGGGAGGCTGCGATGAGGAGAGGAGGATAATGGTGGGCCCGGAGGGAGGTCGGGAGAGACTGAGGTAGGAATAGAGGATTAATGGAAGAGGGGCAAGTAATGGCGTGCTTAAAGCAGGAAGAGGGGTTACTGGCAGGCCTGGGGAGGCTGTGGCCCGGAGAAGTAACGGTGGAGCTGGGAAACAGGGAGGTGGGAATGGGGGTGGGTAAGGCATGACAGGGAGAGGGGCTGAGGTAAGAAGAGGGGTAACAGTGGGCCTAGGCAGGGGGGATAATGGTACGCTGGGGAGGCTGAGGTGGGGGCGCAGTGGTGGGTAGGGGGATAATGGTGGGCTGAGGCCGCAGTCCATGGGGTACTGGTTTGCAGGGGAAGCAGCCACCTCCCTTTGGTCCCCCTGCTTGAGTGGTAGACCACCCCCACAGCCCAGCTGTTAACCCCTGGCTCCCCCCAGGACCGTGTGTATGTTTGTGCAGAGGCTGATCCCAGCATCTCCTTTTCTGTCCCTCAGGATGGGAATCCACGGCCTGGCCAAGCTTATTGCCGACGTGGCTCCCGGTGCCATCCGGGAGAATGACATCAAATCTTACTTCGGACGGAAGGTCGCTATAGATGCATCCATGAGCATCTACCAGTTCCTGATCGCCGTGCGGCAGGGAGCTGAAGTCCTTCAGAATGAGGAGGGCGAGACCACAAGCCACCTGATGGGCATGTTCTACCGGACCATCCGCATGGTGGAGAACGGCATCAAGCCGGTTTACGTCTTTGACGGCAAGCCCCCGCAGCTGAAATCGGGGGAGCTGGCAAAGCGGACTGAGCGGCGGGCTGAGGCCGAGAAACACCTGCAGGAGGCTCAGGAGGCTGGAGAGGAGAACAACATTGAGAAGTACAGCAAGAGGTTGGTCAAGGTGACCCAGCAGCACACTGATGAGTGCAAGAAGTTACTAACGCTGATGGGCATCCCCTACGTGGAGGCGCCGGGGGAGGCCGAAGCCAGCTGCGCTACCTTGGTGAAGGCTGGGAAGGTCTACGCAGCCGCCACGGAAGATATGGATTGCCTGACCTTCGGCAGTCCCGTACTGATGCGGCATCTTACTGCCAGCGAGACGAAGAAGCTGCCCATCCAGGAGTTCCACCTGAATCGCATTCTGCAGGATCTAGACCTGACCTGGGAACAGTTTGTGGATCTGTGTATCCTCCTGGGCTGCGACTACTGCGAGAGCATCCGCGGCATTGGGCCCAAGCGTGCCATCGAGCTCATCAAGGAGCACAAAACCATCGAGAAGATCGTTCAGCAGATAGACACCAAGAAGTACCCTCTGCCTGAGAACTGGTTGCACAAAGAGGCCCAGAAGCTCTTTCTAGAGCCTGATGTGGTCAACCCTGACGCTGTTGAGCTCAAGTGGACCGAGCCGAATGAAGAACAGCTCGTCCAATTCATGTGCGGAGAGAAACAGTTCAACGAAGAGCGGATCCGCAACGGGGTGAAAAGGCTGAGCAAAAGCCGTCAGGGCAGCACGCAGGGCCGGCTGGACGACTTCTTCAAGGTGACGGGCTCCATCACGTCAGCCAAGCGCAAAGAGCCGGAGACCAAGGGGTCAGTGAAGAAGAAAGCCAAGACCAACAATGCCACAAAGACCAAAAAAGGAAAATAGCCAGGCTGGCTGGCCACAAACCCCTGGGATTGGTTTTTTTTTTAATGCTCAACCAGGAATTTTAGGCTAATAACAAACGGTCGTCTTTCTGTCCTGCGTGTTAGTGCTAGGAAGGATGCTGCTAAAGTGCTTCCCAACAAAGGCTAGGTTAGTGAATCAGATAAACGTCTTCCTGCGCAGCAGTAGTAACGTGTGAGGAGAGCAGAGAGCTGGAAGCAGCGAGGGGGAGCTGGGGCCTGAGGACCCGGGGAGCTGCATTCAGCAGTTTAGCGGCAGAGTTCATTCGTTCAAGACATTTGCAGAGGAGGCCACAGGGATTGGAGGTGATACCCAGGCTGTGGAGATAAAGGGAGGTGCTGATCACAAACACTTTTTATTTTAAGAAATAAAAAGTTGAACAGCTAGACAGTGAACTGGGTACAAATGACAAAAAGATTTCTGTCTGACAATCCATCCAAAAAGAGGTAGGTGCAAGCAGCAGAGGCTGAAGGAGAAACCAGGAGGATGTGAATGGAAGGCAAGCTGGAATTGGGAAGGGGACTTGAAATAACGAGGGAAACTTCTCCCTGTAATGAGGATTGGGTATAGGTTCTTCCTTCCCTTACTGCAGTCGCTTTTCTTTGGTTGTAATCCCAATTCCAGCAAAGCTCTGCCCCGCTCTTAGTCCATAAACCGAGGATGAGCTGAGACTGCAGCTCTCCAAGCCTGAGTTTTGCTCCTAGGTTCTGTTTTATGTTTAAAAAAGGAAAAAAAAAAAAGTCAATAAACCTAGAATGGAAGCCTGTTCACTCCCTGATTTCACGAGGTATCCTTCCACGTTGTACACACAGAGACAGGTCCCAGGCTAAGAAGAAAAATGGTAGTGCCTCAGTTTTTTTCCCTTATTTTATTTTATTCTGTATTTTGCATAGTCTTGTCAAAGCAATGTGCTGAGTTTTGTTTTCGGAATAAAATTTCTACGCAAATACGATGTTTCTCATGCTCTGGAGGAGTGGTTTGAACCTTGTTGCTGAAGGCTACGCAGGTGAGGAAAAATCCCACTTCTAGAGGGAAACCTATTTGTAGGAACAGCCAACGAATCAAGCAGGGGCTTGAATACAGAAAATATGAGTTTTAATCCTGGTGTTGACAGTGGCTTTTTGGATGCTTTGTAGGCATCAAAGATCTTCAAAGATCTGTGGGTCAGCTTTCTCCCAGGTTCTAAAATAAGAAGTTGGGCTTGTTTCACAGGGGAATTCTATTCATGTTGCTAAATTAATCCTGATTTTTAAGGCACCTCAGGAATTTTCTTAACTGTAGTGTGAAGAACGGCAGCAGCACATGGAGCTTCTCACCTCGGGATGTCCTGCCTGGCCACAACTTGCCGTGCGTGTGGGAAGGGGCACCCGGAGCAGAGCACCCAAAACTTGCAAGTCTGCTGCTCTGATCTGGTTGTTCTCACAGGGTCTGGGCTTAACCTTAATCCCAAGCCTTGAACTGGAGATACTTTGGCACGACAAAGCCTGGATGCTTCGAACAAGGGCAGCTGTGGCCACTGTGCTTTGAGGTGGACATCTGTGTTTAGTGTAAGCAGCTTCTAAATGTATTTTATGATACACAGTAGACTATCTGCGTTTCAAATGATGACGATGCTAAACACATTTGAAAAGATAAGTATGTGCAGAAAGCTGTTGGTGAAAATGGATTGAAATACATTTTTCCTCTGATGTTGCTAAGATCCCTGTTACCTGGTGTTCACCTGGGAGTCAGAGGGGTTCAGACATTTTATCTACTCAATTTCATTACTTAATTATGCTATTATTTCATTTCAAAATGAAGTAAAGACAAAAAACTGGGATTGTGTTTTCTTGATGTGTATTCTCTTCAGTGTTTCAGTCCATAATTTGTCCTAACAGGAGCTTCTTAATTAAATATTCCTATTTTATCTGTGAACCCCTTCATTGTGAAAGGTGCAATGAAATGTTTTTGTGATGAGGGAATGAAAGGTCATTTTTTTTTTATATATATATATATATATATTTGGAAGAGTCAAGCAAATGCTTATAGCAAGGGAGTAACTAAGCAGCAGGAAAAAGAGACTGCAAACTTACTGCCTTCACCCCACCCCTGGTCTCCACAGCTGGTTGCAGAGTCCTCCAGCCTGCGCGCCTCTTGCTGAGCCGAACAGCGGTTAGTTTATCACGTCATTACAATGCCGAGAATAGCTCAGGGAATGAGACGAATGGTGAAACGTTTCTAGGGAAGTTTAACTGCCTTTTCACCTACCTTTCGGTTATTTAAAGGAACAATGTTAGGTTGCTGCCTACCATTTTGTCAAGGGATGCACACCAAAAGCAACCTTTAAATGAATATAATTGCCCTAACGAACCTCAGGTACAACCCGTTCCAAACCCTGGCCTCCCATTAAACATGACTTGCACACTCGTGGGGCTTCTTTCCCGCCTGTGCCTCAGCACAGATGAAAGTTTCTCCCTTTCCGCATCAGCGCTGAGCAGAGGAAGGTTAATGAGCTTCACGTGGTGGGGGCCGGGGCCCCAAGCCCAAACTTCTCCCAGACTCTTCTGAGAGTTTGTAATGATCCCCTCCGTGGCTGGCCTGAAGCTCTTTGCTTTCCCTCAGGGATCTTTAATCGATGAGGGTCAAAGCAGTAAATAAACGCAGAAGCTGTCCCCCTGCACGCGCCCTTTGGGACAGCATCGTCACCCACGCTGGTCAAAAGGCAGGTGCCACGCGCCGGTGGTTCTTGCTGCGCGTTACCTGGTCTCACTTCCAGTGTCCTATCCGCAAAGTGCCACCTCCCTCCTCTTGGGGCATCGGGGTAATCTGAAAACTGGAGGAAAACAACGTTTCTTCTTTCTGCCTTAGGACGATGCGTGCGTGTTGTCTGCGGATCACAGAAAGACGCAGCCGGATGCTGGCTAAGAACGACACAGGAAAGCGGGATTGTAGGCTCAGGCTTCAAACGTAGAGTAAGATTAAACCCCACAAGTTTACCGATTCAGGGAAAAGCTCCTTACCAGAATATACTTTAACTGTGTATTTTCCCTATGTCTGAATTTCCCGGCATTATCTTCAGGCTTTCCAAGTATGTGTCACCATCTTATTGTGATAAAACCTCCAAGAAAACATTTGAAAAGCTGCCCTTCTGCCCTGGACGTAGGTAAACTGAACAGGGAAGGCAGCTGGGAGACGAGAGCAGCACTGCGCTCTGCAGCGGCGCAGAAAGACCCGTAGCCTGGGAGTGTTAGGCAGGGCTCAGCCCGGGAGGAAACCTTCCTTGCTTTTTCCTCCAGGAAGAATAAAAACGCGCTGCAGAGCCTACAGCAACCTTCTGGCCACGCTGCAATATTAGTCTTCATTTGCAGACGGCGAGAGCTTGGTCCCAGCGGTAGGGTTGGGTGGATTCGTTACAGATTTTTGTATATGAGGATGTTTGGGTTCTCAAAATAATATTCACTGAGTGGAAGGGAAAAAGCAGCTGCAGCCAAAACCTGGAAATATCCTCCCAGCTATTCTGGTACATTGGAACCTCATAAATATTTGTAAAGTGAAAACTGTCTGTTACAGAAATAAAAGTAAGAATCTGGTTTTGTAGCAGGCAAGTGGAGCGCGGCGATGCCTCTCAAACGTGAGCGAACCGCCCTGATGGGAAGCGCTAAAACCGAGACCGAAGATTAAGTACCACGTTCCCTGCTCACCTGGGGCCTGAGCAGAACTGCCAGGCGTCACCCGCGCATCCTTCCCCGCTCCAGGACGGCGTGCTGCAAGAGGAACACCAGCCCGCTCTGGTTCGGTACGTCCAAAAAAAGGTCTTTAAAAAAAAAAAACAAACCAGGAGGCGGCTGAGCATTTGGTCCTGATATTGCAGAGAAACAGTTTATGCTCTCCCCCTGCTGCTGAAGGGGGGGGAATTGCAGGGATGATCCATGTGGAAGAGGTTTTAGTAATGTGGTGGCACACAGGTTTGCTTCGTGTAGCTCAGATTAAAGTCCTCTTTCCCTGCTGTTTATCTCAGGTCCCACTCCATCACCTGCCTGCCTTGTAGTTCATTCTTATTTTCACTACCAGGTCTTTTTTTTTTTTTTTTAAACCTTACATTTTTCTGTTCTAAACAAATATTTCCACCGCTTTTTATTGGTGTTATATTTAATTAATACCAGTAGCACCATTTATGCCAGAAGCAGGTAATTAAGGCGTATGAAGGATTCCTAACATCTGCTAAAAAGGGTGAGTAACTGGGACTGAAGGGGCTTGATTAGGAAAAAATACTGCGTGCAAGGTGTTGTGTGGTTTGAAAATGAAGGCACCAGTTTTCTTTCTGCTATATGGAGCCTTCTGATAAGCGATTATTATTTTTTTTCCTCCTAAATTTCCATGAATACAGCTAACAGCTTTTTGTTCCATCTATAACCCACTACGTCCAACTCATTTCTTAGTCTCACAATTGCAAAGAGCAGCCTGAAAATGCCTTCCTTCCCTACCTTGAGTAGAGAAAAAATTAAAACAACCCCTTATATCTGCTCCAGCTCAATCAAATGTAATAAATCCCTGTTTTGCCATGATTTGCTGTGCTGGGGGGGAGATATTTCCTTCTGTGCAGGAACCTGACCAGGAGTATGGACAGAAATGTGGCAGCTCAGCCTGTTCTTGTTATCCGGCACGGGATTTTCTGTCCCAGGCTGCCGAGGGACCCTCCCAAGTCTCTGGCAGGTCACTTGCCGAGTTGGTTTGGCGGCTGGGGATCCAGCAAAGCTGATCCGAGGGGGCACCGGCGCATTCGGGGCTCCCAGGGTCGTCCTCACTCAGGCGTATTCAGGCTTCTCATGGGGAAAGTTAAATCCCTTCCCCTTTTCTGCCTCCTGTTCTAAAGAAATGAGAGGAAGTTTGCAAATTCTTTGCCCCTTCTCCAGTTTTAAATAATTCAGTATTTTTTGTGGGTTTTTTTTTCTTCAAAAAAACCCCTAATTTTTTTAATCCAGCCTCGTGATTAAAGAGAATAAGGACAAAATACCATTTCTGAAAGGTTTGGAATGAGTTGCTCTGCCTGGGAGGATTTGCCGAGCACCTAAGCGCAGTTAGATGGTATCTCCAGTACCAAAGCTTTGCACTTTTAATGAAGGGTCTAAGAAAGCGCTTGCTGATAGCGGCGCCACGTGCTGCCGTTGCTCTTTCTCGCTTCGCTCCGTTTCTCCTCCTTCCAGCAGGCACACTGGTGACATGGCTCAAGGCAATCGCACCGTGGTGACCCACTTCATCCTCCTAGGACTGACGAGCGAGCCTAAGCTGCAGGCTCTTCTCTTCGTAATCTTCTTAATGATTTATCTCGTCACCCTGATGGGCAATCTCGGGCTGCTGACATTGATCAAGACAAGCCCCCGGCTGCACACTCCCATGTACTTCTTCCTCTGCAATCTGTCTGTTGTTGATCTTTGCTACTCCTCCGTCTTTTCTCCAAAGCTGCTTATTGGCTTCTTGGTGGAAAAGAAAACCATTTCTTACGCCGCCTGCTTTGCCCAGCATTTCTTCTTCCTTATGTTTGTGACCACAGAGGTGTTCTTGCTGGCTGTGATGGCATACGACCGCTACGTAGCCATTTGCAAGCCGCTGCTCTACGCTGTCTCCATGCCCAAGAGCGTCTGCGTTCAGCTGGTGGCCGGGTCGTACGTTGGGGGGATTCTGAACTCACTCATCCAAACGTGTTGCTTGCTGCCGTTGCCTTTTTGCGGACCCAGTGTCATCAACCATTACTTCTGCGACACTAACCCTCTGCTGAAGCTCACCTGCTCTGACGACCACCTCAATGAGCTTTTGCTTGTCACCTTCAACGGCACCATTTCCATGTCCGTGCTCTTCATCATCATCATCTCCTACGCGTACATCCTCTTCTCCATCCTGAGGATTAGGTCCACCGAAGGAAGGCACAAAGCCTTCTCCACCTGTGCCTCCCACCTCCTGACCGTTACCTTGTTCTACGTCCCCGCGGGGCTGAGCCACATGCAACCAGGCTCCAAGTACTCACTGGAGATGGAGAAAGTCACCGCCGTGTTTTACACTCTCATCGTCCCTATGCTCAACCCTCTGATCTACAGCTTGAGGAACAAGGAGGTCAAGGACGCGCTTAGAAAAACCACGGCAAATAACATTTGTGCGAGTTGCCTGCTGACCAAACTGACCCCAGTCGGTTGATAAAACTCCTGCTGCTTCTCGTTTTGAACAGTCTTAGGTCAGCCGTCGGGAGGGCTAAGGAACCATGTGTATTTACAGGAGCAGGTACAGCAAGTTTTAAGCATGCTTTAAAATCTGCAGGCACTCAACATTACCCAACGTCCTGTCATTACGGGCCTCTGATAAACTTTTCCTTGTCATCTTTTGTGGGAAATTATCCAATATCGTAGGAGGTGGTAAAAATAAGCTCGTAAGGGATTTCTCTCTTAAGCTTAGCTTCTTCAGAAGTTGCACTGATTCAAGCAGCGATTCCTCCAGAGGCAAGTTCAAGGAGGACTGGAGGTTTTTGGGGAAGTATATAAAAACCCACCACCTCACTTCAGGCCAACTACAAGGAGGGGAAAAAAAAAAAAAATACAAATCTCATTTGCTTCCAGGGGAATGTGCCATGGCAAGGAAGGGAGGGGAGATGGAGAGCCCTGAGCTGGCAGAGTATGAGAGCTGTGATCTGACATCAGGAAGATGCTAAATCATGGAGGGACCAGAACGTCCCAGCCTGGAGGCAGCATAGCTGCGTCTGTGCTGAAAAACCTCCGCTGCTTTGCCTCCTGACCCGGAGGGGACCCCCACCCGAGCAGCCGGGGTGTCCTGCTGAACTCCCAGGCACTCTCAGCCCTGGGGTTTGCCCGTCCAGCTCTGGTTTGTCTCTGCCTGTACCCGGCAGCGTAGCAGCGCTCCCAGCCACCCGCCTGGATCTCATCCTACACCTCGCTTCCTACAGCCGCGAGGCGCCTAGCTCAGCCAAACAAGCCTGTTCTGTGGGAGAGACCTGCATCTCACATCTGTTTCAGGAGGAGAAGCAGCAGCTGGGAGTGGTATTCCCCCCTGTTGGCAAGGAGTTCTTGTTGTGGCACGGTTGTAAATGATATTTGCTCCCCAAGACAGCCGTGTAGCTGAGAAGGTACCACCGAGGGATGCTGCAGAATCTCATGGTCTCCAAAGCAGAGACAACTGACTGCAACCTGTTAGAGACCTTGAGCAGTAAGGGCTGGGAGGCTGGGTCCCCGTAGAGAGAACTGTCATTTAATGTTAATTTGCACATGACTGCATCCAAGTTAGTCCAGACATTGGTTTTTTTCATAGCTAAAGATAAATACTCGTAGCACAATTTCTTTTAGATGACCATAGAAATCGTGACCTAAGCACACCCGCTGTGTTATTATACCAATAATCCAAACTTTTTTTTTTGTTCAGATGTAAGAGTCAAATTGTGGATACCCAATGTAGAGTAAAATAAAACCCCCCTGGAGCACAAAGCCGAGCAGAGTTCATTTTTCTTAAGAGGCAGACACAGAAAAAGGTGAGGGGGAGATCTTTATAACACCTACCTTCCATAAGAGCCTGCTTTATCCACAGCTTGGACACTAGAGGGTCTTGTCTCACGTCATTTGTGCTATTTGCACAACGCAACACGGCTCAGGGAGCAGCGAGGACCAGTTACTCCTAAGGGAAGGCAGACTGGGAGCTGAAGGAGGCCGTGACGTGGGGCATGGTCCCACAGCGCCCGAGCTCAGCAGCAGCTTCCATCGATAGCCCAGGGGAAACCGAGGGCCAAATTCAAGCCAGGGAAACTGAAGAATGGACCAGGACCAGACCAAGCACAACTCTGAAAGTGGTTAAAGACCCAGGGCTGAGCTTAAATAGTGCCCTGAGCCCTGGGCAGAGGGTGTGGGTGGAGGTCCCAGGTGATGCTGGCCATGGCAATTACCACGGTAATGTCACAGGGAGAAGAGATCTGGGTTTTTCCCCACCCAGTGCCCTAAACACAGCTGCAGCACCGCATCCAGCCTTCCCTGATGTATCCCTGTGCGCAGGGGATGGAAGGACGCAGCAGAAAGGAGCGATGGTTTCCTTTGCTGTGTGTTAACGATTCTTGTCCCTCCTCCTGAGTTATATAGAACAAGGCACTTCAGATGTCATGTTTCTCAGGGAAATTGTCCAAACGCCTCTACTTTTCATGAAAACTCCATCAGAAACTTTGATTAAAAGCTTTATAGCATTTCACTTCACGCCAGCTTAAAGCTGGTTTTAACCGGTTGCCATTGCAGTCATTCATTATTCATTAGAGATCTTTTAGGAAAACCACGGTTTACAAAGCTGCTTATTTTAAAATATAAAATTTATTCACTTTGTTGTTATGTAAGCTACATGTTCTTCCAGAAATTGTATAGTTCATTAAACATAAAAGGTGTGTCTCGATTAAATGTTAAAAATTCTTTGTCTACTGTTTTCAGTTGGACAGTAGAGCATCTTCCACCTCAGCCGTGCGATGACCTGGAGTCATAACTCAGTCCAATTGCCACACAAAGCATGGACCTATTACTGATCATCCAACAAGGAAAAGATCAGTAGGTGTAAAGACAACGCGTCCCAGAAAGATTTTGGTTGGGACACACTTCTGGCAACGTGCTAACGGATGTGTGCCCACGACAAGGCGTTAGCTCCGGGTCCCCGGAGCCAACGCCGCGGCTTTGTCCTTGCTGATGGTTCTTCTACAAATTGGCCAGAAACTGCATCTGAGGTCACAGCTGGACCTTCACCTGGATGGTGACATTCCACCCTGCTATCGCCGGGTCACTTTTACATTGGGTAAACGTACCCATCGTGGCAGGATCGCCTCCAGCAGTATCCTGCAAACCTCCTTAGCCCCTTCTTCTGCAGACAACTGCTATTGGCCGCTTGCAGCCTTTACGAAAGGCACCTCGCTGATGCCTGTCTCAGCAAAACCTTTGTAAGAGCAGATTTAATAACGCTCCTAGAAAAATTCAGAGGGTCTGGGCCACTTTGCAGCTCTCCGTATATCAGACTTTAACAGATCCTCAGTTCTTCAAGCTCATTTGGGAAAAAAGATTATCAGGAAGGCCATGGAAATATTAGCAATTGTTTGCCTGCGATTTGAGCATCCTTTTTGTGGGCAATGTTTTCATTTCACACAAATTAGGCACGAATCATCGTGGCACTGTTTCAGTTTTGCTAGGGAAGCATGGACAATTATTTTGATTAATTATTGAAGGCTTAACGCCACAATTAAAACAAACTGAAGTCGTTTGAAGCGAATGATTCGTTATGCTCGTTCTCCGTACCCTGTACGTGCTGTGCGATCTCCTTATCTGTAAGCAGACCAATAATGACCAATAATGCACATATTCCTCCGTTACCTCCCACGTACCGAAGAGCTGCAAATGCGCTTTTTTTCAAAGCCTGGCTAGATGCGGCACCAGCTTTCTCACCCACAGCCTCCTCAGGGCCCCCTTCACCTCCTTGTTCCTCAGGCTGTAGATGAGGGGGTTGAGGGCGGGGGTCAGGACGGTGTAGCACGCTGAAACCAGCTTTGCCTGATCCTGCGAGCACGCCTTGCCAACCTGGATGTAGGCGAGCGTCCCCGGCGTGTAGAAGATGGTGATGGCAGCCAGGTGGGACGTGCAGGTAGAGTAAGCTTTAAGCCTCCTCCCGGCCAAAGGGATCTGCAGGATGGTGTGGAGGATGTAGGTGTAGGAAACCAAGATCATCAGGACAGAGCCCACGGTGTTAAGCCCAGCGTGGGAAACCTGCAAGATCTCGTTTGCACGGGTGTCGGAGCAGGAGAGCTGCAGGAGGGTGGGCAGCTCGCAGAAGAAGTGGTTGATGCTCCTGGCTCGGCAGAAGGACAACCTCCCCGCCAGGACGGTGTGCACCAGGGAGGTGAGGAAGCCCGTGGTGTACACCAGCACCATCACGCCGTAGCAATGCGCCCTGGACATGATGGTGGCGTAAAACAGCGGCTTGCACACAGCCGTGTATCGGTCATAAGCCATCACCCCCAGGAGGAAGCACTCACAGATGATCAGAGCAAGGAGAAAATATATTTGGGCAAAGCAACCCAAAAAAGAGATGTGGCTTCTCCCCAGCAGGAAGGTCTCCAGTGCTTTTGGGACGATAGCAGAGGAAAGGCAAAAATCTATGAAAGATAAGTGGTTCAGGAAGAAATACATGGGGGTGTGCAGCTGGGGGTCGGCGTTGATTAGCAGGATCATCATCAGGTTCCCCAGCACCATTAAAATGTACAGGGATAAGAAAATTATGAATATGGTGGTTTGTAGCTCTGGGGCATCAGAGAAACCCGAGAGGATGAAGCCGGACAAAACAGTGAGGTTTTCTCCATCCATCATCTTTCTATAAGATGAATTTGCACAGAAATAAAATGAATCACTGAAATAAATCCCTAAGAGAGAAATACTGTGGAAACATCGGAGTTTAATCCATAAAGTAAATGCAATGGAAAATGCTGTATTTTTCAGAAAAAAATGCAAGGCAACGCTATTTCTGCCTTTAGCCCAAGCTTCAAAAGCAAAGAGGCGAAGGGGCTAATTACACACTCAGATATTAAAGGAGAATAATTTTGCCATTATTTATATGCATTGTACTAATGATATGCTAAGAAATATCAAAATGTTTATTCAAGTGTAAAAACTCAAATAAACACATTCCAAAATGTGGAAAACAGAAAAGATTCGGATTCTCACCATTGATTTCTGGAAATTTTAAGGATTTGTTTTGTTTTGTTTTGTTTTCAGACTGGGTCAGCGCTCTTCTGTGGCCTCATTAGTTCTGTTGCAGCCTTTTCATCACGAAACAAAGCTGTGCCCTTGATTTTTATTATTTTTTTAAAAAAATTTCTAAATTTACCTGCTTTAGAAGAAAAACGCCTGCATGTGTTGGGCCAGGGGTGGAGTGGAGTGATTGCAGTGAGCTGTCTATCACCAACTCGAATATCCACCTAATGGTTTTAAAATATATCATATACAAACCACGATTTTTAAAGCTTCAGCTTGGATATTCCCATCTCCCACACCCAGCCCCCCTGCAGATGAAGTCTCTGAAGGAAGATCTAGCTACAGATGTCTACCTCCCAGCTAAAATATCCCTTGATCAGCTGTAGCTGGGGGTCAGGTGCGTAGTTTTTTGGGGGTTTTTTTTTGTTGTTGTTGTTGTTTTTTCAAGCGAATCTCCTAGCCCCTGCTAGGGCACTTGGGTTCACGCCGTGGATGCTCTTGGAGAGCACGGATGGGCTTCCTTTAGCTGCAGCTGCACCAATACATCCCGGCCACGAAACAACATCCACTGCCCCAGAAGAAGCTGAATTAATAAAAATACAGAAGGCTGAAGTGAGTGCAGCGGGGAATTAAGTCCCAGCGCCACTCGTTTTACTCTACCGACCTCAGATCTTCTTGGTCAACGTTGCTTGGTAATGGAGATGTACTTGTAGCTCCATCCGGATGACGGGTACCCTTGAAGCATACATTTCTCTCTGGTGACAATAATTTTGTCACTGGGATTAAAGGGGTTGTGCCCTAGAGGTGCACGTTTCCATCCCACAGAGGAAACCTGTGGTCACCAGCTCACGTGTGAACTTCCAGCCCTGGAGAGGACAATCGTATCTTAAACAGCTTCAGGGTTAAGAACATGCTAAATATTTAAAAAAAAATAAATAAATTATTTTAAATAACAAAAATATTTAAAATCTTGCCAAGTACTTCTGAGCATGAGCCCGTGCCGCAGGACTTCACAGAGCAGGAACTTTTATTGTGAATTTTCTTCTCATCTGAACAGGAACGCAGGAAGCTGGCTGCTGTTCAGCCATACGAACAAAACGAAAGTATTAGTTAGGCTTTTTTTTTTGGGGGGGGGGGCTTGCCAATTGATCATTTGAATGCAGAAATTTAAAAAAAAAAATTACTACTGTAACATGAAATTAAAAAAAAATAAAAAAATCTGTTCCTTGTAACTTATTGTAACCAAATCCAGCAGCCACAAAAAGGGACCGGTGCACGTTTTTCGGGTGTTGATTAATACCAACATATTTTTTTTTTTTTGCCATACGACGTATACAAAGAGCTGAAGAGACAAACCGGTCGAGTCAGAGGGGAAGCGAAACATCGTGCGATGCGTTACGGGCTAAGGGACAACAGAGCAGCGAAGCACCGGGCTGAGTCTTCTGGTACCGCCGGCACTTAAGAGCCAGGCAGCCCGGCAAGGGCCACCCAGCTGGAAACATCAAACCCTCTCTTACCTGCTTGCTTCAAAGGCAAGGCGCTGGCCGACGCGGTGCCTGCAGCTCCTTGGGAAGCCCATCCGATGGGTGGGAGCCGTGGGAGATGCTCGGGAGCGGATTGCCCAGGCTGGCCGGCCAGGTGGGTTTTATGCCGGCTGAAGCGTTACCGCAGATGTTTGTGCAAGCCGCTCTCCCCCAGGACCCTCCTCCAGCTGGTAATTATTTTGCCCCGCTCAGCAAAAGCCCCTTTCAATTCCCCGCCTCCCCGAAACCTTTCTGGCTGCACCGACACCTCCGGACCAGCTCTGCTATAGGGACCTGCCCGAGCTGCCCGTGCCACCACCTGGTCTTGCAGAAAGACAAGTCTGAGGCAGTTTGCTCTTTATTTATCCAACTAGCGCAACCTTCTGTATTATTTAAAAAAAAAAAAAAAAAAGAAGCCCTTTACTACCAACAAAGAGATCTGATTGATGAGCTAACGTTGCGTTGAAGGATGTTGAAAACAAACCTAACGGAGCAGCCGGTCCGTGAATGGTTTGAGCGTGGCCATGAGGAATCCTCCCCAGCAGATATATTTATTTCCATACGCTTCACTGGTGTCTGCACAGCGCGCTCGGTGTACGCTCGAAAGCATCACACAGAATTAACTCAGATTTATTTTTTTTTTTTTTTTCTGATGGACCCCGAGTGCCGATGTTTCCTGAAAGCTTCTGCTAGAGGAAGAGATGTTATAAAACCCTTATTACAAATATTAAATGTTAACTTTGTCCCAGACATTTAGAAAACACAAAGGATGGGGCAGATGGAAGAGTATACCAAGCCATGAAGGAGTGGGGAAACAAGGTGGGAAAGTATTTCGATGGCTTTAGATATTTTTAACGTAGGTTTGTTTTTCTGCTGGAAGGCACCAGACTATTTGTCCTGGAGATGCACTGGAGGTGGAGTAGAAAAGGATTTCTCCGTGTTTTTTAATTTCTTTCTTCCCCATTCAGTACTGGGCTAAACCCAAGGCTTGTGAAATGGGGAAAGCAAAATAATGCAGGGGAAAAAAATAACCCTCGCTCAATTTTAGGACAAAAAAAAAAAAAAAGAGACTTCAAAGATTATTTAAAAAAAAATAGATGGAAAGCAAAATAATCCACTAAGGATACCTGCTTGGGTAGGGTGTGTGTCTGCAGGGTGAATAACGGAGCTTGAAATCCCAGATCCAGACAGCTCAGTACTGCACTTGCTCCATCTCCATCGTAAGGTGACCCCAGAACCACCAGCACCTTGGCTGATCAGGGCAAAGGAAGACCTAAAAAATCCTCCTTCCCACCACCACTCCGTCCCTTTACACGCCTAGTTAAATTCACGGCAGAGCAGAGGCTGAAATACGATTTGTCCCCATTTACCATGAATACGTCGATGACCGTCACAGCGTTATTTCACGCAACCTCACATCATGGCCTAGACCTAAAACTCCTGGACAATTCAGTTAACGTCCTCCTAATAGCAGGAACATCACCTGAGGACATTCATTAACATAAAACATGAGAGATCGGACACTGGCGGGTTTGACGTTGGCAGGGCAAAGCCACCACCTGCATTCTCCCTTTTGTTCTCTGAAGCCTGAAATTAAGTTGATTTTGGTTTTTTAATAATAATATTTAAATAATAAAGAATATTTACGTTAAGTCACATTTAACTAACATTTACTTTGGAGATAACTTTGTGCCCAACACATGGTCACTGTCAGGTCTCAGGCTACGGCCGGGGAAAGTCCTATCCTTCCTAGCGCAGCACATAGCCTTGATTCAAGGAGAAACGTGTTTTCCAGGTGTCCTGCTCCCAGGTGCATTTAGTCCCTGCTTCTTGAAGGTGCAATATCTAACCCTCCTCACCTCGGCAGGGTAGCCCTCTCCATTCAGCTGACCAGGAACCATGGATGGACAAGGAGGAGAGAACTCTACTTTTTACTTTCCTCATGGCGTTCTTCATATCTGTGTTTCTCAGGCTGTAGGTGAGCGGGTTCAGCATGGGAACTGCAACAGAATACAGCACGGAGACCACCTTGTCGTGCGCCAAGGAGTGTCTGGAGCTGGGGTGCAGGTACATGAAGAGGGAGCTGCCGTAGTACAAAGCGATGGAGACCAAGTGAGATGCACAAGTGGAGAAGGCTTTGTGCCAACCGGCCGTGGAGCGCATCTGCAAGATGGTGGAGAGGACCAACAAGTAGGAGATGAGGATGAAGACTGTGGTGCTTAGCACGTTGAACCCCACCACGGCAGAAACTGTCGCCTCGTTGACATGGGTGTCAGAGCAGGAGAGGGCTAGCAGCGGTGGTCCATCACAGAAGAAATGATTGATCCTCTTGGACCGGCAGAATGGGACACGAAATATGGAAACCGTGTGTATGGTGGAGCTGATCACGCCGGCTAAGTAGGCACCAGCCAACATCCCAACGCAAAGCCTCTGGGACATGACCACAGAGTAGAGCAGGGGGTTACAAATGGCATTGTAGCGATCATAAGCCATGGCAGCCAGCACGTAGCACTCGGCGGTGGCACAGGTCGCAAAGGAGAAGAGCTGAGTGGCACACCTAACGAAGGAAATTACCTTCTTCTCCACTAAAAAATTCAGCAAGGTTTGAGGGATGATGGTGGAGGAGTAGCAGACATCCAGGAGAGACAAGTGGCTTAGGAAGAAGTACATGGGGGTGTGTAGGCACGGATCGAGTCTGATTAATATAATTACTCCCAGATTTCCTATTAGAGTGACCACGTAGATGACAAGGAATAAGACAAAGCATATCACCTGCAGGTCATCTCGGTTTGTGAAGCCCAGGAGAATAAACTCGGATGCAAATGTGTAATTATCTTCAACCATATTGAACAGATAAGCAGTTCAGCTGCTTTATGTTTTTCAGATGGAAATGCTTAATATCATCTGTCAATAATGTTAAAAATGTCCATTTTTGTCTATCAGGCAGTTACACCGCTTTAAGTCAATATAAGGTAGATTCTCTTTGAGAGAGGAAAACCTCAAGGTCCCGAGGCCAATCTCCCCGTTCAGCCTTAGACAAGCGCATACACCACCAGCAACACGCTTGGAAGTGGGTGGATATTTTAAGACGAGGAAGGAGGGCAGCACCATGCCAGAATAAAGCGTAATTAAATTGCAGGGCTTTCTCATAGTTCCTCTCAAGCCATTGACACACGGAAGTCCATGGTTTTCACAATAACTCCTGGGAAAATGAAATTATTTCTCATCTTTTGAGTGCTCCCAGTCCAGTGTGGGTACGTGAGGAATAAATATCTGTTCCCTGTGTCCCAGGAAGGCCTCTTGTAGGGGAAAGCACCTGAAAATGTGACTTTCCTTAGTTTTTCCTCGTGTAGGATGGTGCAGTAACGAGAGCCAGGATTTGTCTCGCCTCACTTTGCTTTAGACACGATGCCTAACTTGGAGATAAAAGATGAATTCAGACTTGCTCTCTCTGCTCAGCAGGGAGAAATCAGCAGCCCCTAAAATCACACTCTACGACAGATAGAATAAATAAACATTGATTTTTTTTCCCGGATAACATTAATCATCGCTTGACAGAGTTACACCAGAGAGCAGCGCAGGAGTGCGTGCTGCCTGACAAACAGATCCACGCTTAAAAGTCATAATTATTTGATGACCCTTTGCTGAAGGGGTGAGGTTCACCTCCCGATCCAGACATCTCATTTCAGATGTCCTGTGAGCAACACGTCTGGTGTCCTGGAGTTATTAACGGGAATTTAGAGCTGCTTTTCACTGCCCACGTAGAGATGCCGGAGGCGAAGCAGCGTCTGAGACATCTGTGTGGCGCTGGAAGATGGGTTACAAATAATGAAAATTGAACTGTTTGGGTCTGGAGCTGAATCCTCCCCCAGAGGCACCATCCACCTGCCCAGATGCAGCCATCTACTGCCATTGGAGAATTGACCTGAATTTCACAATTAACAAAGGCTCACCCTTCCTTTTTCTTACTTGACAAGCCAACTGCTTTGTGTGGAGCGATCCAAGGTGTAGCTATGACCAGGATATACACCAGGAGATGTACGAGGCTTGTGCCATGCACCATAGCTGCCCGCTAGGAACCACATCTCCCTGCAGCTTGAAGACACTGCCTGGAAAGGTGATAAATTAAATAAAAAAAAACCCCATACCTTGCTGTCTTGGAGTAGATATTATTCATGCTGACGGCCAGGTGGTTGGTCCACGCTCTGCTAAATAACTGCTAGCAAAGCCCCAAATATTTATCCTTGTCCTCCTGGGGAAAGGAACTTCATTTGCGACACCTGCTTTCCTACTCAAATTCTGCAAGATCTTGCATCTCTTGGGCAAGCCAGTACAAGCCCTTCCAACAAGCAGCCTGTCGTTAGTGTTTCCCGAGATTTAACTCATGACGTTATGGATAGAAGAAAGACCAGCCGTTGCCAAGACCCTACAGCCCACCAAAGCCTTGCAGTGTGTCCTCCTGGTTAGAGAGCCATTAGCCTGCTCTCATGGTGGACGTCATCCTCAAAATCTCGGTGTGGGAACAAGGGGATGGTGCCAGATCTATAGAGATAAAAGGCACTCTTCGGCTAGATGGTGTTTTAAGACTCTTACAGCCCAAACTATCTAGCGAATGCAGAAAAGCCTCGTCAATGGGATGGTTTAAAACGTGAAGCAAAAGCACCCTGTGCTTACACCTCCACCATCCCTCTGGTATCTCAGGGCACAAGTCCTGGGGATCCTGCAGACGAAGCGGGATTTTTCCCAGCGGGGATGTCTTCTGCTCTTCTCTCAGGTCCGATCAAAGCGATTTTTATACTCACAGCCGCTCCCCACTCCAGCTGGAGAGGTCTGCCGTGTCTTCTCCCACACAACATCTACCCATGCTTCCAGAGCTTTGCCCTTCGCCGTACTCACAGAGCCGGGGGTAAAACAAGTCGGGGAATAACGTCTTGACCTCCGTGGAGCTGTCAGACCGAGCGAGGGTCAGCCCCTGCCAAGCCCAGAGGGGTCCTGAGACCCTCCACTGCCACGTCAAGATGTAGCCAACGGGGTTTTAAAATGAATGACACCAGAAGGTGTTATTTGAACAATACCGGCTCAAAAATGTTGCCTTTGATAGTTTCATACATCCTAAAAACAAACAAACAAACAAACAAACAAACAACTCCCAGGTATTTTATCACAATATCTGTGTTCAAAAACCTCTTATTTTTTTTCCACAGAGTGGCTCTTCTTGGAAGCGTTCAACCCTCGGAGCAGACTGCACATGACGAGCATCCAGCACTCCCTTTTTTCAGTTTTTGTTGATGTTTAGAATGGGGAAAAGAAAAAAAAAGCCTTATTTTTTCATTTTTATGTATCTGCCTTTATTTTCCAATCAGAAACTCTTCCCATACTTTTTCTCCCAAAGATGAGAGAGGGCTGCACCGGCTGCAGTTCCTTCCAGGAAAGGATAAAAGCCACCTCTTCATCTGCTCCAAAAAATAATTATTAAAAAAAAAAATAGTATGGAATTACCCTGGTTTTATCCACCTAGCACTCAGCGTTTCACAGCCAAGGGTGGGTTTCTTCCCCGTGATGGTGACCAGGATGAATCCACCACGCTCACCCAGGAACCGAGGAATTATATAGGCAGCCTCATCCATTTAATTCAGCATCCAGGAGCACTGGGGCATCTCACCTGGGATTATTTAGGTAGTGATGGACACGATTTACGTAAGTCAACAACAAAAAAATTCAATTCTTCGCCTGCATGGGATAAAAGTTTGGATCTCTCCGTATATTTTCATTTGCCTCTATTGTAAAATCTGGGATAGCTTTGTCAGGAGTGAAGCTGGGCTGTAGGGACCCGTTCTGAGACTGGATCTGTAGATCTATAGGAAACAACTGATGTTGGAGGTAATCATTTAAAATACCAGGAATTATCAAGTTGTGGATTAGCCCAGACTATTTAAAAGAAAAATGATTAAGGCAAAGTGAATTTGATAATCTAGATTTCATACAGCCTGAAGCCTAATACAAGAAATATTTTTCCTAATACAAGAACTGCATTAGGAAAAAAAAAAAATTAAAAAGTGAGGTTTAAAGCATCATTTCTAAACGCGAGGGGACCTTGGCCAGAAGCTTGTCCAAACATCCGACAGAGCCTGTTCGTTTTTAACAGGCTCGGGAGCTCAGCCGGTGCTGAGAAAAGAAATTATCTAAACAGGATCGGCCAACTCCAGAGGCGAGACGACGGTCTTGTTTTATTTATACGCTATTTCTCGGTTTCCTGAACACGGACGAGCCACTTTGCTACCCAAGACTTACAAGCACTTTAAAAAAAAAAAAAAAAAAAGAAGTTTTTATTGAAAATAAAAAGGAGCGGCTATTTCCAACATTGCCCAATAGATGGTGACGATGTATAAGAAATCCCGAGCAGCATTTTTCCAGCCACTTATTTAGCACCCCCCCCCTCGGGCACTCCCTTTCGATACCCGAAAGGCTGATATGGCCATTTTGCATCTTTCGGGGTAGACAACAGAGCACCATGGTACATAGAAGGGAACAAAAAAAAAAAAAGTAGTTGTTCACATATAAACAGGCGTGGGGTTTGTTCAGGAGGAGAGGAAATGTGACTTTTGAGAAGGAAAGGGGCATCTTAAGAACAGCTGTATTGGTACACTTGGCGTGCCTTGCCGTCAACAGGAAGAGTCAGCTTCGGGCTGGTAACTTTAGTATCAAGAAATAATAATAATAATAATAATAATAATAATAATAACAACAACAACAACAACAACAACAACAACAACAACGTATAATAACAATAAAGTACAACAATAAAGTACAACAATAAAGTACAACAATAAAGTACAACAATAATAAAGTATAATAATTATAATAATAAAATATACACATATATAACTATATAATGCTTATATTTATTATTATCGTTATTACTAAAAAAAAAAGAAGTTCTAGGTGCCGACCAGGGTGACAGCAGTGTTTGGGTTATTTTTCACCGGTTTAGGAAATATTTTTCCCATTATTGGCAGCACGGATCAGATCGACTGCAGGTGGAAAATCCTCCTCCAGGACCCGGCCAAGCCTCCTCCGTCCCAGACCATCATCTCCATGTCCCCTCCCAGAGGAGCTCGTTAGGGGGAACCGATGAGGGACAGCTCGTACCTCTGAGTGATGAACTGCTAAAGAAATAGAAAAGTTTTTTTGGGGTGTGTGGAGGGGGGGTTGTGGTTACTCGTCCCTCTGGTGGCATTGCATTTTCACAGCAACAAGTTCCTGCTCGGAATACAGTGAAAGGCGGCAGCTGTGATTTCTGGCAGGAGTTGCTTCTTGCATAAGAAATAAAAGACTGGGATTTTTTTTTATTACCCTCTTTTTTTTTTGTTTCAGGGTCTTTTTTTTCCTTTTTTTTTTTTTTTTTAATTCCTTTTCCCCACTGCCTCACGCCAAAGTGCAAACCTCTGGATGCAAACTCTACTGATAATATTATTGTCTTTGTTTTTTAACAAACCGCTGTGGGCATAAATTAGAAAACTAATTAGAGCTTTGTTTCAAGGCTTTGAAAGGCAGAAAAAAACCCCACCAAAACACGAAAGGAGAAAGGTGTATGGTTGCCTAAAAAGAAGTCACAAAGACCAATTTAAGCCTGCAATTGAACTCAGCAGCCTGGTTTCAAAGACAGACCTATTTAAGAATTTGTATTTCGTTCACCTGGTTTATTCACCGTATCCCATTACCCCCTAACATCACAACTTCAAAGTTTATCCATTTAGATCTTGTGTTTCCATCCTTCCTGGGAAGAGCTTTTCACAGGAGCTGCCTCCCAGCCCATAAATCACGGAGACCCCAAGTGCCCAATGCCGCCCGTTAAATTATTCGGTATTTCCCTGGTATAGACATTTTTCTACCCAAACCAACAATGGCACATCCCGCGCCCTTGCTTTACTGGGTGGGTATCACAGCTAAATTGAGGCTAGGGAGTGACAAGAAAAATCAGTAGCATAGGTGTGTTGGCGTACATACGCACTTAACGCAAGAATATATTGCCTTATATATAAATATATAGTATAATATACATGTAATATTGTATTTTTATATATATACACACACATATATGCCTATAACTTGCCTTTCATAGGACCAGAGACCTCCTAGATGTCCTTTCTGATCAAAAAACACTCTACATCCCAGTCAAAGCGGGGATGACTTCACAGCCACATCAGGTTGCTCATGGCCTCATCCAGGCAACTTTTGAATATCTCCACGGGTGGAGGCACCACAACCTCTGAGAGAAATCCTGTATGAGGTTTGATTGAGGAGGGTTCAGAGCCTGACTGTGATTCTTTCTGCCATTCTCCTCAGAGCATCCTTCACCTCCTGGTTCCTCAGGCTGTAGATGAGAGGGTTCAGCATGGGGATCACCACCGTGTAGAAGATGGAGATCACTTTGTCAGTGTTCAGGGCGTAACTAGAGCTGGGGCGTAAATACATGAAGATTGTCGTCCCATACAACATGGTCACTGCTGTCAGGTGGGACGCGCAGGTGGAGAAGGCTTTTTGCCTGCCTTCAGCTGAACGGATCCTCAGGATGGCAAAGGAGATGAAGATGTAGGAGACCAGGATGGTGGAGATGGTGCTGAGCTCAATGATGCCGGCCAAGGAGAAGAGGATCATCTCATTGATGTAGGTGCTGGCACAGGACAAAGCCAGGAGGGGAGGAACATCACAGAAGAAGTGGTTGATGACATTGGAGCTGCAGAAAGGCAGCCTGATGATGAAGGTCATCTGTATGACGGAGTTCAGGACACCCCCAATGTATGACCCCACCACCAGCCACATGCACAACCTCCGAGTCATAACAGAGGAATAGAGCAGGGGGTTACAGATGGCCACGTACCGGTCGTACGCCATGACGGCCAGCAGGAAACACTCAGTCGTCACGAAGATGATGTAGAAGGTGGCTTGGCCCATGCAGCCAACAAAGGAAATGGTCTTCCTCTCCAATAGGAAGTTCACCAAAGTCCTGGGGGCAATCACAGAGGAGAAGCAGATGTCAACAACGGAGAGGCTGCCAAGGAAGAAGTACATGGACGTGTGGAGGCGTGGGTCACCCCGGATGACTACGATTATCCCCACGTTGCCCAAAAGGGTGACGGTGTAGATGAGCAGCAACAGCACAAAGAGGGCTGCCTTCATCTCCGCTTGGTCACTCAGGCCCTCGAGTATAAACTCTGCCACCGAGGTCTGGTTCTGCGCTTCCATTCAGGGCTTCGCGTCTGAGGAAGGAGAGAGCCTTGAAAATACAGGACAGCGGGAGCCACGCCTTTATTTATCTGAGCTGAAATGGGATAACTTGATAACTTACACCCTGTGCAGCCGGGGCACCTGGGCCGTTCATTTCTAGGGATCTAGAGTGGGATGCACTGCACTGCAGCCATCTGCTCTGAGCTTGGCCTCTACAGTCCAAGGAAAGAGGAGGTCCCTTCAGAAGGGAGAGCACCCCAGCTTTCCCAAACACCTTCCCCGCCTGCAGCGAGTCGCTGCGGAGGGTCTCTCGCTTTCTGACTGTGGGCAGACCTTTGGGCAGGTTCATTCGTATCTCAGAATCCCACTTTGGTACCTACAGTTTGATGAGAACGATGGATATAGCAGCGCGTAGGGATTCAGGTGACACAGACCAAATCATCAGCTCTGCCCTTCACCTCCTGTGATTAAGTTTTTCCTCCCCGTTTGTTTCCTTTGCTTCCCATTTCGAACCGATCACGACAAGGTGCCCAGAACAAGAGAGCTCTGCTGATAATTGTCACAGTTGGGAGTAAATGTAAAAATATTGCAGCTTGCTTCCATCGCTTTTGGAAAAGACACGGTGGTAAAGAAAAGCATCCTTAATTTGTTGGGAGGTAGGGAGAGAGGAAGGGAGTTTTGCACAATCCTAAAACTCATTCAGGACACGAGGCGTTTAACATTACAGTCTCAGAAACCACGGGGAGATGAAATCAGGGAGACCATGAGCAAAATTTAGGACCAAAGCTGTTATTTTGCACTGGGGTGAGCGTCGACCCTTTCCTCAGCGCAATTTAGAGAACGTACAATTAAGAGACTAAACACCATAAACTGTCTTGATTTCCCCATGACACTCAGAGCAAAGGCATTAGGGTCCCCTGTGTAAAAAGCCGATGTGGGTTCAATAACCGATGAACCAGCCTCTCAACGAGCGAGCCCATCGCATCCCTGCGTATGGCTCCCCTCGCCACGGCAGACGCCGTGAGCCGCCACCGTACGCTGATGACTTTAATCACGCCTCGTGTTTCCAGAAGTGGACTGGGAGGTGAAAACTGCTTTGCAGAAGCGATCGAAGCGTCAGGAGATAGCTGCGAGTGTCTGTGAGTATTAAGAAGCCGTAACGCGCTGACTAAGCCCAGACAGAAGTGGGATCCATGATGCTGTCCCGGAATATAAAGTCACGCCTGGTGTCCTCCCCGGTGTGCGCAAACAGCAGCGTCCGACTGAATCGCACCTCATTTCCAGGTGAGAACAAGGTCTGGCTGAGAGCACCGGCCGAAGGCACGATGGAGGGGAATGGTCAAGGGTACAAAAAGAGCTGGACTGGGAATTCACTGTTTTAAGATGCCATCACCTTCTCAGAGGGAGCCTGATGGTAGGCACCTAGTTAAGCTGCTTGCCCTAGTGAAAGCGTGAAATACAGGTTTCTGTCCCTGATAACGTGAAGGTTCAGAATAAAACAATTAAATCTTTAGAGGATTAAAGATGAGAATCAAAGTCTTACCCCACCAGATGAGCACCAGGATCAGAAGACTGATTGAAGAACCATCCTCCATCAGCAGAATATTTCTTTATAGAAATACTCTTTACTTTTTAAAGTGGATATCACTTTATTTCAGGGTCAGTGGGTGGGTTAATCTTTCCTTGAGAACATTCTCCTCTCTTCTCCTCCTAGGCTCCTTAAACATACCATAAGCACCATGATTTCTGATCTTTTGGATTCAAAATACTGGAGTGCATCCCAGCAGAAATATTTCATCATCTTTAAGCAACACAGAGAAGCAAACCTTTACCTGGTGTAAATCAGAGCAGCCTCCCCAAAGATAATACTGCTATTTATTGGTTTCTACCAGAGCGGGGTAGTCCTAGCAGAGCTCACCTGGACCTTTTGGGAATGGTCACAACTACCCGTGGATGGGGGTCACCTCTTACCAGCTGCAAGGGCTCTTCCACTTTGGATGACCCTACAGGCTCAGGATGTCTGCATGGTAAATCTGGGGGACTAACCCTTGAAGCCATCCTCCTAGCTTCCAGACAAACAAGAATGTCTCTCCTGAGCCTTTGAGAGCCTCCTGCACATTTTCATCAGATGAAGTTCTTCACTTGCAGCAACGTGTTGCTTTTGCGTGTCTCTCTGCAGGTCTTTGTGGGCAACGGGCACCCCTCCTCAGGGAGCAAGGGTTTGTCGTGGTCTCTAAGAGAAGTGAATCTTGATCCTACACTGCTGGCTCCTTAATGAGAATCCATGAGCGTCACAACAGTCCAGCTGCTAATAAAGGCTTAGCTATGTATGCAGGAGGACGCTAAATCCTCTGCTAATTATTGTCACAAATATCGACAGCCTGTTACAGCACTTGGCAGCCTCAAGGGACAGAAAAGGTTAAGGGATCCAAATGAGCACAAGTTATTCTTCACAAGCTGCTCTGAAAATCAAGGGGGAGTGAGAAGGTGCATCCAAAGGGCAATTTACTCCAGGTATCTTAAACACCTAATGCAAACAGCTTAGGCTGTCATGATCAGCTCTGGATGGACACCTGGGGTTACAGGAGATGAAGGCTGACCCGAGCCTCCAGGCAATGAATGAGCCTGAAAGGCTTCCAGGCTACTGATGATTAAGAACAGGGAGGTCTATACAGGACCCACCTGTCAGAACATGATTGATAGACCATCCATTAAACCTTTTTACTACGCTCCAGATATTTCCAGGAATATCTCAGCTGCCCATTTGTTTTCCTCCCTTTTGCAGAGCACCAGGTCATTCCGCTGCTCCACCTCTACTGCAAGATCAAAACCATCTCATCACAGCCTGTTTTGAAAAGTGATGGTGCTAGTCCACTTTCCACGAATTTTTTTTTATTTATTTTTTTTTTACTAGCAGAACATCGATAGCATATTCATGGTAACTTGAGTGTAATTCGCCTCTGCACAATAGGCGCAATAGATACCAGCTTCTTTCAGTGTCTGGAACATTTTCAGGAGTTTTACAATTCACACCATTTCTTTCAGTATATCTGATTTTTCCCTTTAAATAATAGAGGCCCATGCTTTTAGATCAAACTGACAGCATGGATAGAGTCACCGTGCAAATAGCAGCTCATATTTGATCCATATATGGGATTTATTCATCTATCCATTGTCAACAACATTAACTGTAGACATGAGCCAACTGCCTGGGCTCTTTGCAGTCAGTAGAAATGAAGGTGGTGGTTCAGCTGTTCACATGTGGGGGTCCAGGACTATCTGAGACCCACCCTACACCTCTCCTGCCCCCCTAAAGCACACAAGACTCCCTACGTCTTATGCTGTATCTGCCAAACCTGTGTCCTACATCTTGGGTGGAATTAGATGGACCAATAGACTCAGTGGAGCGCAGAGAGGGGTTTGCCATGGCCAAAGGAGACACCCACACATGGTCATAGGAACAGGCAAGTTCTCCATCAGTATCACAGAGTCTAGAGGACTGGCTGAGATGGACACATGGGATGGGTTTGGGCTCACCTTGCTCCAGGTCAGCATGACATGGACCTACACATGAACTATAGGTGTCCCAGCTTCTCTTCCAGTCTTAACTCCAACGGTATGATTCAGTTGGCCAGAGTTGCCAGAGCCATCTGGCAGAAACGCCACAGGACTTAGAGGAACCCATGACCTTCTGGAGAAGCAGCTGGAGCCCAGCAGGAAACCTTCCACAGCACCAGAGACCAGAGCCAGCACAACCAACAACAGACCAGCACCTGCACCAGCAAACCCAACTATTGACAGAGAAGCACCATGCAGACAGCTGTGCTGACCCCAGACAAGTGTTTTGGTTGGGTGTAGCTCTACAAACAGCAATATTTTAACAGCAGGGTTTATGTTTGGGGGGTTTCTGTGCCAACACTCTCACTACGGATTCCCATTTGTTCCCACTTTATTCCCCATCCTCCAGGTACAACTCAAACCACCCTCTCTTTCCTGGAAAAAGTAAATAAAAACATGCCTTCCAGTTATTTCCAAAACAAACTTCTTTTGCTTCTTCCAAAAGAATGACAAAGGGAAAAACAATTTGTAGAAAGGAGTTACACAAAGGGCTACCTGGTCATTAGGTATAAACCTTTGAAATGTTTATCAGTAAATTCCTTCTCTCCCTTGTGTCAGCCATGCAGCTGTGTTGTGTCTTGCTACATCTAAGGGCATTTTTGGCCTATTAATTTTCCTCTTATAATGGAGGTAGAAATGAAAAGGAGTTGAAAATTAAAAACCCCATGGAAATAGCATATAAAGGGAAATCTGACCTGTAGAAGTGACATGACCCATAGGCTGGGTGGGTTTCAGTGCCCGTAAATTCAGATGTTGTGAAGTTAACCGTGTCAGAGTCATGCTACGTTTCCCATACGCGGCATTATGTCTTTATGCAACATAGTTCACCCAAACAGCTTCCCGTGTTTATTTGAACAAGAATCATGGTCTTTTGTTCCTGCTAGGCAGGGAGGCTAACATCAGAGTTAATGTTTACCTATTAAAATTCAAATTTGGCCAGTTAAATCCCATGGCTAACAGTCTTTCAGATACAGATAACTACATACTTTGAGAAACTTAGAGAAAAAATTAGAAATATCAGGTTTATTGCAACTAATGCACCATGGCTTTACTGTACATCCTTAAGTTTGAATGTATGTACTGAAAAATTCCACTTAACGGTACATTTAGGAACTGTCACTGTCCAATACTTGATGTTGTGTATTAATAAAAGCATTTATTCACTATAAAACACATTTTAAAGGATTAAAGTGCAGCAGAAAATTTTTAAAATACCTTTGAACATACTTTGATGGGACATTGTGGAAGAAGAGGATTCAGAGAAGTTCCTCTCAGTTTTCCCCATTTTCTGCAGCTTTAGGGAAACTTTTTCTCCTCTCCCATCGAAGCCTCCTGGGTCTGCTCCACGTGGTCTCCTGCATGCTCCCATCTGTCATGGGGATTACCTGGAACCACTGAAGTTCACCTTAAATTTGTAGATCCCATCTCATGGCTGGAAGAGGTACGGCGCTTTGTAGGGATGTAGTCCACTGCGCTGGTAAATAATGTCCAAACTGAATGAGAGGGTGACCACGAATAGGCCTAGACCAAAGATGAGAAGAAAATGGTCCAAGTCCTCAACAGAAATCTCAAACATGTTATTTTTACAGGGCTGAGCCTTGTCATCATATTTCCCTTCAAGAGAGAGGTGGCTTGGGGTTGCCTGAGGAATGGCAGGTCCATGAGAAAAGCCAGAACATGCTTGCCTCCAAATATTCAGAGACAGTCTGGCCATTTTAGCACGTTTCCTCACAAATCAACCCTTGGTGGTTCTTCAATGAGTACTTACTTCTCCTGTTATGAACTACACTACCTAGAGGCAAATGTATAACAAATTCAGCCCACATAGACAGAGCTGGACTACAAAATGGACAATAACATACAGAAGAATGATCACAGCTTCTCTCCGATTTCAATAAGACCCCCAAAACCAGACCCCATTCCCATCACTGCCTGAATGTCAAACCATTTACCACTTTAGGAGGGAAATAATTATCCTCCCCACTGCTCTCTTCAGTGTATTCTTCACCTCCTGGTTCCTCAGGCTGTAGATGAAGGGGTTCAGCATGGGGGTCACCACCGCATAAAAGACAGAAATGATTTTGTCCCTGCCCAGGGAGTAGCTGGAGATGGGCCGCAGGTACATGAAGAGAAGGGTCCCATAGAAGATGGTGACAACAACCAGGTGGGATGCACAGGTACCAAAAGCTTTGCGTTTGCCCAGCACAGAGCCCATCCCCAGGATGGTGAATAAGATGCAGCTGTAGGAGATGAGGATGACTGATATGGTGGCAACCACGTCAAAACCCCCAAGAGCAAGTACCAGCACTTCATTGAGGTGAGTATCAGAGCAGGCCAGTTTTGACAGTGGTGGCCCATCGCAGAAGAAGTGATCAATGACGTTGGGGCCGCAGAAGGACACTCTCAGCGCAAACCCTGTGAGTACCACCGAATTAAAAAACCCAATCACATAGGACCCGGCCAAGAGGGAAACGCAGACCTTCTGGGACATGACGATGGGGTAGTGCAGTGGGTTGCAGATGGCGACGTAGCGATCATACGCCATCACGGCCAGGAGGTAACACTCCACAGTTACAAAAGCAGTGTAGAAATACAGCTGTACGAAGCAGCCAGCGAAAGATATAGTCTTCCTTTCTGATGAGAGGTTCAGCAGCATTTTGGGTGTCACAACTGAGGAGTAGCACAGATCCAGGAAGGACAAGTTGCTGAGAAAGAAGTACATGGGGTTTTGAAGCTGGGAATCGAGCCAGACTACAGCAATGATGCCAAGGTTTCCCACCACGGTGATGACATACATGAGCAGGAAAACCACAAAGAGCTTAACTTGGAGGTCGAGGCGATCCGTGAACCCCTTGAAAACAAATTCTGTCACCGTGGTCCAGTTTTCCCAAGCCATCAGTGTGCGAGAGACTCCCAGCTCTCAGGCAGGGAGGCGATTTCCATGAGATCAGTTATGACAACCTAATACCTTGCTTAATTATTAGCGTTTTTTAATCCTGTGCTCTGTAGAGCAAACAGTGACTTCCCAAGTACTTCCAAGCAACTGATTAACATGCCAAATTCAGGTTAGAAAGTGGAACTTTTTTCCTAAAAAAAGGTTGTAACAATTGCATCTTGAACACAGACGTTTGAGAACAGTTTAAATGTGGCTCCACTTTCTCCATGAGAAATCCTCAGTCTGCTCATACCAGGCTGGAGAATACTTCGATTTCTTTTTTATTCCCTAGTCCAGTCCTCCGCTTGACCCTGAGGGCTCTCGCTGCCCTGTGCTCCTGCTTGCCACCAATTCCACCGCCTTCCCCCAAACAGTACCTGAGATGCCACTTCTGGTTTCCTGAGAAGATCCAGGTTTTTCAGTCTGAACTACTTTTGTGGCTGCCTCTATTGGTTTCTCCAAGGAAATCATTGAAAAGACAGAATCTGCACCTTTTTTTTTTCTGAGGAAAGCTAGAAAAGTAACAATACGGAAAATTAGACAGCATCCTATTAAATTCACTTGAAAATGTGTGTGCTCATCTCATAAATAGGACAAAATAATTAATATGTTCCCAAAAAGGGTTGTGCCTGGGGAGAGGGTAAACACAAGACATACTAAAGATTTCTTCCATACACATATATATTTGTCCCAGTATAACTCTTACGAGCAGGCAAGCTTATGTTTTCAAAGAGAAATGGCAATTTTTGCTCGAGACAATCACCACTACATTTCTTCGGCACTGCCTCTAATCAGATCTTTCTCACCTGTCTGCCCACCTGCATTGCACAGCATCATCACTGACTTAAGAAAAAACATGCTGTTCCACCTTTAGCTTGCTTTATAACTCAGAGCTTCAGGGAAACAAACTTATTCCAAGTCTCCTTTTCTTGTCCTGATTTTTAATTCTACATAGCGTGGCGTGTTTGTGTATGGCTGCATCTCCCAGAGGCTCTTGTCTTCACTATTTATTGCTTTCCAGCTTAGATGGTTGGGATAAGCCGCCAACAGCCTCATTGGGCACATCACCCCATGCCAATCACTTCTGGTTTTTCTCCCCTTCAGATGTAATTGGAAAATTCCCTTAGCGATTTCAAGAGTTAGAGGTCTGGAGCTATTACTGCCTTAACCCTTGAGATGGGTTGCCTTCTGGGAGCCAGAATACACCAAGACCAGAAACTGTTGTGAGATTACTGATAAACAGCATCTCCCAGAGACAGCATCTCAGCATCTTGTAACTATGGAAACACTCAAGCCAGAAAGATTTGCCAGTCTTTACTAAGCCTTAAAAATCATAAAGAATACTCTACCCATTTCCAAAACGAAACGTTGCCAACCTGCTGAAGACCATAATTCTAATATCAAATTAGGAAATGGAGAAGGTACTAAGGACCAGAGAATAATACTTGAATATAGCGTTAAATTTGTTACTCTATTTCCCTCATTGAGGATACCATCTCCCATGGTACCCACACAGGGACATGGTCTGGATGGAGAGAGACCACCAGAGGAGTGAGCACTGGCTGGGCTGTTGGGTACAGAGGGTGATGGGTTGGACTCTGCCTGGAGTCTGGGGGGTGCCACAGGAGTTTGTCCTCTTTAATCTCTTTAAATAGAGCCAATGGGGACACCATGGTGTGCAGGCCACCATCCCACAGTACCTGAGCAAGGTGAGTAGGGTAGACCCAGAGACCTGGGCCAAATTCAACCAAGACTCCAGACCATCAGGCAAGCTGGTGATGATGAGGCAGGTCCAAGGTCAAGCTAAGTCAATCTCCTGGTCAGGGTCAGGTCTGGCAATTACTAGGCAGGTCCACGAACACACAAAGGTGCAGCCCAAAGGAGTCCATAGGTGTGCATACCTATTGCTAAACCAGACACCAGCACTCCTCTAGCATAACCCAAGAGAAGAACAAGGTCCTTGGGCTGAGCTTAAATAGAGCTCATGGGCAAATGAGCAGAGGGTGGGGATGGAGGCCCCAGGTGAGGCTGCTCAGGGCCATTAAGGCCTATTAGTTCACTCTGGGAGAGATTAATCACTGTCTGAAGATGTCCATTTTTCACCATTGAATCTGGTGGAAGCCCAGAGTCACCAGCTCAGGTGTGGATATCCGGGCCATAGGTACCTAAATGAGGATAATCCCACCCTTGCTGGAAAACTGGGCTGTCTAGTGTCCACAGAGGGACATCAGCAGCTGCAGAGATGGAGTCAGTTGTGCTTAATGAACCATTTGAGGATCCTCCGAAAGATCTGAAATGTCTCTAAACCCATTTTCATTCTGTCAGCAAGGTCAGACCGAAACCTTTGCACGGTCCGCAAGTATCTCAGAAGCATCACACGAGCTGGTCATCGCTGCCGCTGTGTATCCATGCTCAGTGATGGTTCATCCACATGATGTCTTTCAGATACCTGAAGCAGCACGATGCCTTTCAGAACTGCATGTTGCTCTTTTTTTCTTTTTTTTTCTTTCCTTTTTTTTTTTTTTTTTTGAGCTGGTAAACCCTGCCATGAGGAGCCCTGGGGGCTTTCTCCCAGGGGAGCGTGAAGGACCGTATTTACAGCCCCGTCATCCACAAGCTCACCTATATCGGAGCTATTGGAAGGAGCACATCTCTCTTCACATCAGGTGGTTAATAGAGGATATGCAGACATGTAGATGTTCTCTGCTGCATCTGGGATAAACCCTCGGCTCCCATCACTCGATAGCAGCGAAGGCACAGGAGGATCCGTAACGCCAAGAGAAAGCAGAGCCTTGTCAGAGGTTAGGTAGTGGGCTTTCTTCTTCATGTCCTCTTTTTTTGGGCTCTGTCGGAAAACAGCCTTATCAAAGTAGGTTTTCTTTATAATAAGAGGGAGTAATGGCTTATGCAAATTGTTTTTCTTTTACTTTGGCAGCTAAAGCAAGATGAACTGCTTTATGCTAGCGTTAAATAGGAATGAGCCTTATTTTGTTATAAAGAAATGCAACATTTCAAATTGTCAGCAGAATATAGTCATTAACAAATCAGCCTTTGGAAACAGCACGCTTTATAATTAACTTGGTTTTCAAGTAAGCATCTTAACGCCCGCGGTTTTAGGATGCTTCAGCGTGCTGGAGTTCATAAAGGTATAAATCATGAATCTACCAATGTCGATTTTATTCATTATAAAAGATATATAATAATTCGATAAATGTGATTTGAAGGCTGGAATAATAATTGAAAGGCAAAGGAAAATGTCTGGAGGTCATTAACGTGTAATCTGTGACTTCACTGGGACTGTGACTTTCCCCAGGTTGATGTGCACTCCTACGAGGTTCCTCTGAGGTGTCTTCTGAAACAAATTTCTTTCAAAGTCGAAGTGAATAAAGATCTTTTTCTTTTCTTAAATCTGAAAGCACACGTGCTAGAACAAATCCATAGTTTAAAGTATCCAAGCACAGAAAAACAAAATTGCCGTTCGTATTGCTTCAACTCACTCCCTGTTCTTTTCTAAGTACCTCAACTGAAAAACAAAAAACATATACAATTTGGGTTTACAAAATATCATAGAATATACCAAAATGTGGCAGTTAAACTGGTGATTGATTGGAGTCAAATATGGTCCAAAAGTAAAACTCTATTTTTTTTATAATTTTGTATTTTTCTTCCTTTTGCCTCAGCAGGTAACACCTGGTCATGGGAGGAAATGAAACGCAGACTAAATTCATCCTCTTGGGAATTACAGAGAGTCCCCGTGTGCAGGCCTCTCTTTTTGGGTTGTTTCTATTGATTTACATCGTCACTTTGGTGGGGAACATTGGGATTATGGTCTTGGTTTGGGTGGTTCCCAGCCTCCGCACCGCCATGTACTTCTTCCTCACCCATTTTTCATTCACTGACGTCTGCTATTCCACGGTCATCTCCCCCGAAATGCTAGCAGACCTCTTATCGGAGAATAAAACCATTTCTTTTGCTGGCTGCGTGACGCAGTTCCACAGCTTTGCTTTCTTTGTGACGGCCGAGTGTCACCTTCTGGCTGTGATGGCCTACGACCGGCATGTTGCTATCTGCAACCCCCTGCTTTACGCAACGGTCATCTCCAGCCGCGTCTGCCGGCAGCTGGTAGCATCGTCCTACCTCATTGCCTTTCTCAGTGCCGTCATCTACACAGCCTGCACGTTTGGGTGTTCCTTCTGCGGACCCAACCAGATCAACCACTTCTTCTGCGACGCCAGCCCTGTGCTAAAGCTTGCATGCTCCGACACCCACAGCAACGAGATGGTCATCTTTGCCTTTGTGGCCATAAATGCGGTGGGCACGAGCGTGATCATTTTGCTCTCCTACATCTGTATCCTCCGCACGGTCCTGAGGATGCGCTCAGCATGGAGCAGGTCCAGAGCCTTCAACACCTGTGCCTCCCACTTGATAGCCGTTTCCTTGTTCTACGGGACAATATTCTTCATGTACCTACAACCTGCATCTAGCCACAGCAGCCTGGATAAGGTGGCCTCCATCTTCTACGCCGTGGTCACCCCCATGCTCAACCCGTTCATCTACAGCCTGAAGAACAAGGAGGTGAAGCGTGCTCTGGTGAAGTGCAGGAGAAGGATGTTAAACCTCGGTCAACATAAACGAGCTGTATCAGCTAGGAAATGAACAGTTTATCTTATGTGAGAAAGCCAGTGATGCGTTAAAGCAATTGGATTTTTTTCCCTAATCCTCACAGTTTTATGTAGGTTCTTCCACGGTTTCTGCACAACAGGGAATTACAGTATTTAGCCCTGAGAAATAGACCCCACAATCACATCTTCCTTGGAAGGAAACCAGACGTGGGACCCTCAAACTTTATTTCACTTTGCAGTTATCAGCCTGTAGGAAGAAGTTACCCTGAATTATTCCAGGACCCTCTTTCTCACAGAAAGTACGAATCATGGTTTTATTGATTTATAACATTTTTAACTGATAAATATGTATTTTTCTTGCAAAATGATTGACCTTATCCCTAAACTCCAATAAAATTCCTCACTGTTACCCACGAGTTACTTATTAAAGTTAAGCTGCTTGGGGTGGGAGGGAACATTTTGGAAGATTAAGTGTGTTTTAAAATTTGCTTGCTGAAAAAAAAAGTAAGATAAAAGGCTTGAAAAGATACAGCGCGTTTGTTTCTGACTTAAAAAACGAAAAAGCTGGTGGGAGTCAGGATCTCAAGCTATACCCTTGAATATCATGGGGAATCCCTCCCCAGGCTACACGCTTCAGCATACATCTTCACTTACAGGAAGAAAGTGTAGGCAATATAATTAAAAATACAGGACGATGAACTGTGCTGAAACTGCCCGGTGTTAAGGACAATTTCTGCATGGTGATAGCATCAAGGGGGGCTGCCATTCATTTTAAGTGATCTTTTACATTCCTCTGAAGTGCCATTTACTTAAGCGGTGAGACAAATGGAATTACACCGGGAGATATGCACCAGTCTCCCACGTCCAAATGCTCACGCTAAAGCACGCTATGAAAACCAAACGGCGTATTTCTTTTAAAAATTACGTGTGTGTCTAGTTTCCATAGTTGAAAGACAACCCTGAACATATAATCTATGGGTAGCTGATAGCTGTCTGGGTCTGAAAAAAGCCCCAAACCAGCAGTTCTGCAAATTACGGCTCGTTAAAGAATGGGGGATGTAAAGCATGGCACAGAAATAGCCACAACACTGAGGAGGGGCCGGGAACCCTTCATCTTTTACCTGGCAGGCACCTAAGAGAAAAAGCATCCTAATTTCTGCTCATCCTGATTAATCCCAAAGGGCATTTGCTGTTTCTTGAGCGCACACTCGTAAGCATTTGTGACGGGGTGCAATTCTGCAAATTCCTTGCAAAATTCAGCAAAGTTCAGGTTGGCTGGACAAGTTCAGCATTGGGTCTTCCTCCTCCTCACACACTTTATTTTGGTCGCCCCTCGCCTGTTTGGTTGCCCCTTGCTGCTCAGACACCTTCTGTCCTCAGAGTTACAGACCCGCGTGCCTCATCTGCAGCGGAGAGATGCTGCGGCAGAAAAATACCTTTTCCCTTAGCCGTTGTGAGTAGCGTGGGAATTGACTTGCATTTGGAAAGTAGATGGATGGTGAACAGTCCCTTTTGGGTGCTCTGGCACACAGCAGCGGGAGAGGAGATGTTGTCTTAGGTCTGGGGGGAAAGTGGCTTCCACCTGCAGCTGAATGAAGGAGCTGGAATCGATAGAATTAAAGGCTAAAGAGCTTGGCAAGACAGGGACTTCTGATATCAGATAGTTTCTTTCTTTTGAAACCTTCACCATACCTTGTTAGTCTTCCTTCTAGTTTGTTGGATATTTTTGCTTGTAGTATACCTATAGAAACATAGAACCATAGAAAGCCCAGGTCGGACCTCGAAAGATCATCTGGTCTAACCTTTCTTGAGAAAGGGAGCCTAGATGAGAAATGTAATATGTAGCACTCGTTGCTTGACGAATTACCCTACTCGGGGTGTCCTTATTTCCTCTTGTTTTTAATTAAGTTTCCAAAGCAGGGAAAAATCAAAATGCTCAAATGTTTACCCAGACTTGGTGTTATGTTCCTAAAAGAGACCTGGATTGCCATCGTCTTGTGTGTGGTGGATCCAGCTCAGTGAACTTCCAAGAGGAACTTCAGTCTAAAGTGCAGAGGCGGCAGAATTGTAAACTCCCGTGACATAACAGTCTTGGTTTTTTTGGAGATACTTTTTCCACTACGAGCATCATTGCGTTATTTTGCTTCGATCTTTGCCGAGAAGAGATCTACCAAATGTAGAAACCCGTGGCTGTAGACCCAAACTTCCTGCATTAAATACATAATAGAGATCCTCTCCATAAGTGGTTCTGACACCTCAAAAAGCAAGGAACTTTTTGGCAGGCAGAGCTGGAAATGTGCCTCTTTGCCCTCTGCTTCAGGTGCAGTCAGATCAGCCTGAACGTTTTGGGAAGAGAAAATCGGATGCTCTGTAGATCATGCAAAACCTGGCCCATATTGGCCTGAGCATTTAAGACTGTATGCATATAACCTAGCCTTACCTATCTGAAAATTAGTTACCAAATCTTTAGCTTTAGATACCTTATCTAGCTTTATCCTTTAGGTAATAGAGAGGACAGATATCTCAGAGCAGTGCCTGACATAGGTGAGAGAAATGGCGTTTTTTCCTGTAAAAAAAAAAAAAGGCATTTCATTAACTAATTTCATTAAATTTCCTGTACTTGCACAGGAAAGATTCATTGCCCTTTAACAATGAGGGAGCGAGGCCCTGAAAATAAAAAGAGGTCATAAGGCAGGTTTTAAGCTGTAAACTGGGAGACACTGATGGCTGTGGAAGAACATTTCGACAGGGCTATCGAGGAGCCTGGAGCTAATGTCCAGTGTACGTCTGAAAAGATCAAGAGGGAGGAAGAAAAAGCTACATGCGATAAAATACAGAAAATGAATCAGACCATCTGTGGTATCTGGTGACTGGCACAAGCCAGCAGTAGAAAGCAAGCAAGACTTGGACATGTTTCCAAACCAAATCTGGAAGTCTAAGTAATAGGGTGGGGAAACAAAAATCCTTGGCGTCAAGTGAAGCTACGGCATCCTCTATCACAAAACCAGCAGATAAATATCATGCCGAAGCTACTTCCACGTGACAAACTCCCTCAGGGCGTTCTTCACCTCCCTGTTCCTGAGGCTGTAGATCAGGGGGTTCAGCATGGGCACCACCAGCGAGTAAAACACAGCAAAGATCTTGTCCGTGCTCAGGGTGCTGCTGGACCTTGGTCGGAAGTTCAGGGCAAGGATAGACCCGTGGAAGATGGTGACTCCAGCCAGGTGAGAGGTGCAAGTGGAGAAGGCTTTGTGCCGACTCTCAGCAGAGCTGATCTTTGAGACGGCAGTGAGGATGAAGGCGTAGGAGACCAGGATGGCCAAGATGGTCACCATCTCCACCAGTCCCGCGAGGCCAAATATCATATGTCTGTTGACGTGGGTGTCAGAGCAGGAGAGCGCTAGAAGAGGTATGATTTCGCAGTAGAAATGGTCGACCTTCAGCCGGCAGAGAGGCTGGCTGAAGGTGAAGCTCGTGTGCACCAAAGAGTGCAGCAGGCCAAGCACGTACGAACCGGCCACCAGCAGGATGCAGACCGTGTGCGACATGATGGCCGGGTAAAGCAAAGGGTTGCAGATGGCCGTGTAGCGGTCGTATGCCATCGCGGCCAGAAGGAAGCACTCGGTAGTCCCAAAACCTATGAAAAAAAAAAGCTGGGTGGCACAGCCGGCTAGGGAGATTGTTTTCTTCTCTGTCAGAAAGTTCATTAATGTCCTCGGTGCCACCACCGATGAGTAGCAAGCATCTAGAAGAGATAAATTGCTGAGGAAAAAGTACATGGGTGATTGAAGTTGACTGCTGCTCCTGATCAGCACAACCATGCCCAGGTTCCCTGCCAGCGTGATGAAGTAAACGAGGAGGAACAGGACAAAGAGAGGCGCTTGTAGTCGTGGGTTGTCGGTCAGTCCCACAAGAGTCAACTCCGTAACTTGCTCGGTATGATTTTCTTCGGCCATCTTCTCCAAAAGCGCTGTAACTGATGTTCACAGAGCCATAACAAAAAAAATAAATTAATGGAGAGACGCAGCACCTCAACCCACCAGCAATCCCCAGTGCCTGTACCGGCTAATGCTCTCATTATCAGAGATTTGTTTAATTTTAAATCCACGCTCATCAGAAACAATTTGGCAAGACAGTGGAAATTTTATTTTGGTATCAGTTATTCTGCCAAGTGTTCAATTTTTCATTAATTCTGATACATATATATTTTTATCTATTGTACAGTCATAGCACATATCACATTTCAGTGTAACCCTCCTAAGTTCTAGTTAAAGAAAGGCTTCGGTGATTAGTACCTAAACAAGTTAGTTATATCGATAATGAAAACAGACTTTTCACAGAATTTGAACTAGAATATAACCTCTAGGTACAGTATTCCGACACGCAGCATCACGAGAGCAAATAGGATTTCTGATACATCTTTCTGCACCTGCAACTCTGCATCGATTTTTCTAAACCAACACCGAGTCTAACAACAACCTAACGACAAGCTCCGGCTGGGATCAAGTCTCTCAAACACCAGTGAAGTCCAGCCAGGGAAAGAAAAGCCCTAGAACGTCGGAAATGGTGCGGTGCCATCATCTGGGAGGAAAGAAACCATTAAAAAAAAAAGAAAAAAAAAAAAGAAAAAAAAGAAAAAAAAAGAAAAAAAGGAAAAAAAAAGAAAAAAGCACAATAAACTTTTGCCTTTATAACGTCTTTCTTTACACCTTCTCATTCTAAAATTCATACTTTGGAGTTTTAAATAGATGGAAATACACCAGTGCAGCCTGGCTTTTTATCACGGAAATCAGTGAGAAATGCGGAGCAGCCCTCCGCAGTGGTCCAGAAGCAGCCACTGTAACATAAAAATATATATATATATATATATTTAAAACAAACCAAGAAATTCGTTGGGTAAACTGGCCCACTTTTAGTCTAGGGTCATGGAAAATACTGTGCTGCTCGTCGGGTTCCTGCCGCTGGGACTAAATCTCTCCAGTGGAATGAGAATATCTTTCCCATCAGGAAAACCAGCGGGTAAATCAGTGTAAATCTGGCATTAATGAGTCTGGCTCGTATTCCTAAAGGAAAAATCGAATAAACGACGTACCGAGGCGATAGAAGCGCCTGGGGGTTGGCTGTATGTCAGAAAACTCGACCATTTCTTGACACAGCTATAGGGGCCAAAACCGCAGCAGAAAAACCCGTAGAATCACAAAATTACTCAAGCTGGGATTCCCCAGCGTTGCAGGGCGAAAGACACGTCGCAACCGGTGTTGCATCTGCTAACTGGTACGGCAACCTTCAGGACGCTCGCGTGCCGCGTGGTTTTCCTCCTTCTCTCGTCCTGCTGCTCTTGCGTGACGAGAACGGCCCCTCTGGGTTTGTCTAATAAAGGTACAACCCAGAACGATCGAATTCGTCTCCACAGACCTCACCTCTGAAGGAGGGACGCGTCCTCCTCCCCTCTGGCTTCCTGCAAGGGATTATATATAGCTTATATAGCATAGCATATATATAGCATATTCCGCAAGGATATTATACAGCCCCCTAAAGCTTCAGGTATAACAGAAATCAGGATGTCCTCTTTTCCTTACCAGCCAAGGTCTCGCTTCTTACTTCCTTCTCACTTCACGTTAATTCACGACGGATTGCGAGGACGTTCGTATGTTCAGTCCGTCCAGCTCGTCTGGTTCAATTGCTTTTGAACACTCTTGTCTCTAATCCACTGAGACTGCTGAGGTGCTTTTGTTGAGAAGTGGTTTGCAAACTTCCTTTGGGAGATATGCAATTATTTTTATATTCCTTTGTTATACATAAAGTTATATGTATGTATGTATGTATATGTATGTATGACAAAGGAATATTAAAATAAAATAAAATAAAATAAAATAAAATAACATAATGTAAAAAATAAAATAAAATAAAAAATAAATAAAATAAAATAACATAACATAAAAAATAAAATAAAATAACATAACATAAAAATAAAATAAAATAAAAATAAATAAAATAACATAACATAACATAAAAAATAAAATAAAATAAAATAAAATAAAATAAAAATAAATTTAATTTAATTTAATTAAATTTTAAAAAGACCTTACAAGTAGAGCGACTCACAAAGGCTTGGGCAGATTGTGTGGATTCATCTCATAATCCTAGATATCGATGACAAGCATACGTGCACACAGATCTCAATCGCTAGGAGACAGAGAGGCATTTCTGGGGTGCGATCCATGTGATTTGCTTTAGAGACTGGCCTTGCAACAAAGGGAATTACACATAGGGGTGCCGATTTCTTGAGGAGGGGTGAGGAAATATCAACTGGGCTGAAAATTTACTTGAGCAAGACCGTTGTTTATCCCAACTTGAAAGCTGTTTACTTGTATTTTTTACCTGAAGTTATATGTTTATTAATAGTATGACAGAGAGACTTTCAGGACATCGATGTCAATCTCCTTTCTGTAACGTCTTGGTGAATTATGCAGAAAGTCTATTTCTTAATCGGGTTTAAAGGGCTGGGAAATACAGCATCAATGGTTCGATAAATGTTGAAAGAGTCGTTATTGACCCAACGTGTGATTAAGTTATTTACATTTGCACACCATCTGAGAAGCAGCTTTAGGAACAGCAAAGTCGAGGCTCAAATTGCCCAGGGGTTTCAGGAAAATTAACACCGGCACTCGCTGTGACATCGGGAAGGACCAAACACCTTGAATTCAATCTGCAAATTCACTTGCAGGAGCCAAGGTTTTGGTGAAAAAGCCTTTCAGAGTGCCAAGCCCCAAGCCTCAGCTCGAGAAACTACAGCGAAGAGTTGTGTGGTTGGGTTATTAAGTGCTTATATGACGTCCTGTAGTCCTTCAGGTCTATCCCATTCTCAGCCAGCCCTGTAGGCAATGGGTTTCCCTGGAAAAGGGGTTTCTGACTCTTCTGGGTTGTCCTCTGAAGTTTAGCAATCTGGAAAGCTGTGCTCGGGGTAATCCAGGCTTTCTTTGCAGTTGTTGAACAGAGAAATGAGATGGACGGGATGAATCAAGCTGTGTGGAGGGGCTGCTCATTGTTCATTGACCGTTGGCGGTGCATGAGGTTGGGCTTCATCTCATCCACCTTCAACTATTCAGGAGTTACATGTCTAATCTGTGTCGGTTGCCTGAGCTCTCCTTATAATTAAGGGAGCTAAATTATAAATAAATTACCTAAATACACCTTCGTACAGACTGCAGTGCAATTCCGAGTCGCACTCAATAACAGCAATAAGGAAATATTCTCCCGGTCACCGGTTTCCTCCACTCACTGCCTTCTCCCAACCGCTCTTCTGAGGGCAGCCTTCACCTCCCTGTTCCTCAGGCTGTAGACCAAGGGGTTCAATGTGGGGGTCATGATGGTGTAAAACAACGTGGCCGTTTTGTTCTCATCCAACGCAAAGGCGGAGCTGGGGCGCAGGTACATGAATAAGATTGCCCCAAAAAACATGGTGACGACTGTCAGGTGGGAGGTACAAGTGGAGAAGGCTTTTCTCCTGCCCTCTGGAGAGCGGATCCTCAGGACAGTGGGGAGGATATAAGTATAGGAGACGAAGATGACGGTCATGGTGCTGAGAGAGTTTATGCTGACGAGAGCAAGGACGACCACCTCATAGGTGTGGGTGTCGGAGCAGGAGAGAGCTAAGAGCGGAGCAATGTCGCAGAAGTAGTGGTTGATAACATTGGAGTGGCAGAAGGAGAAAGTAAAGATGAAAGTGGTGTGTGTCACCGCATGCAAGACACCGACGGTGTAGGAACCAGCGACGAGCCACCAGCACATCCATCCGCACATGATGGTGGGGTACAGGAGGGGCTTGCAGATGGCCATGTACCTGTCATAGGCCATCACGGCCAGCAAGAGGCACTCGGTGACCCCAAAAACAACAAAGCAGCAGAGCTGGGTTGCACACCCCGAGAAGCCGATGGTTTTGTCCTCCGTCAAGATCTGTACCAGCATTTTGGGGAGGATGATGGAGGAATAGCAGATGTCGACAAAAGCCAAGTGGCCGAGGAAATAGTACATCGGGGTGTGAAGGTGAAAATCGGTCCTGATTAGTACAATTATCCCAAAGTTGCCCAAGAGGGTCACCGTATACATGGCCAGGAAAGCCAAGAAAACAGGGACCTGGAGATCCAGGCGGGTGGTCAGCCCCAAGAGAACGAACTCATGCACGTCAGTGTGATTGACAGGTGTCATTCTCTGTAACGCATTCAACCTGTGGGAGATAGGTGAAGTGGTAGACAATGATTTGGGCAGCTCAGCAGGACCCTCAGCTTCCTCAGTGTCACCAAAGGGAGGCAGAGCCCTTCCTACTGGAGAGTCATAAAATGTCAGCTGGACTATGGATAGCTCTCGGAAGAGCCAAGCCTCTATCCAGTGGCTTCAAAAGGATCCTAAACCCAAAACCTACTTGACAAGCTGAAGAGTGAGAAAGCCCACCTGGGTTTAGCTCAGCATTGCATCTCCTACGCAGCTTCCTATTTCTGCCTTCCTGGGGGCATTTAACACAGGAGGAAGGTCAGTACACTGGGCGTTTCTTAGTAATTTTTTGTTGTTGTTGTTAAATTAAGATATTTAATGCACTTTGTTTTTTCCTTAGTAAATGACAGGTACATTTTGAAAATAATTGGTTTTTTAAAAATACACCAACATGGAGCAATTCAACTTGCAGAAATACTTTTCCTGTCGACTTTCATTTCCCTTTGGAAAACAAAGCAGAGCGAAAGCGTGGGCATTTTTTCTTTTAAAGCTGAGATGCAAGCACACGGTTTCCAGTACACACAGTCTTGACAACGCCATAGGAAAGGAAATTCATGGTGGCACACTGGCGACGGGGAAAATAACATGGATGTAGAACCGAGGCCATACACGCAAACACAGGAGGAGCCGAGCAAGGCAGGGGGAGGAGATAACACAGCCTGTGCTGTGGGTAGCGAGCACCCTCTTGGCCATCAGGGCCATCCCTTGCCATTACAGTGGCACCTGTGGAAAGATCCAACACCCACATGTCTCCTTGTTTTATGTCATCTAAACTTTAAAGCAGAAGAATCGTCCTCCCATGTAGGATTCCTTCTGTTGTTCTCAGTCTCGTTGCTATAAATGAGATATCTTACACCTCTGGTCCTTTCTTTCCTCTATCTTACCACCTTCAAGTCCATCAGACAAAAAGGAAGGGGTGCTTACTTTAGCCCCATGATGTCCCTGCTGTCCCACCACCAGAACAGAAGATGCCCTCACCTTGGACATGACTTCTCCAACAAAACTCAGAACTTCAGTGTAGGTCCATGAAGCTCCTTCAGCAACTGGGATGAGTTTGGCTGCTCCTCCAGATGATGACCAAGGCCATAATTCATCTTCAAACGAATGCTGAGAGTGCTTTTTAGGACTTTCTTAAGAAAAGCTGCACTGAGGATGATTTGTTGCTGCACCTTCCAGAGGGCGGACAAGCCCCCTCTGTAGTTTTTAGCATTCAAGTGGTATTTATACTCATTTCTGTGACCTTGGAGGCATTCCAGTCCATGGAGAATAGATGCTTGACAACAAGCAAAATCCACCTGGAATATAAATTTCTTCATCTCCGGGCTCACTAATGAAGCCCAGGAACAATTAGCTTTGAGTATCTGGATTTAAGAAGATGTCTTCCCCCCTCTCCCATGATGAGGAGAGCGAATGGATGAAAAGCGAACATCTACATGATTCACCAAAAGCAAATCTCAATTTTTTTCCGCAGTCACTCCTGGTTATTATCTAACCTAGTCATATTTAACTTTCTCAAGAGTCTTTCCTAGTGCCATTTAAGCTGGATTTCGGCAATGCAAAGATATTTCTTGCATCCATTTCTGCCCTCGTGATCTCCTCTTGTTAGCACCCTCTTGCTCCAAAACCCACCCCAAATGTTGATCTTTGCCTTTGTTGGGTTTGTTAAGACAGTAATTGTCCCCCCCACTAAGTTTCTTATGGTTTTGTGGGGTTTTTTTTTTACCTTTGCTATGAGCATTGATGAGAAGAGCAAGGCAATAGCAATCACCTAAACTCAAATCAACAGCAGAACCGCAGTCTTACCTAAACAAAGCTCTTTTCACTGAGATCTGTCCACTGGGTCCAAGTGCCGTGACATGTATTATGTACAATACTGTGGTCTTGATGTATGGATTTATGAAACACTTTCCTATCTGCTTTCTCCAAGAAATTTAGTTTACAGAGCTGGTGGTCTCTCTGTATTTGCTGGAGTAGGTTACTACTTTCAGAACGTCCAACAGCTGCATTTCAGAGACCACTTATTCCTGCCGTTATTAGGGGGGATTACATTGTCTGTCCAGATGTGTATTTGTTTTGACAGTGAGAATTCAGAGGTGTTATAACCCCCCTCAGCCAAACTCTGCACGTACTCAGACTGCCCGGTGATAATCTCTCACCACCACCATCACCTCACAACCGCTGCCGATGGCGCCGTGGCTAAGAGGGATGCCTTCATCTAGTAAAATATATGAATATACAGAGAAAGGCACCAATTATTTTCAAAATGTTATGATAACTTTTCTCACGAGTAGGTCCTCTATTAACTTATATGGTAGACATTTTTCTTCAATATGATTTTTTGGGGCCAAAACCCTTAGCAGGCTGGGTACAGCCACTCCAGCCGTTGCATCCCTCTGGGATACAGGCAGCACTTAAGACCAGTTGAACATGACCAGCTCGTAATTTCCCCTTCTGAAGTCACTCTGCCTTCACCTGGCAGCAAACCCAACAAGGACTTACCTGATCTCCTATTCACAACTTACCTAAATGCCACCACGTGCCCAGCTTTTCAGCAGGATTTAAGTCTGAGTGGACAAGAGCAGCATTTTCTGGCAGGTGTCTAAGGAAGTTTCAAAAGTAGGAAAAGTATCATCAGCTTGAAATATTTAAGAAGTCTGCCAGACTGTGTCTGTATTATTGTTTTTACTCCCTATCTTTATTCCGTCCATTAAATCTTAGTGACTCAGAAAATAGATAAAAACGCAGTCTGTGCTCAAGTGCGCAACAATGCCAAAAATCCTCTAATGAATTTTAATTTAAAGGAATGCAGAAAGCAAAACCTACAACAACAACAACAACAAAAAGGTAGTGAGGGTTGTGTGACTTCTTTCCCTAAGATACCTGGCAGGTTTTGGACTCCAGCTGCCAAAAATTTGTCGTGAGAATGAGAGAAGACACCCAGACAAATTCATAAGCAGACTTTATGCTTGGCTGGGGCAGATCTTTCATGTTTGGAAACCAGCTGGTCCGCATGGGTTAACCGCAGTACGCAGCTCCTTCCAAATTTGCTCATAAGCTGTGCTTGAAGTTTAATTTCATTCCACCAAAATCTGTACAATTTCAACACTGACTCGATAAGCACTGAATTGCTCAAAAGGGAAAAAAAAAAAAAAATCCTAAGGCGTGAAATGAATCATTCATTGGCACGTGGTGCAGGGTCTGGTGCTAGTCATCATGGCCAGTCCCCTGGATTGGCGTGGGATTTCTCATTGTGCATCCCAGCCTGCAGGACTCCAGAAAGAAATGTCAAAATGAAATTGGAAACAACATCTTTTGAGAAATGAGAAGTTAATTATGGGGTTGTGGTGTTGGGGTTTTTTTTCTTTTCCAGATTATTTATAGCTACCTCAGTGCTTTTATTTTACATGCCGGCTTTTGAATCTGAGCATGATTTAGCTGAATGTTGTCATCTACAGGTGTAGACTTCTTCATCTGACCACTCTAGGAAGCAATTAACCTTGCTCCAAAATAAACACCCAGAATAGCTATCTGAATATTGCCTAAAAGTTTCCACTTCTCCTCGTTGACTGCAGAGTTCAAGTTACTCCCTGGACCAGGAAAAAGTGGTGTCTATTGTCTGCACCCTGGTGATCCCCATGCAGAGCCCCCTGATCCACAGCCTGAGGAACACGGAGGTGAAGGATGCTGTAGGGAGACTCCTAGGAAGAGTTCTTGTTTCCTCCTGGATTCAGACTGGTAAAAAGATACAATCAACTGAATGCAAATAACTTGGATGTTCTTGAGATTTCATCTTTGTTCTGCAGCTGTAGTGATGAAAATAATGAGCACAGGGACTAAAAGGTTCATGTAACATGGAAAACCATGGAAAGCTCTGAAAAAAATCTCTTTCTGGGGTGCAGGGAGTAACTCGGGGGATTTCTGGGGGGTGCACCACTGTGCAGCAACATTTTGTTCGGTGCAAAGGGCGTGATGAATAGCTGAACTACACACTTTGAGGACCGGGTCCTTAAGGAAACACAGAACAAAGACCATGAGTAAGTATTTCTGGGCAAAAAGGGCCAACAAGGGATACAGTGTCACAGGTAGCCAAGAAGATAAATCTTCAAGGGGATTTTTTTTTTTTTCCCCTTTCTTTGTCTCTTTATCTCTGCCCATCCCTTGTGTTACCTGGTGAGAAACATTAGAATCAACGTACGAGGCCAGATGAGAAAATCATCAAGCCGACTGCAGCACCTCTGAGAAGCAGCCAGCACCAGGAACACCTGGAGAGGGTCTTCACAAACCCGGCTGGAGCACGGGGGAAGTTGCAAGGAAGCAGCAGGACACAACTCATGTTCTGGTCTCCCTATGGAAGAGTCTATCACTTTCATTAGCTATAAAAGAGCTTAAATAATTAGTTTTTAGACTGACAATGTCAGGTGAGATGAATTCCAACTTCTGTAGGTGCAAGTGTGCCTGTACTCAGGTGTGCAAACACACGCGCACCCTGCACAACTGCAGCTTTCAGAATGTGCCAAAAAATAGAGATCTGTCCAGATACGCACAGTTGTAATTATAACTTTTAGGGCATACATCCAACCATTCAATATTTGCTCATGCAAAACAGAAAACTTAATGAGATGGTGCTTTTACTGGTAAGGCTCATGAAAACAAATTTAATGAAACCGGTTTGGTTTGTACCAGACGGCAAATCTACATGCATTTGTCGTCAACGTGTGTCTCCAGTTCCTCCACATGTACTTCAAATTAAGGAGTCTCCATGTGCGAGTAATTTAATGCAATGCTGAGACTGAGATTTCACATTCACAGAAGTCAGGGAATGCACAGTCAGCAAATACCTACAGAGATACACGTATACATACGTACATGTATATACCCACCCATATTTTCATATCCTGTTTCCTGTATACATTTTATTAAGAATTTAATCCATTGTATGCAATATATAGAAACTGCTGTGTTCACACCCGCATGCACAGCACCACGCACAGCGCGTGTATGTACGGATGTCCACGGCAAATGCAGTGTTCTGGTGCAGAGGAATGCCAGCAACATGGAAGCCCTTCTCTTAGCCGGTGTCCCCAGACCCCACACTGCAAATATCAAAGAGCCACCATGATCTGTGTCTCCAGCTCAGTCCCATTCCCCTGTCCATGGAGGAGAGGATCCACAGTTCGGTCACCAGCTTCATCCTCCTGGGGTTCACCACTGACCCAAAGCTGCAGCTTCTCTTGTTCATGGTGTTAAACTTAGCCTAGGTCACCATCCTCGTGGGCAACATCACCCTCATCAGCTCATACCCCAATGTACTTCTTCATGGGGTACTTGTCCTTCCTGGATCTCTGGTATTCCTCCATCTACAACCACAAGATCCTGCTGAACTGTGTCTCCGAGGACAAGAGCATCTCCTTCGCTGGGTGTACTGCTCAGCCCTTCATCTCCAGTGGCTTGTCCTACACTGAGTGCTGCCTGCTGGTGACAATGGCCTACAATCGGTACACAGCCATCTCCAACCCACTGCACTACGCTGCTGCCGTGTCCAAGAAGCTGTGCATGGGGCTGGTGGCTGCCTCCTACCTCAGTGGCTTTGCCAACTCCATTCTCATGACCAGCCGAACGTTCACCCTCAGCTTTTGTGATGCCAATGTCATCGATGACTTTTGAAACCTGCCCCTGCTGGTGAAGCTCTCCTGTGATGTGACAGACAGCTACCAGGTGCTCGTGTATTTCATTCTGACCTCCAACATCATTATTCCCTCCATGCTCATCCTCACATCCTATGCCTCCATCCTGGCTGCCGTCCTGAAGAAGTGTTTGGCCAAGGGGCAGCACAAAGCCTTCTCCACCTGTGCCACCCACCTCACCACCGTCATCCTCTTCCACGGCTCCATCCCCTTCCTTTATGTCCAGCACAGCTCCACATACATCCTGGGGAGGGACAAGGTGGTCTCTGTGTTTTACACAGTGGTGATCCCCATGCTGAACCCCTTCATCTACAATCTAAGGAACAAGGAGGTGAAGGAGACTGCTGAAGAGACACACAGCTTCTTAGCAGAAGAAAAGCAGGGATTACATCCCCAAAGATACATATAGCAAGAAGTGCACCTGGTTTTTCTTGTTTGTGTTTATATTTGTTGCTTTTCACAATAGATGCAGGAGGAAGCAACACAGGAGCATAAGCTCTTCTGATCCTGAAGTGCTTCCTGATGGACAGGAGATGTCACTGTGCAGACAGATCTCCCCTAGTTCCCACCTCTCCCCACATATAATTTAGATCTGTACTATCGGATGGGATCTTAGCAGTGGCTAGCCTGTAGCTTCTTCTTCTTCACCTGGTGCTTTATCTGGATTAAATAACCCTTACTTACACCAAACCAGCAGCTCAGGTGGAACACCGTGTGTCATGAATGTAACGTGCCTCTGCTCCCAAGCTGTCCCATTATTTCCTCACGATGCTGTATTGCATCACATAAACATACTTTCCATGATCCTGGACTATTTTCCCATTGGAAGAGCCAATGTTAAGAAGTGCGGAGGCATCTGGGGTTGAGTTCAGTTGCCTGAACGTAGGCTCTAACACCATGGAGATCCCCACAGGTCTTCCTCTGAGCTTTCAGATGCTGCTCCAGAGCGGCCCAACTCTTCTGAAGGTTGCATGGCATACATGCCAAGCACATGTCAACGTCCTTGGCACCTCAGGGTGGAGCAAATGGCACCAGATTTCTACGTAGAGGGCAATAGAACCCAGACCTGGCCTGGGGAATTTCACCGCATCTTGCTCCTTTCCTGCAACTTAAGCAAAAAGTTTCCAGCACCGCTTGTAGGAAAACATGCAAAAAAAGTGAAGCGGTTTCTTAGTTATTAAAGTACCTTTTTTCCCTTTATAAAGTTTTAGTCCAACTGAAAGGGAAAAAAAACCCCTCTTTTTATTATTATTATTAAGACTATTGTGAAGAGGGATTAGGTGGACCAAAGTAGACTAATTTCCTTCAAATTTAGATAAATAAAAGTTGAATGATTAAGTCTCCATTTGTGATCTATAAAGTGTTTCAATTTTTCTAGTTTTTGTTCAGACAAAGACTGCAGTTTAAAAAGCTTAAGTTTGAAGATCAGTTTAAGAATTTAAAAAAAAAAAAACAAAAAAAAACCCCACAAGCAAATCCATCCCAAGCTAATTAATGACAAGAAATTCAAGGTGTGAGGTGTCCTTGAGGAGGTCCAAAGGTGAGGAGAAATGCAACGAGCTTCCCTGGCTCCCTCTGCTAGAAGGTCAAAAGCTGGCAGGGACAAATCACCCCATTAGTGAGAACGACGGGAACTACATTATCTGCACACGTCACGAAGACAAGGATGTCCCTTTCTTTAATGAGAGTGTATGACCAAGCTTGTACCGGCACAGAGAGCCCTCCAGCAGGCCTGAGCTCCAGGCTCTCTCCATACAGGTGGTTATGGCTATTTCCATCGCAAGCGATGCTGCTCCCCTTCCCAGAGCAAGAAGTGCTCCTTGGGGAGCAACCGCTCTTCCAGAAGTTATCAGCCTAACAAGACCTTCTGGGGTTTACCAAGAAAGTTTCCTAATCGCTATGAAGGCTTCTCAGAGGGCTTGTAGTCAACTTGCCTCATTCTTCTTAACAAGCCATGAGAGACTAATTAGCAGGGGCTAACAAGAAAGAAACTTTCTTCTTTGTTAATGACAAAGTGAACTTCTACAGCTACCTTGCTTGTCAGAGCTAGTCCAGGCCCCAAAGCCGATGAGTTGGAGGGTCAGTGTGTCGGCATGTGACTGTGTTAAGGACAGTTGTGTGTGCCTGGATGGATGGAGAGCAATGCTCCTCCAGGTTTATCTGATTAACCCCTGAGGTTAAATTCCCACCTGCAGAGTAAGGTCCTTCTTCCTTGGTGGGATGATGCAGTGGCCTAGCAGCACCTTGAGCCTCTTCCTGAGGAGGTATAGTGTTGTGCTTGGTGGGACCACTGGTTGTGGTGGGAGCTTCTTCCATGCTGGTCTTGGGTCTGGTCAGGATCACTTCTGGGTGTTTTTACCCCATATTTGTTCCTTGTCAGCACTCTTTTCCCTCCTATGGGGTTAGCTATGCTATAACTGCTAAAGGGTGTTAGTTGTTCCCCTGTATCCTGTCATTTATTTTAGAGGGGAAAAACACACAATTGCTCAAAACTAAGCAAAAGCAGTTAATAATAATGTAACCCAAATAAGCTGACAATGCCAGGATAGGCAGCGGGGACCCGACTAGTGGGTAATTTTACCATTAGTCATAGAAGACGCCAGATGATAGCTTTCTGGTCCTTGAGCAAGTTGCAGGCACTGCAGAGGTTTCTCAGATAAGTTTGAAAATACAGCTGAGCGAAAATAAGTTGCAGAAAAGGCCTGATGGGCCTTGTTGCAGTGAATTGTTGTTTTGAAGCCCAGAGTCTATTGCTAGTACTGGGAACCCTAAATTACCTGACTCTTGCGTTCATCAGAAATGTGCCTATTATTTGATACGAAGAGAGCTCTGGTCATCATTGTCACGCTGAAAGCAATAGGTGTTTATTTGTTGTTGTTGCTCAAGACAACAGTGGTATGCATTCTTAAATGACAAAGGGTCAGATGGGCTTAAATTCCTGAAATTTAAATAATATCAGGCTGTAAGCACAAATAAAAGCAGCTAACGCATCCCTGAGACAGGTCAGTGAGTGGCCTCGTCCAAGAGGAGTTAATGACCCGGTATTTAGGAACAAGACAGAGGTTTACCAATACTTTTGTCCCCAGTAGCTCACAGGAGAGCACTGCTTCTTTTATACCATAGTAGCACAGAAATGGAAAGTATAAAGGTTGCTGAGAAGACCTCCCAATTCCTCTGAAGCACTAGGGAAAACTATTTTTCAGATCGACGTTTCCTCTCCATCACTCTCCCCAGCGCATCCTTCACCTCCTTGTTCCTCAGGCTGTAGATGAGGGGGTTCAGCATGGGGGTCACCACAGTGTAAAACACAGAGGCCACTTTGTCGAGGTCCTGGGAGTGCCTGGAGCTGGGCCGTGAGTACATGGATGCAGCAGATCCATAGAAGAGGGTCACGGCAGTCAGGTGGGATGCGCACGTGGAGAAAGCTTTGTGTTTGCCCGCGGCCGAGCGCATCCTCAGGATGGTGGCCAGGATGTAGGTGTAGGAGATGAGGATGGTCAGGTTGGTGACAAACAGGTTGAAGCCAACTACAATGAACATCATAATCTCATTGATGGTGGGATCCGTGCAAGAGATGGCGTAAAGCGGGGGCCCCTCACAGTAGAAGTGGTTGATGATGTTGGGACCACAGAAGGACAGCCGAAGCGCAAACCCTGTGTGGATGGTGGCATTCATGATCCCAGCGAGGTACGAGCCAGCTACCAGCAGCGCACAAACTCTGCTGGACATGGAGATGGCATAGAGCAGTGGGCTGCAGATGGCAACGTAGCGGTCGTACGCCATCACAGCCAAGAGGTAGCACTCGGTGGTGGCGAAGACCGCGTAGAAATAAAACTGTGAGAGGCACGCGGAATAAGAAATGGCCTTCCTTTCTGCTAGGAGGTCCGAGAGCAGTCTGGGGGTGATTGAGGAGGAATAGCAGATGTCTAGGAAGGACAGGCTGCTCAGGAAGAAGTACATGGGGGTGTGAAGCTGGGCATCCAGCCTGATTAACATGAGCATCCCCAGGTTTCCCAGCAGAGTGATCACGTAGATCACCAAGAAGACCATGAAGAGGACACCCTGGACATCCCCCTGCTCTGAGAACCCCCAGAGGACAAATTCAGCACTGGGAGTGTGGTTTCCTTTGGCCATCATCGTAACGCAGTTGCTGTAGGAAAGCAGAGATGCAGACAGAGTCAGCACGTCCCCCATTTCCCCACAAATGGACGTGAAAGATGTTTATCCTTATCGGGAAATACAAACCTCAGAGGCAGAAACCTGTTGAACAACATATTCAACGTTTGTCTCAAAACGCGTTTCAAAGCAAGCGAAGTGCATGATGGAATTTATTTCTATGGTTTTATTGGTTTGATAAAGTCACTTTGTAAATAGGAAGCATTATTCTACCTCCTGAAGAAGTTAAGTTTATTACTCATCAGATCCAAACAGATAACCACAGCAATTTATTCTAACATTGGAAATCAAAGTCTTCATTTAAAAGATTAAAAAAAACCCCAACTTTTCAGAAAACAGAAGGAGAAAAAACACTGGTGAGAGACAGAGACATCTTTAAAGATAATTTCCTTTAGGAGTTACAGAACAAATTAAAAAAAAAAAAAACTTCTAATGTCTTCCCTTTCTTCCTACAAAACTCTGAAATTGCTTGAAACAGGAGATTCAGTGCAAGTATTAACCCCCCTTTAAATATGGTGACATTCATGTCATTCTTGTGATGCCACTAAGTTGAGAAAGACAGCAGAAAGAATTTATAAAGGTCGGTACCGGTGGAAACCCCAGCAATGCTACGGTGCAGTTATAACTGGGGGGAGTAAGATGCTGATAATGCAGGGTGGGGTTTTGTGGTTTTTTGGTTTGTGGGGTTGTTTTTTTAAAAAAGGAGATAAAATTAAGTTCATGTCTTCTTAAAACAGAAGTTGGGAATAGTCACAGAAATTGCTCACTGAGGGTTTTTGAACTGTTAAAACAAGATACCAAATTATACCATTGGAAAGGACCCTTCTGCATGAGGAAAGTTCAACGCACGTGTCCTACCTTGACTTAGACGTGAGGCTCCCTTAAATCTGGATTTAGTCAAACAGATTTTTCATATTTCATTCCAGCATTAAAGTCAGCTGCAGAAACTTTCACGCCCCTCTAAAACGATTTGAAGTTGGCCAAATAACCCAGGCAGTGCTTCTATGCCGTGATCTTCACAGCAGAGCAAACAGGAGGACCGTCGGTGCGTGGTCTATTGTCTTCTTCGTGTAGAAGGTCTGAGACAAACCAGAACTCAAGGACAACAAGGGTTTGGGGTTTTTTTGCCAGCCTGATAACACGCCTCAGACCACCAACTCTTTGTAGAGCCACTTCATCACTTGTCCAAGCTACTGCCCTCTCCAGCTGCTGGGCAATAATTATGAATCCCGGTGATGTTAATTAAAATAACCAGCTGAGATTGAGGGGCTGCTGACCTCTGGCAGCGCTCATGTATCTCGGTCGGCTTTGCTCATAGCCGCAGCTAGTGGCTGCCTTAAGTTTGGAAGAGCAACTTATAAATGCCTGGGGTTTGCATGAGAAATCCTGACCTCGGGCGATTATTTTGTGTGAAAACAGGCTCCTGCCGAAAGTCCTCTCCTTGCAACGGACCAACTCTTTGTAGCGTTATTTAGTCTAAAACTCACCTGTCCGCTCACATCTCAGGGCCCTTTTTGGTTTATCAGAGATTAATATCTCCTAGACCAAAATTTCAGCTGAGAAATAAGCCCCAAAATTTCTCCTGGGATTGGTGTGAAAAGCAAGAATGATTTGCCAGTCGTGAAGGGCATCGATACCTGACCAAGAAATGCCGCCGTTTATAGGATTCTTTCATTAAAAGACCGAGGGTTTTGCTGCTGCCCTCCCGGGTGCGTCACGCAGGGAACTTCTCTTGGGAGATGATGACTTTGGGAACAGCCCTGTAAGGAGGAGACGTGCACGGATAAACACAATTAGTTTCAGAAAGTTAAATGCAAGCTTGAGTATCTTCTCCCACTTCTTTATATATATATATCTATACAAAATTCTATATAAAGAATCTATATATAAAGAATATATAAATAAATATTTTTATATATATAAAGAACATAATACATAAAGAATTTTATATATATAAATATGCCTCTTGGAATATATAATTTGTCTCTTGGAATAACATAGAATTAAAAAGAAATAGAGATTCAAGGATTAGGACGTGGCTCGGGATTTGGAGAAGTGTTTCAAATGCTATTGGGGAGGGAGGGAAAACTATTCAGAAACTTTTCTGCTGCAATTTGTTTTAACATTATCTGGGATATCCTGTTGTTCCAAAAACCCACAGAGTTGAATCCAGACATCTGTGAGAGTCACAGCTGGGTTTATGGAGAATTTTTTTTTTTTATTGCTCTTGAAAGAATAAAACAGTACTAGTGTCTGTAACCAGATCTAGGGAATTATTTCCTATCCATCCATGGAAAATATAAACCTTTTTTCAGGAAGTTAATGTCTGATATTAGTGACCTCTGTGTCAAAGTAAAAGCACGGCTCTGACACTGTCTTCATCCATTTTGCTTTCCTGTTCTTTCCCAAAATCGTTTTCTGGATGCTGAGCAGCTGTGCCCAGCTGAATTATAAATTATCGATGAAAAGCTGGTTTCAGCTTCTCGCTCTCGAGTGGGGTTTTTGAAGGACTCCAAAACATCAGCCTGGTGAGCTGAAGCTTTCCCCCCATAGATTAGAATACGCTTAATTTAATTAACATATTAATTAGTTAATTTATGTAAATTTATGTTTACATCAACTCCTCAGAATATGCCCTGAGCGTGACTGCTCTGTGCAAAATGCACATTTGCCGTGTAGCTGCGTCAGCCCTTTGCAGCCAAGCAGCAAGCGGAGAAAACCATGCGTTTTTTCCAGAAAAATTCACCTCACCCTGATGTGGGTGTTTAAAACAGACCAGATGAATCAAAGCCCCCAAATGCCTAGTTGTCTCCATAAGGGGAACCGATGGTGACTAATTCAGATGTGGAAGCCTACAATTAGATAGGATGACTCCTGGACCGAGATGACTCAACCCCTGAAATGTGGAAGCAGAAATTATTAATAAGAAATTAATATTTCCCGGAATGGAAAATAAACTTTGCCTGGATGGAGACACGTAAGTAGGAGCGGAGATGGTGGGGGAGTTTTGGCCAACGTTGAGAGTCTTGGAGTCATCCAATGAGTTGGGCATGTCTGAACACAACATATGGCCAGAAGCATGGAGGCTTTCTGTGTTGTCAACGGCAGATGACACCCTGGGAAAAGCCAGGACTGCTCAGACAATGTCATGAAAGACTGTTTCTGGCCAAGCTGAATGACTCCTTGTCACAGGGGATAAAACTCCACCCTGCTCTTAGGCAAAGGAGCGTGTGATTGGGGTGGCTCCAGGCTGGTAGATGTCCATGGGGGAGACCCATCCAGGAAAGCAAGATGCCCAGCACAAGTGGTCTGCAATATATATATATATTTTTTTATATATATATATATATATATGAAGCATGAGGACATGCTACTCCCCATAAAGACTATCTTTGGACGAACCAGAGAAAATAATAAATCAGGTTTATTGTACTAAAGCAAAACCTTAGGCAACTACTTAGAAAATGTGAAAACAAAGTTACGAAAGAGACTGTCCCTCTCCAACATATAGTCTTTATTTAGCTGGTCCCCTTCTGCTCTGAGCCACCTCTTTCAGGCCACAGAATTTAATGTTGTTGTAACATTGAGTAAATCCTCTTTGGTAAAAACTATCAACTGTGCATGTTCTAGAGCTGCTCATAAGTTCATTTACTCCAAAAGTTTTGCTGACGATATACGTGTGTTTAGGATTGCCTCTCTTTCCTGCATTCTGTCCTTCTTTCAGACATTGTAATTACAGGTAATACATTTTTCAAGGGACCCCAACATGGAATTAATTCATAATTCAAGCTCTGCAGCATTCGGCATGAGGTAGAGCATGTACATCTCACCAGATGCACAGAAATGTAGTGCCCTTCTTCTGTCAGGTGTCGGCCTTATTTCTTCTGCTCGCTCTGCTGTGGCAGGTGATATCTACTTTGGTTTGGTTAGAGCGGGACCTGTGGAAATACATGCAAGAGAGAAGCTTGTTCATAGCTTTTCTGAGGGTGCTCCTCACCTCCTTGTTCCTCAGGCTGTAGATGAAAGGGTTGAGCATGGGGGTCACCATGGTGTAGAAGATGGAGGCTGTTTTCCCTTGATCTGTGTGTTTGGAAAAGGGATGGAAATACAAGAAAGCCGCAGAACCGTAGAAGAGGACAACAGCCATGAGGTGGGAAGTGCAGGTGGAGAAGGCTTTGTGCCTGCCCTCTACAGAGCGGATGCTCCAGATGGTGAGCAGGATGCAAGTGTAGGAGACAATGATGGCCAAGACTGAGGTTGTTATGATGAAGCCAATGCATGTGGCCATCACCATCTCATTGAGCCAGGTGTCGGAGCACGAGAGTAGCAGGAGCGGTGGGATTTCACAGTAGAAATGATTGACAACATTTGGACCACAGAAAGAGAGTCGGAGGAGAGCGCTGGTGTGCACGAGGGCGTTCAGGCTCCCGGCAGCGTAGGAGCCCACCACCAGCTGGACACGGACCCCATGGGACATGGCAGCCAAGTAGTGCAGAGGCTCATGGATGGCTGCGTAGCGATCGTACGCCATGACGGCCAGAAGGATGGCTTCTGTGGTGCCGAATACTGCAAAGAAGAAAAACTGTGTGATGCAACCATTGAAAGAAATGACATTTCTCTCGGCAAGGAGGCCTGACAGGAGCTTCGGCATGATGGATGAAGAATAGCAGATGTCCAGGAAAGAGAGGTGGCTGAGGAAGAAGTACATGGGCACATGAAGCTGAGAGTTGGTCCTGATGAGGATGATCATCCCCAGGTTCCCCACCAGCGTGGTGATGTAGATGAGTAAAAATACCACAAAGAGCAGCTCCTGCAGGTCGGTGAAGCCCAGAAGGACAAATTCAGTCACACTTGAGTGGTTCCCCCCAGCCATTCTCCTGGCACCAAGACAAACAAACACGGGGAAAAGGTGAAATAATTTCTCCCAGCTCACAGGATTATGTAGTGCCTGAGGGTGACGCAGGACTTGGTGTCTCCTGGATCAATACACCCACTTATTGGGAGAAAAAAAATACGATAGCCAGCGGGCAGGTTGAAGATCCAAAATAATATATTGAAAAATAATATATTGACAAAATAATAGCCAATAGAACACAATATGGAAAAAAAATCTTAAAGCATAAATCTTAAAGATATTGCTGGCACATTACAGAAATAATTGGTCTTGCAAAAAACCTTGCAAATGATGTCTTCTCATGAATGTCAAATTCTTTACAATACGCAGGCATGTTTGGGAGGATTTCTTTCCCTTTGTTGTGGGGGTGTTCTTATTTAGGGACAAGTAAATACAATAATATTGTGCCTTCATTTGCCACATTAATTAGTGTTGCATTAAATAGATAACAGACTATGCTGGAGTGATTTTCTGACTCTGTAGTGATATGTTTGGATCGATTAAAATAAGACTAATACGACTAGCATACCTGATTGCAATTTCATTCAAGGGAAACCCCCCCACACCACCCCCTTCTAATCTGAATTATACTTGCATGTCATCTCCCTTACACCTCTCGGGTCTGCTAAAATCAGGAATTTTTATCCAGAATTTCAGTTAGGAATTAGGATTCAGACGTACTGGCGTACGCAATTTTTCCTTTAGGAGGGACCTTAATATCTTCAGTATTGCTTCATGGAGGGGTTCCTGCAGTTAAACAAGCCCTTCCCCATAAAAAATTATCTCGACCTCTCAAAATTTCACCCTCTCCCTGGTCAATGGCATCTCGAGTCATTCTCAGACAAATACTCACTGAAGTTAAAACACCAGCTCCATTGGTCTTTCCAAACCCAGGAAGGTTTCCCTACTGCAGCCTCCGACGTGGCTTGAAGATTTCTTACCCCAGTCCCACAGGACGAATTACCGAAGGGGCTCTGGGGCACCCAAAAACAGAGGGAACCTTCCCTGAAGAGCCTGCGGTAAACACTGAGATTTCTCTCTGAGGTTTGATGGGTGGGATCCCCAAGGCACATCAGAAATGATGCCTGCAGAACTTGAGCACTTTGAGTCGTGTACACAACGCTGTAATGAGGAGTGAAACACAAGGTAATGCATTTTTTTTTTGCTGAAGACTTGAATTTGAAAGATTTAATGTTTTTATTCTCCAGGAACATGGGAGGGGAAAAAAAAGCTGACTCTAAAGCATTAATTTAAGGAAATTACTGCTATCTACTTGCAATGATCAGTCAGATTAGTTTTCTTTTGTACTATGTATTTCCATAAAGCAGATGAGGAAATATTAAAGAAAAAGTGGATCAAAATGCAGATATCAATTTGCCATTCTGCTGTCATTTTCTTTTTTTTTTTCAAGATAAACTTGTCATTTTCCATTTCAATATGTTTTTACACCATTCCTCCCCGGGAGGCAGAGCCTCAGAGGAAGTCCCATGAGGAGCATTTCCATGGATGTAGCTCTCTGAAAGCCTGTCTCCATACATGTGTCAGGACAGTGAACTTAGGTGGCTCTCCTCTAGACATTTGCAATTAGGTGCATGAATTTCAAACAGTCCTTTTTCTTTTTTTTTTTTTTCTTTTCCCCCTGCTACCCATCTGCTAGTCACACACCTTGGTGTTCAGTATCATTATGATTTTACCTGGGATGTTTTTCTTCCTGTGTTCTTATTCATGGCTTAAAAAAAAAAAAGAAAAGAAAAAGAAAAAGAAAGACTGCTTCTCATGTTATTCACTAGAGATGACCTTAAAATATGTGTATTGTCTGTTTGAGAAATGAGTATTACTATTTATTCCCTTCTCACTTCCCTCTTTCTATCAGCCTTGCTGTCTGTTTTCTAGCAAAGCAAGATGACCGTTTCTTCAGGACAATTTCTCTTCTCCCATTGCCCTTCTCAAAGTAGCTTTTACTTCCCCATTCCTCCGGCTGTCGGTCAGAGGTTCATTGCAGAAAGTCCCCTGACCCGCTGCTAACGCTCTTCCCGGGCTGCTGCCAGACGTCTTTGCTGCAAGGACACATTGGTGGCTCATCTTCAACTTGGTGGCCACCACAACTTCCAAGGGCTTCTCTGCCGAGCTGCTCTCCAGCCTGTCCTGGTGCCTGGGGCAATTCTTCCTCATGGCCAGGACTCAGCATTTTCCCTTTTTGAAGTCTGTGTGATTCCCATCTGCCTGTTTTGGACAAAAAAAAAAAAAAAAAAAAATCTCCCTTTGAAAAGCCACTTTGCATCGTGTGCTTCAAAATTAAAATATCCCCAGGACAGATGGGTGCAGGCTGGAGAGCAGAACATTTACAACCACAACAGCTGGAGGTGAAACTCAGTTTTCTGCTGCATCAGATGTGTAATTCCCAAATCTGTAATGGTTTGTGCCCAAAGGGAAGGCAAAAAAAGTCTTGTACTGGTGAGGCTTCACCCTTTCTTTCTGATGATGTTACCTGTGGGACAGCCAAACCCATTTTAGCCATTTTCCATCTTTGTTTCCTCCCCAGACAACGGTACGGGGGCATCACTCCGTGGTGATGGAGTTCACTCTTGTGGGGTTCACCCACTGCCCAGAGCTGCAGGTCCTCCTCCTTGTGGTGTTCCTCATGATGTACGTTATCAACCTAGAAGTTGCTATCAAGTCTGGAAGAAATGGAAGGTACCAAAAAGTGGATGAACCCCGCATTGAGGTATGTTTGCAGTTTTGGAAGAATAGAAATGAAAGTGAAAGTACTAAATACAGAATAAAACCGAAGAACTGCTCCTGCTGCTTTCCATCACCGAGACAACTTTATCCTGCCCCATGCAGAGGTTTAAATCCAAGGGAGTGCATTGCTCTTTCAAGGCAAACATTGTGCAGAGCTCCTCCCATAGCATTCCATACTGCTGCTGCTATAAAATTTCCCTAATTTATTCAGTCATGAGGGACTGGAAGCCATGAGATGTGAGATAAATTGTCAGTGGAAATGCTCTTTTATTTATGCATTTATTTTTAACACCTGTTCTACCCATGATTAATGAAGGGCGGACACTAAGCTTATGTGCAGTCCAACAAATATTTAGAATTAATCTCTCTGTATTTTGTTACTACAGAAAAAAATGAGGCCAGCTTTGTTCTTTGCTCTTTTTCAGAAAAATTGTGTGGCTGTTTCACTATAACCCTCTGCTGCCGAGAGTATTGGGAAGTGAGATGCTGGGTGCTCGTGAAAGCAGGAAAGGAAACCAGTAGTGTGACTTGTAGAAAATAGCAGTCGATTGCAGCCAGGGTTATGCTAAATCACTTTAATGGCTTTCAATGGGTTCAGGAGATCCAACTGCAGTCGTTCACAGCCACCCTGGGCAGTGGGAAGGAGGTGGCCGCTGTTTCCCATTACTAACATCTCACGTGTTGGATGGCCATCTCCTCGTCCCCATTGATTTCCTTCTTCACCTCGGACGGCGTATACGTAACTGAGCACAGACGTTTAAAACACACGTTACATCTAACAGTATCCAAACCAGCCGTTCTCGGTGCCACCCCCGGTCTGTACAGTGTAAAACATCATCCATCCCACCGCAAATATCCAATTTTATCGCCCACAGAAGCGTCCCTTTCCCTGGGGTGTCTTGCTCAGATGCACGTGCTGACACTGCAGGCGTCTAAAGCCAGCTGAGGTTAGTCCTGCCCCGTGTGTGTCTCTGTCCTTGCTCAACCCAACCTTCCCCTTCTCCCTTTCCCCCTTCCTCAAGATGCGGAAAATGCAAATTTCTCTTTTCTTGGGCTCAAAATGTCTTTCTGAGCCATGAATGGTGGTAAAGGCAGACAGAGAGGAACTCACTGGTGTTTGAATAAGGTCTTCTTGTTTCTTCCATCAGGACCTCAGGAAGGTTTTTTTTTTGCTCCAGGGCAGGAACTGTGTCTAAAATAAGCTATTATAATATCTATAATGTAAAAGAGAGATACCTTGGACATCAATTTTAAAGGGAGTAAGGCCAGGCTTAGACTCTCCCTTTCATTCCAGTACCAAGGGAAACTGAAGGTAGGTGGGTTTCCAGCTAGCCTGGATAGAAAAGGGTTGTGGTTCAGGTTCCTGGCTCTTCCCATACATCTGGATTTCATGTGATGGAGAGGAGTCACCACCCCAGTGCAGGATCTACACATTTGAAGCCCAAGTCTTCAACTCCTTTTTAAATGAAGGGAAAAAAAAAACCAAAACATTTCTCTGTTTCTGTGCCTTTTTTACCCACCAGCTAGAGAAGACCTCCAGAATGGGATTCATTCCACCTTCTTTCAGATTCAGCTCAGATTAAGACCCAAATCTGAGTGTCTGTCGTTATAATTTTGCAAGCTAAAGTCTCATTATGACTAACATGACTCTGGCCAATGCACTCAGCAGAGTTTATCAATCTCTTCAGCTGGTGAAATGTAGGTGTCTGCCATCCAGTGAGACGCCCCAGATGCCACCGACCTACTTGACCAAGTCTTCCTTGGCCATCAAGGGAGCTGATGTACTCAGTCAATACATGGAGGTGACATGGTGTTTATTTAAAGTTAAGAAGATAAGTCCTTCCCCTAAAGACATTTGAGGTGATTCCCAACTCTAATCACTAAGTATCTAAAGAAGGGGAGGTGGCTCCTACCCCTGCAATACCAATATTTGCTCAGCTTTCAGTTTAAAACAGATTTGACTAGAACTAAGGCAGCTCCGCCTAAAAGCAGAGCCCCTTTGGAGGAGAGGACCCCAAAGCAATTGGCAGCTAATCAGCACGAATGCAAAATGAGATGCAAACCACATCATTGCCCGTTCCTCATGACCCACCAGGAAGGTAGGTTGCAAGGCTGGATGCTCCTTCTCCCCTCTGTAACTCTCCTCCTAGAACCACACGTGGTATTTCCCATCACTGTCATGGTCAGATGCTCGTTAGATGCAGCTAACCGCCGGTTTCCCCAAAATACAGCACGCGCCGCTTGCACACTGACCAAAACGCTTTCGGTTTTGAGAGCAGCAGCTCCAGCAGGAAGCTACGACAAGCAGAGCAACAGTGCTGTAGCCATGGACTTGTGTTTTTAAGACACTAAGAGCTCATATTCCCGTTTAAACACAGGGTGATGGTGAAGGCAAGACCAGGTGGACACAAAGTCATTGAGTATTGTTGTATTTTACATACAAATAATGGCTGTAGGTCACCGCAGCAAGAAGAGATGCTCTGGGACTGTAAATAAAACATTAAAAATAAGCTTGAATCTTTTATTTAAAGAAAAAAGAGTCAATCTTCCCTGCACTTAAACTAAACAACATCCTGAGGGTGACGGTCACAGAGGAGCACAAGTGTGGGAGAACAGCAGGAACAGAGGTCCCAGTTCCGTAGGTCCTGCTGAACACATCTGGAGACATGTGAGATGAGGAAGAGAGGGGAGCCTTCCTCGCTAGGGCTGTGTCCAGGCTCTCATCGTCATGAAAGGGGTAGTCTGCCTGTAGTGTGAAATAACTATGGCTAAGTGCAGTTTTGTAACCTATTTTGGGGATAAAGAAAGGCTAGGTGAAGGAATTAATAATGTCATCTTCTTTTTGACTTGGTGCCGCCAGTGCTCCGTGTGCTTCATATTGCGGATGAGGGTAAATCTGAGACTTTCTGTCGCGAATTTGCAACGTGCGAAATTCCAGGTAGAAACAAAGGGAGGGAAAAAAAGTCACTGCAAGGGTGGTCAGACACTGAAATAGGGGTCAGGGATGGTGTGAAACCTCTGCCCGGGGTGGTCCCCAAGGCTCAGCGGGACAACGGGGTCTGCGTTGGCCCTGGTTGGTGCGGGTGGCTGTACCGGAGACCTCCCGGGGTCCGTGCCGTGGTGGGGGGTCCAGCACAGCACCTCCTGGGCAGGTCGGCCCTGACGGCAACACAGCTGATAAGAGAGGAACGGGAGCGCAAACAGCCTGGGAGGACGTTTGTCCCTGGCTGACAGTGCCAGCCGGGCAGCCGACCGTTGGCCGGATTAAATAATAACCAGGGAGCTCTCAGGAAGCTTTGGGAACAAAGAAGGATTCAGCTGATTGACCTGTTAGTTGTGTGTCATTAATAAATCAGCAAACCGCTTTGATCCTGGCTTGATTTAATCCAACTGTGCAGCTTCTCCCTCCAACCCAAGGCATTGCACGTCTCCAGGGTAGCACTAAGGCTAAGCCATGGCTCCAGATTTCACCATGGTCCTCTGACAGAGGCTGCACGGGCTGAGGTAATACACAAATTGGAGTATTTTTGCTTTTTTCATGTATGTAACATTTGGGGACCACCTGGCAGGTCTCTCTGCAGGAAGGTGGCAGGAGAGACATCAAGGCAGGCGATGGCATCGGTCCGGGCTGGCGTGGGCTGCAAAATATCAGGTCTGAAGGAGAAGGCTGCTGAGCAACACCAGAGCTCCCATGATCTGTTCTGGTCAGGGTAGCATGGAGATCATGGCTTTTATTGCTGACAACAGAGACATGGAAAGCAAAGGTGGGGAGCAGTGGATGGGGGTTACTCAGTAGTACCTGCCCTTGGGGGGGGATTCATCACCACCGCATCTTAAAATGCTTTCAAAGTGCCTTCATTCACAATAGAGGTCACGTGAATACCGTATTTAACTTGAATTTTTAGCTGTCTAAAATTAAATGAGATGTATGGCACTGTTAACCATTTAATGAGCTTTGAATGTGAAAAATAAAAAAATATTTCCTGCATAGCGTGCCCGGTATTTGCTGTCATCTCTATTTTGCTAAAGGTGTTGCTGTCCTGAGGCCAGTTATTATGGCCCTTAATGCCTTTACAAAGCTGTCTTGAAGTGGAATTTGAGTTAGTGGGATAGTAGAATTCCCTCCCTGTTTATTCTGATTTGCTAAGCAAAAGGGAGAGCAACCCATGGCAAAGTTCATAATTCAAGTCTAGGCAATTGTAGAAATTTTTGCAATGTTCTCCTGGTTTAATTTGCCCTGATACATAGGACTGAATAAATGGTAAAGGGCAAAATTTAAAATGAGAAGTGCGTGCTTGTAGTTCTCTACCTGTGTCTTCGTTAGGTTAAATTAACTATTAAATATTACTATCAACGTTTGGAGAACTGAGTGAAATTATTGGTATTCTCAGATAATAATATTGAATCAGCCAGTGCATCAGGTAAGTCAAAGTGCAGAAGACCCCCAAAATGTTATCAATCTGAGATATTTAACAAAAATCTCATCATACCACCCACATCTCCATTCTATCTGGCTCTAAATTTACAACATTCAAGATCACTTTATTTTTGTGAGTCTCCTCAAAGCCTCCTTTACCTCCTTATTCCTCAGGCTGTAGATCAAGGGGTTCAGCATGGGAGTCACCACAGTGTAGAACACCGCAGTCCATTTATCTTCTTTTCTTGAGCTGTCTGAGCTGGGCTTTAAGTACATAAAAAGCGATGTCCCGTAGAAGATGCTCACAGTGGTGAGGTGGGAGGCACAGGTGGAGAAGGCTTTGCGCTTGCCCTCAGCTGAACTGATGCTCAGGATGGTGGAGATGATGGCCACGTAGGAGACCAGGACAACCAGGCTGCTGGACACACCAAATAAAGATGCCGAAGTTCTTAGGATAATGTGGCTGAGGGTGGTGTCGGAGGTCGAGAGTGATATCAGAGGGGAAATGTCACAGAAGAACAGGTCGATGACGCTGGAGCCACAGAAGGATAAATTGGACATGCCGATAGTCTGTCCCATGCCATTTGTCAACCCCATGAGATATGACCCAGTCACCAGCCGGAAACAGCATTTTGGGGACATGACAAGGGGATACACCAGGGGATGGCAAATGGCCATGTAACGGTCATACGCCATCGTAGCCAGCAGGAAGCATTCTGTCATCCCAAAAAGATCAAAAATGAACACCTGAGCCACGCACCCAGCATAAGTAATGCCCTTCTTCTCTGATATAAAGTCAACCAACATCTTAGGGGTGATGATGGTGGAAGAACAGAGGTCTACAAAAGCCAGGTTTCCCAGGAAATAATACATGGGGGAGTGGAGCTGAGGGCTGGCCCTGATTAATGCAATCATCCCAAGGTTCCCCAGGATGGTGACAAGAAACATCAGAAAGAGAGTGACCTGAGTCATCAGGTTGTCTGTGAACTCCGTTAAGCTGAACTCAGTCGCTTGGGTGCAATTGCTTTCTGCCATTAGTTGGACGCGTGCTTTCTGTGTGAACTCCTTGCTGGAGGTTTCTTCTACAACAGGCAGGTATCTCCCAGGTGGAAAACCCTCTCTCCAGCAGGACCTGCTCGGAGACAATCATACAAGATCTAAAGGAAGAGTGTAGGCACAGATCGATTAGAAACAGCTTGCCAAAAGTCATGTCACAACGCAGGTAAAGAAAACGGGGTGCTGCAAAAGCAAAGCTTTGCTCAAGCTGCAAAATGCCGTGGCACAGCGTGGTCCTCCGGATCACTTCTGGACGTTCAGCAATGACCTTCATGAGGAGCTGTAGGGAGGTTACACACCCGAGTAGCTTTACCTTGGTGCTGCGTTTCGTCCCCTGCGTTAGCGTTCAGTCTGAGACTTTGAGATCATCCAGCCCAACCTGAAACACAGAGAAACGCGGTACTTTTGCAGCGCAGAGTTGATTATTCATCCTCTCGTTGGCATTTGCCAACCACCCGCTTCTCCCCTCTTTGCTGGGACTCCTTCCTAACCATGAGACCTTGCACGAAGGTTTATATTGGTTTCCCTTCCCTCCTGATACACTGTTTTAGCTGTAAAAGCTTTTCCTGGGTCTTTAGCCTGTTCCTAGAGTCTTCAAATGGAAATGGGCATCCCCCAAAGCTGAGCAATCTCGCCTTGAAAATATTTTGGGGAAAAAAAAATAATCTTTTGGACCTGCCTCATCTCAGCAACGGTAAGCTCCCCAAATGTTCTTTACAGGAAAGCTTCTGGTCCTCATCCAGGAGCCCTTTATGGTCAATGAGGAGAGGAAGCCTCCCGAGTGTGCCCTCCACCAGGCTGATCTCCAGACCTGCCTTCTCAGCAGTTCTGTGGTGAGGACACAGGACAGCCAGCTCCCTGGTTTTGGTGGAAAGTCCAGAGTATCGTGAAGAACTGAAGCTTGGGACCCTGCAGGTAGGGCACGAGATGAAGATAGGAGCTGTTTCTTTCTTGCAAGAGAAAGCTACGGGAGGCGGCTGGCTCAGCACACGCTGTTCTTGCTCGTGAATCTGGTACAGGGAGCTCCAGCTTGGGCTGAAACACGATGTTCCTCACATCTCAGCGCTGTCTCCACTTCCCTCCTGATGCTCTTGGAGATGGATGTGAAGACGCCCCTGCCTGAAGCTCTGCAGGGGAGCTTGAAAATAAACCACCGTCAGCAAACACCCTTACTATTTCACATAATTTGGGGATTTGGGGACTGTGAATCTGAGCCCTGAGGGAGTGACAAAGCCCAAAGCACGTTGTTATCTTTTCTCTGCACTTCTTAGTTTGGAGAAGTGTACCCAGAAGAGATGACCTCAGCTTGAGTGAGCAACAGGGCTTTGGGCTCTCTTCAGAGCAAACCACAGAACAACGCCCCATCTTTCATGTCCACTTTTTGAGCATTTCAGAGACAGTTACAGCTCCACAAGTGCCGTGTTTGACATTACCATGCCAGGGAGCTGAGGAGGACGTTGCCAAAGGGGTGCTGTCCCACAGGAGCTGAGCCAGGGCACCACAATGAACCTTCTAACCTTCTTAAATTCCTTATACTCAAAGTTTGGCTGCAAGGAGGCAACAGAAGATCATGGTGACCTTACTAAAGTCACCTTGTTCTTCTTTTTGTCCACGCAGCCATCAATCCTCTCATCGCCCAAGGCACTCATGTTGGTCAGGCATGACTTACCCTTGGTGCATCCATGCTGGCTACCCACGGTCACCCTCCTGTCCTTCCTTTGCCTGGAGAGGGCTTCCAGGGGGATTTGCTTCTTAATCCCGCTGAGGACTGATGCAGCCAGCAGTCCTTGTGCCCTCCTTCTTGCTGATGATAGTCACCTTCTTCCACCCATCACGCTGGAAATGCACCAGCCATAGGGGAAAAATGAGAGCCTGAGGGAGAGGTGCCCAAAACTGGAAGGAAGGCGATGGGAAGGATCAGATGAGAAGCGTGATGAAGGGTTGAAAGGGATAACAAGAGAGGAAAAGGGCCTTTCTGGAGGGATGAAGGAAAGCTCTAGGGCTGGCCGTGTCTCTGGTGGCTCTGATGGAGGTTCCCAAGCCCAGTGGGAGATGTGGGGTATCTCCTTCTACAGCCTTTTCACACCCAGCAGAGGTGAGTGCCACGGGCAGCAGAAACTGCTTGCGGGATAAGGTCAGGCGTAGTTTGCAGGGTGGGAATTAGACGTGGAAAGCCCTGACCCACACCCTTGGCCGAGCACCGAGCACCGAGCGGGGCAGCAGGCTGAAACCTTCCAGAGCCAAACACAAAAGTAAATGTCACACGGGTTCCCTCCCTCTGCTCACGGCGAGGGAAAACTGTTGGAAGCGGGGTTGGGTTAGACATCGCCTCGGACACGGACAATCGGTGTTTTTACAGACTCGGAGCCAGAGGCTGCCCTTCCCTGACAGCACACCGCTGGGAGCAAACCCCCACGATCTGGGCAGCGGTTGGGGTTTGAAACCCTTCCAGCGCTGCATCCTCGCCTTTTCTTTTCTCTCCAGCAGAAAAATCAGCTGCAGGAGCTGCAGAACGCGGTGTGATGCCGTGGAGAAGCTCTGATCCTGCCCCGGGGCTGAGTCCCCTCCATCCTCCTCCTCGCTGTCAGCACTGCCTCTCGCACCTCCTCATCTCCCCGCTCGATACCGGCCCTGCGGCCACGGCCCGGCTGACAGCGGGAGATGAATGGGGCTGAGCCGGCACCGCGGGGCACGGGACACGTCTGGGGATGCGAGGGATGCGGGGGGCTTGGGGAGATGGTCTCTCCACGCTTTGCATCAGTCCCAGTCCCAAAACCCAGTGCTGCCCACGCAGCCCCCGTGGCCGCCCTGCAGCGTACGGGGGCCAAAGGGTTTTCTCGCCGTTACGACGGCCGCAGGAAGGATTTAAGCGCTGACCCCAAAGCAGAAGTGAAGGCTGAGCCCCGGTTTGGAGAAAACAGCCGGCTCTGTGCAAAGCCCCCGACGGGGAGGGGTTTCAGCCCTTGCTGAGTGCCACCATCACCTGGGTACTGCCGGGGACAGAAAGCCATCCGCATCCCTGCGGGGATGTCCCCTGTTCCCTCAGACCTGTCCCCAGAGCCCCAGCATCCCTCATCCCCCCGAATACGCTCCCATGCTGTGCAGTGAGATGGTGTCCACGGCCCCGCTGCAGCTCGGGGGGGAAGCGGGGGGGGAGCTCTGGGGTAGCCCCTCTGCTTCCCCCCCCCCACTCCCCACAGCCCCGGTGTCGGTCACCTCCCGTCACACGTCCCTCGCCCTGCGGCACCAGCCTGTCCCCATCCATCTCCCGCTGTCAGGCCAGCATCCAGCACGGCGATGGGAAGGGTGGGGTGGAGGGTGCTCAGCCCCGGGGCAGGACCGGGGGTCCCGGCTACCAGGGCAGAGACGGGACCAGCATTTGGGACGATGGGCGCAGGGGAGGGGGAACGCTTTCTTCCCCCCCGCCCCTGCTCCCCAAGCCGCAGAGGCTTTGCACGAGCAGCCGGCACATTGCGGATGCCTCAACACCTCGCCGTGCTTTTTAATACCGGGTGTTGACGGCGGGCTGTCGGCCGAGCCGACGGTGCGCCGGCGGCTGCCGCGTGCCGAGAGGGGCTTTGCCCAGGGGAGAGGGTCGGAGCAGCCCCCGTCTCCGCCCCCCCGCTCAGGTGTGTGACACGAAGGGGATGAGGATGCCCCAAGAGAGCTGTCCCTCCCCAGCCCAGGGTACCCCGAGATCTGGCTGGGGACCAGCGGTGGTCCCAGCAGTCCCAGGGCCACCGCTCACCTCCCGTCCATCATCATCACGTCAAGGCGCGAAGGCAGGTCGGGGAAGGGGGCTGTGCTCCAGCCCTGAGGACCGCTGCGGCTCCAGCCCCCGCGTCTCCACCCCCGAGCTGGGGCATAAAACCCCCGGCAGGCTGCGGGGGGACAGTCCGGCGCTGGCGCTGCGCTGGGAGGGGGCTTTGTTGGGGTCCCCACTGTCGCCGTGCCGCGGGACGGAGCCACGGACGCCTCCTGCCCACCCACTGCACCCATGGCAGGTAAAACCCACCCGCGGCAACGCTCCCCTGTACCCAGCGATGGGGTCCGGTGTTGTTTTTGGGGTGCGGCGGGTCACCCCACGGAGGGAGGATGCGATGGGGTGGCTGGTGGCGCACGGGGTCTGCTCCCACACCTGGGGTGCAGGATCACCCCCAACACCCCCTCATCCCTCTGCAGCCTTCCCGGGGGGGCCGGGCGAGGGACCCCCCTGCAGCACCAGCCTCGGGTGGGCAGGCGAGGGGCTGGGGACCAGCGGCAAGAACCGGCGCGTGTGCCACGCCGCAGCGCGGCTGGAGATGGGCAGCCTCTGGGAGGAGTTCAACCGCCTAGGCACCGAGATGATCGTCACCAAGGCGGGCAGGTCGGTACCGGAGCGGGACAGGGGGGCTGCCAGGGTGGGGGACACCCCCTTCCCACCCCCCCTCCCCACAGGAGGATGTTCCCCACCTTTCAGGTGAAGCTATCCGGGCTGGACCCGCTGGCCGACTACGTCCTGCTCATGGACTTCATCCCGCTGGATGACAAGAGATACAGGTGGGGATGGGGCGATGGGGATGCTGGGGAGGAGGGGGAGCAGATCCTGGCGGTGCTGAGCACCCCTCCCTGCCCCGCAGGTACGCCTTCCACAGCTCCTCCTGGCTGGCGGCGGGACGGGCCGACCCCGCAGCCCCCGGCCGCGTCCACTTCCACCCCGACTCCCCGGCCAAGGGGGCCCAGTGGATGCGGCAGATCGTCTCCTTCGACAAGCTCAAGCTGACCAACAACCTCCTGGACGACAACGGCCACGTGAGGACCTGTGGTGGGCGATGGGGTGGCGGGGGGGACGCACGATGCACCCCTGCATGGGGGGGTCCTGCCCACGTCCCCTCTCCCCCGTCCCAGATCATCCTCAACTCCATGCACCGCTACCAGCCCCGCTTCCACGTGGTCTTCGTGGACCCGCGGCGGGACAGCGAGCGCTTCGCCCACCAGAACTTCAAGTCCTTCAGCTTCCCCGAGACCCAGTTCATGGCAGTGACGGCTTACCAGAACCACCGGGTGAGCCCCGGGGCGGGGGGACATCGGCGTGCCCCCCCCAGGGACCCCCTGACCCCGCTCCCCTCCGCAGATCACCCAGCTGAAGATCGCCAGCAACCCCTTCGCCAAGGGCTTTCGGGATGGCGACCCCGAGCCGTGGTAAGGCCCCCCCACCCCTCAAACCCACCCCGATGCCACAATGAGGGGCTCCGTGCCACCCCCCCGAGCCCCCCCCATCTCTCTCGCAGGTGCGGGGTGGCCGCGGGGTCCCTGCTGGGTGCCGTGCCCCGCGCCCGGGCCACCGCGCTGCCCTCCCGCCCCGAGAAGCAGGAGAAAGGTAGGGGGGCTGGGGGGGGGGGTGACCCCCTCTTGCTGTCTCTCCCCCCCCCAGGGGCTCCTCACAGCCGTGGGGCACTGGCCACCGCCGTGTCCCCACAACCGGCCCCGCCGGTGGCTCCCCCCGGCTTCCCCGAGCTGCCCGCGCCCCCCTTCCAGCCCCTCGCCTGCCCCCCCGGTGTCTACGTGGGGGCCAAGCCCCGCACCCTGCCCTACCCCCTGCCCACCTTCCCCCCGCTCGGCACCTACGGCACCGCCGCGGCCCCCGCCTTCGGCTACGGGCAGCAGTGATGGGGTGGCACCCCCCTGCCCCCCCGGGACCCCCTACCCAGCCCGCGGCGGAGGGGACGGAGACGCAGAGCCGGGGACGAGCCACCGGGACGGCTTTATTTGCTGCCGAGGAGGGGACGGGGACAATGCCGCAGCCGGACCCCCGCTGCCCACCCTGGCCCTGGGGGTTTGGGGGGGGACACACACCCTGCCCCCCCCCGGCACCCTCCAGCCGAGCTCCCGGCAGCAGGGGGGGAGGGACTGGGTCCTGCCGACGCTCCGAGCCCCCCGGCATCCACGCGGCGCAGCTACTCCGAGGCGTCGGGCGCGAAGGCGAAGGGGCACAGCTTGTACCCCGCACCCACGTAAAACTTATTCTGAAATTCCACCCTGCCGAGGAGAGGGGCCGGTGAGGAGGGGCACTGGGAAGGGGGGGGGGGGGTTGGTCACCCCGTCCCACCGGCACCCCCTCAGCCGGGCTCACCAGTGCAGACGCAGGGCGTGGAGGAAGGCGGAGAGCCCCTCCATCACCAGCAGGATGGCCACGGTCAGCACGGCAAAGGCGGCGAAAACCGGCACCAGCACCACGCCGCCCACGTAGCTGAGCCGCACGAAGCCGTTGCGCATCACCATGGTCCACAGGACCTCCGACAGCTCTGGGGGGGGGGGGGGACAGGAGGAGGGGGGGGGGTGAGGCTCTGCCCGACCCCCATGGGGTGTGGGGGGGTGTGGGGGGGGCACACCAGGGGACTCACGGGCATGGGCCAGGCTAAGCGCCCAGAGCCGCAGGTAGGACGCGGTGTTGGAGACGCAGCCCAGGCAGTACTCGATGGTGTGGATCGCCTGGTGCATGAAGATCTCGGCGAAGTCCAAGTGCTGCGGGGACGGAGGGGACACGGGACATCGGAGGGGACACGGGCCATTGGAGGGGGGCACGGCTACCCCCACCCCACCACCCCCCAACCCTGAGCCCACCGGGCCAGTGTCCCTCACCTCGGCATCCGGGCTGTGCCCCCCACTCTCCACGTCCTCCTTGGTGGCGTTGACGGAGTTGCCGGCCTCCTGCCCCTCCAGCAGCGGCTCCTGCTCCCCCACGGCCGCCAGCTGCATGGGGACGGTGCTGGCGGTGAGACCCTGCTGCACGCCCCCGGCTGAGCCCCCCCGCCGTGACGCCAGCCTTACCGCAGGGCCGCCCATCCGCTGCGCGCGCCGCCGGCAGCACAGGTAGAGCGGTGTCCCCAGGAGCAGGACGGGCACCGACGCCAGCGCCAGCACCACCAGTGCGGTCTGCACCGGCACCTGCGGCACAGGGGCACCAATTCAGGGTCCCCTCCGGCACCGGGTACCCGAGCTGAGAACGGCCCTACTCGTGACGCAGGGGGAACCCCATCCCTGCTACGCCGACCCCCATGGGGCTCCCCGCTGCTCCCAGCCTGGGCAAAGAGAAGGGTCCCTGGGTGGGTGCCCCCCGTCTCGGTGGGGTGCTACCTGCCCCCGGTAGAGCGGGAGGTTGCCGGCGTTGGAGGTGAAGAGGAACATGTCGATGAAGTGGATGAGGATGCTGGGGGCCACCATGGAGTCGGCGGCGCTGAACTTGATCCACTTGTAGAAGATGAGGAAGACGAGGTAGCCGAAGAGCGCCAGGAGGAAAACCATCTCGGGCAGGAACTCCAGCACCAGCCGGTGCCGCTGCCGGAAGTGCCTGGGCAGGGGGACATGAGCCGGGTTCAGCCGAGCGTGGCGCGTCCCCACGTGTCCTGGGCTCCTCCCCAGCTGTAGGGGTACGGGACCCCACTCACCCACCCCACTGGGTCCAGCCCCAGTCCCCCCAGAGCCCACGGGCACAGCCATGGGGACTCACACGTGGTTGAAGATCCCCAGCATGATGCCAAAGCCCATGTGCACGATGCCCAGCACCACGGACATCTTCATCTTGAAGGAGTTGAGGAAGTTGAGGTGGTTGGTGGCCAAGCTCCAGATCTGTCGTAGCCAAGGTGGGTGAGACTCTGGGACACCCCACCGAGGATCCCACCCCATCCTCTCCCCCACGGGACACTCACTGGGTCAATCCCGAAAGGATAGGGCCCTTGGAAGACACCGGTGACATTGGGGTCCAGGGTGAGGGACGGGTGGGTGGCGAGGTAGTCAGAGCTGTGGGCAGAGCAAGGGGGTGTCAGTGCAGGCAGGGACCCGGGCAGGTTCACGGGGGGGCTGGGGAGTCCCACCTCCAAGAGGAGTGGTTGGCCATGGTGGCCACGCTCCAGGCAGAGGGGAAGATGACGGTGGCTTTGCTGAAGCACTCGTTGTAGATGAAGCCGGTGTAGATGGAGAAGGCCCCCATGAGCAGGATGAGGTAGCGCCCCTCGAAGAACGTCAGCCAGATCTGGTGGGGGCAAACACGGCTCCCACGTCCCGCACCACCTCCCCTGCCCCACGCTGTCCCCCTCCCACACCACCAGCCCCATCCCACACCTCCAAGCCCATCCCATGCCCCCAACCACATCCCACACCTCCACGCCCGGCCCCCCGCCGCGTCCCCCTCACCTCGTTGCTGGCCTGCCGCAGGCTGGGGCTGTTCTCGTACAGCACCATCCAGAGAGCAAAGAGGAACATGAGCAGCCCGTGCCCCACGTCCCCAAACATGATGGCGAAGATGAAGGGGAAGGTGATGATGGCGTAGGGCGCTGCAGGGGCACAGGGACCGTGTCACACGGGGTCTCCTCCACAGCCCTGGGCCGTGGCGGGGGGTCCGGGGTCCTTACCAGGGTTCACCTCCTGGTAGCTGGCCACCCCGTAGGCGTCCACGATGCTCTGGAAGCCGGCGGTGAACTTGTTGGTGCGGATGAGGGTGGGGGGGCTCTCCGAGGTGGGGATGCGCTGCACGAAGCACTCCACGCTCGAGCCGCTCTTGTACTGAGGGGGAAAACACCCGGCGCCTGACCCACGGCATCCCCCTGCCCGGCACCCACCCCACCATGGCAGGAGGACACAGGGACACCGAGCGACCTCTGGCAGGAGGACATGGGGACACCAAGCAACCCCACCACAAAGACATGGAGGCACCAAGCAAAACCTGGCACCAGGACATCAAGCAACCCCTGACATGAGGACACGGGGACACCAAGCAACCCACCGATCCTTGGCGCAGGGCATCCTGCACTTGGGTGAGGTCCCGCACGGGGCACCAGACCTCGGCGATGAGGCACTTCTCGGTGACGTCAAAGCTGCACTGGTTGAGGACGAGGTAGATGGCCTTCATCTTCTGCACCTGCACCCGCCAGGTGGGCAGTGCCAGCACCACCTTGTCCAGCACCTGCGCCAGGTACTGCTCCGTCTCCTCCAGCACCTGCGGGTGCCCCGCAGCGGGTCAGGGACGGGGGGGTGTCCCGGCGTGGCCCCCCAGTCCCCTCTATGGTGCCCAGCTCACCACGCTGAGGTCCTGGATCTGGCTGTGCAGCCCGCTCATGGTGTCCACCCGGCTGGCCTCGCTCTCTGGGTAGGGGTACACTTGGCAGTGGAAGCTGGGACAGACGGACGCCGCCGTGTCGGGGGGTGCCGGGGCTCCCCGGGGCGGCCCAGCCTGTCCCTGCGGGTCTTGCTAAATAAACCTCCGCGCGGCCGGACACGCTGTGCGGGGCTGCTGGCTCACCAGTCCGAGATCTTGCGGATCTTCTGCCCGATCTGCTCGCCCCAGTAGGAGATGAGGAAGATGACCCAGGTGATGCTCTCGCCCTGGGGACAGCGCAGCCCACGTCAGCCCTGACCGTCCCAGCCGCCCTTCCCTGCCAGCCTCCCACCCTGGTGCCCCACTCACCGTGGCCGGGTCCTCCATGGGCTCGGGCATCTCCACGAAGCTGGCCACCAGGTAGCCACGGCAGGCGCGCCACAGCAGCCGCTCGAAGGCGCTCACCCGCCACGGGTGAATGACGCCGGCCACGAAACTGCGGGGACACGGCGAGGGCGCTGGGACGGGCACGGCTCCGCTGCTGCCCCTGCCCCACGGCCAGGTCCCTGCCCCACGGCTTCTCCCCAGACCTCACCCCACGGCTACGCCCCACGGCCGCCCCACGGCCCCTCTCCAACCCCTGCCCCCCACGCCAGCCCCGCTCACTTGATCTTGCGGTCGAGGTGCTGATGCAGGGAGGGGTCGAGGATGGGCTCACGCTCCGAGAGCGCCCGGGGCCGCGGCGGGGAGCCCAGGGGGGCCTGCGGTGACGGGGAGCAGACATGAAGCAACGGGGGGAAGCGGGGCGCAGGGTGGCACCCCCGGGACGGCGGGTTCCCCCCCCCCCACTAGCGACCCACCGGCAGGCTGGTGAAGCGCTGGCCCTCGCGCAGGACGTGGAGGTACTGGCGCAGCTCCCGCAGGCGCCCGCGCAGCGAGGCACGGTTACGGCTGACCTCCCGCAGCTCCTGCGCCAACTGCTCCGACTGCTCCTGCACCCGCAGAGCTTCCCGTGCCAGCGGTGCCCGCGGGCTCTCGGGGCATGGCCCCAGCACCCGCCCGGCATCCCGCAGCTCCTGCTGCAGGAAGGCTGCGAGAGCCGTGGTCAGATGTGGGGGGCCATTGGGCGGGGGGGGGGGAGGGGGGTGTTACCCTCCAAGCAGCCCCCCCAAAGCCAGCCTCGTGCCCCCCCGGCACTCACTGAAGGTCTTCTCCATCTCCTCGCAGCGCCGCACCTCGCCCACGAAGCGCCGTTGGAAGGCACTCACCTTGGGGTTCAGCTGCCGGGAGGGGGGGGCACGGTCATGGTGCAGCCCCAGCGGGAGCTCGAGCATCCCAGGGGGGACAGGCAGCCCCAGCACCCCCGACCCAGCACCGTGCCACTGCCCCCAGTACGTGGGGCACCCCAAATCACCCACACTCACCTCCTGCACCCTCAGAACCCCAAAGCACCCAAATCCAGTCCCTTGCACCCATGGCACCCCAAATCATGTCCACACACTCCCCTGCGCCCAGTTCCCCACACCCATGGCACCCCAAGCTGATCACACCCACCCCCTGCACCCACCACACCCCAAACCACTCACCCCAACCCCACTGCACCCAGTTCCTGCACCCACCACACCCCAAACCCACTTGAGCCGGGTCCCCACACCCATGGCACCCAAGCCACCCACATCCACCCCCTGCACCCACAGCACCCCAAACCATCCAGACCAAACCCATGGCACCCCCAAACCACCTGCATGCACCCCCTGCACCCATGGTACCCCAAACCACCCACCCCAACCCCCCTGCACCCACAGCACCCAAACCACCCAGACCAAACTCCCCACACTCATTCCCCTCACCCACTGCACCCCAAACCCCCTGCACCCACAGCATCCCACGCCACCCAGATCAACCCCCCTGCACCCAGGGCACCCAAACACACCCAGACCAACGCTCTTGTACCTAGAACACCCCAAACACACCCATCCCAACCCCCCTGCACCCAGGGCACCCCAAACCACCCAACCTGGCTACCCCAAACCCGCTGTACCCACAGCATCCCCTCCCACCCACCCCAACCCTCCTGCACCCAGGGCACCCAAACCCACCCAGGCCAATCTCCCTGCACCCACAGCACCCCAGACCCACCCATCCCAACCCCCCTGCATCCATGGCACCCCAAACCCACCCAGGCCAATCTCCCTGCACCCACAGCACCCCAGACCCACCCAACCCCCCTGCATCCATGGCACCCCAAACAACCCAAACCCAACCGCTGCACCCACGGCACCCCAAACCACCTACCCCAAACCCGCCGTACCCACAGCATCCCATCCCACCCACCCCAAGCCCCCTGCACCCATGGCACCCAAACCCACCCAGACCAACCCCGCTGCACCCACGGCACCCCAAACCACCCGCACCCACCCAGCCCAAGCCCCCTGCACCCAGGGTACCCCACGCCACCCCCGCAGCCCCCCGTCCCCTACGTACGTCCCTGAACTCGAGCAGCCCCCGCTCGCCCAGCTCGCTGACGCAGCTGTAGGCCGAGGCGGACTGGAGGAAGAGCTGGGCCAGGCAAACCTCCTCGCTGCGGAACAGGGACCCCATGGTGCCCCCCGGGGACCCCGCTCCGGCCCTGGGGTGCAGAGGTGTGAGGGCACCCGCCTGGGGTGGGGTGGGGGGAGAGGGAAAGGGTGAGGGCTGGAGGGGCTGAGCCGGGGATAAGGGAGTCACCCTGAGCAGGGCAGGGGGGTTTTGGGGGGGGTCACCCTGGGGGTCCCGGGGGGCTGAGGCAGCGGAGCCGGGGTGTCCCCGCAGCCGTGGCCAGGGGGAAGTGACCCGCCCCGCTCACACGCGGCGTTTCCCAGCACCGGGTTTGCAAAATACTTTCCAGCTCCCCCCCCTTCCCCGCCCCGCTACACCCCCCCCACTTCCACCCCCCCCCCCCACCCGCCTCGTCCCGTCCAGCTGCATCTGAGTCAGGGCGTCGGGGCCACCGCATCCCCCGGGACCGCACCGGGCACCGGCCGCCCCCCCGACACCGAAGGGGAGGGGGGGGGGCTGCCCCGGACCTCCCCCGCTCCACGCAGGACCCATTCCCCGTCCCGTTCCCCCCCCCCACCGTGGGTGCTGCCCGGGCCCGGCCGAGGATCGGGGCCGCCCCCCCCGGGGTACAGCGGTGCCGCCGCCCCTACCCGGGAGCGCGGGGCCGCCCGGGCTCGGCACTTCCTCTTCCCCAGGAAGGGACCGGCCGCGGGGAGGGACCGGCCCGCCCGGCCCCGCCGCTCCCCGGGAACCCCCTTTCCCGGCCGCACGGAGCCGGGAGCGCATCCCCTGCCCCGGGCTGGGACACCCCCCACCCCCGCGGGGACCCGGGATCCCTCGGAGCCAGGACCCCCCCACCATCCCTCGAGGAGCACGGAAATGGAAACCGGAGCTAGAAGACCCTCAGCCGGTACCATCGGGACCCCCCTCCGTGGCTGCTCCGGGAACGACTCCCCCGCGGCCCCAGAGCCGGCTGCAGGCAGGGGCACCCCCTCCCTGGGAGAGGGGCAGGCACCCCCTGAACCCCCAACCTGCCTCACCCTGCAGGCTCCACCTCCCCTCCCCATCCCACACCTTTCCCTGCCACCGGCACCCCCCACCTTCCTGTGCCCCCACCCCGACGTGGGTGATGGCGTCCCCAGGACCCCTGTTCACCTCCCCAAGATGCAACCACGCACCCCTGGGCCCCCCCCACCCCGGGGCTGTACCCGCCCCAGGGGGTTCAACCCCTCCCCTGCCCCAGCACTGGAAAGGAAGAGACACAGAGAAAGCCGGAATTCTGGGTTAGGAAGGGGCCGGTGCCCCCAGCACGGGCGGGGGTGGCAGAACCCCCCCAGACCCTTTATTAGGGGAGCGGGGAGGGGATGTGGTGGCACCCGGCCGTCACCGGTACAGGTAATCGGCTTGGATGTTGGCCGCGATCTCGGCCTCCCACTTATCACCGTTGTTGAGCAGCTTCTCCTTGTTGTAAAGCAGCTCCTCGTGCGTCTCCGTCGAGAACTCGAAGTTGGGGCCCTGCCAGGGTGGGAGATGTTTGCCCTCAGGGCTCGCCAGACCCCCGCCGCCCTGGGCAGGGGGTCTCGCTGCCCTGCAGCTCTGCCTCCCCGGCTCACCTCCACGATGGCGTCCACGGGGCAGGCCTCCTGGCAGAACCCGCAGTAGATGCACTTGGTCATGTCGATGTCGTAACGCGTGGTGCGGCGGCTGCCGTCGGCTCGGGGCTCGGCCTCGATGGTGATCGCCTGCCACGGGACAACGGGGGGTAACGCCGTCAGCTCCCGCTCCAGGGAACGCGCAGTCCTCCGGAGTCAGAGGGAGGAGGATGAGGGTGAACGAAGGCTGACCTGTGCCGGGCAGATGGCCTCACAGAGCTTGCAGGCGATGCACCTCTCCTCCCCCGAGGGGTAGCGGCGCAGGGCATGCTCCCCACGGAAGCGCGGGCTCAGCGGGCCCTTCTCAAAGGGGTAGTTGATGGTGGCCGGCTCCCGGAAAAGGTAGCTGAGTGTCATGGCCAGGCCTGGAAGATGGAGAGGGAGTGGTTACGGCACGCTCAGGGGGGCTGGCACCCTGCAGACGGGCCAGGGACCGTGCATGGGGACGCTGAGAGCGGTTTGCTCCTCTCACGGAGGTGTCCAGCTGGCTCCAGGACTCACCTCGGAAGAGCTCGGTCCAGAGCAGGGTCTGGGCAGCCCGGTCGGTGATGGACCGCATGTCCATGGGCGGCTCCTGGACGTTGACATACTCTGCGGGGAGAGGGAAGCTGTGCCCACCCCGCGGGGAGGGGGTGTGCAGAGGCAGCCCCGGGGCGGGAGGGGAAGGATGGGGGGCAGCGTGCCCCTACTCACTGTAGGAGTCTCTAGGGACGGTGGTGCTGAGCGGGCGCAGGTAGCCCAGGGGGGCCGGCGGGCCTGGGGGAAGGGGAGAGAGAGGGGTTGGGGGGGGGGGTTCAGGTCGGGGAGAGGGGGGCAAGGGGGTGCCCGGCGTGGCCCTCACCTGTGCGGGCAGCCCGGTACAGCAAACGCAGCGTCGCCATGTCCGGTCCTGCTGTCAGCAGAGGGGCCCGGCCTGACACTTGCTGCCGGCCCAGCAGGTGGCTGGGGGGGGGGGCCTGGGCCCCGCCACTTCCCATAGGGGACCCAGGCATCCTGACCCCCAGCCCTCCCCTAGAAGAGACCCCCTAGCACCCCTCCTCCCACGAGGCATCCAGGTGTCCCCTCCCCACCAAGGGACCCAGGTGTCCTGACACCCCCCCAAGGGACCCAGGCGTCCTGTTCCTCCCCCCAGGGACCCAGATGTCCCCCCCCACCCCCAAAGGGACCCAGGCGTCCTGTTCCCCCTCCCCACTTCCCACACGGGACCCGGCTGTCCCCTCCAAGGGGCCCTGTCGCCCTGCCCCCCCCCCCGCACCCTTCCCGAGGGACCCAGGCAGGCTCCCCCACCCCATGGGACCCAAAAGCCTTGCCCCAGCCCCCCCCGCTCCCCAGCACCCAAGCGCCACCCCCCCCCCAGAGGCACCGAGCGGCCCTGACACCCCCCGGCCCACAAAGGCCTCAGGCACCCCGTGTGTGTGTGTGTCCGCCCGCGGGGGGGGGGGCAGGCGTCCGGGCCATCCTCTCTCCCTCAAACGGGATCTGAGGGCCACGACAAGCCACCATGGGCCACCACAGCGCTCCCCGGCCCCTCCCGAGGGCCCCTCCCGCCGCCCCGGGGCCGCCGGTCCCCCGGTCCGCCAGTCCCCCCCCCCCCCCCGCTCACCTCCCCCAAGGACCCAGGCGTCCTGACCCCTCGCCCGCCCCCGGAGCGCACTGCGCAGGCGCGAAGGGCAAGGACGCAGGCGCAGAACGGCGCCGAGGTCACGGGCTCGGGAGGGGGCGGGCCGCAGCGCTGTAGGTGGAGCCTAGGGGGAGGGAGGGCGGGGCAGACGGCGCCAGACTCGTTTTCGATTGGTCGGAGGCCGCTGGGGAAGGGAGGGTGGGGGGAAGATGGGGAGGAGATTCGTGGATTGGGCGGGGCGGCGGCGGAGCGGCGCGGCGATTGGTCGGGCGTGAGACGGCGGGGCGGGCTCGAAGCGTAGGCGGAAGCGGAAGTAGACGTTTATTGCGGCGGCGAGGCGCTTGGTCTCGGTGGTGGCGCGGAGCAGCGGGAGGCGGCTGGGGGCGTAGGGTGGGTAGCGTGGGGCGTTGAGGGCCTCCCGGCCGACCCCGCGGAGCAACGTGGATCGCGGGTGCGAGAAGGTCTCGAAGCTGAAGCGGCCGTGATAGCGGCCTAAACCGCCCTGCCCTGCGGAGCACCGTGGTTCAGAGCCCGGCATCGGCCTTGGCTCCGGGCCCGGGGAACCGGCGCTGGGTGTAGGCCCGGACGGAATTCAGAACAGGAACCGGGACTCCAAGGATGAGGGGTTTCAGCCCCCCTCTGACCCGCGGCACGGCCCCTGGAGGCGGGAGGGTCGGCACCGGGGCACCGGTACCGGCACGGCCCGGGAGGCGCTGGGTAGGGCGTCAGGGCCGGTACCGGGGACTCAGCCCCGGGGCAGCGGGGACCTACTCGGGGGACCCGGGGGGGTGGCAGCGCTGGAAGGGCTCTGGGCAGGGCCCCCCCCCCGCCCCCGGGAGCAGGCAGGGTCCCGGCCTTGCCGGTGCTGGGTACAGCAGGCAGGGGGGTCCCGGTGCTCCCCGTTCCTGGGGACGGACGTACCGATGCCTCTGAAGGGCAGGGTGGTGAGCGTCATGTGCATGATGGTGTCATTGGCACAGAAGCCGCCGCTGCTCGTCCGCTCCAGCACCCGGTTCACCACCTGGGGGGGAGTCAGGGCAGGGGGGTGCTGAGCACCCACTGGGCACCCGTCACCCTGCTGCCTGGGGTACACAGAGGGGGGGTGTCTCCTCCTGTGACCAGGGACGAGGCCAAAGAAGCAGTGCCCGTGGCCACTCGGACCCACGCGGCAGGATGTGACCCAGGCTGAGGAGGATGCTGCTCCCAGCCCAGCTCTGCACCTTCTTGCAGGAGGAGAAGACGTAGAGGGCCAGCGGCCGCTCCCGGGCGTTAATGAAGGCAATGGCGTCATCCACGCTGGCCACCGTGAGGATGGGCAGGATGGGCCCGAAGATCTCCTCCTGCATGACGGGGTCATCCTGCTGCACGTCCACCAGCACCGTGGGGGCTGCGGGGCGAGAGCCGAGCTGGGCTGGCTGGCTGGGTGTCACAAACCGCACCCAGCGGGACCCCCACCCTGTGCTTCCACCCTCCCGCCGGCCATACGTCCTGTGCCCTCACCGATGTAGCGCGCCTCTGCGTCCGTCTGTCCTCCAATGACCACAAGCCCGCTGCGCAGCAGAGCCTGCACCCGCCGGAACTGCTTGTCCCCCACGATGCGGCCGAAGTCGGGGGACTCCCGAGGGTTGGAGCCATAAAAATCAGTGATGGCCTTACGCAGGGCGGGCAGCAGCTTCTCCCGCATCTCCACGCTGCACAGCACGTAGTCGGGCGCGATGCAGGTCTGCCCCGCGTTGAAGAAGCGGCCCCAGGCCACCCACCGGGCCACATTCTGCACGTCGCAGGTGTCGGACACGTAGCAGGGGTTCTTGCCCCCCAGCTCCAGCGTCACGGGCGTCAGGTGCTTGGCAGCGGCTGTCATCACGATCCTCCCCACGGAGGGGCTGCCTGAGGGCAGGGGGAGCAGCATGAGCCTGGCGTGGTTAAGGTGTCCTCCCCCCCCACCCCGTGGATCCACACCAGGCTTGCTGGGGCAGCCCCACGCCTGGGATGGGATGGGGTGTCCCTGTGGGATGTACCGGTGAAGAAGATGTAGTCAAACTTGTTCTCCAGCAGTCTGGTGATTTCTTCCATGCTGGCGGTCACCACGGCAAAGCAGTCCTGTGACACGGGGGAGGCAGGGAGTGCGGCACCAGAGCCGGGCAGGAGCAGAGGGAGCGCGTGGGGGGGATGTGGCTCGGCCGAGCAGGTTTGGGACACGCGGGCAGGTGTCCCCGGAGAGAGAGGTGGCCGCAGCCGAGGGCTCTCCTACCTTGTCTAGGTACCTGGGCAGCGTCTCGGCCACTAACCTCTCCACATTCCTGCTGATCTCGGAGGGTTTCATGGCAACACAGTTACCTGCAGGACAGGAACTCCCTCCTGGTAAGGACCTTGCTCTTGGGGAGCCCCCAGTGCAGCCCCACAACCATCACCCCATTTCCACCCCATTTCCACCCCAGGGAGGACGCAGGACACCTCCAGTGAGGTCCTGGTACTTCCCAGCATAGCAGAGACACAGCCCAGCCTCACCAGCGGCGATGGCCCCGATGAGGGGCACCAGGAGGAGGTTGATGGGGTAGTTCCAGGGCCCGATGATGAGCACCACCCCGTACGGGTCCTTGCGGATGAAGGCCGAGTCCAGCTGCGTCGCCTGCAGAGGGAAGGATGGTGTGAGGGACATCCACCTCCCATCCCATGTGTCCCCAGCCAGCCACCACCCCGTACCCAGTTCTTCTCCACGTGCTCATCCTTCATCCAGGTGCCCAGGTTGTTGAGTGCGTGGTTGAGCTCGCTCCTGCAGATGGAGATCTCGGAGAGCTCCACTTCAAAGGGTGGCTGGGGGGACACAGGGGGTCGTCACAGCCACTGCCACAGGCACAGCCACGTGGCCACCCCATGATGGCTGGCCTCACACAGGTCACGGAGTCTCCTGGCAGCCGTAGCAGGATGCGACCGTCTCTGCTGGCACAGACTCCACCGGGAACGCCCCGTGGCCTTGGCAGTTGCAAGGATGGGTGGCACGGCCACGCCTCCGCCGTGCCACCCGCACGCCGCCATGCCACACCAGCAGGTTCCCGGGGCTCGGTAGAAGGTCATGGTTGAAGATGTGCATTTGGTATCTCAGAGCTTTGGCTACACCAGACACTGCTCTGGAGGTGGAGGTGGGAACGAGGGCCCCCGCTGCTGTTGGCAAAGGCTTCCCTGGAGCTGGTCCCTTCCATTTCTGTGCAGCTAGAGGGAGTTGCTGTACGGTTCTTCCCCATCCCCAGGGGCATCCCCAAAGGTTAAGCTGAAGATAACTATAAAAAACCAAAGGCCACTGCTCCCCAGGTGCAGTGGGCTGACTGTGGGCTGACCCTGGCCAGCAACCGAGCACCCACCCAGCCGTTTGCCACCGTCCCACAGCAGGATGGGGAGAGGCTCGGGAGAGCAAAAGCAAGAAAACCCAGGTGGAGACACAGACACTTTTATAAATGAAGGAAAGAGGGGTGGGGGGAGGAAATATCAAGTGATGGAGAGGGAACCGCTCCCTGCCGACTGCCCTGGCTGTGGTGGTCTCACCTTGCCCATGTCCGAGGCGGTGGCCTCCAAGATGTCCTGCTTCTTCTCATCCAAGAAACGTCCCAGGGCCTCCAGCTGGGCCACGCGGTACTCCATGGGCCGCGTCTTCCCCGAGAGCCAGGCTGCCCGCAGGCAGCTCACCAGCTCGGTGTGGGGATTCATCCTGAGAGGAGGCTCTGAGCCGTCCGGACCTGATCGTGGTGTGAAACTCCAGAGTTTGGGCTGGGCAACGCGGCTGACCGGCCGGTGCACAAAGCCACCCCTGTTCTCTTCAGCCCTTGCAAGCGAGTGGGGTTGGCCCAGCAGGGAATGTCCAACGCAGTTTTGTTCTTGAGAAACAGTTGGCTGGATTTTACCGACTTTATCTGTTTTCAAAGCTTGGGGTGGAGCCGGAGGAGAGGAGGAGCAATTGGGATGGAGCTACGGAGCCCAGAAACCCACCAGGACGGAGCCAAAGCAACCAGGATGGAGCAGAGGCGGGGCTCTGGAGGACAGCACACCCCAAAATTCTACGGGAGAAGGCTTCCCATCCCTGATGGCGCCTTACCTGTCCCCCTCTTCCAGACTCAGCTGCCAGGCCTGGCTCCAAGGTCTCCCTTCGATCTGCTGATGCCAGCCCGTGCGAGATAAGGGAGGGCAAACTGCAGGGCACGGGGCGGGGAAAGCTGGGGCCATCCCAGCCCAAGGATTTGGGAGGAAGACCTTGGTGTGGACCTTCTCGGGGCTGAGCCCCCCCCCAGCTAGGGGTGGGGGGTGTGGGCAGCAGGAGGTTAACCCCAGCATGGCCCTGGGGCTCCCCACCATAACCACGGGCAGGGTTTGCCCTCCCGCTGGTCCCACCCCTCCCTCAGTTGTCTCCTTCCTATTGGCCAGCGGCTCCATCCCGCGCCCTGATTGGCGGGTTGCCCTGCAGGCAGCGGGTGAGCAGGCAGGAGCGGGCAGGGAGGGAAGCACACAGGGTCGGCGCTTGCGGGGAAACAACTTTCATTGCGCGTGGACACCGGGACCGACGGCGTTACGGCAGGGGACGCTCAGAGCAGGGTGCAGGCGCCCTTGCGCTTCACCTCGGAGGCGGCCCGGACGATGCCCATCTTCTGCTGGCTGTAGGGCGGGTAGCGCAGGGCGTTGAGGGCCTCGCGGCCCATGCCACGGTGCAGGCAGCCGCGGCAGTGGGTGAAGGTGTCGAAGGTGAACTTGCCGTGGTACATCCCCAGGCCGCTGTTTCCTACAACACACAGCACAAGTCTTCGTTTGGTGGCTGGATCTGGCCATCGCTCACCCAACGTTTGGGTCAACGAGCCTGAAATTAAGCTCCCAGCTTCCCTCTCGAGGGTGGCACGGTGGAGGCGCTGGTGATGGAGACCACTTGGTGGACAGCACCGCGTCTTCATCCAGCTGCTTTCTAACACTAGGGTTGGCGGGGAGGGCTGGCTGTGGCCAAGCTTCCCCAGAAAGCTATCTAAAGACGACCATGGAGGTGGCCTGGCTGGACACCCAGATGGTGCTTGAGGGATGTTTGGAGGAGGAAGACCAGGCTGGGAGGAGGAAAGGTTTCCAACAACCCTCTCGTCAGTCTGGATTTCGCTGTTTCAGGTAACACGTTCAGCCCTGGTGCAAAGCTCATCACGTTAAACCAGGCTCGGAAAAGTGTTGATAGAATAAGAGTTTTGCAAAAGGTCATCTTCCCGATGGGAAGGACTGTTCCTTGGAGGATTTATGAGCTGAGGAAGTCAGGCGAAGGCTGGAGACTTTCATGTCATCCTGCTGTTTTGGGGAGAGGATCCAAAGTGCCCCCGCTTTGCTGGCGGATGGGAGAAGTGGAGTGGGGGGGACCAGGAGAGGCGGCGCATTCAGCGTGGCGTGGCAGAGAACAGGCAGTGAGAACGCTGGTCGCTGCCCTCCCATCCTCACCCTCCAGGGAGGAAGTGATCTTTTATACCAGCCTGAAACATGGACATCTTGTTTAACAGATGCCCTTGAGGGTGCTGGGCAATGTGTCCCCATCTCAATGGATGCTTAAACTGCTAAAACAGTAAAAAAACTTAATCTTGCTTCTGTATGTTCAACTCTTCCTTTGCAGGTGCTTCCTACATCCCCTCTCAAGTTTCTGTTCTCTTTTTCTTCTAATTCTGAACACTTTATTGATTAAAAAAAACCCAAAAAAAACCCCAACCTTTTTGATCACACAATCTTGCCTGGTGCCAGAGCGACTGGGAAGGGCGTCACTGACGATGTGATGTTGGAGTGGGCAACAGCAGCAAGATGGTCCCACCAGACGAGCTTCCCTACCACAAGGACACCCTCCAAAACCCGTCCCCTCTGTGCTGGCTCTAGCCCCGCTGCCGGCAAGACTCCAGGATGGAGAGCGGTGATGGTCAAGGTGGCTTTGGTGAGGATGTGACCCGTCTCCAAGGACGAGTGAAATGGCTGTGGGGAGGTGAAAGCTGGCTGGCCAGGAGGAAGCCCAGGAAAGCCAGGCAGGCTGGCAGAAAATAAGGAAATCTGTGCGCTCATAACCTACACGATAAACTTCTGTGAATCAGCTTGAGCTGGCCAGTCTTCCTGATAAAATGCAAATCCTGGTCAAGCTGATGAGTTATGTTTGGTATCTCACACGTCAGTAGCCCCAATGTGAAGGAAGGTCACTGGATGGCTCTTGGCCAGCTGCGTGCTTGAGTCTCCGGTGGAGAGTAGGAGCTGGTTTTCCACGGTAGTGAAGATCATCTGATCAAAAGTGGGTGTCTCCATCACGTAGACTCCTTCCTCTCCGAGGGAAGAGAGAAGCACTTCTGGACATGCTTTTTCAGCCTAAGTAAACATCCAGAACAGGCCAGAAGAAATGCAGCCCCAAAGTGCTGTTTCTGTCCACGAGCTGTGAAATGTCATGTCATGGGGGCATCGTAGTGACTAAAAGTTTCCCTTTACTGAACACATGGGACCCTTCTGGCTTAGCAAATCATCTGAGCTGGGAACAGACGGAGGCTGGAAGACTTTCTGGAAGAAATAGCGTGCGTGTTTGCCCTGTTCTTACGCTATCTGCATCGAGTTGTGGTGGAAGAATGCAGAACTAGTTGCAGCTTTGTTCTGAAGCCTTTAAAAGAATGAAAGGATTGTTTTCCAGCTGATGCTCTGGATAGGAAACATCCCATGGGAGCTCAGAATCGTATACATCATCTGAAACACGAGCGCTACACAACTTATAGCTGATATTAGAATCATAGGATCTTTTAGGTTGGAAAAGACCTTTAAGACCATCGAATCCAACTGTAAACCTAACTGCCAAGTCCACCACTACACCGTGCCCCTAGACACCGCGTCTACATGTCTTTTAAATACTTCCAGGGATGGTGATTCAAGCACTTCCCTGGGCAGCCTTAATTTCCTTGCTTCGCGTTGCATGATTGCTTGAATTCATCAAGTCTAAACCTAAAACCACTGCCTGGCAGTCGGTGTAGATATAGAGAAGACTGCGATACTGTGGGAAGCGGAGTGACAGCCTCCTCAGCTGCCTTTTTCCAGCAGGAATCTTCAGCAAAAGGTTCAGAACAAAATTTAGACTTTTTCAGGGTCTGCTGATTTACAGAAGCTTTGTGTGAAGCAACAGGGAGGACCATCGGAAATTGCACATATAAATAAATTTGCCTTAAAAATATCACCCTTGGGTGATTTGTTAGTTCTGAGATGGGACGATGGCAAGTGCTTGTAAAGTTTTAACCCTCATAGTATCTCTGCGATCCGGATCCCCTGCTGTTTACTCCTCAATGGTTTTATGCAATATGGGTCTTCAGGAGTTTACATAAAGGAACGTGTGTACATTTAGTAATTCATAGGAAATTTTGTTGTCTTCAGACCCAGAGTCCAGAATGGAGATCCATGAAAAACTGAAATTCTCAGTTCCTGAAAACTGTGGATAAGTGACAATTCCCAAGTTTTCTTCTGCAGAGAAAAGGGGTAGCACGGCAGCGGGATGGGTATGACAGGCTGGACGTTGGCACCCTACAGAGGCGCTGCATGTGGAAAGGAAGGTCTAGAGATGTTTCTGTGGTGGCCACATTCAAAATTCCCTACCTTTTAAACAAGACGTTTCCACATACATAGGGAACACTGTGCTTGGGATGGCAAGCACGGGGAGAAGAAACCTCACAGTGCTCCACACGTGTTCAGCAGAAACAGGGCTGCAAAGCCCGAGAGCTCAGCCATGGTGCGGAGAAGCAAAGGGCTTCTGGCGGGGTCCTATCTGGTGCAGAAGGATTTCCCTACAGACCACGGAGCCCTCTGGACCGGGGACCCAGGCCTGGGTGCCCCAACTCCCCTGAGACCCTTCCTCACCGTGGCCAGCATGGCTCAGGCTGCAGGGGTGGGATCACACCTGGCTCACGTTGGCCAGGGACAGGCAGGTTGGGGGATTTGGACCTACCGATCCCACCGAAGGGCAGCGAGGTCAACGTCACGTGCATCAGGGTGTCGTTGCCGCAGAAGCCACCGCTGCTTGTCCGCTCCAGGACCTGGTTCACCACCTGGGAGGGAAGCAGAGAAGGTGGACGTGGGTCTCAAACCCTGTTCCTCCTCCTCCAGCTGCAATCCTTCCCCCACAACCAGCGCTGTCTGGTCCAAAGAAAATTTTTGGAGCATGAACACGGCTGAATACACCTGCCAAGGAGCATGTGGCAAGCATTGCCCTGGCTTCACACAGCCCGTACACTATACCTTGTCATCGGAGGAGAAGGCATACACAACCAACGGCCGCTCACGGCTGTTGATAAAGTCAATGGCTTCGTCCATGTTGGCCACAATGACAATGGGTAAGATGGGGCCAAAGATCTCCTCCTGCATGATAGGATCAGAGGGCTGCAAGTCCACCAGCACCGTCGGAGCTGCAGAGGAAGAAAGCTGAAGGCATCAGCCATGCATAGAGGTTGGAGATGACACCTTGTTCATCTCCCCAAGACCCATACCTCCCCTAAGACAGGATGCCTTGCCAAACTCCCTGATTCCCATGCAAACCTTCCCTAAATGTCACTTCCATCTGGAACCTCCCTTCCAGTTGTGAGACCCACTCCAAAATCTACTCCATGCAAGGATGGAGACTTATGTGAAGTTCAAGTCCTCACCGATGTAGCGCTCCTTCTCGTCCGTCTGTCCTCCAATGACCACACGCCCGCTGCGCAGCAGCTTCTGCACCCGCTGGAAGTGCTTGTCCCCCACGATGCGGCCGAAGTCGGGGGACTCCCGAGGGTTGGAGCCATAAAAATCAGTGATGGCCTTACGCAGGGCGGGCAGCAGCTTCTCCCGCATCTCCACGCTGCACAGCACGTAGTCGGGCGCGATGCAGGTCTGCCCCACGTTGAAGAAGCGGCCCCAGGCCACCCGCTGGGCCACATTCTGCACGTCGCAGGTGTCGGACACGTAGCAGGGGTTCTTGCCCCCCAGCTCCAGCGTCACGGGTGTCAGGTGCTTGGCAGCGGCTGTCATCACGATCCTCCCCACGGAGGGGCTGCCTGAGGGCCAGGAAAAGATGCATCACAGTGAGGATCCCACCATGCTGCAGCCCATTCCATGGCCTTCACCTCATGGGGAGCCAGGGAAGACACGTCACGTTCCACTCCTATCCTGCACCCACCTTGATGTGCAGCACGTGGCTGAGCCCTCAGCTCCAGCACCCTCTCCAGCTCAACCCTGGCATCCCCCAGCTCAGTCATTACCAAACCCAGTTATGGCTATTACATCCCTGGACATGTTGGTGGCAGATCCTCCAACAGATCCCAACACCAGATCCCCAACACAAGCCCTGCCTTGTCAGCAGGTGGGGTGTCTGCTGGGAACCCCTCTTCCTCGCTGCACAAATGAGGGCTCTGCTCTGGCCCGTGGGACGTACCAGTGTAGAAGATGTAGTCAAACTTGTTCTCCAGCAGTCTGGTGGTCTCCTCCACGCCGGCGGTCACCACAGCAAAGCAGTCCTGCAACATAAGGGTCCCTGGTGTCAGCACCTGCCCAGGCCACTCTGTCCCCATCCCCACCAACAGCATCCCGGGCGTGTGGACACCGGCTGAGCGTGGAGGAAGGAGGTACGGTAGCACCTGAAACCAGGGATGGTGTGGCACTGGTGTGTGCATGGCAGGCACGGTGCTGGGAGGGCGCAGGGCACAGCTCGGTGTGCGCAAGGGGAGGGAACACCCCAGCCGTGAGACAAGGACAGGGAGAGCTTCTTACCTTGTCCAGGTAGGCGGGCAGAGCTTCAGCCACAAGTCTCTCTGTGTTCTTGGTCATCTCCGAGGGTTTGATAATGGCACAGTTACCTGGGGGAGATTGACAGGACATCAGAGCAGTGACATGGTGACAGCCAGCCCTGCCGGCACCCCAGCCGGGGGACGAAGTGCCCTTGCCTGGGCACAGCACCAGGGGACAGGTTCAGCTCACCGGCAGCGATGGCCCCGATGAGGGGCCCCAGCAGGAGGTGGATGGGGTAGTTCCATGGCGCGATAATGAGCACCACCCCGTACGGGTCCTTGCGGATGAAGGCCGAATCCAGCCGGGTCACCTGCGGGACTCCCACCACATCAGGAGTGCTTCATTGCACCACCACCTCCGTGCCCACATCCCTCCCATCTCTGCCTGGCAGGTGGGTCCTTCCCCCCCATCCTCTCCCTCATCTTCCCCCGTACCAGATTCCTGTCCACGTGCTCGTCCTTCATCCAGGTGCCCAGGTTGTTCAGGGTCTCGTGCAGCTCATTTTTGCAGAGGATGATCTCAGAGAATTCGGCTTCGAAGGGCGGCTGGGGACACAGAGCACCCTGCGTGTCAGCTCTCCATGCGCTGCAGCGCAGCAGCAGCCCTTAGCTCTACCCTGCATCTTTTTTTTTTTTTTTTACCCAGGATTTGGGGACCCTTTGTGTCCCGCGGTGGATGCGCACTTTGCTCTCACCCCCAAGCTGCACGGCACAGCCTGCCACGGGGAGGGGGGGAGCCCCACCGCATCTGCGGCGTTGGGCTTTGGTGAGCTCCGAAATCCCGTTGCGATATCACCGATATCACCGGTGACAGTAACCTGCCTGTGGCGGGGATTTCCCTGCTGGGGGCTCAGCTGAGGTTTGGGAAAATAAAGGATTTGAGGAGGAGAGGGGTCTGTGAAGGCAGCGGTGGTGTTTTGGGGAAGAAAGGGCTGGTCTGGCTATTGAGTCCTGTTTGGTCTGGAGACAAGAGCGTCCTGAGTCACGAACCCTTTTTCTATCACATTGTAACACCGGCACAAACGAAACGAGTGAGTTGATGGACTCCAGCAGGACGGGCTGTTTTGTTCAGGACCTGCCAGAGAGTAACTTGGGTAAGACTCTGCAAGGATTTAGCCCAATAAATAAAAGCTCAGAAGAGATCTAGGTGCAATTTCCTCAGCCATCCCCCTTCACCTGGCTTTGACTTTCCCACCATGGACGTGTCACCGGCATGGGAATAGTGTTGGTGCTGACGCCAGCAGCTCCTCACCTTCCATCGATGTTGAACCCCTCGATGTTCGTCCTACAGTTGGGTTTTCTCTCGCTCAGGAGTACGGTGGAAGGTGAGGTGTACTGGTGGGGAAGTGGCAGGATAAAACCAGCCAGTTCAAGATTTGGGAGGAAATATGGGAAAAAAGGGAATATCCAGATTTTGGAGCCTGTTTGTATGGGGGTTTTGGCAGAGTGAGCTGAGAAAGCGGGGAGGAGATCCACCACCGAGCCTAGGAAGGATGGAGAGCAGGAAGCAACGGCTGTCCTCAGCAGGGTGGGAGGAAGGACAGGCATGTGGAGGGGGAGTCCGAAGGATGGAGGCATTTGGGAGCGGTGCAGGCGTGTGGCTTGGCATGACATCGGGAGGAGAAGTGAAATCAAGAGAGAGGCTGGACTGCTCCTCCAGGGAAAGAGGAATGAGCAGACCACCACGTTGGATGTCTCTTCCGAGGAAAAGGGAACCTTGGGCAAAAGAGGAAGCATGGCCGACCCTAACAATAGCCGTCAGCCCTCTGCAGTGGGCGAGTGGGGTGTCACGGGTGGGCTGGAGCGGCCGGGCTGGTGCCGGGGGATGCAGCCCAGGCAGGAGCAGAGCCCTGCATGGGGCTTCCCGAGATGACGCCAGAAAAGACCAAGCCTGGTACCTCGCTGTAGAGTAGAAGAAAGAAGCAGCAGGGACCCAGCGACCAGGGAGGGTACTGCAGGAGGTGTCCAACGCATCCGCGAGAAGAGACGGGACAAACCGCAGGCAGAAGGTTCTTGGCCTCCCTCCTGTGACGCACAGATCGCGCTCTTGGTAAGGGAGCGGCAGTAGGTGTTTGGGTAGCTCGTTTTTCCTTTCACGGGAGTTGCGGCAGCTCGCGTTGCCGGGTGGCCGGCGCTGCCCGCAGTGCCACGGCAGCGAGTACAGAGCGCGCACACGGCACTCGCTGTGGACAGGAGGCAGCGCTGCTGGCTTCCAAAAATATTTGGAAGTGTCACGTGTATTTGCCCTGTTTCTGAGCATCCTTCAGTGAGCCTGAGCTGGACGGACCTCGGATCTCACTCGATGCACCGTCCTTGTGTCCGTGTATGAGCTGTGGGGGTTTACAAAGCCGTAGCTATCGCCGGTGGCTTGGGGATAACCCTCAGCAAGGTGCTGCTGACGCGGGCTTGGGGTGGGCAGGTGCAGAGGAATCCATGTGGTTAAAAAAAAAATTCATGACTGTATAACTGTGAAATAGTTAATAACTGCACTAACCAAGCTGTTAAATCCCAAATTTTAACCCCCGATGGCATAGTACTGTCTTGGGTTCATTGCCAGAGTTTTTCCATCTCAGATTTATTCCGTGGGTGAGAGCACACCTTGCCCTAACGGCATCAAGCGTTACCCTGCATCTCCTCCCAGCATGAGATCTGGCTGGAAAAATAGGAAAAATGATGTGGATCCCATCGATCCAGGCTGCGGTAAGGATGGGGAGGGTGTCCAAAGGGAAGTTGTGAGCTGGGATGGAGAAGTACAGATGATGAGCCCTGCGTGAGGCTCTGGCTGCGGGTGAATGAGTGGTACCAAAGGGAGAACTATCGGGCTGGGGGGGGGCTGGAGCTCTCTGGGGACTTATGGAGATGTGGGGGACAGGTCTGCTCTGCTTCTGGCTGTGGTGACCCTGACAGAGGCGGGAGGGAGCAAAGAGGCAGGGGACGATGCAAAGCTGGGGGGTCCGGGCTCTGAGAGCTGCAGCCTGGGTGAGCACCGAGAGAGGGGAGGGGATGATGTTTGGTGGAAAGCCCGAGGCAGGGAGCGTGCGGAAGGGGTGACGGGGGTTGGGGATGGACCTGACCAGAAAAGAGGTAAACTGAGGCCGATGGGTTTGGGAACTGAGGCCGATGGGTTTGGGAATGGTTAATTATGTCCGGACGCTCCCCACAGCCCCTCTCTGTCCACACTGAGGGCTCTGGAGGAGGTGGGCTGGGACGTGCTCCAGCTCGGTCTCCCCTTTGCTGCCTCCACACCACATCCACTGGCTCCAAGCCCAGGGCAGAGCCCAGCCAGGGAGGGAGCACCGAACGGGTGGGGAAGCTCCTCCGGGGCATCACATCAACCCTCGGCGTGAGGGCAGGAGCCGGCAGGGCTGCGGGCAGCCCCTCGGCATCCCTGGTGCCTGTTCCCCTCTCACCTTGCCCATGTCCGAGGCAGCGGCCTCCAAGATGTCCTGCTTCTTCTCTTCCAAGAAACGTCCCAGGGCCTCCAGCTGGGCCACGCGGTACTCCATGGGCCGCGTCTTCCCCGAGAGCCAGGCTGCCCGCAGGTGGCTCACCAGCCCGGCGTAGGGGTTCCCACTGCGGGGACGGGGATGTCAGAGGGATCCCAGCCCCATCCCAGCCCCTCGTGCTCCCCGTGCCGAGGGAGAGGAGCTCCATGTCACCCCAGCCCAACATCAAACCGGACCCCGGGGAGCGGGCAGGGTGTCCGGACCCCTCCTGCCTCCCCTCTGCCCTGGCCACACGCTCTCACCTTGCGACATCACCATCCATGCTCCCCGTCCCACCGCTGCCATAATCCTCAGGGGCTTTCCTGGCCCCACTGCCCGGGGGCTGCTGCCCGGGGGGCTCGAGGGGCTGCTGCATGCCGGGCTGCGGGAAGACACTGCCAGTCTGCATGGCCCCAAGGGAGCGGCACGGGGCGAGTTACGTCAGGGCTGCCCACGGGCTGGGCAGGCTGTCAGCAACCTCGCGTCGGTTGGGCTGTAAACCACAGGTTCCCCGCCCCAGCTAACGGCGTGCCTTACCCAGAGGAGCTGGTCTCGGGGAGCCTGGCCAGCACCCCAACACCGCAGCCAGGACCCTACCGAGCTCTGGGGCTGCCCATGGAGCTGGCAGGGTGCAGGCAGGGTTGCAGGCAGGCAGGCAGGCACCCCAGCCCCGCTCCCCCAGAGGAGGGAGGCTGTCAGCTTCCTGCTCTGCCCCTTGGCTGCCTGCCCCGCTGCGTGTCACCACTGGCTCTGCTCCAGCCCAAAGCACTTGGGATGCAAAACACACCCCAAGTCCAGCCCCAGGCACCTCACTGCCGCCGGGCACAGGGTGATGGAGCTGGGCACGACCCCAGCGGCGTGCGATGGTGTGGCTGAGGGCGTCAGTGTGATGGATGGGGACACTCAGGGTCTGGGCACCCACCTCCCGGGGCTCGGCGGCCAGATTCCTGCCTGGCACCCCCCAAGCCGGGCGACGGAGGCTCAAGACAAGAGCAGGCAGGAGAGTTCAATGCAAAGTCTTTACTACAGGCAGGGTTACACAGAGGAAAAAGCAACAGCCGGCACTGAGAGGAGGGGGAGAGAGGTTTATCCAGAAGGAAAGGTCTGTCTAGCAGGAGATGGGGCTAACTGCTGGTCCTCAGCTTCTCGAGGACTGTTATTTTGCTGGGAAGAGACGGACGGGGTGAGAAAAAGAACCTTTTGCCATTTCAGATGTGTCCTGGCAAACGATCCGGAGCAGAGGCAGCTGGGGAGGAGTGAACGTGCAGAGGAGATGTCCGTCCCCGCCATCCGACATGCATCAGGCAAAGGACGTGGCTCAGGGAACAGGCGACGGCGCCGAGGAGGGAGGAGGATGCCAGCCTCCCGGGAAGGGTGGGTTTATTCCCCCGGGGGGGGGCCCAGCCAGAAGTGTGTGTGTGTGTGTGTGTGTCCCACTCCGTGAGCGGTGCGGAGCGGCCCTCAAAGCAGGGTGCACATGCCCTTGCGCTTGATCTCGAAGGTGGCTGTCAGCAGCCCCAGCTTCTGCTGGCTGTAGGGCGGGTAGCGCAGGGCATTGAGGGCCTCCAGCCCCATGTTGCGGTGCAGGCAGCCACGGTGGTGGGTGAAGGTGTCGAAGGTGAACTTGCCGTGGTATTTCCCCAAGCCGCTGTTTCCTGCAACACACAGCACAAGTCCAAACTCGCTACGGGATTCTGCTGCTGCCCGCACACAAGGAAATCTTTACAGGCTTTTCTCATGCAAATGCTCCTGCTGCTGGGCAACACAGATGTGGTGGAGGAGCTCTCACCCTTTCCTGTGCCTCTTCCAGCTCTACGGCTACTTGGTCCAGCAAATCATTCTGCAGCTGACTATGGTTTGAGGGTCCAAGCGCATAATTTTTACTGGCCTATTTTTATCTACAGAAGCTTTGCTGGGTCTACGAGGCTCCATTTCCCTCTACAACCTCTGTGGTGCTCCACCATATCTACTACCCATGGTTAGGAGCTGCCAGCGTGGCCCCCACAAAGGTCAGCGTCTTCCTGGAGCTCTTAAAAACTATAGCTGCATTGGCAGCACCAGTTCTCCTGATTCCTGTGGCTGGTGTAAGCTTGAGGTTGCACATCGCAGTTAACAGCCCAATGACTTCACATCTGAGCTACTGTGGAAGCTTTGGCGAATGCCTTCTCACCCCGATGACTTCAGACCCCTCACCTGACCAGGCTGCTATAAAATGGCTTCACCCGATAATTTGAGGCAGTTTGTCTGAATCATTTCCATAAAGATAACTCACGGTATGGGAACCACCAAAAATTGTTCCCTGAGCCACAGTCAGGCGAGGAATTAATTGTGCTTTGCTGTTGTGGTGTCCTATTATGTCTGAATCAGCTGCCAGCCCCGACAGAGAAGCTGAGCACAGGCAGCATAAAACGGAGATATTTTTCCCAGAGAATATTCCGGGGAAGAGACCAGGAGTTTGGGAAAGTATTCTGGGGAAACGTCGTCAGAGGCTTCCTGTATTCCCGTGCTCTGCCCTGGGCAATGCTACAGCCAGGGCCCAGGGCTGGGCAAACCTCACTTTTCACCAGAGAAAACAATCGTCGTTGCCCCTGAGAGAGCAGGAACTCTTCCTCTTTGCTGAGGAGGATCTCCAAGTTACCATAAGCAGATTTTCCAGACATTTATAAGCATTTTCCTCCTACAATTTAGTCCTAAAAGGCAGAACGAATGTACAAGCCTGCTCCTGAGTGACGGTAAAGGCTCCACGCTGTCTGCAGGAGGGAGCTCACCTACCCAAGAAGCATAACGAGTTGGATGTGCTCCGAGACAAGGAGCAGGGTGACAGACCAAAGGGAGCAGCGCTTGAGGAGATCCCAGGTAAGCCTGAGCAAGGCAGGAACCCAGCCCTGGCACAAAATTCACTCATGGTGCCCATGCTGCTCAGAAATACCAGGGAAATAATCAAGCAGGACAGATTTCCCTACCTTTTAAACAAGACGTTTCCACATACATAGGGAACACTGTGCTTGGGATGGCAAGCACGGGGAGAAGAAACCTCACAGTGCTCCACACGTGTTCAGCAGAAACAGGGCTGCAAAGCCCGAGAGCTCAGCCATGGTGTGGAGAAGCAAAGGGCTTCTGGCGGGGTCCTATCTGGTGCAGAAGGATTTCCCTACAGACCACGGAGCCCTCTGGACCGGGGACCCAGGCCTGGGTGCCCCAACTCCCCTGAGACCCTTCCTCACCGTGGCCAGCATGGCTCAGGCTGCAGGGGTGGGATCACACCTGGCTCACGTTGGCCAGGGACAGGCAGGTTGGGGGATTTGGACCTACCGATCCCACCGAAGGGCAGCGAGGTCAACGTCACGTGCATCAGGGTGTCGTTGCCGCAGAAGCCACCGCTGCTTGTCCGCTCCAGGACCTGGTTCACCACCTGGGAGGGAAGCAGAGAAGGTGAATGTGAGTCTCATAGCTTGGCTCCATGGGCAGCGCCTGTCAAACATCACCCAACTCGTCCATCAGCGCCACGTGCCCAGAGCAGCTGGGCTCAAAAGACTTCAGAGCACGCCCTGGGGTGTCGGCAAGGTGGGCACTAACACTTCTGCCCCGTTTCCCTCACCCCGCCATTCTGGTCCACAGACCGCACACACCTTGCTGTCACAGGAGAAGGCGTAGATGGCCAACGGCCGCGGCCGCGCATTGATAAAGTCAATGGCTTCGTCCACGCTGGCCACAACAACGATGGGCAGGATGGGGCCGAAGATCTCCTCCTGCATGGCAGGATCAGAGGGCAGCACATCCGCCAGCACCGTGGGAGCTGCAGAGATGAGTTATGGCAACACATCACTCAGTGCACGGGCACAGGTGGTCCCACAAGCCCCAGGCCCCGTGCCCTCACCGATGTAGCGCTCCTTCTCATCCGTCTGTCCTCCGATGGCCACGCGTCCGCTGCACAGCAGCGCCCGGATGCGGCGGAACTGCTTGTCCCCCACGATGCGGCCGAAGTCGGGGGACTCCCGAGGGTTGGAGCCAAAAAACTCGGTGATGGCCTCACGCAGGGCGGGCATCAGCTTCTCCTGCATCTCCACGCTGCACAGCACGTAGTCGGGCGCGATGCAGGTCTGCCCCGCATTGAAGAAGCGGCCCCAGGCCACCCGCCGGGCCACATTCTGCACGTCGCAGGTGTCGGACACGTAGCAGGGGTTCTTGCCCCCCAGCTCCAGCGTCACGGGCGTCAGGTGCTTGGCAGCGGCTGTCATCACGATCCTCCCCACGGAGGGGCTGCCTGAGGGCAGGGAAGAGATGTGTCACGGCAGGGATCCCACCAGCTACGGCACAGGGATGGGGCACCCCGGGGAGCTGGGTCCAGGGTAAACGCCCCAAGTCCCACCAGACCCTCAGACACACACACTCCGCATCCTCCAACAGATCATGACACCAGAGCCCCAACACGAGCCCTGTTCGTTAGCGGGCAGGGAAGGGGGCCCTGTGCTTGCAGGCAAGCTGCCCACCGTCTCGCATCAATGGGCAGGGTGAGCCACAGCGGGGTGTCCGCTGGGAACCCCTCTTCCTCACTGCACAAAAACCAGGCAGGGCACTGCTCTGGCCCGTGGGACGTACCAGTGAAGAAGATGTAGTCAAACTTGTTCTCCAGCAGTCTGGTGGTCTCCTGCACGCCGGCGGTCACCACAGCAAAGCAGTCCTGCAACATAAGGGTCCCTGGTGTCAGCACCTGCCCAGGCCACTGTCCCCGTCCCCACCAGCAGCATCCTGGCCCGCTGGGCGTGTGGACACCAGCTGAGCATGGAGGAAGGAGGCAGATGAGACTGGGGATGGTGTGGTGCTGGTGTGTGCAAGGCAGGGTCGGGAACACCATGGCCCTGTGGTGTGGGACAGGGAGAGCTTCTTACATTGTCCAGGTAGCAGGTCAGCATTTCAGCAACAAGTCTCTCGGTGTTCTTGGTTGTCTCCGAGGGTTTGACAACGACACAGTTACCTGTGGGGAGATTGACAGGACATCAGAGCTGTGACATGGTGACAGCCAGCCCTTCCGGCACCCCAGCCGGGGGACGAGGCCCCCGGCCAGACCCCCTCACCGGTGCCCGGCACTGCCTGGATCCTCTGGGCCAGAGGACAGGTTCAGCTCACCGGCAGCGATGGCCCCGATGAGGGGCACCAGGAAGAGGTGGATGGGGTAGTTCCATGGCGCGATGATGAGCACCACCCCGTACGGGTCCTTGCGGATGAAGGCCGAGTCCAGCTGTGTCACCTGCGAGAAAGGCCACGATGTCGGTGTCGTTCCCACCGCCTCCTGCCCTGCCTCAGCCCCGCATGCAGCGCTGCCCCGCTCTGCTCCTCGCCACCTGTAATTCGTCTCCCCCTCTTCCCTTCCCAGGACAGCCCAGAGCTTCTGCCTTACCAGATTCTTGTCCACGTGCTCGTCCTTCATCCAGTGGCACAGGTTGTTCAGCGTGTCGTTGAGCTCGTTCTTGCAGAGGAGGATCTCGGTGAAGTAAGCCTCAAAGGACGGCTGGGGACAGACATCACATAAGCATCACCTCAACAGCAATCCCATCTCCTCCCCTTCCGCAGCAGACATCTCTCCCCTCTTTGGAGAAGCTATTAAGCAGAAGCTATTAAGCAGAAGTTGCTATCACTGCCTCCAGCCCCCAGGGAATCTCACAGTCCCTGAAATTTTATGAAAATAGGTATTTGGCCAGAGGAAAAAAACCCCAGTATTTTACATCTTCACAAATATTTAACAGCCTCTGGAGCTCAGCATTTGGGAACTGCTCACCTGGCAACAGAGCCCTGAGCCAAGCGGGAACCAAGCAATGTCACCGGAGCTCCAGGAGCTCCAGAAGAGCTGGTAGTGGTGTCAGATGCAGCCCCGTGCTGCCGACCTAGCATGGGACAGTGCTCTTGCACTGGTGCATTTGTGTCCCGACCACTTGGACACAAGAGCTGGAAGCAAAGCCCTGAGCTCCCTCCCACAGCCTGTGCACGAAAGCTGAACTTAAGACCTTGCTTTATTCAAAGAGAAATAGGAAGAAGGGCAACCACTTAATTAAACGCCTCGTGATGGAGCTTGGCTGAACACCACCAGGCTCCTGTCCCAGGCAGAACCCCCCCGTAGCTCCTGGGGCTCCTGCACTGAGCCGGCACACGGCTGGGAAAGGCAGGTCGGGTGAGACGCCCCAGTCGGGGAATTAAACAAACCCAGCAGGTTTCTGCCAGATAAACTGTCCCAACAGGCAATGACTAAATGGACAGTGACTCGGAAGTGGCGGCAGCATGTCAGAGCCAGGATCGCAGGAGCTGCCAAGGCATTTCCTGCATGCGGTGGGTCCCCTCTGCTACCGTAACCGCAGCCGGTGAAGCACAGCTCAGGACTGTTCTTGCAGGAGAAGTGTGAGGACACGAGAAGATAACAGCTCAGCAGGCTCACCAAAGCCCCTCCGTCACCCTGGAGAGCAGGAGGAGCAAAGCTCCTGCACTGTGAAGCCGTGTTTGCAAAGCGCGGTGGGCGCAGCTGTCTGACACCCTCCACCACAACGTCCTTTGGACTCCTCCAACCCAAAAACGTCCATTGCAGGGTGGATGGAGCCTTCCTCCATCGCTGCAGCAAAACACCACTTTGGGGTTGGAAAGTTTGGTTGCTGACTCCCATGCAGCAACCCCTCATGCTCCACCACCAAGCCCCACTCAAGAGACCTTCAGGTCCCCAAAACCACTCACGCGTGGACACGTGCCGCTGCCAGGATGCCAAGTTTCTCCTGGACATAAGAACTCAGCAGGCACATCGGATGTCTGGTGAAGCAACGGGGCCTCTCTCAGCCCAGGCTGACAGTTGCATCACTAGGAAGATGAGGAAATTGGTGGTGAAGATGGGCCATTAAGGGTTTCGATGGGACACGAAGGTTGTAAGATGGGAAATTAAGTCTGAGGTCATCCAAGTGCCTTCAATCATCAGTGGAGAGAAACCGGCATCCCTGGAGGTGAGGTACCCACCTCAGATACGTAAGACCAGATGAATTGTCCATCTAACTATGAAGGCCCGACTGCATAACAAGCATATTACTAGACAACCGGCTCTAATTACATACAATTAGGAGAGATGAAGGACGCACTTCGAGTGTTGATGCCTATCAACCCCTGGCTGAAGGTGAAGGCCCTCACCTCAAACAAACAAGGCAATTACGAGCCTGGGGAGATGTCAGGATGTTGAAACCCGTGTCTGAGGGCACGGCTGCTGCGCTGATGCACCCACAGACACGAGTCCTTTGGGTCCAAGTGCTACCACTACCAGATAAGACCAGTTATGCTGCACCGGGGCGAGCCATCCCTCCGAAAACATTTCCTAATGCCCCAGGGCCAAAGCGTGCGGTGGTCTGTTGGGCTGCAGCACACATCAGAAGGGAAAAAGAGGGAGAACGGGGTCCTGAAGCAACCAGGCAGAGAAGAGATGAGCTGAGACTGCTAGCACAGCCACGGCGGGGATGCTCCCACTTCCTTGACAGACTGTCCGGGAGCTGCCGGCGTGCCGCAATACCCGGACCCACATCCAGGTCCCCACCTGTGCCACCGCACGGCTCAGCACCGTGCCAGCAAAACCAGTCGCTGCGAGGCCGGTGAGCCGCTCCAGCCCTGAGCAGACCTGGGAGGAATGTGCAAGGCCAGCGTGTTGCACAACACTGGTAATCCCGGGTGCGACCGAGCTGGCGAGGAGCATGCCAGGACATCACCCTCTGCGGAGGTCACATGAAGCCACTGGGGACTCGCATGGGGCGGACGCGGTGGGTGAAGCTCAGTAGCACCAAGGTTGCCACCTCACATCGGCCAACGGGGGCTTTGCCCAGTTTAAGTGCACCAGGGATGGGGTTAGCGGCATCGAGCCCGCCCGGCAGCGCGGTCCCTACGCATGGTCCAGCTAACCCCAGCTGTGGAGAGCTCTGCAGGGACCCAGCACCTGTGGGTGTTTCACACCAGCCCTGGAGCACATCAAGGGGGTTGCAGAACCCCAGCGAGGGGACCCCTACGCCCAGAGCCCCACACTGGCACCCAGGAGGATGTAAGACCCAGACAAGGGGGTATGAAGGGCCCCAACGATGTGACCCTGATGGCCAGCACCCGTTCCCCTCTCACCTTGCCCATGTCCAAGGCGGTGGCCTCCAAGATGTCCTGCTTCTTCTCATCCAAGAAACGTCCCAGGGCCTCCAGCTGGGCCACACGGTACTCCATGGGCCGCGTCTTCCCTGAGAGCCAAGTTGCCCGCAGGTGGCTCACCAGCCCGGCGTAGGGGTTCCCGCTGCGGGGACAGGGATGTCAGAGGGATCCCAGCCTCGCCCCAGCCTCTCACACTCCCAGTGAGGATGGAGAGGAGCTCTATGTCACCCCAGTTCCACGTTGCCCCAACCCAGCATCAAACTGGACCCCTGGGGTCCCTGGGGAGAGGGCAGGGAGTCCACACACCTGAGGAAGGGCTCCTTGTGCCCCCTAAGTAGCACCATTCCCAACAGTCCCTTGTCTCCTCCCTTGAGCCACGCTGGGGTGTGGTGGCCCATGGACCCCAAACTCATCCCCCAGCATCCCGCATCAGCACCCCCTGCCCATTTCACCCCAACCATCCCGTCTCCCTTCTGCCCCGGCCCCTCGCTCTCACCATACGGGACTGCAGATCACCGGCCCCTTCCCGCTGCCTCCGCTGCCCCCGCTGCCTGCGCTGAACCCGGCGGCTTTCCCACCATCGCTGCCCACGGGGATGCACTTGCCGTAGCCTGGGGGCTGCTGCCCGGGGGGCTCGAGGGGCTGGTGCATGCCGAGCTGAGGGAAGGAGCTGCGGGAAGGAGCTGCCGGTCTCTACGGAGAGTGTGGTGGCCCTGGGGAGAGACACAGGGTGGGTTATGTCACAGCTGGAAGTGCTGGAGATGCCGGCTCGGCCCCGAGAGGAGTCACCCCGCAGCGAGACACCCGTGCCCCAAGCCGGCCGGGGCTGCCTGCGGCACCTTTGAAGGGTGGCTTGGTGCTCGGGGCTGTCCCGGCCACGGGCTGACTCAGCCCGGTGCGGCTGCCGGAGGCCCCGGTGCGTCCATCGGGAGATGCCTGGGATTCCCAGGCCCTCCCCACACTCCGGGATGGCCGCCAGCCGGCCATGGTCCTGCCCCAGACTGCCCTGCTGACATGGGGTCACCCCGCAGGGACCTAGGGGACCCCGGTGCAGGGCAGCGTCCCAGGCTGGGACCCCGGTGTGGGGCCGTGTGAGCCAGTGCCGGTACTGCTGCAGCCCAGCCCACCTTTGGGCACAGCATCACTCCATCAGCACACAAAGACAAGCCCAGAGCTGGGGGGCAGAACCATAGTCCCACATCTGCCCCCTCTCCATGCCCAATGCACCCACCCTTCCTCGAGGGAACCCACCCACCGTGGTGCTCAGTGCCCCACAGCCTCCACCGGCGTGGGGCTGGAGAAGCCTAGCCATGGGGCCAGCTGAGTGCTGCGCAGGGGGGGTCTGGTCCCTGGGGCCCCGAGGTGCCTACCTGGGGGGCTGAGTGGTGGCGAGAGAAGCGCGAGGCTGGGCTGGCACTGCCGAGGCTCAGGGTGCCCCTCCTAAATGCTGTGGGGCCAGCGGCCAGGCCCCATGGCCAGGGGCGGGCAGGACTGTGCCCCGCCTCCATGGGGCTGGCAGTGGGGAGATAGCACCCCACCTCCATGGGGCTGGCAATGGGGACAAGGCCTGGGATGGGATGGGACCTCCCCCATGGGATGATGGCACTGGGGAACTCCCATGGCCACCAAACCATCACCATGAACTTTGACCCATTGGGACCCCACAGATACTCCTCACTCTGCTCCCCTATGGGGGGACCCCATAGACACCCTTTACCTTGCTCTTTGGGACCACCTTGACCCACGGGGACTCCACAGACACCCCTCATGCGGCTCCCCAGGGGTACCTTGACCAACAGATAGCCCTCAGCCCGCTCCCCAGGGCCACCCTGACCCATGGGGACCCCACAGACGCCCCTCATCCCGCTCCCCAGGGCCGCCCTGACCCATAGGGACTCCACAGACACCCCTCATGCGGCTCCCCAGGGCCGCCCTGACCCATGGGGACCCTGCAGACCCCCCCAGATGGACCCCATGGGTCCCCCGTCTGTCCATAAGGCTGTCCACTTCCACTCCCACTCCCAGCTTACCCCGCGCCCGGCCCTGCCCACCATCACCGGTTCCTCCCACCCGGCATGGCAGCCTCCAACGCCACCGGCTCCCCGCACGCCCGCTCCCCGCCCGGCCCTAATTACCCCACTTCGTAAACAGGAAAGGCAGCAGCCCTGCCCCACGCACCCCACCACCACACCCAGGGCTCAGCCCCTACGGCCACACTCCCCAGGGACCCGCAGCAGCCCCCCAGGGAAGGGGGAATGGTTTCCCACCCCTGGCAGCACCCCAAATTGCCACCATGAGCTTGGCCATGATGCCCAGGGCAGTCCCAGGAGCCAGCCCTGGTTTTGAGGGGGGCACAGCCATCCCCAAGCAGCCCCTGCCTCTGTGGTGGATGCCACATGTCCACTGGAAAGACCTGCAAAGGACAGCAGTGCATCAGTACCTGGAGCGGGCTTGTGGGGTACCGGGGTCCCCTGCCCCAATTTGGGATGTGCCTGGGAAGGAGATGCTCCACACGGCCCCTGGGGATGGGGAAAACCGGGGGACCAGCTCTCCAACAGAATCACCAGAGCCTGAGCAGAGGTGGCTGCAGACCCGGGGATTGCTTGGAGATGGGGACCCAAATCAGCCCCGGGGGGACACACTGGGGGATTGCACCCACAGACAGCCTGCCTCGCTGCCCCCCCATCGCTTGGGTTTGGGGCCATGGACCCGCACCCCTGGGAGGGGCCCTTTCCCCCCGGCACCCCAGGGTGACTCCTCTTGCCCTTGCCCAGGGCAAGGGGGGAGCACAGGGCAGGTGTTGCTCCCTGGCAGCCCCCGCGGGCCCCAGCCCCAGGGCCACATCCTGCACCACTGCCATGTCCCCCAGTCCTGCGGGAGCCATGGCCTCAGCACCCTCCCCACGTGGTGCTGGCTGTTCCTCCACTGCATCTCAAGAATCCTCCACTACCGGCTAGGCCGGATCCTGCCCCGGCTCCCCGTGATGGAGATGTCACCCTCTCTGCCCTGCCCAGAGCTCTCCCCACCCTGCCCCGGGGCACCAGCACAGCACGGCCGAAGGCACCCCGGCATTGCCACGTGCCTGGGCGCCCTCCCGGCCCCGGGTTTTGGGTGACACAAGGACAGGCGTATACCCTGCCACCCCCCCAAACCATCCCTGCACCCCCAAACCGGGGTGTCCCCCCCCAGGGCACCCTGACACATCACTCGGGATGGGAAGGGGAAGCGAGAGCGGCAGGGCCCAGAGCAGGGCAGGCACCCAGCGCCACGGACCACCCTGAGCAGGCAGCACCCACACCAGGGTCTGCTGGGGGTGCTGGGGAACGAGGTGCTGTGCAGGGGGCAGAGTGGGGGCTGTGTGGGTTGGAGTGGATGATGTGCAAGTGGGGGGTGCAATGGGTGCTGTGCAGGAGGGTCAGGGTGCTGTCCAGGGGGGTGCATGTGCAATGGGTGTTGTGCAGGGGGGGGCAGGGGGCTGCACAGGTTGGGGTGCGATGGGTGCTGTGCGGGGGCGGGGGTCAGGATGCTGTGCAGGTTGGGGTGTGATGGGTGCTGTGCGGGGGGGGGGGGTCAGGATGCTGAGGACCGGCGCGGGCGGGGGGCAGCAGCAGCGCAGGCAGGTGAGGCCTGGGGTCCGGGGGTGCGGGATCGGGGGGGTGCGGGGTCCTGGGGGGGTGCGGGATCCTTGGGGGGGGGTGCGGGAGCGGCCCCTTTAAATGCCCCCGTCCCGCCCGCCCCGTCCGAAAGAGGAAGCGGCGCCCGCCCCGCCCCGGGCCGGCCCGCGCGGCTCCGGTACCGGGGAGCTCGGGGCTGGGGGGCACGGCCCGGGGGTGCTGGGCACGGGGGTGCCAAGCACATGGGTGCAGGGGCTGGGGTGCAGGGCGCAAGGTGCTGGAGGTAGGGGTGCAGGTATGTGAAGCACATGGGTGCAGGGTCGGGGGGTGCAGGGTCTCGGGGTACAGGACACGGGTGCAAAGCACATGGGTGCAGGGTCGGGGGGTGCAGGACATGGGTGCAGGGTCTCGGGGTACAGGACACGGGTGCAAAGCACACGGGTGCAAAGCACACGGGTGTAGGGTCGAGGGGTGCTGGGCACAGGGGTGCAGCTCTGGGGGTCCAAGACACATGGGTGCAGGGCTTGGGGGTGCTAACAGGGTCCTCCCACCTCTGACACCATTCAGGCCCGCCCCCCCCCCAGACACAGCGATGGAGAAAGACCCCAGCTGCTACCAGGATGCGGCCAAGATGGTGACGGGTGACGGGCTGGGCGCCGAGGGGATGGAGGCGCAGGTGAGGCCGGGGGGGACCCCTGGGGGCCAGGCCCATGGCAGCCGTCCCCAGGGCTGACGGCCAGGGTCACCCGCAGCTGGATGATTTCGTGGGTGCTCACCCCGACTACAACGAGGAGGAGGAGGAGCAGAAGTACTTCCGTCGCAAGCGCCTTGGTGTGATCAAGAACGTGCTGGCCGCCAGCCTGGCCGGCATGCTCACCTACGGTGTCTACCTGGGTACGGCCCTGCCCCTGCCCGGGGACCGCCCCCGCCACAGTGGAGGGGGTTTGGGGGACTCGGGGCGGGAGGTGACAGCTGCTGGATGCCCCCCAGGCCTGCTGGAGATGCAGCTGATCCTGCACTATGATGAGACCTACCGGGAGGTGAAGTACAGCAACATACAGCTGGAAGACATCGACCGCAAGGTGCTGATGGGCATCAACGTCACCCCCATCGTGGCACTGCTCTACACGCCTGTCCTCATCAGGTACGGCATCGCTCACGCTCCCCGCCGGCGTGTCGGCATGGGCGCCCACGCTTCTCCCTCCTCGCCCCGGCAGGTTTTTCGGTACCAAGTGGGCCATGTTCCTGGCGGTGGGCATCTACGCCCTCTTCGTCTCCAGCAACTACTGGGAGCGCTACTACACGCTGGTGCCCTCCGCTGTGGCCATCGGGGTGGCCATCGTGCCCCTCTGGGCTTCCATGGGCAACTACATCACGCGGTAGGCAACGGGGGTGGGAGGCGGGTGGGGGGGGGCCAAGGGGGCTCCAGCTGACTCGCCATGCCACGCAGGATGGCCCAGAAGTACTATGAGTACGTCAACTACAAGGAGGAGCACGTGCAGGAGCAGCAGCGTGCACCACGGGGTGCCTGCAACACCTACATCATCATCTTCCAGACCGTCTTCTACGCCTGCTTCCACGTGAGCGCCGGCGGGGCGCGTGGCACGGGTGGGGGACCGTGCTGGGCAGCCTGGTGCTGAGTGTCCCCCCCATGCGTCTTGCAGCTGAGCTTCGTCTGCGCTCAGATGCCCATGCTCTTCTTCCTCAACAACTACCTCTACCAGCTCAACCACACGCTCTTCGGGGTCAAGCACTGCGGTGAGCATGCAAGCACGGGACAGCGCGGTGGCGTGGGATGGCGCGGTGGCACGGGGACCTCCCGGTTGACTCTGAGCCGTGGTGTGTGCCCCCCCTGGCAGGGACCCTGAGCCACGGCACACTGCCTGGTTTCAACAAGACGGTGCTGCAGAGCCTGCCCCGCAGTGTCAACCTCATCATCGTGGAGAGTGCCCTGATGGCGGCTGCCTTCCTCGCCATGCTGGTGGTGAGTGCCGGGGCGGCAGGGGATGGGACAGGATGCTGGCGATGCCTCACGCACGGCTGTGCGGCAGGTCCTGGTGCTCTGCGGCTCAGCGTATCGGCCCACGGAGGAGATCGACCTGCGCAGTATCGGCTGGGGGAACATCTTCCAGCTGCCCTTCAAGCACATGCGGGACTACCGCCTGCGCTACCTCTTCCCCTTGTTCATCTACAGCGGCTTCGAGGTGCTCTTCATCTGCACTGGCTTCTCCCTGGTAGGGCGCGGGGACAGGGTGGGGGGGGTGACAGAGCAGGGATGGCCCCAGCCAGGCAACGCTGAACCTGTCCTTGTTGCAGAACTACGGTGTGTGCGCCCTGGGGCTGGAGAAGCTGGCGTACCTCCTCATGGCCTACGGCTTCTCCGCCTCAGCCTGCTCCAGCCTGGCCCTCTGCATGTTGCGCCTGCGGCGGCAGATCCCACTGTTGGCCGGAGCCCTTGTCCACGCCGCTCTCCTGGTCACCCTCTTCTGCTGGGCACCCGAGCCCCGGCACCTGGTCCAGGCGCCTCTGCTCTACACCATAGCTGTTCTCTGGGGTACAGGGAGTGCCCTCAACAAGACCAGCATTAGCAGTGAGTATTGGGAAGGTCCCTGTTCCCTGACACTGCCTCTCTTGTCCCATGGCACGGCCGGGTGGTCCCCAGCATCCTCTGGCACTGCAACCTGGTGGTCCCCAACTCCGTGGACCCACTGACAAGGAGCAGGACAGACCCGCTGCAGCTGGGTCCTGCTAACGGTGCCCCGAGAAGGGACGCTGGCATGGAAGGCAGATGCTGACAGCTGGTCTCCTGCCCCGCAGTCCTCCTGGGCATGCTGTACGAGGACAAGGAGCGCCAAGACTTCGTCTTCACCATCTACCACTGGTGGCAGGCCCTGGCGATCTTCACCGTCTACCTGTGGTCGGGGCTGCCCATGAAGGTAAGCGTGGCCGGGTGGGCAGCTGTCCCCACAGTGCCCCCCAGCTGGCTCCATCGCCGCCGAGGCTCAGTGGGAGTGCAGTGCCATGCTGATTCCTTGCTTTGCCCTCCCACAGGCCAAGCTTTCCATCATGCTGCTGACGCTGGTGGTGGCGATGGTGGCCTACTGCTGCATGGAGCGCAAGGTGGCACAGCACGTGGCCTACCGCCTGCCCCGCATCCCCCGCCCGCGTCACAAGATGCGCGGCTACCGCTACTTGGAGGAGGACGACTCTGATGAGACCGGCTCGGAGGGTGATGACGGCAAGGACGACAATGACGAGCACCCGGCGGAGTCCACCAGCGGGGACGAGCTGCCAAAAGATGACAGGGACCAGCTGGGTTAGAGACAACTTGTCCTACCCTGCTGCCGTGGTGCCCCACACTGCTCTCTGGACTTGAGGGGGGGTCCACAGCCCTTCCTGGAGCTGCCCAAACCCCCTGAGCCGGCATAACTTCCACAAGCTCCCCTCAGGCCAGGCCTGCAGACCCCCCTAGCCAGGCCCACGGCCCCTCAGGCCAGGCCTGCACCCCCCCCATCACCCCCTGAATACCACATCCAAACAGGCCCGGCCCCCCTTTTTCTCCCTTATGGCTCAATAAAAGCTCTCCCCTGCGCTCACAATGCCGCCGTACTCCGCCTTCGCGTCGTCGCGGCCTCGCCGCCTTCCATGAGGGGAAGGAGGTATGAGAGTCCCCGGGGGCGGGGACTACAACTCCCGGTGTGCACCGCGCTCCGGCGCGGTGCACACCGGGAGCTGTAGTCTCCGCCCAGGGGTAATCACCACCCAACCTCCCTTCCTGGACTCCCTCCCCCACAATCCCCCGCGCCAAGGAGGGAAGGGGGTGAGCGGTGACGTGTGCCGCCGGCGGCGCATGCGCGCTGCGGGCTGTTGTTGTGGCGGCGCGGCCCGCGGCTCACCCGGCCGGTAGCGATGAGCGACAACGATGACATCGAGGTGGAGAGCGACGTAAGTCGGCCCTCACCACCGGGACACACCCCTCCCGTTTCCCCCCTCCGGTACCCGCAGCGCTGGGGGAAGGGGTAGAGGCGGGTAACGTTTGGTTTCTTTCCTTCCTTCCCTCACGGCCCCGTTTCCCGGTGTCCGTCTCCACCCGCCATCCTCCTCTTCCTCTTCCTCCTCAACGCCGGCCCGGTCACCTCAGGAGGAGCAGCCGAGGTTTCAGTCCGCGGTACGTTGATGCCGTCTCCGGTACCGGGGAGCACGTGGGGGGCGAGGGGAGGGGGGAGTGCGCCTGCGCGGGGGGGGGGCGTGGGACCGTGGTTTTGGGGGGGGGGTTTGGGGGCGTCCGGGGGGGGCGGGGAATGTGTTTGGGGGAGGGGGAGTGTGGGGTTGTGGCTGTTGGGGGAAAGTGGGGGTCTCTCGGGGGGGGGTTATGTGTGGGGCTGTGTCTTTTTGGGGGGAGGAGATGTGGGGGTTGTGGTTTTTGGGGACATCTGTGGAGCTGTCTCTCTGAGGGGGGTGTCTCTGGGAGGGGGGGCGTGGGGGGCCAGATATGGGGAGTACATGGGGGGGTATGATGCATGGGGGTGTGTTTTTGGGGGGGACAGGTGGGGTCGTGTCTCTTGGCAGAGAGCAGATAGGGGCGACCTGTGCCAGGTTGTTTGGGGAGGGGGGGGCATGTTCTGGGGGCGCAGGACAGTGGGTTCGGAGGTGCTCCCCTCCCTTGGGGCCGTGCTGGGCCCCTGCTCCCCAGCTCTGTCCCCCCGTGACGGGGCTCAGGGCTGCCCCAGCAGCAGGAAGCTGCCCCGGGGGAAACCGAAAGCAACGGGAGCCGCCTCCTTCCCACGCCCTCGCACTGCCGCTGCGGTGGAACGGGAGGTGTCGCGGCGGAGGTGTCGCGGCGGAGGTGTCACAGCCACCGTGCTGCCCGGCCAAGGAGGGCTCAGGGGTTCAGCTGACCTCTCCCCGTCCCCAGCTCTGGGCACCTTGCCTGGAGCTGCCAGCACAGGGTTTTTGGGTGAACATTGGCAGCCCAGCTCCTCCTGCCACGGTCTCTGTGCCGGGCGAAGTGGGGTGGCTGCCGAAATGCCCGCCAGCCTGTGGGAGAGGGGAGCGGGTCAGGGTCTCCCCTGTGGTGCCATCCCCTCACCGGCTGCTCAGGCTCCGCTCTCCCTTCCCTCCCAGGCCGACAAACGGGCTCACCACAACGCGCTGGAGCGCAAACGCAGGGACCACATCAAGGACAGCTTCCACAGCCTGCGGGACTCCGTCCCCTCCCTCCAGGGAGAGAAGGTGAGTTTATGGAGCGTGCTGGGAGCCCACCCACGTGCCCACCCGAAGCCACGTCAGTGGGGCTGAGCCGCAGTTCCTTGCCTGCGGGGCTTGCCGAGTGGCATTCCTGGGGGTGGGTTGTGCACCCCAGTGCTGCCTGGTTTTTTTGGAAAAGCAGAGGGGGCAAATCCACCTGTTTGCAGCTGGATCTTCCGGGCTTGGCTGCAGGGCAGCTCTGTCCGCTTGGGACAGCGGCACTTTGCTCGGCGACCGCGCAAGCTGCGGTGGGGCTGTCGGCACCCTCGTGCGCAACAGCAGCTTCTCGTTTCGGGATGTGGCTGTGGGGGATGTTTCGGCAGGGGCCGGCTTTCTCAGCCGAGCACCATCAGTGCAGAAATGACCCTTCCCGGTGCTAGCGAAGCTCTGTGCCACCATGGGGGGGGTCCCCAGTTGGGTCCCCGGTGGGGACAAGAGCTGAGCTTCGGTTCGCTCGGTGTCGTCGGCACAGCAGAGCAACGGCAAAATCCTTTCTGCTGCGCTGCGGGTGGGACGGGGTAGACGAAACCCCGTCGGTAACCCCCGGGCTAGGTCTTTATCTCGCCTCTGTCTTTTCCCACTATTGCAACAGGCATCCCGGGCCCAAATCCTGGACAAAGCCACAGAGTACATCCAGTACATGCGCCGGAAAAACCACACGCACCAGCAGGACATCGACGACCTCAAGCGGCAGAACGCCCTCCTGGAGCAGCAAGGTGAACGGGGAAGGGGGGGTCCCGCGGGAGCCGGGGGTGACACGTGCACCAGAGCGAGCCCGGGGTGACGCGGTGGCCCTGCCTTGCAGTGCGCGCGCTGGAGAAGGCCCGGTCGAGCGCCCAGCTGCAGGCCAACTACCCCTCGACGGACAACAGCCTCTACACCAACCCCAAGGGCAGCACCATCTCCGCCTTCGACGGCGGCTCCGACTCCAGCTCCGATTCGGAGCCCGACGAGCCGCAGAGCAGGAAGAAGCTGCGCATGGAGGCCAGCTAGGCCCCCCCGCCGCCCCCCGCTGCTGTCGGCCGCCCGCCCGCCAGCTGCGTAAGGACTCTCTCTCCCTTCTCTCGTAGAGGCTCTCGGACTGCAGCTTCCCAGCCCTCCCCGGCCCTTTCCCCGCTCTAACCACAACGGCCCCGGGGGGAGCCGGCCAGGCAGGGCCTTGCAGCGCCCGCCCGACAGACTTGGGGGGATCCGGGGGCCGCGAGGAGATGGCCCCATCACCCTCCCACAACTAGCGAGCCCCTCTCCCTTCTGATTTTATATGAGCATTTCTATTTATACCCGGGGACCACAGCAGTCCTGAGCTAAAGGGCAAAGCTGTGCAGGAGCTGGGCAGCCCCCCCCCCCTCCCCGTGCCCCCTGAAAGGCCAGGCCCTGTGGGGAGCTGCGCCTGCTCTCCCCTCCCAAAAAAAAACGCTGGGGGGTCTCGCTATTTATTTTCTGCGTGTGCAATTCCACCTGCCCCCAGCGCCTGCGAGAGCCGGGGGGGGGCAGCGCCTGCACCCCCCCTCTTCACGGCCGGGCTGGGTGGTCTGCGTGTGCATCCTGCCCCCTCCTCCTTCCCTCCCTTGCCCCCCCCCCCACCCCGTGCCCCCCCCACGGCCCTTCCCCACCTCCGTGGCATTTTCTGAACTCTAGTGTCCCGTCCCTGCCCCGTAGGTGACCCCCCCATCCCTGTTTTGATGCCATTCATTCCATGGATCTAAGGTATGTTGTACATACTGCCCAGAGTTGTCTTGCAAGTTAAGGCTTCCCTTTACTATAAGACTATAAATAATAAAAAAAAAAACAAACTTATTTTATCCTTCCCCATGGTAGCCGCGTGTTCTTGGGGCAGGAGGAGAGGTGGCACCAGGGCAGCTTCCGGCGGGGGTTTGGAAACAGCCCCAGCTTGGTGCCACCTCCTGCCCCGTGGGTGTCCCCAGGGCCGCCGTCGGTGGCACAGAGGGGGGGTGGCAGCTACGTGCCCTCCCCGCGCACAGGAGACGGCAGGTGTCGGTTCTGGTTTATTGATGCCAAAAGCTCTGCCGCGTCCCGTGTCCCCCTCGGCCAGCTCGGCTCCTGCCAGGAGGTCAGCGGGGCGCCTGGCACAGCGGCAGCGGCGGGAGCTGGCGGCCACGGGCCAGGCCGGTTTTTGGTATTGCTAGCACCCTGAGGACCTCGCTCTGCCCGTCTGCGCCGAGACGCCGCGGTGGCTCCCTGCCGGCCCCGGGCAGGGCTGCTCCGCACAGTCCGGGGGCAGCAGGACCCCTAGTCGGCAGCAGCCGCCGGTTCCAGGCTGGGCACAGGCTGCTGCAAGAAATGCATCACTGCTCTCACCACCTTTTCCGGGGCGATGTTGTAGACGGGGTGCGTCGCCTGCTGTGAGAGAGGGAGAGAGGAGGTTAATGCCTTTCTTCTGGCATTGTGGAGGATGGGCAGAGGCCAGGCAGCTCAGCCCTGCCTGCCCAGGCAGCTCACGGCAATGCCCGGCACCTACCAGGCGGTTCTCGGGGACGCCCAGGACCACCTCGTGGTGGAGGTCGCCGCTGCCAAAGTGCTGGGCGATGGCCAACCCGCTCAGGCAGTAGCAGGTGTGGTAGAAATCTCGGGACCTGGTGGGGAGGATATTGGGGTGCTGAGTGGGGGTCCAGGGCACCAGGCAGCCCCCCCCACCCCGAGCTGGTACTCACTTGCCCGGCTTGTCGAGCAGCCCCCCGGCCGGGCACTGGCAGCAGAGCAGGATGTATTCCTGCAGCGCCGACTGGTCGAACATCCAGCGTGCCATGCTGAGCGCAGTGTCGCCTGGAGGGAGAAGCCGGTGAAATGCCTGAGGGGGCTGCGGGAAGGTGGCAAAACCCCCCCAGGGCTTTCCCAGGGAACTACCAAGGCATTTGCCCAGCAGACGGTCAAGTCTTGTTGCCAAAAAATCTATGACGAAGCTCGAATGCCCCCCGTGATTCAGCAGCCCCGCCACAGACAGGGACATGGGGACACCCGAGTTACTCCGCGCTTGGTTCCCTCGCTAAAACACCTTCACCCATCCCCGGGGATGCCGTTTGGGGGGCAGAGGAAGCCGGGAGCCCCCCGTGGCCAACTCACCCCTGGCGTGGAGGGCGCGGTGGAGCAGGGGCAGGAGGCCGGCTTGCCAGAACGAATAGCACCCATCCACCAGCTTGTTGCAGCGACCCTGGAAGCCGCCCTCGAAGCGCATCTGCCGGCCGGTCACCCAGTGCTGTGCGGGACAGACAGGAGCGGGTGCCAGTGCGAGGACAAGGACCTCCCCCCCAGCACCATGGGGCTGAGACACCCCCTGCCCGATGCCGGCAAGCACCAGGAGAGCTGAGGGGCCGCACGCGTAGTGCCACTCACCAGCAAGCTCCGGAGGTTCAGCAGATGTTCCTTCTTGAGGATGACCAAGGCCGCCACGCCGCAGAAGGTGTACCCGCCGTGGGCCTCCATGCCTGGCACCCCGCCGATGCCACCCTCCCAGTTCTGGCACCTGCGCGGGCGGCAGGGTCAGGACGGCCCCGACACGGGGGGCAGCCCCTAACCCCCAGCCGTCCCCGCGTGCACTGCTCTCACCTCGCTATCCATTCCGCCGTCCCGGCGAAGAGCGCGGGCGTGAGGATGTTGGTCAGCGAGGCCACGGAGGCGGCGCAGTAGGCGCTCCTGCGGAAGATGGGTGCTCAGGACCACGGCACCGGCCCCCCCCGCCATGGCACCCAGCCGGCTGGAAGCGCAGCAAAGCCATCCCCCCCGGCGGCGATCGCCCACCTGACGTCCACCTCGCCACCGACGTGCATGAGGAAGGAGCCATCGGGCTGCTTCAGCGAGTGCAGGTACTCCAGCAGCTTCTTCCTGCGAGAGCCAGCGGGCTGTGAGGGGGGGGCACGCATCCTGCCTCCCCCCGGCCCGGCGCCAGCTGGCCGAACCCTTCCCTTCCCCACACCGCCAGCGTGCCGGCCGTACCTGTCGATGACGCCGAACGCCTCCTCGGTGCCGATGATGCAGAGAGCGTTGACGGCAGCGTAGGTGGGGGCGAGGTGGGGGTGCTGGCCGGGGCCCCCCCCAAAGCCACCCTGGGGACTCTGGCAGCGGCTCAGGAACTGGCAGACACTGCGGGGGGGCAGGGGGAGAGTGAGAAGGGGGTCGGCGCTCACCTGTGGGGTGATATTTCCTACCGGGGGGAGGGAGACCCCTCCTCACCCCCCTCTGCAGCAGGGGCTCTGTGGTTCCTGTTGGGACGGGGCCAGCCCAGCCCCGTTAACCCCCGGTTCCCCCCCCCAAGGTCAAAGCCGGGGGTTATCTCTCTCCCCCATCTCCGTCCGTCACGAGATGCGGGAGCGTGAGGCGCTGGCCGGAAGAATAGGCGGCATTGACGGCCGCAGGGGAGACAAAGCGCTCCTTTGCTGCCGCCAGCGCGCGGGGACAGCGGGAGGTGGCATCTCCAGCATCACGCGGGTGGCCCGTGGGGCCTCTGGCTGCAGCCAGGTCCGCGGTGGGGGTCCCCAGGCTGCTGTTGCGGTCCCCCCAGCACTCGCCGCGCCAGTGTCACTTACTCAGAGGCGATGGACTGGGGAATGGGCTCGTCCAGCAGCTCCAAGCTGTGCAGGATCCAGTAGCAGAGCCAGGGGCGGCTGGCGTCCAGGCACTGCCGGGACCAGAGGGGACGGTCAGGGTGGCTGGGGAGCCGTGCGGGGTACGGGGGTGCAGGCAGGAGCAGGCAGAGCTCCTGCAGGAGAGGGTACAGGCAGGAGAACCCCCAGAGCTGCTGCTCTGGAGCATCACTGCGGGGACAAGCGTGACCCAAGGGGACACCAGGAACCTGCTGCCTCTGCCCCGGGGCTGGCAGTGACGGATTGGGGACGGCAAACGCCCGGTAACAACTCCAGCAGCAGCCCCGGGGCGAAGGGTTCACCCCAGCCGGAGGGCAGAGCAGAGAGCCGGCAGCTCCAGGGCAGGGCACCCGGCAGCACTGCTGGCATCGCGGGTACCTCGTAGGCTTCGGTCAGCTGCCGGAGGCCTCTCTTCAGGTAATGGAAGTGCTTCTCCCGCTGCAGGACGAATCTGGAAGACAGGCAGGGCAGGGCTCGGCAGGTAAAGCCCAGCCAAGAGGGGACACAAGCCGATGCCACCGCGTTCAGGGCTTGCGGCTGGCGGAAGGGGCAGGATCCCACCCCAGCGCCTGCAGGAGCGGCGGGTCCCTCGCTGTGGGTCTCGGGGGGTTATTTATTGATTGTTATTGAGAGTTTCTGCAGCTGGCGGGAACCGGCTGCCACAGGAACTTACTGCGAGGCGTGATGGTTCGTCTTGCAGGCGTCGAAGACCTCCTGCACGATGTCTTCCACCTTGGTCTGCCGCCGGCCGCGGCGCGGAGAGGGGGGGAAATAAAGACGACGGTGAGCTCTGGAGAGCAGCTCTGTCCTTCCCAAACACGGTCCTCCCCGAGCCCCCCGGCTCCCAGCCCGGCCGCGGAGGCTCCAGCCCCATCCCAAGGGTTTATCCAGCTCACGGCCGCTCCCGTTACCGGCGGCATCGTCTCGTCACCTTCTCCAGGAAAACCAAAGCGACCGAAAGCCGCTCGGTCCTGCAGAGCGGCTTAGCGGGAGCTGCCGAGGAGCTTTGCGCCCGGGGTTAGGCGGGGACTCGAGCACCGTCCGGCGTTGCTTTTCAAATGCAGCGGTTTTAAAGACGGAGTTTGGTTCATCCCGGGACCCCCAGGTAAAACACCGTGGTCTCCTCCCCCCCAGCTAACACCGGGACGGTGTGACCTGGGACTTGTGCCGCCGTCCCCTCGCTTTAGACTCGAGTTTAACGCGCAGCCCCCCCCGGCCCCGCAGCTGGCGCCGTCCCAACCCGGGGGAATCCTCCAGCCCCTCCAAAAATAACTAACTACATACAAAATACCCCGCGGTTTCGGCGGGGGGCGGCCCCGCAGCCTCCCGGGCAGGGGAGGGTTGGCCCGGGCAGCCCCATCCCCGGGCACCGCGTCCCGTATTGAGCAACCCGGCCTCGCCTGTGTCCCGGCAGGGCCCGGCCCGGGGCCCGGGGCAGCGTCGGCACCGCCGGAGCACGGCGGGGGAAGGGAGCGGGGGTCCGGCCGTACCCCAGCTGCCCCTCGCCCTGGGTGACGGTGTGCCACAGCCCCCCCCTCCCGCCCCCCCCAAAAAAAACCCCCGCGTGCCCGAGCTGCTGCAACAGGCAGGTGCGGGGCGGGGATCACCGGGCCCCGCGGCCCCCTCCCACCCCGCCCCACGCCTGGGCTGATTCCCTCACCCACGGCCCCACGGCAGGCCGGTGCGTGTGTGCGTCCCGGCCCCGCCGTCCCGCACCTGCTCGGCGGAGGTGGCGGTCCGCAGCCCGTCGTCCCGCAGCCGCCGCCGCCCGCCGGGAAGGGGGGAGGCTCCCGCCATGCTGCGGGCGGCTCGCGCCGGCGGGGGCAGCGGGACGACGGCGGCCGGGCGGGGACACAACGGCTCCGCCCCCGGCCCCGCCCCGCCGCTTTTCGCCCCGCCCCGCCGCCGCCCGGCTCAAACGCGCCTGCGCGGAGGAGCCTGTTGGGAGGGAGGGTGTCGCGTCACCGCGCCGTGACGTCATGCTGGGCTACCTGGCCGGGGCCTAGCACTGCACCGCACTATTGCATCATCGCAGCGCTGCGTTGCATCATCGCGCTACAGTGCTGCATCGTTGCGCTGCCGCGCTGCGTCGCATCATCATGCTATGGCGGTGCGTCGTCGCAGTGCAGCAGTGCGTTGCGTCGTCGTGCCATGGCGCTGCATTGTTGGACTGCTGTGCTGTGTTGCATCATCATGTTACAGCACTGCATCATTGCACTGGAGCGCAGCATCGCATCATCACGCTACAGCGCCGCATCATTGCACTGGAGCACAGCATCGCATCATCACAGCATCGCATCATCACATTACAGTGCCGCATCATTGCACTGGAGCACCGCATCGCATCATCGTGCTACAGCACTGCATCGTTGGACCGCAGTGCCACGTTGCATCATGACACTACGGCGCTGCATTGTCCCCCTGTGCCGCATCACGCCGTGCCCGCGTGCCGTGGCGCTGCCCCGCAGCAGGCTGTCCCTGCACGGCGGTGCACAGGTGCTACAGTGCCACCTCACTGCACCGCGTCACTGCATCGCTGCACGGCGTCTTTGCCACCACGCTGCCGTGCGCGTTGCTCCGCCGTGCCGTGCCGCTGTGCCGTGCCGCTGTGCCGTGCCGCTCTGCCTCAGGCAGCACTGGAGGGGCCGCGCTGCACCGCCCCGGCCTGCGCTGCCCCACTGCACCTTCATCTGCTGCGTGCTGCACCCCAGCGCCCAGCACCCACCCCAGCACCGCACCCCAGCACCCACTGCAGCTCCCACTGCAGCCCTGCCTGCGGGGCTGCCCTGCTCTGCCCCGGGGACCCTCCAGCCCCCTGCCCCGCTCTGGGTCCCTCAGCCTGGGGGATGTCCCTGTGGGGGTCCCCTGGTGCAGCTCCGTGTGTCACCCCAGGGTCCCCTGCTGCACCCCCGGCCGTTCCCCTCTGTGTCCCTCACTCTCTCCTTGGGGGGGTCCCTGGTGCGTCCCCAGATGTCCCCTCCCCACGTTCCCCAGTGCATCCCCCATGCGTCCCCCGGTGCCCCAGAGCATTCCCCGGTGTCCCTGCCTGTGTCCCCTGCCGCATCCCCCGTGTGCCTCACGGTGTCCCCAGAGCATCCCCCGGTGCATCCCCGCTGTGTCCCCGATGCCCCAGAGCATCCCCCGGTGTCCCCGCCGATCCCCCCTGATGCATCCCCCGTGTCTCCCCGCCCCCGTTCCCCAGAGCATCCCCCGGTGCATCCCCGATGTCTCCCCGGTGCTCCCTCCCCCGCATCCCCCGTATCCTCCTCCCGGTGCCCCGGACCATCCCCCGGTGCATCCCCCGTGTCCGCCCCCCCCCCCCCCGTTCCCCGGTGCATCCCCCTCGCCCGCCCCGCGCCCCGCCCCGGTGCCAGCCCGGCGCGGCGGCGGCGGCGGCGCAGCGCTCCCGCCCCCGGTAGCGGCGGCAGCGGCGCCCCCGGCCCGGCCCAGCCCAGCCCGGCCCGGCCCGGCCCGCCATGGCCAAGCAGTACGACGTGCTCTTCCGGCTGCTGCTGCTGGGGGACTCGGGCGTGGGCAAGACCTGCCTGCTCTGCCGCTTCACCGACAACCAGTTCCATCCCGCCCACATCTCCACCATCGGTACCGCCGCACCGGCACCGCCGCGGGGGGGGGGGAGAACGGGGAGCACCGGAGGGAGTCGGGGAACCGGGGAACTGGGAGCACTGGGGAACCCGCAGCACCGGGAAACCCTGGGCACAGAGGAGCCGTGGGCACCGGGAGCATCAGGGAAGCAGGGAGCCGTGGTACCGGGGAAACGGGATGCCGTTGGCAGCGGGGAACCGGGGAGCCGTGGGCACCGGGGAATGGGAAAACCGTGGGAACCGGGGAGCCGTGGCACTAGGGAACCGGGAGCACTGGGCAGCTGCAGCACCGGGGAACCGGGAAACTGTGGGCACCGGGGAGCCGTGGGCAGCGGGGAACGGGAAAACCGTGGGCAGCAGGGAGCCGGGAGCACCGGGAAGCCGCAGCACCGGGCAACCGAGAAACCGTGGGCACCGAGGAGCCACGGTACCGGGCAACAGCGGCACCGTGGGCACCAGGGAGCCGGGAGCACCAGGCAGCCGCAGCATGGGGGAATTGGGAAACCGGGGATACCGGGGAACCAGGCAACCGGGGAGCTGCAGCACCGGGAAACTGGGAGCACCGGGCAGCCGCGGCATGGGGGAACCGGGAAACTGGGAACACCGGGCAGCCGCACCACCAGGGAACCGGGAGCACTGGGGAGCCAGAGAACCGGGAGCAGTGGGGAGCCACGGCACTGAGGAACCGGGAAACCGGGGGCACCGGGCAGGCACAGCACTGGGGAACGGGGTCACTGGGCAGCCTCCGCACCGGGAAACAGAACACTGGGGAACCGCGGCACCGGGATACTGGGAGACTGTGGGCACCGGAGAGCCGCGGCACCGGGGAACTGGGAAACCACGGCCACCAGGGAGCTGTGGCACCGGGGAACCGGCAGCACCGGTAGCACTGGGGAGCTGGGGCAGTGGGAAACCAGGGGTACTGGGGAACCGGGGCACCGGGAGCACTGGACAGCCACAGCACCGGGTAACTGGGAAATGGAACACTGGGCAGCTGCAGCACCAGGAAACCATGAGCTCTGACTGGGGAGCTGCGGTACCAGGGAACTGGGAAACTGGGGTTACCGGGGAGCCACAGTACCAGGGAACGGGGTGCACTGGGCAGCCGCCGCAGCACTGGGGAACCGGGAAACCAGAGGCACCAGGGAGCTGCGGCGCTGGGCAACCAGGGGCACTGGGCAGCACCAGGAGCACCCTCCCGGCAGCGGGGCCGGGGCCAGCACCCGCGCAGTGACCCAGCACCGGGGCCGCTCGCCAGGCCTGGGACCGGCTGTGGGCACCGGCACCGGGCTGCTGCCAGGACACTGGGCCATGGCGGGGCTGCGGCTCCAGGCACGGGGTGGGCAGTGGGGTGGGCACAGGCGAGTTTGGCAGCACGGCATGGCTTGGGGTCGGCCAGGACAGGGTGAGGGGACCGGAGGGACAGGTGGCAGCAGCACTGGTGATGGGACACCGGGGCACCCTGTAACCTCTCCTGTGCCCATCCCAGGTGTCGACTTCAAGATGAAGACCATCGAAGTGGATGGCATTAAGGTGCGGATACAGATCTGGTGAGTGCTGGTGTAGGGGTGGGAGGGATTTGGGGGGGGGGGGTCCTGAACCCCGCTCCCTTCCGCAGGGTGGGGGCTGAGCCCTGACCAACTCGTGCCACGGTGGCGGCGCTGACCCGTTCTCCCTGACTGCAGGGACACAGCGGGGCAGGAGCGGTACCAGACCATCACGAAACAGTACTACCGGCGGGCGCAGGTACGGGGGGGTCCCTGACCCGGGGCGCAGGAGAGGGGAAACTGAGGCACGGGGCGGGGAGAGGAAAATGGCTGTCATCCCCCCCCGCAGGGCATCTTCCTGGTGTATGACATCGGCAGCGAGCGCTCCTACCAGCATATTGTAAAGTGGGCCAGCGACGTGGATGAGGTGAGGGTGCGAGGGAGGCTTGCGGGGGGAACCCCTCGTGGCGGGGGGGTCTCACGCCATCCCCTCCTCCCCAGTACGCGCCTGACGGCGTCCAGAAAATCCTTATCGGGAACAAGGCGGACGAGGAGCACAAGAGGCAAGTGGCCAGAGAGCAAGGGCTGCAGGTGAGCGGGGGCTGGCGTGCGCCCCCGGGGGGAGCCAGGCCCCCCCCCCCCCGCACCCCCAGCATGGCCAGAGCCCCCCTCTGCACTCCCCAGGAACCCCAAGAACCCTCCTGCAGCCCTGCCTGTGTCCAGGGACCCCGTGCACCCCAAGCATCCCCAGCGCTGCCCCCCCTTTCAGCATGGCCAGGGACCCCTAACCCCTCCATAACCCCCAGTGTATCCAGGGACCCCCAATCCCCCCCCACACCTCTAGTATGATCCCCTGCACCCCCAAAGCACCCAGTGCCCCCCACGGGGATGCTCCTACACCAGCCCCCCAGTGCCACCACGGGCAGCACAGCTCGTCTGTCTGTCCACGCCTGGCTGTGCACATGCCAGCGGGGGGGGGGGGGGCTGGTGTCATCCTGTATCCCCCCCCCCCCCCCAAAATCACGGTGCCGCCACCGGCCCCTCTCCCTGCAGCTGGCCAGGGAGTACGGGATGGACTTCTACGAGACCAGCGCCTGCAGCAACCTCAACATCAAGGAGGTGCGGGGAGGCTGGGGGGGGGGCTGGGGGGGGTTCCGAGGCGGGGCAAGAGAGGTCCCCCAGCTCACTCCCCTCCTCTCCCGCAGTCCTTCACGCGGCTGACGGAGCTGGTGCTGCAGGCGCACCGCAAGGAGCTGGAGGGGCTGCGGGCCCCCCCCCGTGCCCCCGCCCTGGCCCGCCTGGAGGAGGACGAGCAGCAGCCCCTGGGGAGCGAGGACAGCCCCAAAGCCTGCTGGTGTTGAAGCCTGGGCCCCCTCTGACCCCCCCCCGGGCTGTGCTGGGGGGGCACGGCGGGTACAGGACTGGGGCAGCCCCGATGGAGGGGGGGGTGGGGGGGGGCGACCCGGGACCCCACACAGGGATGGCAGGGGCCGGGCAGGCATCGCAGGGGTGCCCCCCACCCCGGCACCCATGCTCCCCCTCAGTGTGTGGGGTGGTGGTGGGGGGGTGTCGCGGGTGCCCTGTGCCTGTGGGGCCCCCTCCCCAGTTTTACACACGCACGCACGCACAGAGTTTGCAGAATAAAGGTGATGCTGGAGGCAGCAGGCGGCTCGTGTGCTGCCGGGGGGGGGGGGCGGCTGCGGGCATGGTGCCGTGCCGGTGGACAGCACCACGATGGCTGTGCCCCACTGGAGCCCCTGGCACCACCGGGCAGCTGGGCCACGGCAACCTGAGCGGTTATCAATAATTGAGGCTGCTCCGGGGCTGCCGGGATGGTGTCCCCTTTCCAGGCTGGGAGATGGGTCCGTGGGGCACCATGCCCATGGGGTGCCGTGCTGGGCTGCCGGCTCAGCTCCAGCTGCAGGAACACCCCCACGGGGATGCAGGAGCCCACCCCGGCAGGGACAGGACCATCGTGGTCAAACAGCTTGACGGCAGGCACCGGGATGCTGGTGGGCACCGGGATGCTGCTGGGTACCAGGATGCTGCCTGGCACCAGGATGGGCGGGTACCAGGGTGATGGTGGGCACCACAGCAGGTGGGTACCAGGATGGATGCTGGCACTGGGACCAGTGGGCACCAGGACTGGTGGACGCTGGGGGGAAGGCAAGCACAGGAGGCCCCAGGGGCGATGCCAAGGCAGCCCTAGGGAAGGAGATACGCTGGGGCACCCGTTCCTCCCCATCGCCCACCCGGGTCCGAGTCGCCCCCTCCTCTGCCCCATGCAGCCCCAGCTCCCGGAGTCCTGTTATTTCCTGACTCCCCGGGGTGTTCCCAGCCCTCGGGGACAGCCCGTGTCAGGCTGGAAGCGCCAAACCCCACAGCATCCCACGGCTTGCGGGCACGGGGAAGAGCGGTTGTGCCGTACCGCGCCGTGCCATGAATTATTGAGGCAGGTAGGGGCATCACCTCAGCCTCGCACCGCTCGCGCCCTCCCCTGCCTCTTCCTTCCCCCCTTGGGTGGGTGCCAACGGGTGGGACAGCTCCGGTTTCTGCCAAGTCACGTCAGGGCGAGGAGACCTTTGGAGCCAGCACATCACGTGGGTGCCAGGCAGCCCTTAAGGCTCGCCAACGGGTGCTCGGGGAAGGCAGACACGCGCCCGCAGCCATGACCGTCCCCATCGCCAAGTCCTTCTACGACCTGAGCGCCACCTCCTTGCAGGGGGAGAAGGTGGACTTCAACGTCTTCCGGGGCCGCGTGGTCCTCATCGAAAACGTGGCATCCCTCTGAGGCACCACGGTGCGGGATTACACCCAGCTCAACCAGCTGCAAGCCCGCTATCCCCGGCGGCTGGTCGTGCTGGGCTTCCCCTGCAACCAATTTGGCTACCAGGTAAGTCCCCGGGGGCCACCATGGTGCACAACACTGGGTGCGAGGAGGAGGGGAGAAAAAAACGCGGCACAGCCCCAGCTTCCGCCTTCCCTGCCACAGGAGAACGGCACCAACGAGGAGATCCTCAACAGCCTGAAGCACGTGCGGCCGGGGGGTGGCTTCGAGCCCAACTTCACCCTCTTCCAGAAGTGCCAGGTGAACGGGCAGGACACCCACCCCGTCTTCGCCTACCTGAAGGCTCACCTGCCCGCGCCGGCTGACGAGGCGCAACATCTGATGGCCGAGCCCCGTTTCGTCGTCTGGAGCCCGGTGCGGCGCTCTGACATCTCCTGGAACTTTGAGAAGTTCCTGGTGGGTCCTGAAGGGGAACCTTTCCGGCGCTACAGCCCCCGCATGCCCACCGCCCAGCTGGAGCCCGACATCCAGCGTCTCCTCAAACTGGCCAAGTAGCGCCGGCTCCGGCATCCCCCCCCCCCCCCCGCTGGCTGCCGACCCCTGGGATGGCCCCAGCTCTCCGCCGGGTGACAGCCCTCTCCGAAACCGCCGTAGGAGGGGGCTCGATGGGGGCAGAGGGCCGGGGCGATGGGGGCAGCGCGGGTTGGTGGCAATAAATGAGCCGGAGGGAGCGCACCCGCGTCCGCGTGGTTTGTGGGGGGCTGCCGGGGACAAGCCGTGGGGCAGGCAGGAGGAGGCAGCCCCGGGGTGCCAGATCCAGGAAACGGTGGTGCAGGGATGGAGCGGTGCCAGACTGGGAGCGCCGAGCTCCCCGCAGGCATCGCTGGGGCCGGCTGCCAACAGCAGCACCCCACCCCAGGGGAGTGATTTTTGGCAGCCGTGGCTCACCCAGCTTCCTCCTGCCCTAGAACATGCATCCCTGGCGGGGCAGGGCTGGGTTACACACCCCAGGGACACGGGCCCTGGGTGGGGGGGGGTGTGCAGTGACCCCACAGGAGCTCCACGCAGCCCCTGGGGACATGAAAATAACGATGTCACTTCTCAGCAGGGTTTGGGAGAGTGCTGGTGAGCAGGGTGGGCTCTGGGATGCTGGGAAAGGCCAGATCCACTACAGGGGGAGGAATCCCACAGGCTTCCAGGAAGGGAAACCACCCCCCGCCCCGATCCCCACATTGGACCCCAACACCCTTCACCAGTTACAGGGAGTCCAGGGGGGTGAAGCCCACCCTGAAAGCGCTCCTGTTTGCACCACCGAGCTGTAACACATCACATTTATTGCCCCCACGCACGAGGGCTCCTGAAGCAGGACAGGGCGGGCATCCCTTTGGGCCCCCTTTTGGGGTGACGACGTGCTAGCCCCCCCTTCATGTCTTCAGCACAAGGGGGGTTCGGGCTGCCGTGTTCCCCCCGTCCCCATGGCTGGGGTACTGCGGGCACGGCTGAGCTGCCACCGGGTGTGCAGGAGCATCTGGCGTCCGCCACATCCAGGCTGGAGATTTGGAGAAGAAAATCACGTTAAGGGACTGCGCTGTCCCCAGGGATCTCCCGGTGCCTCAGCTCTGCACGGTGGGGAGCGGGGAGGGAGGTCCTGGGGCACACAGGGACTCATGTCGAGAGACAAACCGGCTTCAGAAGAGTGGGGTCATCTGGCGGGGGTCGTCGGGCAGGATGCTGATGGAGTCCTCAGCCCGGCCGCAGAGCAGGCACAGCATGGTGTACTCCTGCGGCAGGACAGGAGGGGGGGCTGCCATGGCCGTGCTCTGCCACAGCCCCGCTCTGGGCACAGCCAGGGAAACCCGAGCCAGAGATGGCACCTGATCCTTGATTGCAATCAGACCTGGGGGGATCTCATTTCGTCCCCCGGGATGAGCCCCACCGGCTCCCCAGAGCCCATTTTCCAGCATTTAGCTGCCGAATAGGAAATGTGCCAGAGAGGAGGGCTGGGAGAGCTGCAGGGCCCGCCACCACGCAGCCACGTTTTGCTGCTCTGGGCCATGCACATCACTGACACTCCTACACAAGGGCTGCGCAGGAGGCGAGAGGTGAGCTGGGCTGCCCCCCACAAAGCAGGGACTAGTGCCAGGGGGCTCCAGGTAGCCCCAAGCGCAGGGATGCGGCTCCAGACCCTTCGAGGCTGGCACCACGGCTCGCCTCTGAAGCTGCCTGGCTCCCTCCTGCGGCTGCCAGGGCAGGCAGGAATCAGCAGGGCTGCCCACGGCAGGGTGGGTCTGGAAACTCGGTTGCAAAAGAACAGCCTGGGGCTCAGCTTAGGTCACCCCTGGAGCCGGAGAGGGGCTGCCGGAGGGGGGACAACAAGCCACTCCCCTGGGCATACCTGGTAGTCATCCACCACACTGAAGGTGTACTCGTGGCGTGCGATCAGGTGGTGGCAGTTCTTGCACAGGTCTGTGGGAGAGGACAGCGGGTTAAGGGGCTGAGGGACGCGGCTGTCCCTGGGGTATTCTCCCCCTACAATCCCCGCAGTCCCTTGGGGACAAGCCCCCACCCTCTGTGCCTGCCCTCATCCCCTGGGGCACGGACCCCCCAGTTCCCAGAGCGTCAAACCCAACTCCTCCCGGCCCAGCACCTAACCCCCATCAACGGCCATCAGCTCCCTGACACCCCCCTGCTCCCCAAGCCTTCAGATCCCCCCCGGGCATCACCTCCCCAGCCTCTGCCCCCCCAAGAGCACCAATCATCCCCAGCCCAGGACCCCACCCCCGCATCGGGCCCCCAAATCTTCCCTCCCCAAATTACCCCGCCACCCCCCAGCCCGAGCCCCAGGCCCCAACGGTCCCCCCAGCCCTCAGTCCCCCCCGTGCCCCTGGAAGGTTCCGCCCCTCCCCGGCCCCATCCCGTCGCACGGTCGTAGGTGACGATCTCGTCTTCGCCGTGCAGGCCGGCGGCGCGGTTGCCGAGCAGCACGAAATCCCGACGGCCGCACTGCGCGCACCCCACGAAGTTGAGGAGGAAGGAGCCGCCCTCCAAGCAGGTGGTTCCCTAAGGCAGCAGCACACGGCTGGGACCGGGACCGGGACCGGGACCGGGACCGGGACCGGGACCGGGACCGGCCCCCGCCCCGCCCCGCCCCGCCCCGCCCGGCGCGGCCTACCCGCTCCGGGTACTCGGTGCCCACACAGCCCCCGCACATCCCGCCGCCGCCGCCGCCGCCGCCGCCTCACAGATCTCGCGAGACTTCCGCCTTAGGGCGCGGCTTTAGGGCTGAAGGCGTGGTGTTGTTCGGAAGCCACGCCTTGTGGGCGTGGTTTTGAGCCTGGCGAGTGTATGTCCTCGCGCTGGGGAGGGCGGGGTTTGTGCGGGGAGGGCGGGGTCAGCTGCAGTCCCCGCCCCCTCCGGGGCGGAGTCACGGTGAGGCGGGTGCGGGCCGGGCTGTGCCCCCCCCCCCCCCCCAAACCGGAGCACCCCCTCCCGGGCTGGCCGCCGGCGAGGCTGCCTCGGGCGAGGCGGGATGGCCGGGACAGCAGCTGGGAGCCGGCCCCTGCGTTTCCCCGCGGGTGCAGCCCAGCGTTTGGGCGGTCAGTGCTGAGCTGGGGGAGGTCCTGAGGCTAGCTGGGGGCAAGCGGGGCTAATTGTGGGGGTGCCTGGGCTAGCTGGAGGCATCCAGGGCTAGCCAGGGGACACCTGGGGCTAGGTGGGGTACGCCTGAGCTAGTGGGGGGGGGGCACATGGCAGTGTCTGTGGAGTGCCTGTGGCTAGCTGGGGGACACCCAGGGCTAGCTTGGGGGGTGCCTGGGACTAGCTGAGGGACCCCCAGGGCTAGTCAGGGGTACTTGGGGAGAGCTGGGGGGCACCTGAGCTAGTGGGGTACAGGCAGGGCTACTTGGGGGACATCCAAGACTGGATGGAGGATGCCCAGGGCCAACTGAGGTGTACCCTGGACTAGCTGGGGGCATCCGGGACTAGTGGGGGGACACCTGAACTGCGGGGGGGGGGGCAGATGGCGGCATCTGCAGAGTCCTGGGACTAGCTGGGGGCCACCCAGGGCTAGCTGGGGGGTACCTGGGACTAGCTGATAGACCCCCAGGGCTAGCCAGGAGTGCCTGGGACTAGCCACGGGTACCTGGGGAGAGCTGGCGGACACCTGAGCAACATTTGAGCTAGTGGGGCACAGGCAGGGCTAGTGGGGGGCACACCTAAACCTGAGTGGGGGATGCCCGGGGCCAGCTGAGGTGCACCCTGGACTAGCCGGAGGGTGCCCGGGGCTGGCTGGGGGCATCCAGGACCAGCCAGAGGACATTCGGGGCTAGCTGGGGGTACTTGGGGCTAGCCAGAGGACATCCGGGGCTAGCTGGGAGCCACCTGAGCTTGCCGAGGGGGGGGGGGCAGATGGCAGCATCTGCAGAGTGCCTGGGGCTAGCTGGGGGCCACCCAGGGCTAGCTGGGGGCCGGGCGGAGGCTGGCTAGGGGGCCAGCCCGGGGGAGCAGCGGGGCCAGCCCGAGTGACCGGGAACCAGCGGGGGCTACCCAGAGCCTGGCTGGGGGTCTCGGGGGAGGGGGGGGGGGGGTAGGCAGCGGGACCGACCGGGGAGCCCCGCCCGTGGCAGCGGGTCGCTGCGCCGCTCCGCGCCCGGCAGGTGCCGGTGGCGGCGGCGGCCGGGGGGGGCCGCTGTGCTGCATTGCGGGGCGGGCGGCCCGTCCCCACCCGCCTCCGCCCGGCCCTCCCGGGGGGAGCGGGGCTATCTGGGCCGGGCAGCGCCGCTGGCCCCGGGCAGGAATGTCCCTGCGCGCCCGGATAATGTTATTTATATCGCAGCGCAGGGTGGCTCCGCTCTCCCCACCCCGCTCCGGTCCCGGCTCCGGCCCCGGGCCCGCCGCCGCTCGTCCGCCCGCCGCCCCGTGCAGGTGAGAGCCGCGGCCGCCCCGGGCAACGCCGCCCGGTACCGGGATGCGCCGCCCCCGGGGGAAGCGCGGGGGGAGGGGGGCACCGGGAGGCGCCGCTGCCCGGGGAGGAGTGGGGGGGGGGGGGGCACCGGGGCGCGCTGCCCGCCCCGGGGACACCGGGTTTGGGGTTCAGCCCCGAGCACCGGGAACGGTCCCGGGGGACTGCGGGCATGGAGCAAAGTTTGGCGGGGGCGCGGGGACCCCTCCGGGGGGGTTCAGCACCCCCTTTTCTCCCCGCGGCGGGGAGCCCGATGTCACCCCCCGTGTCCCCCGGGACTGCTGTCCCCGCGGGGGACGTGCGGCTGCCGGGAAGGACGGGGCGGACGAGCGGCGGTGACTTTCTGGGGACACCCTGGGGACGCGTTCCCTGGGGTGCCGACCCCGAGCGGGGTCCCCGCACCGGTCCTGGGCGCTCCCGGCATCACCGGGCATGTGCCTGCGGGACGTGGCGGGCGAGTCGGATCGGGAGGCGATGTGCAGTGGGTTTTGGCAGGGCACGTCACCCAGCCCGTTTCAACTACCAGTTTTTAGCAACTGGGGAAACTGGAGTTACTGGGAGGAGATTTCTGGCTGCTGTGCCCTTGGTCCCCCCTCGTCCCGGCACACCGGTGGAAGGATGCTCGTGGGCCAGGGGAACTCCTGCCTGCACCCCAGTAAGCTGGGGGACACCTGAGTCTGATTTCCCAGCTCCCCTTTCAGGGTGGCTTTTGCCTTTACAAATCTCCAGCTCCTGGAGTCAGGGGATTGTGGTGCTCTTCGCTCCGCTGGATTAAGCCAACGAGGAGCGTTTGAGGGGGTGGCAAGCAAAGGAGTTTCCTGCAGCCCTGGCGGGTGCCAGCATGGCCCCCTGAGGACTATTTTGCAGTTATCGGGTGTTTCTAGGGCCCTGGCTGGTGATTTTGGGGTGGGCAAGGAGGTACAGAGGGGCAGCTCCGAAGAAGGGAGCAGGGCTCGTCCCGTGCTGTGCGCAGGGGAGGCCTATTTATAGCCAAAAATGTCTGTGGAGTGTCAGCACGTGTGCGTGTCGCCGCTCGGTGCACTGGCGGGTTAGGTGACATGGGACAGTCCTGGCATGGCCGGCATCCGCACAGACTCCGGCCCTGGGGAAACCCAAACCTTCGCCCGCTGGGTGAGAGCGTGGCCGGGGAGCCGCAGCCGGAGCGGGGCATCGCCGGCCGGAGGAGCTGTGCCGTGCCGTGCCCAACAACCCCGTGCTGTGCCGAGCGGCCGTGTTGAGCAGGACCATCTGTTCCCGGCTCTGGCCGTGCGCCTGGGAGGCAGGCGGCTGTTGGGGGGCTGTGGGGATGCCCCCCAACTCCTGCCCCTTCCCAGTGGGGCTGGCTGCACCGGGAGCGTGGCTGACCGCTGGTTTGGTGGAGATGCAAAATAAAAGCGTTAATTGGTGAAAAGAAAGAGCTGAGGTGATGCCGGGCAGCGGGCACCCCAGGGACTCACCAGGCTGCAGGCGGAGGTGACGGGGCAGCTATTTTGGGGTGTCATTGGGGGACCTCAATGAGCTCTTGTGTGCTGGCAGCTGGTGTTTTGGCAGCACACCGTGGTGGTGAGGGCTGAGCCAGAGAAGAGGCTCAAGGGTGCCACGGGTGGCAGGCGCCAAACCGCTGCCCCGGCCACTCTCGGGGTGCAGGGGGGACGTCACCCACGCCCGGTGGGGGGACCTCGGCAGCGGCACGGTACCAGCCCCTCGCCGGGAAGTGCTGATTCACGGCGCCGAGCTGCCGGCCGGGGAAGGCGACGCTGTCCTGGCCCCGGCTGCAGGATGCTCGCGGCGGGGCCGGCACCCCGGCGCTCCCGTCTTTCCTCCGGCCGAGCGGGCGGCATGACAATCCCCGGGCGGCGGGTGCTGGCATGGCTCTGCCAGACGGGGCTGTTTGGAAGGAGCTGGTGCGGCAGAGGGAGATTTAAAGGATCGGCGAGCACCCGCGCTCGAAATGCATGCTGGCAGCTCCCTTGGGTCCCGCCGTGGCTCCCTTCAGTGCAATCTCCTCCTCCTCCTCCTCCTCCTCCTCGGATGCTCGCGGCCGTGGCCTCGCTGTTGTTGCGGTGGTGTGGGGGAGGCCCAGCCAGGGTCAAGGTCTCCCGCTGGGATGGCAGCGCTGGGCTGGAGCACGCCACAGAGTCCTCGCACAACTCTGCGCACCCAGCCCGTGCGCAGCACCCAGGCAGACCAACTGCGGTTCCTGTGGTGCTGGGGTGGGGGTCCCTAAATTTGGGCTTCCCCAGGGGTTTTCTGCTGCAGGACGGGAGACAGAGAGCACCGTGCCAGCGCAGAGCCGCAGCATGGAGGGCTGTGGGCCCCGCTCTTGCACGCTCCTGCATGCACTTGTGTGGCCTTGCACGCACTTGTGTGGCCTTGCACGCTTTCACACGCCTTCTTGCATGTATTCACGCATCCTTGTTTGCCCACGCACGCTACCGAATGTCCTTGCTCGCACATGCACGCTCATGCGTGCTTTTGCACGCTCCTTTCTGTCCTTGCACGTCCTGGCATGCTCTTGCGTGCAAGCCAGCTCCTGAGCCAAACCCCTGCCTGCGCGGCTGCGATTAGGGTGCAGAGATGGGGCCCAGCCCAGCCCTGCCGGCCCCGATAAAGCTCTCCCACCCACTGGCTGCCTCGGGGGTCCCTGGGGGCCGGGTGGCCAAGGGCTGTCGCGGCTCATGGGGACACCAGGGATTTGGGGGCGCCCGGGGTTTCCCCCAGCTGCGACCGCAGCCGAGGGTTCCCGGTGGCTCCGGGGTGCCGGGGGGGGGGGGTCCCAGCGAGGGTGCTGGCTATGGGGAGCCCCAGCCCGGCTCCCCGCACCCCTCGGGGGCCCCAGCAGCCTCCTCCCACCCAGCCCGGCCACCGACAGCTGCTCGCAGGCATTTTTAGATACCGGCCATGTCCTATCTGTGTCTCAAATGTCCCCGGGGGCAGGTGGCCCCCCCCGCCGGCAGCTGTCGCCCGCTTTCTGCCACGGGTGCCGGCAAAGCCCCTCCGCAGCGCAGGCGTCGGGGTGGGCGCAAGTAGCACCCGCTTCCCCGGGGGCACCCAAGGGTTGGGGGGACGCCCCTGGGGACCTGGCCCGGGATGCTGGGTGGGCAGGCAGGACTCGAGTGGGGAAGCACTGCCGTAAGTAGCCACCGGCACGGCTCGGCACAGCGTGTGCCGGCAGGGTGGGTCCCGGAGCGTGCAGCACCCAGGTACCCCCCAACACCTGGGTGGAGGCGAGGCTAAATCCCTCTGAGCAGCTTAACCAGCAGCTCTGAGCCGCAAATCCCCACGCGCGGCGGGGACGGCGAGCTGCCGCGGCGATGCCGATGCCCACGGCTCCCGCTCTCCCGCAGGGGCCTCTTGCCGGTAGCCGAAGGCCGCCCGGCCGGGGGACGCCGGGACCATGACCTCGGCGAACGACTACGAGCAGCTGGAGCTGCAGCAGCAGTACAGCCGCATCAATGTCCGCTGGGACGCCTCCGACGATGAGCTGGACAACGACAACAGCTCGGCGCGCCTCTTCGAGCGCTCCCGCATCAAAGCCCTGGCAGGTGAGGGACGGGTCTCGGGTCCCCTCGGTCCTCCTGGGTTGTCCCTGCCACCGGTGCCACCGTACCCGCTCTTGTTGCAGACGAGCGGGAAGCCGTACAGAAGAAAACCTTCACCAAGTGGGTGAATTCGCACTTGGCTCGTGTCACCTGCCGCATCTCAGACCTCTACATGGACCTCCGGGACGGGCGGGTGCTCATCAAGCTGCTGGAAGTGCTGTCAGGAGAGCTTCTGGTAGGACTCCCATCCAGCTGGAGACCCTGAGAGCTGAGCCATGCCATGCCATGCCAGCTCCGGTGCTCGACCAAGGCTGTTGACCTTGGCGCTGTCCAAGGCTCCACCAGGGTTGGGGTGGCAGTAGGGTCACGGGGGTGTCCCTGGGCAGGGGTGGGGGTGCCTGGCGTGGAGGGGAGGGTGCTGAGCACTGTCATGTCCCAGCCCAAGCCCACCAAGGGCCGGATGCGGATCCACTGCCTGGAGAACGTGGACAAGGCGCTGCAGTTCCTGAAGGAGCAGCGGGTGCACCTGGAGAACATGGGTTCCCACGACATTGTGGACGGCAACCACCGCCTCGTCCTCGGCCTCATCTGGACCATCATCCTCCGCTTCCAGGTGGGACTGGGTGGATGGGGCGCACCCTTCAGCTCGGCACCGAATGGCTTGTTCCCGAGCAGGAGCCCTCCTCTGTGGATGTCCTCCCTCAACCCCGGGATGTCCTTCTGTCCCCCAGATCCAGGACATCATCGTGCAGACGCAGGAGGGCCGGGAGACGCGCTCAGCCAGGGATGCGCTGCTGCTCTGGTGCCAGATGAAGACTGCGGGGTAGGTGGTGGGACCCGCACCCCACTGCGCCGGGGCCTGGGGATGCCCGGAGGGTGATGGTGATGCCCTGTCCCCATCCAGGTACCCCCACGTGAATGTCACCAACTTCACCTCGAGCTGGAAGGACGGGCTGGCTTTCAACGCCCTCATCCACAAGCACAGGTAGGCGGCATGGCGGTGGGCACTGGGAGATGCTGGGGTGGCAGTGGTGCTAGGGGATGTCCCACGGGTGTGTCACCACCTATGTCCTCTGTCCCCAGGCCCGAGCTGGTTGACTTCCAAAATCTGACCAAATCCAACGCCCGGCACAACCTGGAGCATGCATTCAGCGTGGCGGAGCGGCACCTGGGCATCACCCCGCTCCTCGACCCTGAAGGTGAGGCTGCCGCTGCTGATCCTCCTGCCTCAGTTTCCCCATTGCACCCTGGGATGTGCCCAGGCCCCACGGAGGGACAGAGAAGTTTCCACCTCGTGGAATGGGGGTCTGGGTGGGAGCAAGGGGGCACCTCGTGAGGCTGTGGTGGCCCATTGCCACTGGGGTGATGGTCAGGACTGATGCCTCTCGCTCACACCGGGCAGATGTGTTCACGGAGAACCCTGATGAGAAGTCCATCATCACCTATGTGGTGGCCTTCTACCACTACTTCTCCAAGATGAAGGTGCTGGAGGTGGAGGGCAGGCGTCTGGGCAAGGTAGGGGACGGTGTTGGGATGGGGGGTCGGTTCTAGTGAGCCGGACCCCCGTGCTCACCACCAGCCCCACCACAGGTCATCGAGCACGCCAAGGAGACGGAGCGGATGATCGAGGGCTATGGGGGGCTGGCCTCCGACCTGCTCACCTGGATCGAGCAGACCATCACCTTCCTCAACAGCCGCAGCTTCGCCAACTCGCTGGCCGGGGTGCAGCACCAGCTGCAAGCCTTCAGCACCTACCGTACTGTGGAGAAGCCCCCCAAGTAAGCGTCCCCAAGCCCCCGGTGCCCACGCAGTGATGGTGAGCACCCATGGGTGCCCCGGGCTGAGATCTCTCTGGGGCAGGTTTCAGGAGAAGGGCAACCTGGAGGTGCTGCTCTTCACCATCCAGTCGCGGATGCGAGCCAACAACCAGCGCGTCTACACCCCGCACGAGGGGCGCCTGGTCTCCGACATCAACCGGGTACGGAGCCTGTCCCGGCAGCTTGGCCATGTGCCATGCCGTGGGCAGCTCTTCCTTGTGTACCCCTGGGACTTTCCTCCCCAGGCTGTCCCAGGGCAGGTCAGGGATGTCCTGGGGCAGCTCGGATCCATCTCTTGGGGCAGTTCAGGTCCATCTCAAGGCAGATTGGGTCTGTTCTAGAGCGAGTTGGGTCCATCTCCTGGGGTAAGTTGGGTCTACCTCCTGGGGGCAGGTGGGGTCCATCCCAGAGCAGTTTGGGTCGATACTGGGATGGGTCCTAGGACAGGTTGTGTCCATGTCTGAAGGCAATTCAAATCCATCCTGGGACACATCGAGCCCATCCTGGGGCAGGTCAAGTCCATCCCAGGGCAGGCTGGGTTCCTCCAGCCACCCTCCCCTACCCATGAGGCACATTGGGGTTCACCAGCAGAACAAGACACAGAGAGGGGGGGACGTGGGTGCCACCCCCGTCCAGCACCGCCTTCCCCCAGGCCTGGGAGCAGCTGGAGAAAGCGGAACATGAGCGGGAGCTGGCGCTGCGTACCGAACTCATCCGGCAGGAGAAACTGGAGCAGCTGGCACGGCGCTTCGACCGCAAAGCGGCCATGCGGGAGGCCTGGCTGAGTGAGAACCAACGCCTGGTAGCCCAGGTGAGGTCGGGGACACCCACTCCAGGGACCGGGGTGCCTTGCCGAAACCTCACCGTGGGCTTTGTGCCGGGGCAGGACAACTTTGGCCATGACCTGCCAGCAGTGGAGGCAGCCAAGAAGAAGCATGAGGCCATTGAGACAGACACGGCCGCCTACAAAGAGCGGGTGCAGGCCATCGAGGCGGTGGCAAAGGAGCTGGAGGTGGAGGGCTACCACGACATCCAGCGCATCAACGGGCGCAAGGACAACATTCTGCGGCTCTGGGAGCAGCTCCTGGAGCTGCTGGCCGCCCGACGCCAACGCCTGGAGATGAACCTTGTCCTGCAGCACCTCTTCCAAGAGATGCTCCACAGCATTGACTGGATGGATGAGGTCAAGGTGAGCTGTGGGCGTTGGGTGCCACCATGACTTGGGTGCTTTGGTCCCACCGGGAAGAGCATTAGTGGGACCCCCTTGGAGAGGCAGATGAGATGCTGGGGTGCTGGCGGCAGCTTTTGGGTGGTGGTGGGTGCCCTCTGCCAGAACCAGTGGTGGGTGACGGCCAGGGCTCTCCTGCAGGTGCAGCTGGCATCACCCGAATCTGGGAAGCACCTTCTAGAGGCGGAGGAGCTGCTGCAGACCCACCGGATGCTGGAGGCTGACATGGCCCTGCAGGCGGAGAAGACGCGGGCCATCAGCGCCGCTGCCCTCCGTTTCGCCGATGCCGAGGGTAGGTGTGCCGGGATGCCTCGGGACCATGGCACGGCCAGGGGGAAGCCGGGACACCTCGCTGACGGGTGCTCGTGCTGCTCCCCGGCCAGGCTACCGTCCCTGCGACCCCAAAGTCATCCGGGACCGTGTGAGCCACCTGGAGCTGTGCCGGCGGGAGCTGCAGGCGCTGGTGGCCCGGAGGAGAGCCTTGCTGGAGCAATCCCGGTCCCTCTGGACCTGCCTGTGGGAGCTGGACGAGGCGGAGGGCTGGATCAAGGAGCAGGAGCAGCTCTACTCCTCCCTGGACTTTGGGAAGGACCTGCCAGGCGTGCTGCTGCTCCAGCGCCGACACGCTACCTTCGAGGCCGAGCTGCGGAGCCGGGGTGGCCGGCTGGAGCGGGCGCTGGCGGCGGGCGAGGGGCTGGCGGCGGCGGGCCAGGTGGCCGGTCGGCTACGGGAGCGGGGGGCGGCGGTGCGGGCGCTGTGGGCGCAGCTGGAGGAGCTGGCGGCTTTCCGCCGGCGTGGCTTGCGCGAGGCCGAGGGCTTCTTCCAGTTCCAGGCGGAGGCGGAGGAGCTGGCAGAAGGGCTGCGGGATGCTCGCCGGCGGGCGGCCGCCGAGGAGCTGGGCCAGGATGAATCCCGCACCCGCGCCTTGCTGCGGCAGCACCAGGAGCTGCTGGAGGAGATGGCGGCCGCCCAGGAGCAGCTGGACGGGCTGGCCCGGCAAGCTGAGGGCTTCCCCCCGGAGCTGCGAGCTGGCCCAGAGGCACAGAACCAGCTGGTGGCCCTGCGGGAGCTGCACGCCGAGGTGGCCGCCCTGGCCGAGCGACGGGGCCGCCAGCTGCAGGACGCCCTCGACCTCTACACCGTTTTTGGGGAGAGTGACGCCTGCCACCTCTGGATGGGGGCCAAGGAAACCTGGCTGGGGCAGCCGGAGGTCCCTCAGGCGCTGGAGGACCTGGACGTGGCACAGCACAGGTAGGGGCTCCCGCAGCGGCGGTGCTGCCGTGCCGTGTCCCGAGGTGTGGCCCGTTCTCAGCCCTGGCTTTCCCGCAGGCTGGACGGGCTGGAGCAGGAGATGGTCGCCGTGGCTTCCCAGATCGCCACCGTCAACCATGCAGCCGATGGCCTGCTGGCGAGCGGGCACCCCCGCAGCCCCCAGGTCCGGCAGTGCCGGGAGCAGCTCAATGAGAGGTACGGTGACGGGTGACACCGAGGCGGTCAGGCCAGTCCCCGCCGGCCGCGTCCCTCGCCGTCACCCGCCTCTGCCCTGCAGGTGGGACCGGTTCAGGGAGCTGGTGGCCGAGCGTCGCCGGGCGGTGGACTCGGCTCTGCGCCTCCTCAACTACCGCCTGGAGTGCGAGGAGACCCGGCAATGGCTGCAGAGCAAAGCCCAGGCGGTCAAGGCCACCGCTGAGCTCGGCAGGGACCTGGCCGGCGTCTTGGCCACCCAACGCAAGCTCTACGGCATCGAGCGGGAGCTGGCGGTCGCCGAGGACCGCCTGGCCGCCCTGCGCTCCCAGTCTGACCGCTTGGCCAAGGAACGGCCTGAGGTGGCCGGGGAGGCGGTCGAGCGGCTGTCGGCGGCGGCAGCCGCCTGGGAGGAGCTGCAAGAGGCTCTGGGGGAGCGAGCGGCCTCCCTGGGGGAAGCCGGGCAGCTCCGGCGCTTCCTGCAGGACCTGGATGACTTCCAGGCATGGCTCTTCGGGGCTCAGAAAGCCGTGGCGGCCGCTGACGAGATGCCCGCTTCTTTGGCTGAGGCGGAGGAGCTGCTACGGCAGCACGAGGCCGCCCGGCGGGACGCGGAAGGGCACGCGGACGCCTTCGCCGCCTTGGTGGAGGCGGGGGAGCGGGTGGTGGGGGAGCAGACGGACCCCCAGTACGAGGGGCTGCGGCAGCGCCTGCGCGGCGTGGAGGCCGGCTGGGCCGCCCTGGGTAGGATAGCGGACGCCCAGCACCGCTTCCTCGCCCAGTGCTACGGCTTCCAGGAGTTCCTCCGCGACACCAAGCAAGCGGAGATCCTCCTCACCAACCAGGTGGGTGCCCGAAGGGGGGGCCTGGGAGGGGTTCCCGGATCATGGGCACCCCGAAAAGGTGCTGACCCCCTGCCATGCCCCCCCCCCCCCAGGAGTACACGCTGGCACACCTGGAGCTGCCCACCACACTGGAGGGCTCGTCCGCCGCCCTGCGCCGCTTCCAGGACTTCCACGCCAGCATGCAGAGCACTGCCGAGAAGGTCCCTGAGGTGGTGGCCAGCGGCACCAAGCTGGTGGCCGAGGGGAACATCTTTGCCGAGAAGATCACCGAGAAGTGCCAGACCCTCCAGGACCGGTGAGTCCGGCAAGCGGCGGGCGGGCAGGCGGGCAGCGTGTGGGCAGCAGGGCTGATGCTGCCCATCTCTGGTCGCCCTGCCAGGCACGCGGCCGTCGTGGCCAAGGCGGAGGAGGCGGCGGGTTTGCTGCAGGACAACCACGAGCTGCAGACCTTCCTGCAGAGCTGCCGGGAGGTAGGCACGCGGCACGGCCGGTGGCACCGGGGGGGTCCCCGCCAGCCGAGCCCTGACACCCTTTGCTCGCAGCTCGATGCCTGGGTGGAGGAGAAGATGCTGACGGCCCAGGACACCTCCTACGGCGAAGCCCGCGGCCTCCACAGCAAATGGCAGAAGCACCAGGCGTTCATGGCCGAGCTGGCACCCAACCAGGGCTGGCTGGAGAAGATTGAGACGGTGGGTGCCGGCACTGGTGCCTGGGAGCCTCACCGCCCCCCCACTTCCCGGTTGGGTGGGAGGTCCCCGTGCAGGCGTGGAGCCGCGCCGCGGCGGCCGCCAACCTCTCGGGTGTTGCTGGCAGGAGGGGAAGGAGCTGGCGAGCCGCAAGCCGCAGTACGGCGAGGTGGTGGTGCGGCGGCTGGCCGAGCTGCGCGGGCGGTGGGACAGGCTGCGCGATGCCGCCGAGGAGAAGGGCCGGCGGCTCTTTGAGGCCGACCGCTCGGCGCTGTACGCCCGGAGCTACGGGGAGCTGGAGAGCTGGCTGGGACGGGCGGAGGAGGAGCTGCGTGCCGCTGAGCAGGCCAAGGACCTCACCGCCACCAACCTGCTGCTGAAGAGGCTGACGGTGGGTGATGGCGCTGCCGGCTGGGGAGGTGGAAGGGTGTTGGCACCTCGTCCTTTCCTTTGGGGTGGGGGGTCCGAGGTGCCGGGTCATGGCCCTGCATGGGGCTGGTCAGTGCCTTGGGGGTCCCCAGCCCAGATCTGTCCCCCCCACACGGCTTTGCCCCGCCAGAGGCTGGAAGAGCAAGTGGGAGCACGGATGAAGGAGCTGGAGGAGCTAGGGTGGCAGGGACCCCCCCCTGCCGGGGATGTGCCGGACACCGACGGACATGAGCAGAGGCTCCGGCAGCGGTTCCTCGACTTGCTGGAGCCGCTGGAGAGGAAGAGGAAGGAGCTGGAGACCGCCAAGGCCATGTACCAGCTCGGGAGGGATCTGGAGGATGAGATGGTGAGCGTCCTAGCCACGGTGGGGTCCAACGTGCTGGGGGCACCCATGGGTGCTGTGTGGTGCTCAGTGGGTGCTCTCGCCCACAGATGTGGGTGCAGGAGCGGCTGCCCCTGGTGAGGTCGACAGAGCACGGCACCGACCTGCCGAGCGTGCAGCGCCTGGCCAAGAGGAACGAGGTGAGCCTGGGCGCAGCGGTGGCACCCACCACCCCGGCCGGTCTCTTGGGGCCACCCATCCCATCCTACCCCATGGGCGAGCCCCGCCGTGACCGCCCACCCTGCCGGCAGACGCTGCAGAAGGAGCTGGCGGGCCATGCCCCCCGCCTGGCCGAGGTGCTGAGCCGGGGCGAGGCGGCGGTGAGCGGCGAGGAGCTGAGCCCGGAGCTGGAGGCGCGGGCGCGGGAGCTGCGGGGGCTGTGGGAGACGCTGCAGGCGGAGGCGGCCGCCCGGCACCGGCGCCTGCAGGAGGCCGGTGAAGCTCAGCAGTACTACCTGGACGCCGGCGAGGCCGAGGCCTGGGTCAGCGAGCAGGAGCTCTTCATGGGAGCCGAGGAGAAGCCGAAGGTGAGGGGTGGCTCTGCGTGATGCCCCGCATCTCGCGGGGGCTCTGTGCCGTGCTCTGCCGTGCTGGGACGTCCTGTGTCAACCCGGGCTGTGCCATGCTGTGCTGTTCAACGCCGTCCTGTACCGTCCTGTGTCGTGCCGTTACATGCCATGCCGTGCCGTTACATGCCATGCCGTGCCGTTACATGCCATGCCGTGCCGTTACGTGCCATGCCGTGCCGTTACGTGCCATGCCGTGCTGTTACGTGCCATGCCGTGCCGTTACGTGCCATGCCGTGCCGTTACCTGCCGTCCTGTGGCATGTCATGCCGTGCTATTACATGCCACGTCACACCGTGCTATAACACACTGTCCGTCCCACGCCACGTTGTGTCATTGCATGCCATGCCGTTACACGCCATCCCACGCTATGTTATGCCGTGCCGTTACGTGCCACGCCACCCCATGCCATGCCGTTATAGGTCATCCCACGCCGTGCCTTGTCGTTACGTGGCACACTGTGCCGTTACAGGACATCCTCTGCTTGGCGACGGCAATCCGTCCCACGCTATGCCATTACGCGCCGTCCCGTGCTGTGCCAAGCCGTGCCATTCGCACACCACCCCGTGTCATGCTATGTGTGCCACACCGTGCCATGCCGTGCCCCGCTGAGCTCACCGTTGCTCACCCTGCCGCACCGCGCGGAGGCAGGACGTGCCCACAGGGTGGGCGCCGGGGCTGGACCCCGGTCCCCGTCCCACGGCCGTGCTGGGTGCTGACGGGCGCTGGTGTCTGCCGTGGCGCAGGACGAGGAGAGCGGCTTGGTGATGCTGAAGAGACACGTCCGGCAGCAGCGGTCCATCGAGGACTACGGCCAGACCATCAAGGAGCTGGCAGGGAGGGCTCAGCAGCTGCTCTCCGCCGGCCACCCTGAGGGGTAGGTGCCACCGCCGCGCGTCCCCTGTCCCTTGGGACAGCCCTGTGCCCTCAGCGCCGGGGTGGGTGGTTTGGCCGGAGCTCCGGTGGCGTTGGCTGCCCCGGCTGGGTGGCATTGTCCCGGCTACATCGGGGAAGTGGTGACAGAGGGACGCGGGGAGCACGGAGTGGGTCCCTCCCCAAAAAACCCCCCAAGCTGGCAACACGGATGAGTCGGGGGCATCTTTTCCCGGGTGAGAACTGGGGTGTCTGTGTGCCGGGGCCGCGCAGGGAGCAGATCATCCGGCTGCAGGGCCAGGTGGACAAGCACTACGCGGGGCTGAAGGAGGCGGCCGAGGAGCGCCGCCGGCGCCTGGAGAACATGTCCCACCTCTTCCAGCTGAAGCGGGAGGTGGATGACCTGGAGCAGTGGATCGCCGAGCGCGACGTGGTCGCCTCCTCCCAGGAGATGGGGCAGGACCTGGACCACGTCACGGTGAGGGCGCCGGTGCCAAGGCGGGCACGATTGTGCCGGTGTCCGGTTTTGGGGGTGTAAACTTGACTCTTCTCTCCCCCGTGTAGCTCTTGCGGGAGAAGTTTCGGGAGTTTGCGCGGGAGACGGGCAACGTGGGGCAGGAACGCGTGGACCGGGTGAACCTGGCCATCGAGGACCTCATTGACGCAGGGCACGCTGAGGCGGCCACCATGGCCGAGTGGAAGGACGGGCTGAACGAGAGCTGGGCTGACCTCCTGGAGCTGATCGACACCCGCATGCAGCTCCTCGCCGCCTCCCACGACCTGCACAAATACTTCTACGACGGCGCCGAGCTGCTGGCCCTCATCACCGCCCGGCGCCAGGAGCTGCCCCAGGACCTGGGCGAGGACGCCGGCACGGTGGAGGCTTTCCACCGCATGCACAGCGCCTTCGAGCGTGACCTCCAGCTCCTGGAGGCGCAGGTGAGGCTGCACCCCGGAGCCGGCGGGGATGCCTGGCACTGCCGCTGCCAGCGCTCAGCATCCCGCACGCTCTCTTGTTCCACCGGGCAGGTGCAGCAGTTTCGGGAGACGGCAGCACGCCTGCAGACCGCCTACGCCGGGAAGGCGGCGGCCGGCATCCAGGAACAGGAGCAGGAGGTGGCGCGAGCCCTGCGGGCGCTGCTGGAGGCGTGCAGCGGGCGCCGGGCCCGGCTGGTGGACACGGCCGACAAGCATCGCTTCTTCGGCATGGCGCGGGACCTGCTCTCCTGGATGGAGAGCACCATCCGGCAGATCGAGACGCAGGAGAAACCCAGGTACGACTGCACCCAGCGCTGTTTGCTGGGACCCGGCACCGATGCCACCACCGACGCCGGCACCTCTCTGTTTCCAGGGACGTCTCCTCGGTGGAGCTTCTCATGAAATACCACCAGGGCATCAGGGCCGAGGTGGACGCCCGGAGCAAGAGCTTCACCACCTGCGTCGAGCTGGGCAAGAAGCTGCTGCAGCGCAAGCACCAGGACTCACCCGAGGTGAGGGCGGCCGGGGCTGGGGGAGCGGCGGGGATGGTGCCACCGGGGCCACCCCATGACGGTGTCCCCTCGCAGATCAAGGAGAAGCTGGTGGAGCTGGTGGAGAAGAGGAAGGCCATGATGGAAATGTGGGAGCAGCGCTGGGACCGGCTGCGGCTGCGTGAGTGCGCTGGCGGTGCCGGGGAGGACCGTGGCTCGGCGGGGGCAGGGGACACATGGGCAGTGGTGGCAGGGGGCTGAGCGCTGCCTGTCCCTGCCTGCAGTGCTGGAGGTGTGCCAGTTCTCCCGGGACGCCTCGGTGGCCGAGTCGTGGCTCATGGCGCAGGAGCCCTACCTGGCCAGCAGCGACTACGGGCAGACGGTGGACGCGGTGGAGAAGCTGCTCAAGCGGCACGAGGCTTTCGAGAAGTCCTCGGCCACCTGGGAGGAGCGCATCGCCGCCCTGAGGAAGCTGACGACGGTGAGGAAATCTCGGGATGGGGCACGGCCGGTCCTGCCTCACCTCTGCCTGCCCTGCCTCAGTTTCCCCACCCCATGCCAGCCCCTAAACGCCTTTGCTTCCTTCCCCGGCAGCTGGAGCTCCTGGGCGGGCGGACGCTGCGCGGGGGGCTGACACGGGACGAAGCGATGCGTGCCGACGCTCCCGACTACCGCCTGGATCTGGACGGGGAGCTGGAGGCCGGGTAAGAGACACCAGCACCGTCCCCAGGCGGCTGCGGCAGCATCTCGGGCAGGGGGCAGTCCTCAGCACCCGCCTGGCACACGAGCATCACTTCCAGCATCCCTCTTCTCAAAGCGTTAAGGGGTTTTTTAGCGATTTGCCCTTTCGGAGCAGTAAATGGATGCGGGCAAAGAGGAGAGGTGAAGGTGGAGCCCTGCCGTGCCGGGGCTTTCGTCCCTCTGCGGGGGGACAGGAGAGCAGCAGCCAGTCCCAGGTCCCTGCGGGACCATGGCTGCGTTTCCCCAGCGAGCTGGCTGGGATGGGAATTTTGGGGGTGCCCCGCTCTGCCGGGGATGCTGAGCGGGCTGCCTCCCTGCCGCAGGTCCGAGGAGGAGGAGAAGAGGAAGGGCGTGAGCATGCAGGACACCTCTCTGCCTGCCACCGATGGACCAGAGCTGGTCAGTTCTTGAGTTTGGCTTTCTCCTTCCCTGGCAGCAAAAAAGGCGTCCCCGCATGTCCCACAGGCTCCTGGCAGACCCCGCGACCGTGACCGTGGCGTGCCGACGGCTCCCCGCACCCCCAGCCCTTGCCTTGTTCCTTGCCTTGAGTTGAATAAATGCGAAGTGACCCCCAAAAAGGCCGGGCGGGCACGCGGGTGCTGCACCTTCCCCTTCTCCCTGGCTCCTGGGGCGGTCGGGTGTCCCTGCAGTGGCTCGGAGCACCCCACTCCCCGTCACCAGGCTCGGGCCAGCTGGCGGAAGCTGGCACCCATGGGTGCACGGGTGTCTCTGGGATCGGGGCAGTAGCCAGAGCTGGAGTGTCTGCCCTGGGGTGGGGTGATACCGGCCGCCATCCTCTGCTGTCGGCGAGGCTGCGTGTGTCCCAAGAGAAACCCACGGGGACCCCGCACGGCCACGTGGCGCCCGGCTTTTCGAGCACCCAGCCCTGGGAGCGCGGGGTCGGCTCTGCCCCGGCACGGAGGGGACATTGGGCGGAGCTGCCCACGGACACACGGCAACGGTGCTCCTGGCTGGCCGTGCCCACGTCAGCCACACAGCACGCGGCCCTTGGGGCGTCACCATCCCTTGGGCATCGTCACCCCATGGGGTGTCACCCTGTGAGGCATCGTCACCCCAAGAGACATCATCACTGTGTGGAGCATCGTCACCCTGCAAGACATCGTCACCCCTCGAGGCGTCACCCTGCAAGGCACGGTCACCCTGGGGACATCGCCACCCCGGGGACATCGTCACCCCATGTGCCAGTCACCTTGTGCTCGCTGCCAACCTCTCTGCTCCTCCTGCCTGCCCTGCCTCCTCGGGGACGGGATTGCTCTCTGGCTGCTCTGCCTGCTTGGGGACAGGAACCCTTTCTGCCTCTTCTGCCTGCCGGGGGACACGGGCATCTTCTGCCTCTTTGGGGACAAGATCACTTTCGCCTGCCTGGGGACAGGATCCCTGAGTACCTGCTTGGGGACAGGATCACTTCGGCCTGCTTGGGGACACGGGCATCTTCTGGCTCCTCAGGGACAGGGTCCCCCTCTGCCTGCTTGGGGACACGGCCGCTTTCGCCTGCTTGGGGACAGGAGTCCCTTCTGTCTGCTTGGGGACAAGACTGCTGCCTGCCCGCTGGGGTCACAAGCCTGCTCGGAGACACGGTCCCCTCCTGGTCCTCTCGGTGGGACACACCACGGGACCTCGACGTGCCCCCCGTGGTGCCGGCAGACGCAGCCGTGCGGGGCTGGGGCTGTCCCCGGATGCAGAAGGAGGGGACGGGCACCCCGGCATGGCCGTGCCCCGGCCCTGCACCCCCCCCAGCCGAGCCCCTCCTGTGGCACCCGCCTGCTGCCCCCCACGAGGGCGTCCCATCCGCCGAGGCCACAGCCCCTAATCAGACCCCATCTGCCCCCCGGCCACCCCCCGCCGTCCCCAAGCCCCCTGGGTGGGGGACACCACCAGGGTGGCTCCCAGGGCTGCCTGCCCAGCTCAGCTCAACCCCGTCACCCCAAATCGGGGCGGGGGGGCCGGTCAGCACCGCACTGACCCCGGGGTGCTGGTCCCAGCGCTGGACCATGGCCCAGCTGCTCTCTGGGGTCCTCCCAGTAGCCACCGCCTCCTGTGTGCCGGAGCTGGTGGGGTCGTTGGCACCTAGAGCCGGGGGTGACCCACCCCCGGTTGGCACCCACCGGCTTGGGGACCGTGAGTCCCCGCTGGGGTCACAGACCCAAGGTGCGGGGTGCCACCGTGGCGCGGACAGGAGGGGACGGGACCCCAGGATGTGGTTTTTGGCGGCGGGCGGCGACACCGCGGCATAACGGGGCTGTTGCTTTGCGGCAGCCGTCGCAGATGACGGGCGATGAGGAGCCGGCGTCGCCGAGCCCACGGCCGCTGCGGGAGGAGCCGGAGGAGCCGGCCACGCTGCCGGCCCGCGTCTGTAGCGTCCAGCTGGAGGGCTACCTCGGCCGCAAGCACGACCTGGAGGCAGCCACCAAACGGGCGTCCAACCGGTAGGCACGGCGGCAGTGGCGATGGCGGCAGTGCCGGGTGGCGTTGGCGTGCGCTGGGCTGACGGCGCGGTGTGGCGGCAGGTCGTGGAGCACGCGGTACTGCGTGCTGCGGGGCGGCCAGCTCGCCTTCTTCAAGGACGCCAAGAGCCGGGCGCTGGGGCTGCCCTGCCACGGCGAGGAGCCCCTGGGGCTGCGGGACGCCCTCTGCGAGGTGGCCGCCGGCTACAAGAAGAAGAAGCACGTCTTCAAACTCAGGTAAGGCCGCGGCGCGGCGCGGTACGGCGCGGGGTGACGCGTGCCTCGCTGGCATCTGCGCTCTGTCCCCAGGCTCAGCAACGGCAGCGAGTGGCTCTTCCACGGCAAGGATGAGGTGAGGGGCGTCCCGGGGGACCCAGGGTGGCTGGCGGTGCCCCGGGGGGGACACGGTGGGGCTGGGGATGCCCAAGGGGGACACAGGGTGGCCAGTGGTACCCAGGAGGACAGAGGGTGGCTGGCAGTTCCCAGGGGACACAGCGGGGACTAGCAGTGCCCGAGGGGGACGCAGGGGGTCCAGGAGTACCCACGGGGTGGCTGGCAGCACCCAAGGGTGCCAGTGGGACACAGGGTGGCTAGAGCCGCCCGGGGGGATAGAGGGGCGCCCAGGGGCACACGGGGTGGCCAGAGATGTCCAGGGGGACAGAGCGGGGCTGGTGGTTCCCAGGGGACACGGCGGGGGACAGGCGATGCCCAGGGGCACATGGGTGCCTGGGGAAGATGTGGGGCAGCTGCCATCACCCATGGGCACAGGGGGTGGCCGGGAAGGTGATGGGGGGGGGGGGGGTGCTGAGCTGGTGCTGTGCCCGCAGGAGGAGCTGCAGGCCTGGCTGCAGGGGCTGAGCACCGCCATAACCGAGTGCCGGAGCAGCCGGGGGAAGGCGCAGAGCCTGCCCCTGCCCGCAGCCCCCCCCGAGCACCCCCTGCCCCGCAAGGACAAGGAGAAACGGTTCAGCTTCTTTCCAAAAAAGAAATAACCGCCCCGGGGGGGGGACACACGACACCCTGCACCCCGGGGACCCGTCGTGCCGGCGGTGTTCACGGCCACGCGTGCATCGGGACCCGCGTGTGCGCGTACCTATAGGTACAGCCGGGGCCGTAGGGGCGGCTGCCAGGCTTCGCGCGTGTGCGGGAGCCGTACAGCCCGCGTACGGGCACGCGTGGGCGCACCCCTCACCGCTGCGAGTGCACACGTGGGCGCACATCTATGTATACGTATAGCGGCACATATACGAGCGTGCACACCCCGTGTGCGTTGAACACGTGCCTGTGTGCACATGTGTATATATATATATTTGTATTTATATATATACATACATTTCCATGCTTAAGGGTATGCACACACCTAGGTGGAGGTGAGCACAGATCTATACATACATCCCTGTGTGCGTGCCCCGTGTGCACACGCGTGGGCGTGTACGTGTACGTGCCCCTCCAGGCGTGTGCGCCCAGGGCTGCTCCCACGCACGGGGGTGTGCAGCAGCCCCGTGCACACACGTGTCCCTGCATGCACATGTGTGCACACGTGTGTCCCTGCATGCAGGTGCACCCACCCCTCTGCGCGCACGGCCACGGGTGTGCGTGCCCCACACGCGTGCATGCCCCCCCCACCCAGCACCCACGCAGGGGGCTGCCGCGGGTGCCCCCCCCCCCCCCAAAGCCATAACGTGTCCCCCCCAGCGTGTGGGTGCAGAGGGAGCAGCCCCGGCCCCCAACCAAAGAGCATCGGCACGGGGGACACCGCTTGCCACCACCCCGTGCCCCCGCCAGCACTGCCGGGGCGGGGGACCCCTCTGCACCCCACAGCCGGGCTGAGCTGCGCCGGGGGGAGCGCGGGCAACCAGAGAGGAACTTTTGGTTCAGTTTGGGTTTTTTTTCTAATAAAGACGTGAAAGCGAGCCGGGCGCAGTGCTGGGCGCCGGGGGGGGGGGTTGCGGGGTGCCCCTGCGGGCTGGGGGGCCATGGGGTGCCCCTGCTCCTGGGCAGGTTGAGGATCCCCAGGGTGCCCCTTCTTCCAGGTGAGCTGGGGGTCCATGGGGTGCCCCTTCTTCCAGACAAGTTGGAGAGTTCACAGGGTGCTCTTTCTCCTGGGTGAGCTGGGGCTTCGTGGGGTGCCCCTGCTCCCAGGGGGCTGCGGGGCCATGGGGTGCCCCTTCTCCTGGGCAGGTTCAGGGTCCCTAGGGTGCTTCTTCTCCCAAGCAACCTGGGGGGTCCATGGGGTGGTCCTTCTCCTGGGCAGGTTTGGCTTCCATGGGGTGTCCCTTTTTCAGGTAGGTTGGAGGTCCACAGGGTGCTCCTGCTCCTGGCTGAGCTGGGGGTCCGCGGGGTGCCCCTTCTCCCGGGCAGGTTGGAGGTCCGCGGGGTGCCCCTTCTCCCAGGCAGGTTGGAGGTCCACAGGGTGCTCCTTCCTTTGAGGGTCCGCGGGACACCCCTTCTCCCTGTCACCCACCTAGCTGGCAGCGTCGAGGGTCTGAAATTTCTGCCGCAGGTCCCTGACGAGGCCGTGGCGAGGGGGCTCAGGGGTGTCGGGGGGCTCGTGGCAGCGCCGCCGGTACTCCTCGGAGGCCTGGTAGGCTTTGCAGCGCTCCACCACCGCCTTCAAGCAGATCTTCTCCCGGGTGGTGGGTGAGCGGATCTGCACGTAGGCGGCGGGCTCGGCAGGGGCCGGCAGCCGCTCCAGCACCAGCACCCGCTGCCCGGGGCCCAGGGGGGCCTCCGCCGCCACCCACAACGCCCCGTCGCTGCCGTGCCGCACTGGTGCCATCCCGGGGGCGCCGGACCCCCCACCCGCTTCGGCGCTCCGGCTCCGGCCGCTGCCCCGCTCCTTCTCAGCTGGCCGGCCGCCCCGGCACGGCCCCTCGGGCGCAGAGCGGCTGCGGCTCACCGGCGGGGGCCGCGGGGCGCCGAAACGGGCACGAAGCTCCCGCACGTCAGGCCAGGTGAAGGGCTCGGCACCGCCAGGGCTCGGGGGGCTGCGGGGGGCGGCCGGGGAGGGCAATGCCACCGGTCCCCTGCCCTGTGGCACGGCCACCGAAGGGGTGCCAACACACGGGTCCCCCTCCTCTGGCTGTGCCAGGGCACGCCGGGCACCGGCGCGGCGGCTCTTGATGCGGAGGCTGTACTGCCGCGCCAGCTGGTACACCTTGGTGCCGGGGTGCGGGGGGGTCAGCGGCGGTGGACCGGCCGGCGGACCCTCGCCCGCGGCACCCAGGTCGTCCTCCTCCAGGATGAGCAGCGGCTCGGGGGGCTGCAGACCGTTCTCCCGGCACGGCTCCTCTGGCGACGCCTCGGGCTCCGCCGGCTGGGCGGGGGGCTCAGGGCTCACCGGGGGCCGGGGGAGGCCGTTGAGGCGGGAGACGGAGCTTCGCACCAGCCCCTTGGGGATGAAGGAGAGGCTCTCGCGGCGGCGGACGCTGAAGCCGGCGTCCCGGTTCTCGGCATGGCCGTAGTAGCTCTTGATCTTGTCGAGGAGCAGGCGGTCCCGGCTGGAGAGCAGCGACTCCCGGCGGGTTCCGGCGAAGGGCTCGGGTGAGGGGATGGCGCTGCGGGACCCCCCGGGTTCCCCGGCCTCGAGCGGGGGGCCGCCGTCCAGGCTGAGGGTGCTGCCGCTGCGGCTGGCCAGCCGTCCCCCCGGCCCCTCCAGCGCCAGGCTGCTGCGGCGGGAGAAGCTGCCGCCGCCGCCGAAGCGCTCGGCGATGACGCTGGCCTGGTCCAGCACTGAGGGTGGCAGGATGCTGCTGGCGGCTCCTTCTTCCTCCTCCTCCTCCTCCTCACTGCTCAGTCCCTGCAAATCCTCCGCGGCACGCTCCGGCTCCCCCTCCGCGCCGGGCAGCACCGGTGCCGGGGTCCCCGTTGAGGACGGGGCTTCGGGTGCCCCCGGCCCCTCGGGGTGCTCCCCGGTGCTGCCGGCCTGTGGAGGGGTGGGGGGGTGGGTGCTGGGTCCCTCGGGACCCCCAGGCAGGGGCTGTGGGGCCACACTGACCTTCTCGTAGCTCCCTGGCCCCCAGCTCCCCGGCCGCTTGGGTCCCTCGGGCACCAGTGGGTGCCCCCCAACCTGGGCGAGAGCAAATGTGGGTGTCATGGGCTGGAGGGGGGGGGCACTCGGCTGCTCCAAGCAGGACTGCTGCCGGAGGGGAGTCCCAGCCGAGCCGCGGCTGAGGACCACGCAGCAGCCCCAGGAGCATCACGGGGTGCCCTGAGAGTGATGGAGGGTGCCCTAGGAGTGACGTGGGGTGCTCTGGGAATGATACGGGGTGCCCTGCGAGTGACATGGGGTGCCCAAGGAGTGACGTGGGGTGCTCTGGGAACAATACGGGGTGCTCTGGGAGTGATGCTGATGCCCCAGGAGCTACGTAGGGTGCCCCCGGAGTTACGCAGGGTGTTCTGGAAGTGATGTGGGGTGCCCTGGGAGCGATGCAGGGTGCCGTGGGTAGCGCTACGCAGTGGGGGCCCTCCCTGGGGTCTGGGGGACTGGGGCAGGTACCTGCTCCTCCTGGGGCTCCACCGGCAGGTCCCCGGCCCCCCGCAGCTCCTCCTGGCAGTCCTTGCCCAAAGCCTCCTCCTCTTCCTCCTCCTCCTCCTCCTCTTCCTCCTCCACCACGCCCTCAGCCACCGCCCAGGCTCTGGGGTGCTGGGGGGGCTCCCCCACTTCCAGGAGAGCCCCATCGCTGCCAGCGTGCTACTCGGGGGGCGAACGCTGGGCTCAGCGCCCCATGCCCCCCCCCCCGGCAAGCAGCGTGCCAGGGCTGGGGGGCACGGGGCGCCCCAACCCACCCCGCACCCCGGCCTTACCTTGAGCCCTGCCAACCGGGAGAGAGAAACGTGGAGGTTAGAGGGGGGGCAGCACCCAAAATGCCACCCCACCCCGACCCTGGCCCCCCTCCACCCGCCCCGCCGGCGCCAGCGGCCGTGCCGGCTCACCTTGCTCGCCCAGCTGCCGCAGGATCTGCTTGGCAGGCTCTGCGGGGAGAAGCCGGGCGTCCAAATCTAGCGATGGTGCCATCGTCCCCGCATCCCCCAGCCCGTCCCAAACCCCACCAGCATCCCCAGCCCACCGCCCCAACTGGGGTCCCCGGTCCCCACCGCCATCCGTACCTGACTGCCTGCGCCCTGTGTGCCCGTGCGGCCGATCCGGAAGCGTCTCCACGCGGTCCCGGCACTGGAAGGGCTCTGCGGGGACAGGGACACCCATCGGCACCCGGCACCCACCGTCCTTGCGGGCATCGGTGCGACCCAGCCACGGCTTCGCCCCGGGGAAGGGCCGGCGGTGCTGGGGATGCCCGGGATGCGCGGCTCTCACCAGACTGCCGGCGGCCCTGGCGCAGCTCGGCGGCGTCGGCGTCGCCCAGGGGCTGGTAGGACCAGCTCTTCTTCAGGCGCTCGGGGCTGCAGCGGGGCAGGCGCGGGGGGTCTGCGGGCACAGGGGGTGACGCTGGGGGACGGGGGGCACAGGCGAGGGCAGGGAGGGGACCACGAGGCGCCGGCGGCACTCACAGAACAAGTCCATCTCCAGGATGGCTTCCTTAGCCTGCGACGGAGGGAGGATGGAGAGAGGCGGAGGGTGAAGCCGGGGTGCAGCTGCGCCCCCCCCGTCGCTGTGCGGGGGGTGACCCCGGTGCCAGCACGGTGCCCGTCCCCCTCTGCCCTCACCTTCTGGGGCACGATGGCGTGGTGGTTCTCCAGGATGAGCCGCTTGATGTGGTGGGTCCACACGCGCTTCTCCTCCACGCTCTTGGCCTGGAGGGGACCGGCAGGGTGGCGGGGTTGGGCGGTGGGGTCGGGCGGGGGGGTCCCTAGGGTGCCCCCCACCCCGTGCCCCCCTACCTGCAGGCTGTGCTGCTGCTTGCCGTGCTTGTAGTGAGCCAGGCTGAAGCAAAGCGAGTCCCGTGTGCTCTCGATCAGCATCAGCGAGGAGCACTGCGGGGAGAGGCCGTCAGCCCCCCATCCCCAGCTGCCCCCAGGGACCTCCCCCCCAGCCCCCCACCATCCCCAGCACCCACCGGGATGTGGCTCTTGTAGACGTAATGGTCGCCGCGGCGCTTGGTGATGAGGAGGGTCTTGTCGAAGAGGAAGACGGCGCGCTCGTGGCGCACCCGCTGCACCCGGAAGGTGCCCTCCAGCACCAGCTCCCCGTAGCTGGTCAGGTCCGGCCCCTTCCAGCCCAGCAGCAGCGACTGGATCTCCTGCACAGGTCCCCGGGGACGTCAGGCCACCCGCCGCCACGGCAGCTCCCGCCCGGTGCCACCCGCCGCGCCACCGGCACACACCTGCTGCCGGATGGCGTGCTCGTGCTTGCGCTTCATGTCGTTGATGTACCAGGCGACGCAGGTCATGGTGTCGATGGCCTCCAGCACCACCTCGTAGTCATCCCCAGACTTGTGCTCAAAGTGCTTGGCGATCTCCTGCCGGCAACGGACGCGGCGTCGGGGCTGCGCCGAGGGAGAGGCGGTGCCCGGTGCCGGGGCTGTGCCGTGCCGGGGGACCGGGCTGTGCCAGGTGCCTGTGCCGCGCCGGGCGTGTGCGCTGTGCCAGGGAAATGTGCCACGCCGGGTGCCCGTGCCGTGCCCAGGGCTGTGCCAAGCGCCTGCACCATGCCATGAGCTCATGCCGTGCCGGGTGCCCAGGCTGTGCCGGGTACCTGGACCGTGCCAGGAAACGTGCCGTGCCGGGTGCCCATGCCGTATCAGCTGCCTGAACTGTGCCAGGAACTCATTCTCTGCCACATCCCCGTGCCGTGCCAGGCACCCAGACCCTGCCAGGTGCCGGTACCCTGCCGGGTGCCGGTACCATGCCATGCCACGTGCCCGCACCGCACCGGGCGCCGGCTCACCTGGAGCAGCAGGTGGTACTTGAGGATCCTCTGGACGGGTTTGAGCAGGTAGGCGCCGAGGGGCAACGCGTGCCGCAGCCGCTCCTGGCACTCGCGGAGGAACCGGGCCTGCGGCTTGCTCCTCATGCACTCGGCCAGCGCTGCCACTGAGCTACGGGCAGGGAGCGGGCTCAGCCCCCTGCCCGCACCGCTGCCCGCACCCCTGCCCGCACCCCTGCCCGCCTGCGCCCCCTCCACTCACCTGGGGTAGTTGTTGCAGTACTGGGTGTAGATGGCAAACTCCTGGCTCTGCGGGCAGGGGGAGTGCGGTGAGAGCCCGGCACGGCCCCGCGCCCCCCCCGGTGCCCCCCGCCGTGCCCGCCCTTACCCGGGTGACGAAGCAGACAGCCACGGCCACGGGGTCGCTGGCGCAGCTCTCCAGGTTTTGCAGCAGGGTGCTAGGGGAGACAGAGGGGACGGGGTGACGGCAGTCCCCACCAGCCGCGGGACGGGGTGGCACTGGCGGCACCGGGAGCACCCACCTGCTCAGCTCGTAGATGTCCTCGATGTTGCCGAAAAGCGCGCTGACCTGCTCCGGCCGCAGCACCGGCTCCTCCGCGTCAATGATCTTGCCAAGGTAACCCTGCCGGGCACGCGCGGTTGGCGGCGGTGGCGGCATCGGTGCAACCGGCCGGGTCCCCCCCAAACCCCAGCCGAGGGATGCCGTGTCCCCCCCCGGCGCTCACCTCCACAATGCTGCGCAGGTCCCGGGCATAGGTGCGCTCCGACTCCACGATCTCCAGCACCACCCGCCCCAGGTAGCTGGGCTCGGTCCCGGGGCCACTGAAAGGTGCCAGGGGGTGCCCGCCACGGGCACCCAGCCACGGCCCCGGGGAAGCGTTGTTGTTGCTGTTGCGCAGCCCCTCGGACCACGGCTCGGCCCCGCCGCCGGCCGGCTCCTCCATGGCGCGGCCAGGCTCCGGCACCGGGCTCAGGGCAGGGTGCTGCAGGCAGGCGGGCACCGGCATGCCGGCATGCCCCGGCACCGGCACTGGTGGGGCACAGGGCAGGTCTGGGGGGGGAACGGTGTGGTTAGGGGGTGCGGAGATCCCCCAAGATCTGGGCAGTGTTTGGTGGTGAGGGGGGCTCACAGCCCCTCATGGTGAAGAGCCCCTGGGGTTGACCTGATGGCCAAACCCTCCAGGCAGTGGGGTGCCAGCACTCCCCAACCCCAAAAATCCCTGGCAACGGATCGGCTGAGGCAGGATACGGCCTGGACGGATCCTGGCACAGCCCACCAAGGCCTCCCGCCCGGGGAGGACCTCAAATTTGGGGGTGTTCCCCCTGCCTCTTACCCCAGAGCCGGGCGATGCGCCCCAGCAGCCGGTGGCCGTGCTCCCCCAGGAGTAGGTGCCCCAGCGGGACCTGCGCCATCGCCACACCGAGCCCCCACCCGCCGGCACCCTGTGCCGGGGCCGTGCGTCACCGCCGCGCCCGCAGGACACCTTCCCGGTGAGCTCAGCGCCGGCTCACCCTTCCGGATTGCCGGTGCCACCGGCCGCTCCCCTGCGGCACCAGGATCCTCCCCTGCCACTGAAACCGCTCGGTGCCACCGAAACCGCTCGGTGCCACCGACCCGATTGGGGCACCCAAAAACTGACTGCCGGCGGCAAAGCGTACCGGAGCAGTGAGAGTTCGCCGCCATGCTTTTTGGCAGAGGGACAGTTTGTGGCAGGGCACCGAGCGCGCTGACCCCAGCGGGCGAGCGGCCCCGGGGACGGTGACCTTCAGCCCAGCCACGTGCCGGCGGTGGGGGCCACCGGAGACCCTGGCACTGAGGGTGTCGGCACTGAACCGGTCAGGCCGGTTCCCGCCGGCTCCTCCCCGCAGCCGCCGTGCTGCATGGCCGCGCTCCCGCCGCCGCCCTCCCCATGGCTTTCCCGCGCAAGCCAGGAGCCCCCCCAAAAACCCACCGTGGTGCCCCCCCAAGCGGGACCCAGTCCCGCATCGCCAGGCTGTGCCGCAGCCCGGGTCCCCAGGTGCCAGCACAGCTGGCTCTGCCGTGGGGCACCCCCTCAGCACCGCAGCTCTGGGTGATTTGGGGAGCAGCCCCCCCCCCATCCTCACCCGTGACCGGGTCCCTGCCAGGGGACAAGAGGGGACACCCGGGTGGCATCGGGGGGGCAGACAGGGGCACGGCTCGCCCCCTGCCCGGCACGGGGGGGGATGGCGCCCCGGTGCCCATGGGGGGTCCCCCACGTGATGCCCGGCCAGGGATTTGCGGCCACTGCGGCTCGTCCCTGAAGGCCACCCCCGGCTGCCCTAATCCGCTCAGCGCGCCGGGATTACGGCGCCGGCCCCACGTCACAGGGACCGCGGCCACTCGCTTCAGCCCCTCGGCCACCGCCGTCCCGCCCCACCAGGCGGGGGGGGCTTTATCCTCTTACCCCCCAGTGCCGCCACGGTGGGCACGCGGCCGGCCAGAGCCCCCGGCTCCCGCCTGCTGCCTTCTCCGGGTGGGGATTAGCCCTGACCTTCACCCCCGGCGGGACGGGCTGCTCCCCCTGATCCCCCTGAGCTGGGGGCTGCCGGAGGCCCTGGGCACCCCGAGCCCCGAGCTGGATGCAGCCCCCAGGTGCTGCCGGCAGCACAGGCAAGGACGCTAGGGGGGTTACTGGCCGGCTCTGGCACAGTGGAACCCCAAAAACTCCCCAGCACGGGGAAACTGAGGCAGGGTCCGGGGCTGTTCTGAGCCACGGGTGCTGGCGCGAGGGAGGTGGGATTTTCTCCCCACCGTGGGATCGCCGTCCCCGTCGCGCATTCTTGCGTCCGAGACGGGGAGCAAGGCACGGCCCATGGTGCTTTCCCAGGGCCCCGGCACAGCACGGCACGGCAGGCTGGGAGAGGAGAGGGCGGGCAGTCCGGGGGTGCCGGGTCGGGCAGCCGGCCGAGCGGGGCCAGAGGAGGGCCAGCCCGGCGGAGCCATATAAGGGAAGGCGGTTCACCATTTCCAGGCGTTTTCCAGGATCCCAGCAGCCCTGAGAGTAGGGAAGGTCGCTGCCGGCTCCAGCCCAGCTGCCACGGCTCGGCACGACTGCGGCCGTCGCTCCCGGCCCCGGCTGGCACCACTGGTACCCGGCAGGCACAAGCTGGGTGCTGGCACTCCTGCCCGCAGCATCGTGGTGCCGCAGGTGGTCCGGCACGCCGGGGGTTCCCGCGCCACAGCCGGGTGACCCCGCACCCGGGGGGGACCGGAGCTCGCACCGGCGGTGTCGCGCTCCCGGGACGCGGCAGCTTCGACCCCGTGGGGCTGCCAAAGCCTCTTAGTGCCTGGCGCCCGTGGCGTCCTGCGTGGCTGGCAGCCACCTAATCCTGCCGGAGGGGTGCAGGGCACCCCCACTCCACAGGCAGCTGGGGGGTCCCAGTGCAGTACCCCCATCCCAGCCCCCGGCACACACCCAGGGATCTACCCCATGTGCCGCAGCCTCCGTCCCGCACCCCCAACCAGGCCGGGGTCCCCCCAGCCCCATGGCTGCCTGCCCCAGGCGTCTCCCAGCACCCCGGGACCCCCAGGACCCTGCCCTCCCCTGGGACCCATGGCCCTGCCCCATGGCTCAACAGGATCCTCCACCCCCACGCTCCCTCCAGCACCCACGGCTCCTGCCCCACTGGGACCCACAGCCCTGGGCACCATGGGACCCACCGCTGGCACCCCATAGGGACCCACAGCTCCTGTCCCACCGAGACACATGGTGCCGACCCCACTGGCACCCACAGTGCCGAGCACCCTGGGACCCACACCTCCCTGTCCCACCAGCACCCACAGCATTGGGCACTCCAGGCCCCACGGCTCCCGCCCCACCGGGACCCACGGATCCTGCTCCACAGGGATGCAATGGGTCCCACCCCACTGGCACCCACAGTGTTGGGCACCCCCATGACCCACGGCGCCTGCTCCACCAGGATCCACAGCTCCCACGCCACCACCGCCCACGGTGCTGGGCACCCACGGGACCCACAGCTACCGCCCCACCCGGGGACCCACGGCTCCTACTCCACCGGGACCGACATCTCCCGCTCCGCGGGGACCCACAGCTCCCTCCCCACGGGGATCCCGGACGCCGCGCACGCCGTGTCCCGCTCCCGCCGGCGCGCCCCGTCTCCGCGCGCCCCCGTTCCCGCCGCCGCCGCCCGCGCGCCCCGCACCGGACTCACCGCGCGCCGCCGCCGCCGCCGCCCCGGCCCGGCCGTGCCCGCAGGAAGCGGCGGGAGAGCCCCGGGGGCGGGGACTGCGGCCGCCCCGCCCGAGCCGCCGGGTTGCTCCGGCATCGCCCCGGCCCCCGCCCGCTCCCGGAGCCGCCCGGAGCCTCCCGGACACGGTCCCGGAGCGGTCCCGCGACAAGCCCCGGCGCCGTCCCGAGCACGGTCCCGGCACTGTCCCGGTACTGTCCCGGGACGATCCGGGCACAGTCTGGGCACGGTCCCGGTATGGTCCCGGCACTGTCCCGGGGTGCGCCTAGGCACGGCGTGGGGGGAGCCCGCACCCACTGGGGCACCCCGTGGGGTCCCTGCCCGTGGGGCCCTACCAAGCGGGCAGAGCCCCCGGGGTGCCACCGCCATGGGGTGGATGTGGGGTGCCACAAGTGAGACCCACCCCAGCGCCGGGGCAGCGCGGGTGCCCAGGGGTGGGGGACGCACCCGGTGTCCCCTCCATCGCCACGTCTGCCCCTTCCCTCACCTGCGCCCGGCTCCAGCCCCGGCACGGCCGAGCTCGGCCCCGGCACGGCACTGTCTCCCCAACACGGCTGCCACGACGCGTGAGCCCCAAAAGCCAGCTGGCACCAGCTCCCCACGGGTCCCACAGCGGCTCGGGGTGCTTCGAGCCCCCCAAATAAAGCAAGGGGGCAGCTGGCGCCCACGGCCCACATGCGGCACCCCAGCACCCCGTGGCACCTGCCGCCACCAGAATGGGGCCATTCTGCGGGCGGGCGGCCGGGCGCCTTGTGCCGCCAGCACCGGGCTCCGCTCAAAGGCAGGATTGTTCAGGGCTGGCTGCCCCCGGTGCGGCGTGCCCGGCCAGGCCCCCGGCACTGATGCCACGCAGCGTCACAGGGGGCACGGGTGGCATCGCCAGGCCAGTGGGACTCGGAGGGGTCCCCGCCGCCCTCGCCGGCACGCTAACACGTGCTCTGCCGGCGGCCCTGCGCCGGTGTGCCTGGCATGCACCGCGCTGTCCCCGGGGCACGGCCGTGCTGGCGGCTGCCGGCTCCTTCGCCGGGGCTGAGGCGTGGGGACCAGGCGGGTGCCGGAGGCTGGCACGGTGGGTGCCAGCAGCGCAGTGCCCGGCTGGGCAGGAGTGGGAAGGTGGCGCATCTGGCGGTGCGGGTGGCAGCACCCAGTGGGCCCTGGGGCGGTGGGTGCTGTCTGGGGGGACACACGTGGCGGCTGCAGTCCCCCTAACCCAGCCCCTGTCCCGTGCCCCTCTGCCCAGACCCCCTCTCCCCAACCTTCCTCCCCAATCCCCCCACCCTAGACCCCTCTCCCAGGACCCTCTCCCCTGTCCCTGTCCCCATGTCCCCTCCCTACACCCTGTCCCCCATCCCCAGACCCCCTGTCCCTATGTCCCCCTGTCTCCATGTCCCCTGTCACCTCCCCAAAACCCCCTTCCCTGTCCCCAGACCCCATGTCCCCCTGTCCCCATGTCCCCTCCCCAAACTCTCTTCCCTGTCCTCCTGTCCCCTCCCCAGACCCTCTCCCCTGTTCCCATGTTCTTATATCCCCCGTCCCCTCCCCAAATCCCTTCCCCTGTCCCCAGACCCCCTGTCCCCCATCCCCTCCCCAGACCCCCTGTCCCCTTGTCCCCAGACCCCCTGTCCCCCTCTCCCCTGTCCCCCCCTCCCCGTCCCCCTGTCCCCCCCTCCCCGTCCCCCTGTCCCCTCCCCAAACCCTCTCCCCCTCCCCTCACTCCCCTTCCCCACCTCTTCCCCCCGCCCGCCCACTAGGGGGCGCCGCAACACTCTTCCCCCATAGCCCCGCCCCCTTCCCGTCACCCTTCGCGCCTCCCTTCCCGTGATGCCCCGCGCGGGTGAGGCGGGAAGGCGGTGGGCAAGATGGCGGCGGGTTTAGCGGAGCGGAGTTGTCTGGAGCTGAGCGCGACGGTTCGGGGCCCACCGCGAAGGCCTCGGGAAGTGGTTTTTACCCCACCGGGGACGACTCCCCTCCCCGTCGGTCGTTATGGAGATAGCGCGGGTGGTTTCTGCTACCAGGAGAGCGCACAGCTGGCCGCCGCTACTAGGAATCGCTTCGTGCGCTGGTGAGTGCGGGCCCGGGGGGTAGGCCCAGCCGCGGAGGGGGGCCGGGGGCAGGCCCTAGGGCCTGCCCCCGGCCCCCCTCCGCGGCTGGGCCTACCCCCCGGGCCTGGTTGATCGTCCCCTGCTTTGGCCCGCCTCTCCGCCCCTGCTTGTCCCCGCCATCCTCACGCCTCCCCCGGTCTCTTCCCTCAGGACCACATCGGGAGACACAGTGGAGTTGGTGGAGGAATCTCTAGACGTTAACCTACTGAACAACGCTGTACGCCTCCACATCCAGGGTTGCCCGTTGCTACCGGGCGGTGTTCACCTCTGCGAGGTGCAGAATCACTTGGTTGTCCTGCTGATCACCGGGCAGACGGTGCATCGCCTGCTTCTGTCGCATCCCGCCCGCATGTACCGCAGTGTGAGTAACGGGGTGGCTTTTCCCTGCTTGGGTCAGCCACTTGCTTCGGTCTTTCCCCTCGAGAGCCCTCAGCGAAGCTGCTAAGTGCATTGCAAAATAGCAAAGGCCTTGGAGTGCTTCTCAGCACGGGCACAAAGTGCTGCTTCCCACCTGTACAGCTTTTGGCCATAATAGAGTTAATTTTCATCGTAGTAATTTGCGTGGTGCCATGTTTTGGATTTGTGACCAAAACAGTGTTGATAATACACTAATAATTTAGCTTTTGCTGAGCAGTGTTTGCACAGCCTTTTTTGTTTCCCGTTCTGCCCCCCACGTGAATAGATTTGGGGGTGTGCAGTGGTTTGGGAGGGGGCGCAACCAGGGAGATGACCAGAACTAATCAAAGGGATGTTTTTTGCTGTGTAAAATCATGCTCAGCAATAAGAGAGAAAAGAGGGTTTTAGGGTGGGTTAGCCATCTTTTGCTCAGGAACTGTCTGGGTGACGGTCGATCCAGCCTTTGTGTCCCTTGTTTTGTTTTCTTCTCTCTTCTGCTTGTCTCTCACTTATTAAGCAATTATTTTTATTTTATCTTAATGCCCAAGTTTTCTCACTTTTATTCTTCTTTTCCTCTTCCCTCATCAAGCAGCCACGTGCTGCTTCGCTGTTTCTCACTCCGGTCCCCAAACGAGCGGCTGGGGGTGGGCAGGAGGCTGGGAAGGGACACAGCCGGGACAGCTGATCCCAGCCAAGGGGATGGTCCCTGTGCTGTGACACTGGTGACACTGAGGGAATTGGGACACGTGACCATTGCTTGGGGGCTGGCTGGTGAGGGATTGCCTTGGCATCGCTTTGTTTGGTTTTATTTTCTTCACTTTCTTCTTTCCTTCGCTTATTAAACCATCTTGATTTTGATGCACAAGTTTTTGCTGCTCTTATTCTCCTGTGACTGATGAGAGTAACCTGCCAGCTGGGTCAGGCCACCACAACCGATCTGTTTCTCTGGTGGGGATTTGTACCCTGGGCTGGAACCCCCTGGTGTTTCTGGAGCCTGTCAGATTCTCCTCAGTTTTGGGACTCATTACCAGTATTTTGCTAAGAGCTGTCTTGGAGCAGCTGATGGACTGCGGGACTCCTTTGGGGGTGTTACAATATATGAGGGGGGGAGAAAGCGAGCATTCTGCTAGAAAATTGCAGGTTTTGCAATCCCGTTCCTATCTGCTCGTAAAGAGCAGTGGTCCTGGGTTAACAGTAAGGGAAACAGGAGCGGGACTGATGAGAGTTCTTACCAGAAAAATCCTTTTTATCAAGTAGCAGCGTCGCAGTTGCTGTTCCACAGGTGTCTGGCTATTTTTTCCGTGCCTTGTGTATGTGTGCTCAGGATTTGTACTCTGCCGTTTCCCTCCTCCAGGAGCTGATAACAGAGAGCCAAATGCAGTCCGTGTTTACAGATATCGGCAAAATCAACTTCAGAGATCCTTCGAATTACTACGTGATTCCCAGCGTGCCTGGCCTGGCATCTAATTCTGTCGCCTCGGCAGCGTGGCTCAGCAGCGAGGGGGAGGCTCTCTTCGCTCTGCCCTCTGCTTCGGGGGGGATCTTCGTCCTTAAGCTGCCTCCTCACGACGCGCCTGGTAAGGAGCGGGAACAGGCTGACTCCTTGCAAAACGCCGTTCAGCGTGGCATTCCCTCTCCTAGCTTTGAACTTTGCTTGAGATGGATTTTTGGCGTGTGTCGTACAAATTCACTCCACGCATTCAAAAGCTTTTTTACATCATGCCTGTGAAGCCCCTTGCTGGTGGCAGTAAATATTTTGTTAATGAGTGCTCAATGTATTCCTTAATATGGCTTTTATTTTGAAAGGAACGGTTTCACTTGTGGAATTGAAACAGAGCTCAGTGATGCAGCGTTTTCTTACCGGTTGGATGCCAACTGCCATCAGGTTAGTGCCCAGTGACGAATTAGTGGAATTAATTTTGTCTTTTTGATTCTCTCGCCTAGAGTTTCTAGCTGAAGTCAAAGACAGACAAGTCAGCATTTATAAATACTCTGCCAAAAAAGTTAACTGGGTCGCAGGACCTATCACAGTGCGGAAGTTGGGACTTGAACACTGGATTAGTTCATCTTAATGGGGTCCTGCTGATTCTGTGTGTCTGTGTCTACAAATATGTTATATCTAGTAATTGGCCTCGAAGGATTTGCCCAGGATGTGGCTCACTGCCAGCACAGATTAAGGATTACAACAGCTGTATGTTCTTGCCCTTGTTCTGAAATGTCAGGCTCGTTCCTGACTGGCAGAGGTTACGTGTAGATGACACGGACACTCTGTTTGCAGACTGGGCTCCGTGTTGGATTGTAATCGTTACAGTATCTTAGAGCGCACAACCAAATTCTAGGCCCTGTTACTTGGAAACGGGAGCGAGTTCCCCTGACACCCTGAATGATTTTGACCATCGGCGGTGCGTTGCTTGGGGCTGGTTGGATCCTTGCTTCCCTCTGGGTCCTTTGCCCGTGTTCCGCGAGCATTAGGCTGGGGCTGGGAAAGCCGGTGATGCGCTTTGGCTCTGCCAAAGCAGGTGAAGAACTGGGTGTTACTGCTGTGTTGGGCCCACACCGTCCTGCAACGCTGCTCGCTCCTCCTGGTCTCGCACCACTGATTTGTTTTTAAACGCAGTGCGATAGAAACCCTGTGCCTCGGATCTATGTGCTAGCTTTGATTTTCTTTTAAGCTGTTGAAATAAACTCTGTATTTTCAGAGGTGACTGTGGCCCATCGGACCTGCCTATCAGCCTCTCTGTTCACTGCCTAGATCACGATGCCTTTCTCTTTGCTCTCTGCCAGGACCATAAACTTCGGATGTGGTCCTATAAGGTGAGCGAGGCCTGAATTCGGGGGAACGGCATCTTCTGTCACCACTCAGGCGATAGCCTGAGGCTTAAGGAATAAAGGCTGGGTGGCTGGCGTAGATTTGATCTGCCATTAAATTGTGGCTGCAGCTTCTGCGTGCTGGGATTCAGGGCGATTTGTTGTGGCGTGTGTTTGTAACTGCGTTTGGAAAGCGGGTGGGTTTTCTCTACAGCAAAGCCTTGCGCGTAGGGTAAGAGGCAGTGTTAGGTTATTTACAAATGTACTGGAGTGTTCAGGAAGGCAGGCAGGAGCGTTTCAAGAGCTGAGGAGGCACGCCAAATGGATTTTCTAATGTTTTAGCAGCGATAAGAGCGTCTTTGTAACATGGCTCCTTGTCAACAAGAAGTTAATAAAAGCCTCTGCTCGCTGCATGCCACTTGCTCCAAATATCAGTGCCAAAGCTAATCGACCAGCACAACTGCTTTCACGGCTCATCTGCGCTGGAATGTGTGTGTGCATTACAGGAGGGAGGGGAAGGTTTATCGTACGTGCCTGGGCTCCGAAAGCCCGTGTGCTCGGTGGGAGAGGGCACAGGTGAGACGGGGAAAGCTTAACAGTGGTTCAGGTACACGTATGGATGCTTTGCTTACATCCTTTAGGGGAAGATCTGGGCAGACTGACCAGAAGGATGAGGGAGAAGGGCAGTTTCTCAGTCCTGAGTTTGTCCTCTGCTGCTTTCCTGATACCTTTATTTTGTGTAGGATCAAATGTGCCTGATGGTTGCAGATCTGCTGGAGTTCATGCCGGTCAGCAGGGACCTGCGGCTTGCAGCTGGGACTGGGCACCGACTGCGACTGGCCTTCTCCCAGTCCCTGGGGCTTTACCTCGGCGTGTACATGCATGCACCCAAGCGAGGGCAGGTATGGAGTGACGGGCCTTCCTCGCTGTGAATGTATCGTTCTTGGGCTACGTGGAAAATATATCATTCCCCCTTGGATTTGGGTCTGTAAGGCAAGAAATAGGGAAAAGTTTCATGTCTGACCCTGTGGAGAGAGCAGTACTTTCTGAATAAACAAACATTTTTATTTGCAAAGCACTGCAAGATGCATGTGCTCTTGCCTTGGGAGTGGAACTCCCTGTGTGACTAAGCTGATCTGTGCTAGTTCACTTGTTCACCTCCTGTTCTGGTAGGATCCCAAAAGCACGTATGTGCCGTGAGAAAAGGAAAGGTCCAAAAGGAGCTACAAGCATGGAAATACTGATAGTATATTTATGTAGGGCTCCTGGGACCGTGTGAACGCATCGTTGTGCGTTGCCAAATGTTGACTTCTGTAGAACTTCTGTTTCTTGCGGTGAATAATAAATTTAGCAGGACGGGAATGACGGCACAGAGTAGTCTCATCTGTTGGACAGCTTACCCTTTCCAGTCTCAGGGGGATTCACATGCGAAGTAGAAGCGAGTATCGCGACTTGTGCTGTCCCGCTAGTGCTCTGCTTGCCCTGGTGGGAACGCGCAGAACTTAGTTTGCAGCAAGTGACCTGAGGATTCAGGGCTTTTCGGGTCTGTGGTGTGATCAGCTCAGCCCTCCTGCCCTCAGCCCGTAGGGGTCTGGTAACTGTAGCATCCAACAAGGAGACGGACCGGAGAGAGGAGCTTCCCCGCAACATGCTGGTTATTAGCGTAGCTGTCCTTTAGCAAATTACTTACGAGATGTGTTTGTAGTTCTGTGTCTTCCAGCTGGTGAGCACCGAGAGCAACCGCTACAGCCTTGACCACATATCCTCCCTGTTCTCCTCGCAGGTGAGTGTTGGGGCCCGGCTGCCCCAGAGGGCACTGAGACAAGAGGGAGGATTGCTTCCTGGGAAATCAGAGGCCTGGACTTGTGGGGATTTAACTCTGAATAAAGGATTCTTACCAAAGCATAGTTAAATGATACGAGGGAATGTTTTCCTGCTGTTAACTACACTTGTCTCTCTGCTGTACTTGAATTTTTGATAAGAAGGTAAACATGCCCTCTCTTTCCTAGGAGACTCTCGTTGACTTTGCCTTAACCTCGACTGAGATCTGGGCGCTGTGGCACAACGAGGAGAACCAAACTGTTGTGAAATACATCAACTTTGAGCAGTGAGTTTCTGCACTGAATTGTTAGTGTTGATAGCCTTGCGGGGGTAGATGCTGCTCGTTAAAAGCACTGATCAAGCTCCTCGACTCTTCTCCTACCCTGCTTCGCTGACTGAAGTGTGCGGAGATGCAGCGGTACCCAGTTCTTCCTATTGCAGTGTTTGTGTCACGTGCACAACTGTGTCTTCCTGCAGTGCAGATTACATGGATTTCTTTTTTGTTCTTGTTTCGTTTTGCTTTATAGTAAAACGACAGCTCAGCTGCAGGAATGTGAAAAATGTAAAAAGCCGAGTGGCGGGCTTGCCAGGAGTGGAGTCTGCTGTGAGGGCTGTACTTCACCGACAGCTCCTTCAAAACATAACCAGCTGGTCCCTTCCAAGAAAGATGTTTTGAGGAGACCAGTGATGTGAAAGCATCAGCTCTATAAAGCTGAGGGGGCAGGCTTGGTGCACAACCAAACCAGGGAGTTAAATTCTGGGTAGAAAAATGCTGTGAGTGTGCACGTTTAGGCAGAAGAATCTACTGGTTGGTTTAAGAGTTGTTTGGTGACCACATGTGATAGGGAGAACGTCAATATAAATTAAGGAATCCGATCTGTTTTGTTAGCTCAGGGCTGGGAATGCTGCCGTTAAGCTCTCCTGTCGCTTGTCACTAGTGAAAGCTCCTCTGTTACCAGATCTAAGGGGCCATGGTTGTTCTAAAGTCTGTGATTGGTGGTGAAAATGTGACAGGTTTGGTTCAGGTGCCTGCTCCACAGTGTGCTGTGTTGGAGCACTGCAATGCAAAGCTGTTTCTGGTTTTATTTTTCTTCCAGAAATGTTGCGGGCCAGTGGAACCAGGTCTTTGTGCAGCCACTGCCTGAGGAGGAAGTGACGGTTCGACACGATCAGGACCCCAGGGTGAGCCGACTATAAAATAGCAACAAGAAGTGATGACGCTTCTCTGCCCAGGAGAACATTAAGATAGTTCAAGTGTACAAATTATATTGATACAGTCTTAAAATTACTCCAAATGAAAGGGGACGAGCCTTAGCCTCTATTACCACCGCATTAAAGCGCTAAGCATGGTTATCAAACCAGAAGCTGAGGGATGAGGGGAATTTCAAGTCAGCCAAGAGAGAACCTTGAGACATGTGAATAAACAAGATCTGGAGTGTGTGGAAAGGAGTGTTTGATCATGGGAACTGCTAAGGGGTTGGAAGGGGAGAGGCTGGAGCAGGGTCTGGGTGTGAACTGAAGCTGGAAAGGAATACAGATCCAGGGGATGAGCTTGAGAATGGGAGGGAAGAGCAGCAGCAGTGTCTTAAATGCTCTCCTCTTGACACGTGTTTCCTTAAATTGCAGTCTTCTTCTCTTTGCAGGAAACCTACCTGGAATATCTCTTCATGCCTGGCCGGTTCACAAATGCAGCTATCCAGAAGGCTTTACAGGTTAGTGAGAGGGCATTTGGTGCGCTCTCTGTTCAGCTCCTCCTTCCTGGCCTTTTAGATGTGAGGCAGTGGGATTCCTTGGAGCTTTTGGCGGGCATCAGTCTGCATGTGATAGTTTGTAGACCTGTCAGCAGTCACTGAACCAAGTCAGCGGCTGTTGTGCCGTACTTCAGCCAGTGTGTGCTGATGGCGGGAGGCAGAATGTGGTTTCCAGAAGATCTTTTCCGTTAGGATAGCAGGTTGCTGAGCTTGCTTTTCATTGCCCGCTGCTTTAGCCAGGTGAACGGAGACTCTCAGCCCACTGTAGTGCTGTTTCTCAGAACATACCTGCTCAGTTCTGGCTCTAGGACTGTGGAGGGCAGAGCAAGGCAACATGCGGTGCCTTTTCAGGAAAAATGGAAAAGCCAAAGTTCTGCTAACTCTGACCGTATTGATTCTTTGTGCTGTGACCTTACAGAGGCCTATAGCAACATAAAAAGAGTGAAGCTGGCAGTACATCAGTGTACCCCACATTTAGCAGCCAGTCATGTTTCTTAATGATTTCATCCCATGAAGTGCTGGCTGATGCTCTCATGTTTGCTTTACGTCACTAAATGCTGCTTGAACCTTGGGGAGACAGCTCTCTTGCTTTAAAGTAAAAGTTTACTTTGCTGCTTTTCAGATCTTTTCTCAAGGAACTGAGAGACACATGGATCTGACGTGGGATGAGTTAAAAAAGGAGGTTACCTTAGCCGTGGAAAGCGAGGTGAGGTTTATTTTATTTTTCCACATGATGTTTTCTTCTTACATCCATCGTATTCAGTACTGTGATGGTTTGGTGAAGTTAAATGAGGTGCAAAGTGACCCCAGGCTTTGTTTTGTCCTTTGTCTTTCCAAAGGAGTTACGTGACTTTTTTAAAAAGTACAAATCTTCATCCTTCCTGCCTGGCTTTTCCATTCCCTCTTCTTTTTTTGGAGTCCTTTCTTCTTTCCTGGTGTTCTCCTGCCTGTTCCCTGGACATGCTTTGCTGGTCACGCATCCCGCAGTGCCCATTCTTGGCTCCCTGTGCATGGGTGCTGGCCACCACCATGCAGGGCTGTTGCTTATTATTTTGGACACCAGAAGATAATCTGTTTAGGGGACCTATCTGAAAGATCAACTGGCTGTCCTTTTGGATCTGAATTTCCCCCATTTTATTCTACTTCTCCAGATTTCCCTCTGATATGTCTGATTCTCTAAGCCAGCAGTCCTTCCACCTGTGGTTCATCCTTGAGGCTGCTTAGACTGTTGCTAGAAACGTCACCAAAAAAGGCACTTTGTATCCTCTATAGCAGTCTTCATGCATGAGGTTTTTGAAGAGATCTGCAGTGCTGCCCTTGATATCATTGGTGCTGCTTTATCTAAGGTTGTGTAGAAATGGTTCTGGTGGGTTTGTTCCCCTTGCTGTTTGCTGTGTGATTCACTGCTGTGGGGAAAAAAAGCCTTACATTTTGATGATAAGGTGGCGGGGAAGAGAACCGTAACTGGTGTTTGTAAACCTTCACCATGTAAAGGTGTGACACTGGTCATGAGAGACAAGACAGCAGTGTGAACGCTACAATTTTTCTCTCTGGTTCCCTGCCTGTATTAACCTGAAGTCTTGTTTTGGTCCCACTAGTTCCAGGGCAGCGTGACAGAATATGAGTGTTCGCCAGAGGAGTTTTGGCAGCTGCAGGTGGAGTTCTGGTCCAAGTTCTATGCTTGCTGCCTTCAGTACCAAGAAGCGCTCTCACGGCCCCTGGCCCTGCACTTGAACCCCTACACCAACATGGTGTGCCTGCTGAAGAAGGTGAGGCTGAGCGGCAGCAGCTCTTTGGCCACTGCGGCCAAACTGAAGCCGTGATCTCCAGGGAGGAGTTTTTCTGACTGAGGTGTGGATTTGGAGAGCTCAGAGAAGGACTTTCTCCTCACATTTCTAGGGCTCCCTGTCTTTCCTGATGCCCTGCTCCTTGGTGGACCATCTCTATCTCCTCTCTAATGAGCACCTCCTGACTGAGGATGACGCTGCCATCTTTGATGGTAAGTGAGGAGACATGGAGTTCTTTCATTGTTGGAGGCTGAAACACTGCATGTCAGGGAAGTTCTGGGCAGAGGGCTGTGGGAGTTTCCATAGCGGCCTCTTGAAGTGCTCCTGCCTCCATAATTATCTACACGGAGGTAGTTTTCTTATTTTCGCATTTGTAGGGAGTTTTATTTTGTAAAACCTGCCATTGTGCTCAGCCACGAATTATAAAATAGCATCAAGGCTGCAAATCTGCTGTGACTCATTTTGGATAACTTAAAAAGGAAGAACCTTAGATTTCAGGCTGTGTGTTGCTGGGTGACAAGGACCTGTGTTGGTGGATCCTTTGCCCTTGTGGCCTTACAAACTACCTGTGTAGGCTGCGGTTAGCTGGTGCCTTCTTCATGCCAGCTCTCCGTGGGACGGATCTGCCAGGTTGGAGCTCAATTTGTGCTGGCAGGTCCCCAGTCCTGGTGGAGAGAGCGGGATGCAGCAGCTCGTGTTTCAGCGCACGTGGGTGACTCCCCCATACGAACCCTGCTTAACGTTATCTCGGCTGGGTGCTTGCTCGGCTTTGCCGTCCCTGTCGAGAGCTGCAAGATCTGCTCTGACTCGGTGCAAGCGGTTCTGTTTCATAGAATTCCCCAATCTGTGTCTTGCTACTGGAGTAAACAACTCCCTTCAAAGATTACAGAAGAGAAGGAAACTTGTGATCCTCTAAGCACCCTGGGCTCAACTGCCCGGTTCTGCAAACTTAGTTTTTAGTGAAATGTTTTTATATAAATGTTTTCGTGTAAGCTGTGGAGAGGAACTGTGCCCGTTCTCATCTCCGGGAAGTAAATACCAGCGTGCGCAAACGTTGTCATTAATATTGTCGCCACAGTGCCCTCTATGCTTTGCTGGTCATGGAATGACGTTTCACAGGAAAAAGGCAGTGGAAAATGTTCCCTAAGCTCCACTTTCATGCTCGAGTGATTTTTTTATATTTTTATAAAGAAGAATCCGTCATCCATTTGGTTGAGCTATTTCTGGATCTGAGGGAAGGAAAGCTGGAGGCCTGGGCTGGGTTTGGGAGGCTAGCAGTTCCTGCCCTGTCTGTTTCAAACTTCTCAAAAAAAAAAAAAAAAGTGACTTAATTTTAAAAACGCATACATAAAGGATTGCATTGCAAAGCAGTGATTTAAACCCTTGGTACTGGATTTTCAGATCACTTCTAAGAATGTGAAAATCCTCTCTCAGCTGTGAGAGGTGGTGCTGCAAACGGATAGCTGCTGTGAAGAGAGTGTGTTCTGCTCAGTAGAGCTAAGCCGAACCGTTTGCTCTGGGGTTTTTTTTTTTTTTGCTCTTATACTGCACTAATTATTTCCTTTCAACCTGTGGCTGGAGAAAATTCCTTGCAGGGAATGTCATTGTTTTATTGTTGCATCAGTATTTTTTACTTTTCAAATAGTAAAGCCCAAATCTTTCCCTTGTCAACTCCTATGTATTAATTTGGCTTCGTAGTTAACAGGGAAGGGTCAGTTTGACATGCGGGACTGAGACCAATCTGCTACTAGTAGTTTGCTGATAGAAGCTGAACTAACTGGGTTTTGAATGGTCCTCCCACCTTCGCTTTGAAATCTCTTGTAAATATACAGTTAGATTCTTTCATTACAGATTTGGAGATGTCTCGTGATGTTGTCTGTCTTGTCCAGTGCCTTCAACTGATCGGAGAATCAATTTCCATGGAAATGGCATTCATCATGGAAATGGCTTGCTTCCGCCTCCAGCCTCCAGAAAAGGCTGCAGAGCAGATCCTGGAGGACTTGATAGCTAATGACACGTAAGGAGATGTTTCTGCAGAAGCTCCCCTGCAGGGAGGCCCGGATGGCTGAGCAGGGATTGCCTGGAGCCGTCCTTGAATTGTCATCAAAGTGCATTTGGGATGTGCGGACTCTCCCTGTGCTGCAGGAGACTTTTCCAGGTCTCCTCAGAGACGGGGAGCTGTGGGTATTGATGACATTAGCAGGGTTTTCCATCCAGGACCCTCTTGCTGTAGCCTGGGGCTCTCCTGAAAAGATATTTTTGGGACTCTTAGATGAGAGAGAGCAGAAGAGAAACAAGTTCCTATTAGGTGATCATTGCAGTGTGGAAAGCAAGTGCCATCAGACGATAGGTAGAGGTCAGAGCCTTGGTCAAGCCATGTGGTTACTGGGCTCACCTCCTGAAATCATTCCCCTGTGGAATGCCAGCTATCCGACTGTTATTTCCTGGTAGCCTGGGGGAGTGCAATAAATAGACTGGTCCCTGCAGGCACTGTAATAAAACTCCAAGCCAGAAGAGGATTCCCTTCAAGAATGTCCAGGCTGATCAGATACGCTGAGAGAGGAGCGCTAAGGGAGGAAAGGGAGCCCTCTTGAGTTTAAAGCTCATGTGGCTTAGTATTAATATTATTATTAATTATCTTTACTTTCCAGGGAAAATGTGATGGAGGATATACACAGCAAACTGCAGGAGATCAGAAACCCCATCCATGCCATCGGAGTGCTCATCCGAGAGATGGACTACGAGACAGACACTGACATGGAAAGAGGTGAAATCTCTATGGCAGTGCGTTTGGGCTGGGAAAGCGGCGGCTCAGCAAGTGTTCTTGTCCGTCTGGTTCCTCCCCTTATCTTGGTGATTTTATCTTTCAGCTCATCATCTAAATATGCGCATGAACCTCACCCAGCTGTACGGTAGTGGTACCGCTGTCAACGTGGTTTGCTGGGGGGTGTGTAAGATTGCCACGATCCGTTTCCTGATCTGTCGGGACCTGTTGATCCTCCAACAGCTGTTGCTGCGGCTTGGAGATCCTGTGAGTACAGCCCTTGAAGCTACTGCTACGCTCTTTGAACTTTTGGATCTGGGGTTCTGCTGGTGCCAGACTGTGAGCTCTGTCTCTTCCCATAAAACACTGGAGGCTGTTTGAACTAGCCCAAGGCTTGGACAAGCCCTGTTCTCTCCTCCAGCCGCTTTTGTCGTTCTAAGCAAAGCAGTGGTGCGCTGCGCTCACACCCTAACTGTCTCTTTCCATGCTGAGCATCCAGGAAGCAGGAAGCAAAACCCTCTTTGCAGGAGGAGGGCATCGTTTCCAGCCTCCTGTCTGAAACGGCACTGCCTGAGCACGTACAGTTCTCCCATCTATTCCCCATCCCTCCCACACCACCATGCAGCCCAGCACGCAAATGATTGCAGCCTTGTTCTCTGGCAGCGCAGCACCTTTGCGTCACAGCAGCGGTGTGTACCCAAAGGCCGTGGTTTCATCCTCTGCGAGGCTGCTCCAGCCAGTGCAAACAGCCGCCGTGATGGCAGCTGTGTTTGTGGTCGTGGGGCTGGGCTGGGTCCGTCCCGTTGGCTGCATGGCTGCACAAGCGATGGTGCTGATGGTTTGGGTGGACGCAGGGGAGTGGCACAGGTCCCCAGACAAGAGGAGAGTTGTTTAAACCAACATTGTTTACCTGGAAACAATGCTTCAGTAGTTGCTTGGTTGAAAATAAATCCCCTTCTTCCTGGATAAGGTTGCCCTGGGAGCATTTAAAGCCCATTGCAAGGTGCCCTTCTGGAGCCAGGCTCTCTCAAGGCACGTGACCTGCTGCTTGCTTGATGACGAACTGCTGCTTTGCCACCTCAACGCGCTTGTGTCCTTCACAAGCACAGATTGCTTTTCCTCCCGTGTCACCTAGCCGTGCTGCTCTTGGCTGGAGCGTGCAGAGATGCAATGCCTGGGCAGCAGGACCGGGCCGCGAGGTGGTCTCTGCAGCAGAGCCGCGATTTCACTCTCAGCGCTGTTGTTACAGCAGTGCAAAGCACCTTTTTGGAGGTGCTGGTGTTTGCAGGCTAGAGAAGCGCTCAGAGCACACATAGTTTTGTTTGTTAAACTTTCCCCGTGGGGTCTGAGCCACCAGAATAGCTAACTCAGCCCTTGGTCCTGAGGCAACGCTGTAATTTGTGCCTGGGTTATTCTGGCACGTGCAAGAGTCCTGCTGGTCTCCTGGGTGGGTTGAGTTAACTGCTGGGCTACTCCTCACCTTGGTGTTGGCAGGAGGGACAAGCTGGGCCTGATAGAGACCTCACCGATTGCCCTTGTCCTGCCATCGCTCAGCCTCTTGGTGTGTCAGTCCCTGTGGTTTGCTTGCAGGTGGTTTTGGGAGGGGGACAGCTGTTCCAGTCTCAGCAGGACCTGCTGCACCGCACCTCTCCCCTGCTGCTGTCCTACTACCTGATCAGGTGGGCGAGCCAGCGCCTGGCGTCAGACGTCCCTGTCGACACGCTGTAAGTCTCTACTCTGTCCGTTCTGACTTTGAATGATTGTAGGTTCCTGCTAAATCCACCTGAAATGCCCTTCCTGGTATGAAAAGCTGGTGGTTGCAGTGGGAGTATCACTCTAGGAGTCAGGTTGTGCTGGGGAGGGTGGTTTTTTGGTTTTTTTTCTTCCATGCTTTGAGCTGACTCTTTGCCTTGTGCTAATTCTGCCGTGTGAGGTCTCGCTGTTCTGTGCGCTGTTGCCTTTTTCAGCAGTAGGAGTCACTTGAGTTGAACAATGAGCACAATTAAAGCAGGAGGCGTTTTGTTGTCTCTTCACTGATGGCTTTTTCTTCTCTAGGGAATCTAATCTGCAGCATCTCTCTGTGTTGGAGTTAGCAGACACCACTGCTCTAACACCGCATAGACTAGGTAAGGTGTCCGCAGTTCATCAGCTCTCGGTTTCTGTTATTTATACCTCTTACACTCTGCGTCTCTGCCACCCGAAGGAAATGCTTTACGCAGTGAGCTAATGGAGTGCCTGATTGAATGACCCTGCTTTAAGCGGAGATGTTTATCACGCTGTCCACCAAAAACCAACAACAACAATGAAGTACCTTGTAGCATTGGACTTGGACCAGAGATGTGGATCTTATTCTCAGCCTGAGAAGGATGGGAAGGCCTCGCTCAGCCAAACGTTATTAATTCTGGCCCCAGCAATATCAGCCAAGTTCATCTCTTGCTCTGCACGTTGTGGTGGCTGTACTGGGTCAGACCAGGTCTGCCCTGCTCGTTAGCCTTTATTTCACAGTGAGCAGGAGCAGCAGCTCGAGGAAGCAAGAGAATGTAGAAATACTTCCCCAAAACACGCTTGTGCTTCCAACGCTTTGCAGTTCAGACCTGAGTGTTGCTCACAGCCAGTGTCTCGAGGGGGAAATTGCAGCTGATAATTGGTTCGTGTTTTAAAAGTCTCGCTGCGAAGACGTATGCTTTGGGTTACTGTCTTGGGGGAGAAATCCTAATGTGGGAGGACGTAAGGCAACGTAATTAGGAGGATGCGTACCTTGAAGTGGTTACAGAGGGAGGTGTTGAGCAGGGTAGGGGAGAAAATGTGCAGGTAAGAGCCTGCTGTGACTAGTCTGCGTGGCACTTCGAGGCTGAGACGCTTCAGAGGGAGCTGAGAAAATCCGTGACAAACAGGCAGCGGTGCCACATGTGAAGGGCTGTGAGCTGGGGAAGAATTTCCTCCGCTTGCTGTCAGGCCTGGGGCATCTGTGCTCTTTGTAAGCAGGCTGCGATCTTCAGAGCCTGAACTCTCCCTGAATGAAAGTCTCGGTTCAGGAGGCAGTTCCCTCCACGTAAATGTCAGTGCATGAAAGCGAAATTGAAAACATCCTTTGTGTGTGCCAGTGTCGTGGGTTATTTCTTGGCCCGCTCATGAGGAAAGTCCTGTTTGGCCGCTGTGCTTCAGGAAAAATATGTGAAACGTGGGGAAGATAGAAAGGAGGTGGCAGCTTGGGGAGAGGCGTTAGAACAGTTAGCTAATGGGAGATTGGAGTGCTTAGGGTGCTGGAATGAGGGAGGGAGGCATTTGAGCAGAGCCAGATAGCCGAATCAGCACTCCCTCAGCCCTGCCCTGCAAAACACTCGGTCGTACTGGAAAGCTGCAGATGGGTTGTGAATAGTACAGCTAGAGAGAGAGCGCGGCCCTTTATTTTTTTTGTGGTCTAATTGAGTTGCAGTTAATAAACATTGCAGTACGTGGCTCTTTGATCTCCTGCTACTCCCTCTGACTTAACCAGACAGCAAGAGAAATCCAAAACCAACAAGTTTGAGTATTGAACGTGCTTATTGTTTTGCTCTGACTTAATCCCCGACGTTTGGGCTGATGAGCACAGCACGGTGTAGAAAGCCTGGGATCTCTGCTGCAGGCCCTCTTCTCAGTGTTTCTTTAACTTGTATTTTTAGTATCCGGCCCTCAAACAATTGTGGAGCTGTTCTTTCAGGAAGTGGCCAGAAAGCACATCATATCTCGACTCTTCTTGCAACCGAACACCTCTTTGGCTGAAACAAGTTTGAACTGGCCCCATCTCATTACCGCAATAGTGGCTGACTTTCTGCCGCTCCTGTATCCTTGGCCGTAAAACCACTCGCTCTCGCTGGGCTGTAACCAAGGGGAAGTTTTTGTGCAGCGTGGCAGTGCCAGAGCCCCTGGGCGAGTTGTGCGAGATCGCGCGGAGGCTGCGTTTTGCGTCCCAGCGATGAGGCTGGGAGTGTCAGTGGGACTGCGGGAGGAGGGCTGAGGTTAGCAGAGGGGTTTGGGTGGTGGGCTGCAGTGTGCATTTCCACCACTGAGCCTCGTACGGTTCCAAAATCAATGTCTTCCACACCCAAAGTTCAAAGACAAGTCTCCTGAACAAGTGACTGTTGTTAGTGTTAATGGGATTTGTGAGTATTTTAAGATTTCACAGAATCCGTCCTGTTTAGGTGCACAATAATGGATTTGAGTTTTTGACTTTAAGCCCCTGAGCTCTAGCAACTTGACTTGGCGAGGTGTGATGCTGGGAGATTTGGAAGGGTAACAAGATTTGGGCAGTTGTGGATTAGATGTACTAATGGTTTTGTTCTAATATGGATAAATCTTATTACAGAATAATGACTTGTATAAAGAGCAGCTTAATCTTCTCTCGTTTCCCCCCACAAACTGAGCGCCAGAGGTGTGCCGAGTTTCAGACTAGTTCTCCAAGCTCTCTGGACTGGATCGTCCTCTGTTCCTTAACCTCTGCTCAGATGGCCCAGCAATCCTGGCTTCCTCTTCCCCGAGTGCCTGATGGGGAGCTGTCAGTACACCCAACTGCAGGTGAGTGCTTCGCGCCGGCTCTCTCACAGAAGCTGAAAGGGGAAGAGCAGGAGCGAGTGCAATAGTCTCTTCCCACATGTGGGTGCAGGTCTGTGATTTGGCCGATGCAGAGGTGTAACGCAACGTGAGCTCCGTGCGCGACCGCCTTACCTCTGCTTAGAAAATGCTACCCAAAAAATCATCTTTCCAGTTGGAGTTTGTTCTGCTTTCCCCTAGTCGCTGCTCTCTGAGCTCAGATGTGAGCTAATCTCCCCAAGGATGCTCTGCTCCCACATCTCCCTTTTGGAGATGATGGGCTGGAAGTTTGTCCTGCAGATGAAATGGACTGAAAGGAACGATTCTTTTGGAGAATTGTTAGAAATCTCTCCTGTAATTATTGCAGTGTCAGCACAGTGAACAAACTGTAAGGTAGCAAATATCTTCCATCTTCCCCTTGCATCCCTCTCGTTCCCTGAGTGTCCGCCTCGACCTTTACTAACAGAAGGGCTTTTTGCTAAATATCTCCTACCTAGAAAATGCCACAGAGAGTTTGTTGAGGCATGATTCAAGACGGCAGTCTTACACATTTCCTCTTACCTGTTTTTGAGAAAATCCAGGCATAAGTGCTCAGGATTATTATATACCCTTTTCATGGAGCAGTTCAGTCTCTCAGGGCTTGTCTGACAGCGTGATAATGTGCGCAAGAAACGTCTTTGCGGAGCTTGTTTAAATATCACAGCAAGCCCGTAATGCAGTAGCTTGTTAGCTGATGCACCCGTAGCCTTTTCTGCGGTGCCGTTGCAAACAGATTGCCTGCGGGACTGGGGGGTTCAGAAGGCTGTCTTCAACCCAGCAGCAGACGTACCATTTCAGGAGGGCTCATCTATTTCTTAAATATCTTTACTAGTTAAAAAAAAAAGGTGTAAGGAACATCCGTCATCTTTCCCTCCCCAGCTGCGCTCCCAGCATCCTGGTAGCAGGGCAAGTGAACTACTTTTTGTCAGGTGTCTCTGTAGACTGCTATATTTCAGACCACTGTTTCTCCATCGTCTCTTCCCGTGCTCTTCAGGGGCTTGGTAGTTGTAGCTGCTTGTGCTCCAGTTCTGAACTGCACGATTTCTTGTCTGCAGCGCCATGTGATGCATTTCATTCCCCGGCTGATGTTGTTCCTCGAGGCATGCAGGGCTAGGCAGGCCGTTATTAGTGACATGGGGTTTTTTCTGTGCTTAGCAGAAGCTTTTATTCTCACAGTCACTTACACCTGGGGGCTGAATTGCCTTCTTTTGTGCTCACGTTGCTGCTGAGAAGAATGTCAAATCTGCAGAGCTTTTGAGCCAGGAAATGCCAGGATGGTTTTGGGCAGCATCGTTCTGCCTCCTGGCATATGTGCACTCTCGTGGCGCGAGCACGCTTTGAATTTCCTTGCATTGCTTTCGCCTCACTTGTGTCCCGCCTTGAGGAGATACAAGAGACTTTTATCTCTGCAGGAATGGGCTCTTCCTCCTCCCCGCTACCTTCTGTTACGCTTACTGATCCCAGTCAGTCACGTAAACTTGGATTAAGTGCATTGACCTCAGGGAGCTAACACCAGATTTGCTGCGAGCGTGAGCACGGTGACCCAAATAGAGGTGAAGATACAGGAAGCACCCTGCGAGTAACAGGCAGGCACAGAGAAGGTCTAGTGACCAAAGCACTGGCCTGGGATGAGGGCCAAACCTCTCCTTGTTGCTTTTTCTGTGTGACAAGCTGTTGAGCAAGCCTGGAGTGGGATTTATCTGTTGTAGCTGGCTAATCTGTGTGGTGAATCCGGGCTCAGAGGACTCGCCACGTGGCTTTTAGCTGACCTGTGGCTGGGGTAGGCGAGGCATGTGTGCTGGTGTGGTTACGCACTCACAAAGGTGCAGGTTGGCCGGTGAGACCTTAGCTTTACTGCCAGGTCCTGGCTTCTACTCCTTTCCTGCTGAGTCCCAGAGCCCTGATAGTGGGACATCTCTGCTTCTCCAAGTATGAGGAGCATACGCCACTCTCCCAGGCACTGGGGATGCCAGCTTTTGAGTTTTCGTCGTGCCTCCTAGCTGCTTCTTGATAGGTGATGACACTTTGCAGCCCTTATATTATCCCGACAGAGCAGGCACGGGGCCAGGTTGTGTCCTGTCACCCTGGCCAGCATCTGTGTTGTGGCTTTATTTGCTGTGTGTCCTTGGTGCCATCAGTGCTCCACCCCATGCCTGTCACTTTGTTGCTGTAATCCATGGCCTTCCTTGGCTGCTCTCCCTCTCCTGCCCTGCTGCTGCTCTTCTAATGCCTGCTTTGCCTCTTCTCCTGCTGCCTTCACACATGTGTGCTCCTGGTCAGGCTCTGTGCATGCCAGAGTAACCTTTCCTTTGTGGTTCCTTACTTCAGGTTTGCAGCGGTTGTAGAGAGCATCGTGTCTGATTTTGGGGGATGTTGGGTGCTGTTTCTGAGGCACTTCTTACAGACACTGGAGCTATTCAGAGCAGGTTGTTTCCTGGGAGCATGGTGGGGGGATGTCTCTCCATCTGTGCACCAAGGGGACATTGGGGCTGGGGAAACCAGCCCTCTAGCTGGAAGAGTGGGAAATTTTGTGAGCACTGCAGCTAAAAGGGCCACCAAAACAGTGCTTTAGTGTTAGAGACCTAACCCTTCTTCTGCTACTGGGTGCCTGCAGGTCACAAGCGAGTGCTGACCTGAATTGACACTCTGGTTCCTCCTCTCCTGTAGGAATACATTCGCCTGCTGCAGCCGTGGTGCCACGTGAACATGGGCTCCTGCTGCTTCATGATGGGCCAGTGCTACCTCGTCATGGGTGAGGGGCACAAGGTAAGGCCCTCATCTCCTGGCACTGCCTCCATCTGGGATCTGGGACGTTTTTCCTTGGGAAGGTGGAAATGCACAGGCAGGGCCAGCCTTGTTTCTGCTGTATAGGACAGGAAACTCTTTCTCAAGCTCTGCCTCCTTCGGGCAAAGAATGGGATTGGAGGGGGACGGTGGGATCTGTCCTTGGGGAAGTTCTCGTTAGTTTGGGGCCAGCAGGTCTCATACACTGGAGCTGGAATGGGCAGCACTATCCTCTCACCAGTACAGCAGGCTGGATCGATTCCCCAAGGGGCACATAGAAACTGTTTTCTGGTCTGCTTCTAGGCTTTGGACTGTTTCTGCCAAGCTGCGTCAGAGGTGGGAAGAGAAGAGTTCTTGGACAGGCTGATCCAGCCTGAGGAGGGTGAGATGGTCTCCACTCCGCGCCTGCAGTACTACAACAAGGTAGGGCTGAGCTGCCCCAGCATACACGGTCCTGACCAAGTAAATTGGCACCAAATCGTTCCACGCAGACACTGCTTGGAGAGAGAATTCCCGCTTGGTCCCTGACTTTGAGACTCAGGAAACATACTGGTTTTGAGGAGGTGAAACCTCAGTGTAGTCTGTTTACTTTCTTTGCAGGGGTGATGATGAGGTGACTACAGTGTGACAGCTAGGTACTTTCCACCTATTAGTCTCCTAATAGCAGAGGACTTTGTTATCCAGCAGAAAAAGGCAGGGTGGTATCCAGCCGCTGGAGGCAGAAGCCAGACATGTCCAGGCTAGATGTAAGATGCTGCTTAAGGGGAAGGTTATTAAGCTTTGAGGCAAATTAAAATTAATGTCTTTAAATTGAGATAGGATCTCTCTTCTTGCATAATATCTTAGTTTGGACAAGCTGCAAGCTTGGACCACGGTTTATTGTTAGAGATTCCCTGATTTGAAAATGCAGAAAACAGAAGGATTGTCAGGTGCCCTTGGAGAGGGAACTTCTCTCTCTAATACAGCTGCGTGCGTGCTTGAGGACAGGATCTCTGTCGCAGGGGTTCACTGTAACTGTCAATGCTAAAATGTTTCAGAAAACTCACATGTGCGGAGATGAATCCTCCAGAAAACCCGTAGCCTGGACCTGTTGTGCTGGGATCTGATTCAGATCTCTGTGACTTACCAAAATCTTGCCTTTTTAAAAAGTCTAATTGCTTAGAAACATCAGCAAAATCGTTTGACTGCTCTTCTGCTTAGTAGGGGCAGGAGTAGCTCTTAAAAACAAACAAACAAAACCCCCTCACCAACCCGACCCGTTCTTCAGCACTGCTGTAGCCAGTGCTAGAGTATTGTCTTCTCCAGGTTCTGCGCTTGTTGGACATGGTTGGTTTACCGGAGCTGGTCATCCAGCTGGCTACTCTGGCTATCATGGAATCGGCAGATGACTGGAGAAGCCAGGTACAGGTCGCTCCTTTTCCATGAAGATGTTTCTCCAGGGAGCTTAGATGGGACTTTGTTTTTAGATGTATAACTTAAAACATGCTGCTTTGTGCTCTTTGGTGTTTTCAGGCTACTTTGAGGACGTGCATCTTCAAACATCACTTGGATTTGGGACACAACAGTGAAGCATATGTAGCCTTAACGCAAAACCCAGATCCAAGCAGGTAGGTGACAGTTTTATGCCTTTATGCTCACTTGTCTCAGAGGTCCATGTACCAATTTTCCCATCAAACTGAAAGGAAGATTGCACTTTAGGGTAGGACATGGCTGCTGTGTTAAGAGGTTCTGGTTTAGCTTGTGTAAAGGTGTGTTTAAAAAGGCACATTTCATTTTTTGTAAGAAAAGTTGGGATCGGCACTACCTGAAAAGAGGAAGCGGTGGGAAGGAAATGAAGCTGATTCAGGGAAGAGCCAAAAAAATGGCTACAGAATTGCACGTGGCGTTGTATTTTGCAAACCTTTAGGAGTCCAGTCAGTTTAGTTTAATAAAGACTTGGGGTTGAATTGCAGTTTGAGTACCTTCTGGGAAATGATCTGGGCAGAGGAAGCTTCACCCTAGCAGAGGAGGATGTGATGACCAGGAACGGCTGGAATGGACGCTCAAAGGAGAAGTAGGAATGTGTTTTAATTGAGGCTGAAGAAAATCTTACCCAACAGGGCTGAGGGAGGGATACTGCCCTCCTGAGAGACCCTTGCAGAGAGGAGGATCTCTGCTGTCCAGGACCTTTGTTTCCAGCACAGGAGAAGTCTGAAGGGACTTCTTGGTTCTAAGCCAGAAAAAAACCTGCTGTGGAGCTTGTCACAAAGCGGCATGTTCATGTCTTAAAGCCTGCACCCTGGAGATGGGTTTGTTTCCGCTGCTCCAGAACGGGCTTCTCTCTCCGCAGGCAGCTGGACTGTCTGCGCCAGCTAGTGGTGGTTCTCTGCGAGCGTTCCCAGCTCCAGGACCTGGTGGAGTTCCCCTACGTGAACCTCCATAATGAGGTAATCGGCCTGTGCTGGGAGGATGGGAGGCACAACTGCTCTCTTTAAAGGGATTTTCGACCCATTTGAGCCTCTGTGTGCTGCAGGTTGTGGGGATCATCGAATCTCACGCTCGAGCGGTGGACCTGATGACCCACAATTACTACGAGCTGCTGTACGCTTTCCACATCTACCGCCATAACTACCGCAAGGGTAAAGCTTGGCGTGGGCACGTTGTAGCGTAACAGCCTGCCTGCCTGGGAAACTGCTTGCCCTATCCCTGCGGGGTGGCCTGTCCTGGGTCTTGGCTGATGTATTATTCCCCTTCCTTCCTCAGCTGGAACAGTGATGTTCGAATACGGCATGCGCCTGGGCAGGGAGGTGCGGACGCTCCGAGGGCTCCAGAAACAGGGAAACTGTTTCCTCGCCGCTATTAACTGCTTACGGTTGATCCGCCCGGAGTATGCCTGGATAGTGCAGCCAGCTTCTGGAGCTGTGGTAGGAAATGCTGAGCTTGCTACGGAGCCTCTGACCTGAGCTACTGACTCGGGGGACACTTACAGCTGTACATTAGGGAAGGAGCTTCCAAAATCCTTTCCGACATCGGTTCTATCCCTCACCCTCATGTCATTGCCCCTTTTTGGAGCAGGATGGAAGCAGGACAACTTTTGGGAGGGGGCTGGTGTATGTATGTGGGAATATATCAGCTTTTGTTGAAGACAGAGCAAATCTTTTTGGGGAATTTGAACAGCCGGAAAACCAGTCAAAAAGAGAATTACTGTAACGTGGTTTGTGTTTCAAATCTGTTTGTGGGGAGGTGGTGACCGTAGCCTGATCAGCTAATGCTGTGCCGTGTTTCTGATAGCCAGAGATAAATGTAACCTGACCTGCCAAGTGGTGGTATGGCTTTTCTGATTCAAATCAAGGCTTGAAATGGAGAGCTGGGGTTGCGTCGGGTTTTTGGGTTTTTTTGGAAACCAGGTGGGCATAAACCCTCTTTCTGCTTTTTCCTGAAAGTACGAACGCCCTGGAGCATCGCCGAAGAGAAGCCACGATGGGGAGTGCACAGCTGTTCCAAGTAAGTGCCCGGTCCTGGTGCTTCCTCTGACTGTTGTGTCCCCACAGCCTTTCCCCTGGCCTCGGAGCTCTGCTGCTCCCGTGTGAGCCGGGAGATGGCTCAGGGCAGCTCTCACCTCCGTCAGATCAATAATTTGGGGGATTTTAAGCTAGTTAACTCTTCCGGTGTTGGTGTCTCTCAGTTGCGATATGCGTGCACTCCTCTGCAGTTTGCTGTCTTGTCAGCGCTTTTGCTTTCAGTGGAAATAACTTGTAATTAAAAACAAAAAAAAGCCTTTGTGAGGCAATTTCTAGTTGTTCACGACTTTTGTTTGTGCTCTTGGAAACCCTGCTGACATAGTGAGTCTGTGCTGGTAACATCTCCACTCTGTGTCTACCAAAGCACAGGATGGTGGGGTCAGCTTAGACTCGTAATCCTCAGCATGATGGTAGAAAAATATAAGGTCAGGCATTTATTTTTAAAACAATTATTTCTGAATGAGCTCTTTTGTAGCATATGCTTGGCGGTCACAGCAGCAGCTGTTACCAAACATTAGAGAACATCTCTAATGGAGGAGGAATGGGAGGTTTGTCTCAAGGAGATAGGCACAGTTCAAGGTAGCAAGGAAGGGGCAGCAAAACCTGACCCCTCCTTTGGTGCTTTCTGTGGTACGACTCCTTTTAGGATGGCAGAGGGGTGTAGACATTTTGCACAGTGCCCCAGGAGCCCTTTTTTACAATGCTGAGAGCCCTTTGTGTCCATCTCTCACAGCAACTCACCAAATCGAGATCCTGGAGCTGGAGGATTTGGAGAGGGAGTGTGTGTTGGCCCGGATCCGGCTGACTCTGGTACAGCATGACCTGTCAACAGCGGCTGTGGCAGGTAAGAGGGATGCAGCGCGGCCACCTCTCGCTTCCCTTGAGGTTTGTGCTAGTTACAGCGCTTTCAGTTGTAGCTCCGCTGAGGAAGCAGCGATTTTGTTCTGACCCAGAGACAAAGCCAGGAGCTGGCAGGGACCATTCAATTCGCCTCCACAGTGTGAAATCTTGCTGGAAATTGCCCCCAGATGAAGTAGAATTAGAAAGCTCTAGAACAAAGCACTTGCTGCGAGGCTTAAATTATTGTCCTGGACAATCCTGCTTCATGACATGGTGTTAGCTTGTCAAAGTTGTTTCTCGCTGGGGAGCAGAAAGCTGTGACCCCCCCCTCCCCCCGACCCTTTAAGAATGTTCTGCCGCTCTCTGGTACGAGTTATGCAACATGTACACATTTTCCTCCTTTAAGTAGCAGGAGGAGATGACTTCCCAGTAAGGGATTGCAGGGAAAGGATCGAACAGCTGGTTTGAGGGCAAACTGGAGACGCAGGGAGCTGAGCGCCACAGTTTCATCTCACCTCCTGCCGCTGCCCCTCCTGCCTGCACTGGCGGAGCTGAGCAGATGCCTTGTTTGCTTGGATACAGGCCCACGGCGCCAGCGACAATGCTGTCCCCTCCCTACTCACCTAAACAGCGGCAGCATTTGGCTACGGGCCGTATGTTCCTGCCTGTGTCCCCTCCCCAGCTGGTGCATGATCAGGGACAGCTCCGTGGGTCGGTGAAGAGAAGTAATTCTCTCTGAGTTGTGCAGGGTTAGGCCCCAGTAAGCACTGGGGTGAGACTGGGAGAGGCGCTTACCTGGTCTTCCTTCCCTGCAGGCAACTCTACGCCCGAGGAAACGCTTGCTCTCCTGGTTCGGGCTGGCCTCTTTGACACCGCCGTCACTCTGTGCCAAACGTTCAAGCTGCCCTTGACGCCCATCTTTGAGGGACTCACTTTCAAGTAGGTAGCGAGCTTCTCCTCCCTGCCTCGGGTAACGCATGGCTGGAGAGACGTGCGCTGCGTGACGCTTGGCAGGGCACAGCTCGCAGCTCCCCAGGGTCAGAAGCCAGCGCTGTCCTGACCTGTCTGCTCGCCATGGCTGTTAACGCTGCGTACAGCCTCAGCAGCTGCTGGCATTGTGGTTTTGAGGGTGGAACTTGCTCTTCAGACCTGAAAAAGAAAAATAAGGGAGCCTTGCTGAGCAGGTCATGGAGGGGAGAGATTTCCCCATGACTTCGGGGAGAGAGCTGGCATCTGACAGCCTGAGTGGCTCTCAAAGAGCACTTGCTCTTCTGTCTGGTTTCTGTGCTCTCATGGCTCATCTCTGACCCCAGGATTCCTCTTCTCCTTGGCCTCTCCGTGTCTCCAGAAGATGCATTGTGCCTGCAGAGTTGTTCAGGAGCTCTGCTGCAACCTGTTCCTGCGGCTTGGATGCACAGAGGGCATCTCTTACCCAAGCTTGCTAACATCAGAGTCGCTATTAATTCCTCTCCAGCTCTTAGAGCAGCTTAGAAATCACTGTAATAGCCTTCTCTTCCTGCCAAGCCAGCTAATTCGTTGCTGTTGCTTGGGAATAGACCTGCAAGGGCTGGCTTTGATGCTGGCAGCCGTGGCAAGGCAGGGTGAAAGGGCTGGGCTCTGACAGCACCCATTTTTGCGCTGCTCTGTCTTCCAGGTGCATCAAGCTGCAGCTGGGAGGGGAGGCGGCGCAGGCAGAGGCCTGGGACTGGCTGGCAGCGAACCAGCTCTCCGCGCTGGTTACCACCAAGGAGTCCAGGTGGGTCCTTGTCCGTGGGGGAGAAGAGCGGAGCCACTCTTTACGAGGGTGGATCATTTCCAGAGACAAAAAGCCTTGCAGGAATCCGGAGGTTCATAAAAACCACTTCAAACAAATCTGCAGGACTGGGACATGGGGAGAGCCGTGCTTCCATGCTGTCACCGTGCTCTCCCCAGCCTGCTGTACGCAGCACACCCCACTTTGCTGGGCCTCGAGCACACGCGTTGAACCCGGGCAGTGGGACAGGTTCCCTGGAGCACGCTGTGGCCTGGCAGACAGCAGCAGGGGCTCCTGGCACAGGTTCCAAGGGGAAATATTGCCTTGCAGTGCCACAGATGAAGCCTGGCGGTTGCTGTCGTCCTATTTGGAGCATTACCCGTCCCAGAACAGCCTGTACCATCGTTGCGTCATCAACAAGCTCTTGGCGCACGGGATACCTCTGCCCAACTGGCTCATCAACAGCTACAAGGTGGGAACGGGGAGAGGGTGACTGCTCAGCGCATACTGCCTGCTGGCCAAAAAAAAAAACCCAGCTGTCCCAGAGCTGCCGGATCAACTTTGCTTCGCTGGGCACCTCCTTGTTGCAAGCTTTGCCCCACCTTCCCCTTCCCAGCTCTGGGAACTCATGCCGGATGCTTTGTGCCTGTTACTGAGGCTCGGAGCAGGTTCCTCTCAACATCGCGGCGGCTCCCAGCACCATTCCCTGGGCTGATGTTTCCCTCTCTGCTCGTAGAAAGTGGATGCTGCGGAGCTGCTGCGTCTCTATCTGAATTATGATCTGCTGGAGGAGGCTGTGGATCTGGTCCTGGAGTACGTAGACGCTGTGCTGGGCAAAGGGCACCAGTATTTTGGCATCGAGGTGAGCTCACCTGCAGCGTTGGGATGCGGTGGACTGTTCCTTGGGGCAGATCCCACTTGGGGTTTGGGTATCGTGCCCACAACTTGCGTGTGATGGTGCTTCCAGGAGAAATGGGTGTGGATAACGCACCCTGGAGGAGAAGGGGACCTCTCAGTGGGACGAGCAGGTGTTGGGACGCGGCGGTTGGGAGCTCTTCCTTGCCGTGGCTGCAGTGAGGAGTGTTTGCCATGAGCACAACACAAGGGTTCCTCTCCCCTCTACAGTTCCCGCTGTCCGCCACGGCCCCCATGGTGTGGCTGCCCTACACCGCCATCGACCAGCTGCTCCAGGCGCTGCGGGAGAGCACCGCCAACCAGTACAACGTCGTGGTAGGTACAGCTGCCCCGGGGAAAGGAACGGTGATGGCAAACACCCTGCGGGAGGGCCTGCTCCTGCCCCAGCGGAGGGAAAGCGGGAATGGGGTGCGGGACGGAGTGGGACAGGGTGGCAGCCCTCGTCTCTGATGCCTGCTGTGCCCCTCGCCCAGCTCTATCAGAAGCTGCATGACAAGATGGAGGACTACCAGCAGAAGGTCAGCGTGGCCACCCGGGATCGCCTGTACCGCCGCAACTAGCAGCAGCCCCGTGGCCCGGCCTCGGCCACCACCCGCAGGCCCCCATCCCCGCCCCAGGACGGTGCCTGCGTCAAGGTGACGTCCCCCGGAGCTGATGCCGTCCCACCCCGCGCTGGCTCAGCCGGTGGTGCTATTTTTACTCGTCATTTCCGTAAGGGTCCAGTTCGGGGAGGTGGAGTTGCACCTTCAGCGTGTCACCTCGCTGTCCCTGTCCCCTCTTGGGGGGTAGTCAGCAGTTAGCAGAGCACTGGGGTGCGACTGTCACCGCGGCGGTCCCCTTGCTCTCATCCTGTACCATATGCAGCAGGTTTTGGCGTTTCTTTTATTTATTGTTGTGTTTTTGGATGAACTTTAATAAAATCAAAGTGTTATTACAGGTCTGTGTCGGGATGGGTGGCCCCGGGAGCACAGCGGGGATTTCTGGGGGTCGAAGGGTGAAGCAGGTGGGGGCTGCAGGGCTCCTCTCCTTGCCCTCCTGCACATACAGCCCTTTTCTGTAGGGAACTCTCTATAGGACTATGCTATAGGGTAGTATGGAGCCAGGGACAGTGCTGTGCCATACTGCAGCGTGGAGCGATGGCTGAGGGGTGGCACCTTGCTACAGGGCCACGGGCCACGACTGTCCTATAGGGCCAGAGGGAGAGCTGGAGCTTAGGGGCGGCACTACGCTATAGGGCAGGATGGAGCTATAAGCTCCGTGGGTGGAGTGCTATAGGGTAAGACAGGACTATAAGCCCTTAGGAGTGGCACTATGCTATAGGATAGGGCTACGGCCCTGCAGGGCAGCACCACGCTATAGGGTAGGATGGACCTATATCCCAAGGGAGCACCGTGCTATAACGTAGGAGGGGGCTATAAGCTCGAGGGGCAGCACCATGCTATCTATAGGGCAGCACAGAGCTATAGGCAGGCGGGCGCTTATAGGCGAGGGGGCGTGGCGCTGCGCCCAGCCGGGGGCGGAGCCTTCTTCGCGCCCCGCCCCCGCGCTGTGACGCATTACGCACCTTCCCCCCCCCTCCCTCCCACCGCGCAGGCGCGGCCGCAGCCCTGAGGCGCCGTTCCCGCCGCCTCCGGCCTCCGCCGCCATGGGGAAGAAATCCCGCGCCGCGCCGGGCCGTCGGCCCATCCTTCAGCTTTCTCCTCCCGGTCCCCGCCGGGATGAGGCGGCGGTACCGTCGACTGAAGGGGCTGACTCGGGTTCCGAGCCGGGTAACGGCGGAAGGGGATGGGGTGGAAGCGGAGGGGGGGGGGGGCGCTTTGTTGGCGGGGCGCGGCCTTGTGGAGGCCTCGGCGCGGCCTCCTCGTAGCGCTGCGGCCTAGTGACGGTACAGGGGCCGGGGAAGGCGGGGAGGGGGGGGGGGCCGCGGGGCGTTCCGCCCCGCGGCCCCCCCCCCCCCCCCCCGCCTTCCCCGGCCTCCAGCCCCCCTGTATCTAACGGCTCTTCCCTCCCAGACGAGCCCGAAGCGGTGGCGGAGCCCCCCCGCAGCACGCCCAACCCGCCGCCCCCCACGCCCTCCGCCGTCAAGCCCACAGGTACGAGGTTTCTCGGGGAGAGACGAGATGTAAAACCCCCCCGCCTTAAAAAAAAAAAAAAAAAAAAAAAAATTATATGAGGGTGTGTCTCCCTGGTTTTTTTAGGGGATGAGCGTCCCCAAACGCATAATATTCCTAAAAAAAAAAACCAAAAATGGGGCAGGTTTGTCCTAATTGTGTTTTTTTGAAGGGGGCTGTGGTTGTTCCCCTCTCCTTCCGTCCTTTTGTATTTTTAAGGGGGGCTAATTATCCCCCTTCGAGTACTTTTTTTAAGGAGAGATAATTAACTCCTTCCTAAACTATTTCTTTTTAGGTCGTTGTTATCTCTCTTTTTTTGGGGGGGGAGTGATTGCTTCTACTTAAGAGGGGTTTTTTTGTTGTTGTTTTTTGGGTTTTTTTCATTATTGGGGTAGGATGATTATCCCATTTAAGTGCTTTGTATCTGGGGGATTGAGGTGATCTCCCCAATTCTTTTTGGGAGGGAGCAAGGTTATTGCCCCCACCTCACTTGAATTCAGAGGGTTGTATGATGTGGACCTTTCCCCTTTAGTGATTTATGAAGGGGATGTGATTTCTTGCCTTAAAAATTTGGGTTAGGAGATATGTTTCCGCTCAGTGTGGTTTTGTCTGGGGAGAGGAAGAAGTGATTTTCCTCCCCACTATTACTATTATTATGTATTATCAGTTCTTAAATACACTTAATACCAATAATAAGATACTGGTATTTTTGGAAGCGGTGACTCTGCTTTTTTTTTCTGAGATGGGTAATTGTGGTTTTTTCCTAGTGTTATTCTGTTGTTTTGCCTTTTTTTTCCCCAGAGAGGGTATTTTCCACTCTCAGTGTGGCTGGGGGACTGGTCTCCCCTGACTTTGGGGGTCGAGAGATGTCCTCGTGGATGTTTTGAGGAGGGAGGGACAGCGTTTATCCCTTGAACGCTTGCGGGACGGGGGTGCCCGCTCCCCCCAAGCCAGCCCTGCCGCTCCCCACAGGGCTGCTCCCCCCTCGCAGGATTAGCAGGGTGATGGTGGGGGGGTTAGATCCGCTTCCCCGTGGCAGCACAAGGAGCCCTGCTGCCCATGCTGGTGGCTCCAAGATGGGACGTGCTGTGCTGTGTCCCCCCTCGCTGAGGGTCTGCTGCTCCCCTCTCTCCAATCAGGAGGCTTGTGTCTGCTTGGTGCCTACGCAGACAGTGACGATGAGGAGGGCGAAACCCCGGAGAAGTCGTCCCGTTCTGCGGATGCAAACGGCAATAATTCGGCAGACATTGACAGCACGCTGGCAAACTTCCTGGCGGTTAGTGCAGCTCTGGGGAGCACAACGGGAGAGAGGGCGGAGGGGAGTTTCTCCTTCACAGGGAGGGGGGGTGGCAGAAAGAGGGTGGCTTCACGGTCCGAGACATTGTCAACTTCAAGTTCGCGTCAACACGATGTTGTTTTCACAGGAGATCGATGCCATCACGGCTCCTCCGCAGCCCACCGAGCCCTCTGCCGCCTCCTCGGCGCCGCCCCCCACGCCTCCCCGCCCGGAGCCCAAGGAGTCGGGCTCGGGCCAGTCCTCAGGCACCGCCAACGGCGCGAGCTCTGTGCCGGCCCCGGAGTGGCAGTACGACACCCAGTGCTCGCTGGCAGGAGGTGAGTGCTGAGTCTATCCTGGGCGGGGGGGAGGGGGGGGGGAGTGTTGCACCCATCTTGGGGGGGCTGCTGTCACCCACTTTGCTCCCTAACATGTTGACACCAGGGGAGGGGGGTGACAACAGCCTGGGGGACTGGTCCGGTTGGTGGTGGGGTACAGGTTCTGCGTGTCTTGTGGGTGACGGCCTGGCCTTTCTCTCCCGGCAGTGGGGGAGCTGGAGATGGGTGACTGGCAGGAGGTGTGGGACGAGAACACCGGCTGCTACTATTACTGGAACACCCAGAGCAACGAGGTGACCTGGGAGCTGCCGCAGTACCTGGCGACGCAGGTCCAGGGCCTGCAGCACTACCAGCACAGGTGGGTGAGACCCCCTGGCCCCATGAGGGGAGGTGCTGGGGCTTCGTCCCCAAGCCTGCCCTTCATCCCTCCCTTCTTCCTCTGCAGCACTGTGGCAGGCGCCAATGGCAGCTTCGTAGCGTCCGCCGAGCTGTACCCCCAGGAGAAGGGAGCTGCCCCGAGCAGCGTCGGCCGTGGAGCCAGCCTCACCAAGCGGGAGGTGAAGAAGGTCAGTCAGATGGGCTAAGCACCAGGTTTTGGTTGCCATAGGGGCTTGTAGGAGCCCCTTTAGGCTTCCTCGGCAGCAACTGGGTCGCTCTGCTCCATTCGCAGCCCGAAGAGGGGCCCTAGGAGCACGGGGCCGCCTGGGCTTCTTCCTCTGCGGGCTGCGGTCTCCTTCGCTGCTTGGGGAAGGTGTAGGGCTGGGGTGAGGGGGCAGGGAGTGACGGCTGCTGCCGTAAAGCTCACGCAGAGCTCAACCTGCAGGAAGTGAACGAAGGCGTGCAGGCCCTCTCCAACAGTGAGGAGGAGAAGAAGGGGGTGGCTGCAGCCCTTTTGGCACCGCTCCTGCCTGACGTGGTGAAGGAGGAAGAGGAGCGCTGGAGGAGAAAGGTGATCTGCAAAGAGGAGGTCGAGCCGCCTCCGGAAGAGGAGGCGAAAGCAGAAGAGGTGGCAGCTGCCCCCGAAGAGCCAGAGCCTGGCAGGGATCCCCTGGAAGACACGCTGCAGGAGGATCTGTGCAGCGTGGTGCAGTCGGGGGAGAGTGCTGAGGAAGAGGAAGAGCAAGACACCCTTGAGCTGGAGATGGTGCTGGAGAGAAAGAAGGTAAGAGGAAACATTTTTGTCATGGAAAATGGAAGCCACAAGTACAACCAAGGAATAGCTAGAAATAAACCGGGAGCAGCAGATGTTTGCATCTCTGTCCTGCCTCCTTTGGGAGAGTAACCCTGCGTTTCCTGTGCTACTCCTATATGGGCTTGGGCTCCGTATAGATCTGGGTGCTGATCGGCTGCAGTTTCACATGGACACTGCTGATGAGTCAGCAGCCGTTGGCAAACTCTTACTCCGTCTTTGCTACTGTTAACGTGGTGCCCTGATCAGAGCATCTGTTTGCTCTTCTTTCCCGGGTGACTCGTAACCACCACTGCTCTTTGGGGGAGGCTCAGGTCCCTGAAGTGTCACTTGCTGTCATGTCTCTTGGCAGGCAGAGCTGCGTGCCTTGGAGGAAGGCGATGGCAGCATTTCGGGCTCCAGCCCACTCTCTGACGGGAGCCAGTCGGCCTCGCAGGATGCAACCCGCAGGCTGGCCTCCAAGCGAGGGAAATGGAAACTGTTTGTCGGAGCTGCCAGCCCCGAATCCACGAGTCGAGGCTCCAGTAAAACAGGCCGGGAGAGCCCGGAAGCGGGAGAAGCAGGTAATTGGAAAGGCTCCCTTCAGAGGGAGGAGCGGGTATTTGGAAATACCGCCGCAGCCCTCTCCCACCGGGGTTTCCTTTCCCCGAAGATGCGTGGCGCGTAGAGGAGCCGGGACGGGCGGTGAGGTACGTGTGCCAGGCTGGGGACAGGCCCAGAGAGGTGGCCGTCACTGCTCTCACGTAGCTGAGCTCACAGGCTCAGGGCAGAGTGGGGATAAGCTGACGCTCTGCCAATTCTCTCCTTGATCCTATAATTAAAGAAAATAAACAGGAGAGTGCCGATGTTCAACGCTGTGTCAGGAAAATAAACAGGAGAGTGCCCATACTCAACACTTTACCAGGAGAAGGAACAAAGAGGCGTGATAACGGCTGCTTCATGCCCCACCACCTTCTGTTTTCCTGCCGACGTTATAAATCCTAACCGTGGTACGCGGGGAACTGTTACCTTCCTCTTTTAAAGTTCTGTTTCTGAGCTGCTCGGTAACGGTCACCAGATTTCAGACAGCCGAGGTGTTCCCCGAGAGCCACTCCGGCTTTGCACTTGTTGGTGCATAGGAAATGTAAGGCGGGACCTTGCTGCGAGGAAGAGCCGGTTCATGTAAGGGTTGTTTGGTACCCAGCGTGTGTTGCATACGTGACTCAAGCAACAGCCGCCCCTCGGCAGAGCTCGTATTCTTGTTAGCGCTCTGCTTTCCCGTGGTACAGCCATGGTCTTTCAGAGTCTGTTGTCAAATAGATATTAAGAGCAGTTCAGCAGATGTTGCAGAGCATCCCATAAATGTATTGCCTTGAGGAAATCAGGTGATTGCAGCTGTTAGCGCTCCCCTACAGCCTGCACTTTGCTGCCTGTTGTGGCTGTTACCTGTACTGACTCCCAGATGTGCTGGTCCCTCCCCGGCACAAGGCTTCAGGCCGGCTACCTGCCTCACGGCTGCCTCCCCTGTGGCACAGAAAGCTGAATGAGACGCAGCGCCTTTTCCCAGGAAAAACTGGTACAAAAGTGCCCCGAGCTGCATCCTGCTGAAGTGGGAGTCGGTGCCTGCCCCCAACCGGGGTTGATGTGGCCCTGATGCACGTCTGCTTCAGGCAGAGGGGTGATCTGGATGGCAGGCCTGGTGTTAAGTCAGCAATGTTGTTTGCCCAGGGTGGCTCTGAGGGATGGTTTTGCTGGAGGGCTTTCCCTTTGGGAAGCTGTTACTCTAAAATAACCTGTCAGGGCACACCAGGAATATGTGTGTGGGGTTTAGATTTTTTTTTTCCCCCCCGTGGACTTTTGGTAGGAATCCCTTGAAAAACTTCCCTCCCTGGAATTTGTTACTTGGACAGTGAATTAGTCACCTCTGTCCTGTGAAGCTGCTGAGGTGAAACCTTATGGCATTGACAACTTTTGCATTTCAGTCTTTGACAATTGTCTCAACTTATTTAATCCTTGATACCTTTTCTTGACAAATTATTAAAACTGCCGGAGTTTAATGCGTGCTGGACAGTTAGCTCTCTTCATGCTTCCTTTAACCGCCATGCTTAAGGCTCTTCCTCCTTCCCGCCCTTGTACTGGAGCAGCTGTAATTCTCTGCTTCCATGCTGTCCTTCTCGAAGGACCCCACCATCAAAACACAGAGGCAGTGACCCTCTCTTCTTTTTAATTTCAGGCTCTTGTCACCGGCTCCTGTAGGAAAGAGGCCCCGGCTCTTTCCTTGCCCTCTCCTGCAGCGGCTTTGGCTCCCTGGCACGGTGTCTCCAGCCGGCTGTTGGCAGCGCCGTGGCGGTGGTGGGAGAAGGGCTCACCTGTCATTTCTTCCTCTGCAGCGGCGAGCACAGAAGCAGCTGATGCAAATTCAGACAAAGAGGCAGAGTCTGAGGAGCCCCAGGAGAAAGCAAAAGCACAAGGGGCACCAAAAATAGAAGAGGAGGAGCAGGACCTAAAGGTACGGAGACGTAGAGCTGCGTGTTGTGTAGGGGATGTGGCTGGGCGCTCGGCAACTCCCCCAGGCCCCGGCCAGTTTGCTGCTCTCCCAGGGGCTCACCATGCCGCCGGCAGTGTGGAGGGACGGGCTGGCTCCCTCGGCCACGTTTGCCCAGGGGACGCCACCAGCCAGTGGGACACCTGAGCTTTGGGCTGCGGGTTTGGCCCAGCTGGCGTGACCTTGTCCGCTCCCCGTGCTCCCGGCGGGATGGCACTGTACGCCTGCCGAAGCTCTAACCCTTAGAGCCCAGCGCAGCTGCAAGAGCAGCTTGCCCTGGGAAAGAACGGCTGTGCGGGATTGGGGCAGCATCTCTGCAGCAGGAGCCAGCAGCAAAGGCTTGAAAGCCTTTAAAAAACCCCAGAACCTAAAAGAAAGGGGGTGTGTGGGGGATAAAGACCAAGCCCTGGGTCTTGTCATGAGAGAGCAAACAAACACTTTTGTCCTGACTTTCTTTTCACCGATAATGATATTACAGTCCTCTGGCACCTGCCTGTTCAGTCATCCCGTTTCCAGGCTGAAGACTCCTCGTCCGTAACCTCTCTGTGTCTGGAGGCTGCCAGTACCTGTCGCTCTGCCCTTCGCCCGGCATGGCTTTTTGAAGTTGTTAGATGCAAATTGGGGAAGCCCTGGGGATTTCTGCAGCATCGTGCTGATATTTTCTGTTCCGAGCATTGGTTTGCTCTTTTTGGCTGCAGCTGAACGCTTCCCAGAGCCCCTTCCTGCGCTGTAGTAGTGACGCGCGGAGCTACCGGCGCTGGGTGATAGTTACTCAGAGTTGTAGGGGAGATCTTTCCTATCTGTCCTTTTGATTCCCCAGTTGCTCGTTATCCTGAGATCTCCTGCGGCTTTAAATTTGGCTCCTGAGTAATTTTGTTTCATTAGCAAATGTTGTCACCTCCATGTGCCCAGATGGTTTACGGATGGGGAATCGCCGGCTCGCGGTAGAACCCCGATGGAAACCTGCAGCGAAAGCTGACCTCTGGTCCTGCACTTGTTTCCCACCGCTTAATCATTTTTCCAGTGTGACAGGGAAGGGCTTCATTATTGTCCTTGTGACAGATTCAGCATCTCCTGTAAAAGAACTCTTAACACAGTTTGGAGATGTGATGTTCCCTGCCCAAAACCACTGAGCCCTCCCTCAGTATAGCATCTACGTGAGGCTTGTCTGATTTTTTTTTTTTTAAATTTAATTTATTTGGAGAAAAAAAAAAAAAGCCTGCAGCAGGACCACGCTTGTTGGCTGCTGTGCCCCAGATGGCTGCCGAAAGCCTTTTAAGCTGTCACGTTTGCTGTCCCCTTTTCTCCTGGTACTGGCGGTGCTCTGTGACGGACTGTGTGCTGTAGCGTGGTGCTTTCCCATGCAGGATCGCTTTAGAGCTGTTGGAGGAATGCCATCTCCTCGGGTAATCGGTACCGTTTGCTTCATCGGTTTGGGGTAATCTCTCTTCTGCCAGCTCTCTGGTTTGCAGGAGATCCGGGTCCTCCGCTGCGAAGTCACCCTCTGCTCTGGAATCTTCCCTGGCTTCTCCGTAGCCACCTTAACATGGGAATTCATTTCCCTGCCTCAGGCTTCCCTAGCGCTGTTTGTCTGTCTGGCCCGTCCCCCTCTCTGGAGACAGACACTGCGTTGTCAGCTTTGGGGACCTTCCAAAGCCTCTTCTGAGGAGCGAAGGAAAAAAGACGTTTTTAGAGCCCTCCTTAAAGCAATCGTGATGCCGCTTGCAGGCGTCCACCCCGTTTCTGCTCTTGATTGCTTTCTGGCTTGTAGTTGCTTTTGTGCAGCCTCCTCGGTCGAGGATTGACACAGGGGAGCCCCGTGTCCCCACGCAGCGCCCAAATTGGAGGTTTGACTCCTGTGGGACGCTGGGGTTGAGTAACGGTGGTCGCTGTAGCTGGTCTGAATCCTAATGTAGATGCTGTCTCTGGGAGTACACCCAGAGCTGTTACCCCTCTCCTGTGCTTTCCAGCTTAGTTCCTCCGGAAAGCAGCGATTTTCAAAGTCTGAAATTATATCCTGGCCTGTTTCCTTTGGGAAACAGTTGAAGTATTCTATTTAACGCTTTCTGCCCTGGCGATAGCTCTGCTGTAACTCCAGAGCTGGGCCGCTGAAGTGAACTGAGCCCATACCCTCCTTTGGCCACTTTGGAGCGGTGATCACACTGGGAAGCGCTGGGGGCTGTGGCTGGGAGCAGGGAAGGGTCCGCACGAAGGAGTTGGGGGTTCGCTGGCACCTCCCGCAGCTATGGAGGAGGTCTTGTCCTGCCACCCCATGCCGACCCCTGGGGCGCAGGAAGTAGCAGGGCTTGATGGAGGGGGTGACAGGCGCAGACGTTCAGGGTGGCACGTCCCAGTCCTGCCAGGCCGAGGAGCCGCGGTCGGTCCCGAGTCCTGTTTGCCGGGGAAGGCCTCGAGCCATGAGGCCGCAGCAGCCCGGTGACGCTACCCGAGGGCAGCTCTTTACTCTCCCCTTTCTCCCTGGCAGTTTCAGATCGGAGAGCTGGCAAATACTCTGACTAGTAAATTGGAGTTCCTGGGCATCAACAGACAATCTATCTCCAACTTCCACATGTTGCTGTTGCAGACAGAGGTAACCGAGCCTTCGCCCCTCGCTCCGGCCTTCTGTTCCGAAGCGGATCAAATACTGTCCGCCGCTCGAGCGCCGAGGGCCGGTGCTGCGTGAACCTCGTGGCCGCGGCGGCACCGCACCGCGCGCCTGCCTGCCCGCCTCCTGCAGGGCCCTTCCTCCGTGGGGGGAGAGCATGGCTTTGCGCGGAGGCGGTGTCTTCCTCCTGGCCCCCCCGAGTCCCGTGCCGTAAGGGAACCTCCCGGACCTCGAGTCCTGTCCCGAGGGCCACTTGCAGCCTCCCTCAACGGCTTCCCCCGGTTCTTGCCCTCTAGACCCGCATTGCAGACTGGCGAGAAGGTGCTCTCAATGGAAACTACCTCAAACGCAAACTCCAAGACGCAGCCGAACAGCTAAAACAATACGAAATAAACGCCACCCCTAAAGGCTGGTCCTGCCACTGGGACAGGTACGCGCTCTCCTACCTTTCTCACCTTTCATCTCTGACATCTCAGACATGATTTGTGACCATCACCACCCGACGACGTGGCGCCGTCCCTCTCGGAGACTGAGAGCAGCTTCTGTTAGCAGTGCTGGGCAGGCAGAGAAACGTCCGGCACTCGCAGAGTTTGGGCCAGCCACCAAACTGGAGGATCCAAACGGAGTGCTCAGTGCTTTGAGACGGAGCTGATTCCCTGATCGGACAGAGCTGGTTTTCACTCTCGCGAGTGTAAAGCGCTGTGGAGGGCGGGCCTGGGGGGTCGCGCATGCGAGAGCTCTGTGAACTTTGCAGGATCTCTGGATCACCTCTTCTGACCAACAGCTCTGACAAAGGACAAACTTCAACTCATCGACGGAACGAAGAACAAGATTTCTGTCTCCTGCCAGCAGGTCAGACCCAAACATTTCTTTGTCTATTTGGCTTTCTTGATTAATTTTCCTTTGTTTGAAATCTTTGCTCTTTTGTTTTTCAGCTCCCAGATCCGCTCCCTCTCTCTAGCATTCACTGTGTGTTTGACACCAAGAGTATCATAAAAAGCGACCTCCACGCACCACGGGGTAGGGGGGCAGCCGCTTCTCTCCATTGGGCTGTTCCCCGGTGCCTCTTCTTGGAGGGCGACTTTCAGCCAAGGCGGCGGCTGAAAGTCCTGATGTTAGCGAGACGTCGCTCTGCTGCGCGCTGGCCTGCTTTCTCGGCCCTCCCCTCCCTCGGAGCGGGGGACTCGGGGCGACGTTCACGCAGCCAGCAATGCAAATAGCTTTGAGCGAGCCGGCTCGGGCCTTTCCTGCCTCTGTCCTCAAAGTTGTTTGTTGCGTTTGGGAGAGCGGCAGCCCCGCTGCAGAGGGTCTTCCCTGCGAGAGCACACCGCTGTCGTGGGCAGGCCCGCCTCGGAGTGTCGGTGGCGGGGAAGGGAATCTGAAGCCTCCTTCTCTTTCTTGTGATTTAGGGAGCATAGACGCTATTTCTATGTTAACGAGCGCTCAGGAGAGTCGCAATGGGAGTTCCCCGACGGGGAGGACGAAGAGGACGGACAGCGGACCACTGACAGAAAAGCCGACGGTCCTCCTAAACCACCTCCAAAAGACAAAGGAGAGCGCGCCGAGGAACCCGCCGAGCACTCCGCAGGTACAGCTTGGGGGTGAGAAGGGGGGAGTCGCTGCAGTTGGGGGGTCGAGGCCCTGAAGTGGGGTATTGCGAGGCCCCGCCAAGCACTAGAGCAGTACGCGGTGGTGCTGGCCTCCCTCCCCAAGGCGCTTTGCGGCAGCTTCAGCGAAGCTGGGATGAGCGCCGCTCCCGTGTCCGAGCTGTCCCCGTCAGTTTTAGGCATTGTGGCGGTGCTGGGGAAGGCGGTGTGCAGCTCATCGGTCGATCCCATGGCCTGAGCTCTGCCTGCCCGCTCCCAGGCAGGGCCCTGGCAGGGAGGCAGCAGGCAGGAGCAGGCAGCGCGGTCCGTAGCGTGGGTTTTCAAGCCTGTGTCAATATGTATTCTTCAGGCTCCCTTTGTAAAGAATCCTTCTCAGGCCAAGTTCCTGCTACGTCTCTCATGCCGCTCACTCCATTTTGGACTCTGCTTCAGTCCTCTGTCCCGGTCCTCCAACCTCCTTTGCCTTTGGAAATGCCTCCGCCGCCTCCGCCTCCACCGGACTCACCCCCGCCGCCGCCCCCACCGCCCCCGCCTCCCGGAGAAGACGGCGAGATCCAGGAAGTGGAGATGGAAGATGAGGGGGGCGAGGAGCCGCCTGCCCCAGGAACGGAGGAAGACGCTCCCCTGAAACCTCTCCTGCGCCCCGCTGCCAGCACCAGCCAGGTGAGCGGCAGTGCTGGACACCGGGGCTCGGCCAGTCCCACCACCCCGTGCAAGCGCAGGGAGGGGGCACTTACTCAGCCAGACCTGGGGGCCGTGTCCCTCCTGGATGGCACTCACCTTGGCACTCTCTTCCAGGGCGCTGTTGAACCGAGCCCGGCCCCGCTGCTCTCCACCAAGCCTCAGAAGAGGAAAGCTGTGGAGATGAGCCCGGGGCTGATGCAGCGAACAGCCACCATCGGCAGCTGCCCCGTCATCTACAGCCAGCCCCTGATGGCCGCCGGCAAGTACCAGCCTTCGGCCGTGCCCCTCGCCTCCCTGAGGCCACGCCAGCGGCTGCAGGGTGAGATCCAGGGCCGCCCCAACCTCCGCATCGCACCAGGCCACGCCGGCCCTCAGCCCGCTGCGCTGGGCCTGCAGTCTGGCTACCTGGGCGTCGCAGCGCCCGCCGCACCTTCCGTCATGAGCTACTCGGAGTGCGCTGCGCCCGTCAGCCTGGCCGCTGCTGCCGTGCAGCCAGCCCCGGCACGGGGAGCCCTGCCTGCTGCTGGCACCGCCGACCAGCCGCCTCCCCCACCACCCCCTCAGACGCCCCCGCCTCCCGCCCCCAAGGCACCACCACCACCTGAGAAGGAGAAGCCAAGGAAGGGGCGGAAGGACAAGGTAGGCAGGTTGTCTTGCACCGATCCCTCACTGGCGTGTCGGGCACCCTCTCCAGCTGCCCTCACCGTGGCCTTTTGTGTTTCTGGCACAGGGCAAGAAGGGCAAGACGAAGATGCCATCGCTGGTGAAGAAGTGGCAGAGCATCCAGCGGGAGCTGGACGAGGAGGAGAACTCCAGCTCCAGTGAGGAGGACCGGGAGACCACCGCCCAGCGGCGCATCGAGGAGTGGAAGCAGCAGCAGCTGATGAGGTAGGGGCCCTGGGAGGCTGTCCTGGCGCCAGCAGCCCTTCCCCGGCGGCACATTGCCCGGCTCAGCTCCTTCTGGGAGGGATGTTTCCTTGTCCTCTGTGAAGGCAGAGAGCGGGGATCCGCACGTCTGGCCCTGGGGGGACACGGGAGGGTGGTGGGGACCGTCGCGTTGTGCCGCCCGGGTGCTGACACCCCGTTCTGTCCCCGCAGTGGCATGGCAGAGAGGAACGCCAACTTTGAGGCGCTGCCGGAGGACTGGCGAGCGCGGCTGAAGCGGAGGAAAACCGCGTCGAGCACATGAGGCGCGCCGCACTCGTTTTTTACAGATGTACAGTTCAGAGCCCTTCACCACTTGACCGTTGTCCAATAAATTGTAGCAGTTTGGGATGTGCTGTCTGGTCAGGCGGGGGGCTGTCCCTGTCGCGGTGGCCGGAGGCCGGGTGGCAGCTTGGGGCCAGCGTGCGCGGTGGCCCTGGCTGGGGCTGGCGCTGTGGGGGGCCCTTTGTGTCCTGGGGCATCTGTCAGGATAACAAAATCCTTCTGGCTCATTTCCCAGCTCCGCTCCGGGACCGCCCTGTCCCTCCCCAGCGCTGGCTGGTTGCTCAGCAACCGCGTCCCGAGTTCCTGGCGCTGCCGGGACGGAGAAGGGCCGTGCCGGCCATCTTGCACCCATGCAGCCTTCAGGGCGCCCTGCTGCCCAGCTCAGGGAGGGGGTGCTGGGGGGGTTTGGCGGAGGGCTGGTCCCTGAGCCCTATGACAGCTTCATGCGCTGCCACCTGCGCTACTACGGCTACTTCCGAGGTGAGCCCCAGCCCCAGGGACGTGGCCCCTCGGCCCCTGGCCGTTTGGGCTGCAGCGGTGCTGTCCCCAAGGCCTGAAGACGGGTGGGCGGAAGAGCCCCGCGTCCCCAGGGGGTCCCTCTGAGCAACACGCCGCCGAGGCACCCAGCATGGGCAGCGCCGACCCCTGCTGCCTGCGGGGTCCTGGGCAGGAGCCGAGCCGTGAGTGAGATCCCCCCCTGCAGCCCCCCCAGCATGGCGGTCAGTGCTGCCCCAGGGCCTGGAGTAGTGTCCTGGGGTGGAGAGTGCAAGGGAGCCTCTCCCTGTCCCTCCCTTGGGGGTGGTGGGTGGTTTTGGGGGGTGTCCCCACCCCAACCCTCTAGCCTGGGCTCCCCCCCTTTGCTGGAGCCATGCGGTGGAGCCAGGAGCACAGCGGAGCCCCCCAGCCCCTCCCGGTCCCCTTGCAGCCCCTGGGGTGCTGGAGCCAGCCCCCCACCAGGACACGCTGGTCCCCTCACTGCGGCACCGCAGGTCCCTGGGTGAGCCGCGGGCTCTCTTCGCCCTTCCCTCGGCGCAGGGATCCCTGCCCGCTCCCCGCTGGCCTGTTGAGTGTGAAGTCATCAAGGAGACGATCGAGCACATTGGTGAGGGAGCACTCCGGCCATCTCCCCCTCCCTGCACTGGACCCCAGCCATGCCCACAGCACCCATCTCTGTCCCCCGCCCCCAGAGTGGGTCCCCCCTGAGCCAGAGCCCTTCTGCCAGCCCACGGGCCACGAGTGGGCCCCAGCCCCCCTCGGCAAGGAGCAGGGCACAGTCATCTACCACCTCAGCCCAGGTAACGGGGACCAGGCAGCACCCCTGGGTGCTCCCTCAGTCTCGCCAAGCCCCCATCACCGTCCCTCTGCGCTTCCCCCCACAGCACCCCAAGGCTCCTGCTTCACCCGCGCTCGGGTCGGGGGGGCCCCGGGCCCCCTCTCCTCACCGGCAGCCCCCTTGGAGGGTCCCCAGGACACCACGCTGCTCTTTGAATCCCGCTTCGAGAGCGGCAACCTCCAGAAAGCTGTCAAGGTGTAAGAGAGGAGCAGGGGGGTGAGGGGGAGCGGCGGTGGGGCCACAAGCCGCAGTGTGGCCCGTCCCACTGTGCAGAGGCCCCTACGAGTACGTGCTGACGCTGCGGCCGGACCTGTACACCACCAAGCACACCCAGTGGTTCTACTTCCGCGTCCAAAACACCCGGCGAGACCCTCTCTACTGCTTCACCATCGCCAATCTAGCGAAGCCCAAGAGCCTCTACAGCGACGGCATGCGCCCGCTGTTCTACTCCCAGCAGGACGCCCAGAGCCACGGCATCGGCTGGCGCCGGGTCGGGACCAACATCCGCTACTACCGGGGTGGCGGTGGGGAAGAGCCGACTGCCTTCTGCCTCTCCTGGACGATGCGCTTCCCCCACGACGGTGACACCTGCTTCTTCGCCCACTCCTACCCCTACACCTACTCTGACCTGCAGCGTTACCTGCGGGCGGTGGCGGGCGACCCGGTGCGCTCACAGTACTGCATGGTGCGGGCGCTGTGCCGCAGCCTGGCCGGTAACACCGTCTACCTGCTGACCATCACCAGCCCTGCCGGCACGGCAGCCAAACGGGCGGTGGTGCTGAGCGCCCGTGCACATCCCGGGGAGAGTGGCAGCTCCTGGGCCATGCAGGGCTTCCTCGACTTCCTCCTCAGCACCCACGCCGATGCCCGGCTCCTGCGCCGGCTCTTTGTCTTCAAGGTGGTGCCCATGCTCAACCCCGACGGGGTGGTGGTGGGCAACTCCCGCTGCTCCCTGGTGGGCCGCGACCCCAACAGGGCTTATGGGACGGCGCTCTGCGGCTCCTTTCCTGGCGTGTGGCACCTGCGGGCCATGGTCGAGAGGTGAGGTGGGGATACGGGGAGCCGGTGGGATGGTGCCGTTCCTGGTGCCGGTGGCCGTATCCTGATGCACGCAGGGTGCTGGCGGAGCGGGAGGTGGTGCTGTACTGCGACTTCCACGGACACAGCCGGAAGAACAATGTCTTCATGTACGGCTGTGATGGTGGCAGGGCTGGAGCCGAGTTGAGGCTGCATCAGCGCGTCTTCCCCCTGATGCTGAGCAAAAACGCCCCTGACAAGGTGGGATGCTTGGGAGCCGGGGAATGGTGTCTTTGCTGAGCTTCGCGGTGACAGCGGATGGTGTCCCTGTGGGGCCGGGGAGGGGGACACAGCCCCCCACCATGCTGACCCCAGGTCTGGCCCCAGTTCTCCTTCCCCAGCTGCAAGTTTAAGGTGCAGAAGAGCAAAGCGGGGACGGGCAGGGTCGTCATGTGGCGCATGGGCGTCTCCAACAGCTACACCATGGAGGCGGCCTTCGGTGGCTCCACGCTGGGTGAGGGGCCGCCGCGGGTGACGGTGTCAGGCGTGTCAGCAGGCGCGTGTTCCCTGGGTTGGGAAGCTGCCGCTTGTATTGTTGTCCCCTGTCCCCTCCAGGTGGGAGGAGCTCGCACTTCACCGTGGAGGATCTCAAGTCACTGGGCTACCACCTCTGCGACACCCTGCTCGACTTCTGCGACCCCGATCCCACCAAGGTGAAGCAGTGGCCGCAGTTCAAACCGTGGCACCCAGGCTGGTGCCATAGGGGGGCCGCGGCGACACTGGCTCCGTTCTGCAGTTCCAGCAGTGCCTGTCGGAGGTGGACGCGCTGCTGCGGCAGCGGCTGGGCCGGGAGCTGGGATCTGGTGGCAGCTGGAGCGACGTGTCCCCCTCGGAGCTCGAGTCCAGGTACATCCCGGCCACGCCGCCCTGCAGAGCCCCATGGTGCCGGCGGAGGTTGCAGGCAGTCGTCTCCCCCACACAGCACCAGCGGCTCTGACAGCTCCGTGTCTGACGAGCCCCCGGCCCATCTCCATGGCCCAGCCTGGCCGGTGAGTCCCCGGGTGCTGCCGCTTTTGGGGTGGGAGCAGGAGGGATGCAGTGCCGGGGAGGCGTGAGGTGTCGCGGGGTGCAGATACCCTGGCAATGCTTTGCCGTCCGGTGCAGCTGGAGCAACAGAGGAAGAAGCATCTGAGGAGCCGGAGAGCGAGGAATGCCCTGCGTCGGCCAAATGCCATCTACCAGAGCCATGCCAGCGTCCCAGTGAGTCTGGGCCGACGAGCATGGTCCTCCTGGTCTAGCGGGGACAGTCCTGTGTGGACACTTGTCCCTAGTGCTGTCCTAGCCTGGTGCCAGCACCCCTGGGGCTCCAAGGGGGTCTAACCCCTCTTCTGTGACCCCCAGGCCAGGCCAGGGCCCTCCAGGACCCGCAGGCAGCCGGCTCCCCTCAGCACCTCCAGGCGAGGCAGAACAGCAGGAGAGGAGCCCGGAGCCAGCTCCAGCGTGACCGTTCCTAGCAGAGCTGGAGCAGGGGCTGGCCGCCACGCCGCCATGGGGAGGTCTCAGCCGGACAGTGGCACAAGCACAGTGTCACGCCATCGGCTGTCGCTGACCACCTGCCACCCCAGTGTCACCGGTGATTCCTTACAGGACACAGCCCTGGGAGCCAAAACAGGGCTGTCCCGGCAGCAGGGTGGGCGGCGGGGTGGGCAGGTGGCCGCTACCCGCAGGCACAAGGTGCGTCCCCACCTCACCGCCCCTGGCAGGGCCTTGGCGCCCACCACCCGGCGCTGCTGCGCCTGTGCTCGGGATTAAAGGTGGTGCCGTGGCCGGGCCTCTGCGTGGTGACGCCTGGTTTTGTCACGCCGCCTGGCCCTGCAGTGCACAGCCCCGGGGGGTCACCCTGCACCGGGGTGGGGGACAGGGCCCCTGGCCTTCTCCTCGCTCCCCACCCCTCCGGCCTGCCCTGAAGCTGCTGGCCCCAGGCCCTGCAGGCTCCTTTGGTGTCACAGGCCCCATCGCCGTGATGTCACCTCAGGCCCGGTCGCCGTGACGTCACCTCAGGCCTGCAGGCCACAGCGAGGCCTCAGGCCCCGTGGGTGCCGCAGGCCCCGTTGCCATGGCGACGCCTCAGGCCCCTAGGCCGCATTGACGCCTCAGGCCCCGTCGCCACAGTGATAACCCCCCCCCGTCTCGTTGCCATGGCGACCCGGCGGGGACCACCCCTCCGGCCGGAAGCGAGCGGCAGGCGCGCCGGAAGTACCGGGGAGCGGAAGCGGCGGCGGCGGTGTCCTTCTGGGCCGTGACGCCGGGGCGGCACCATGGCGGACGCGGCCTCGCAGGTGCTGCTGGGCTCGGGGCTGACCGTGCTCTCGCAGCCCCTCATGTACGTGAAGGTGCTGGTGCAGGTAAGGGAGGGGGGCAGGTAACGGAGAGCAGGGGGGGGTAGGCACCGGGCCCGGTACCGGCTGCAGGCTGCCTGTCCCCGCTGCAGGTGGGGTACGAGCCGCTGCCGCCCACCCTGGGGAGGAACGTTTTCGGACGCCAGGTCTACCAATTGCCCGGTCTATTCGCTTATGGTGAGTCTGCCCTGGCGGTGTGGTTCCCCCGTGTCCCCCGTCCCGCGGGGCCGGTGGTTGCGTGGGGGGGGGGGGGGGTGTGGGGGTGTGTGCGTGTCCTGCGTGGCCTGACGGGTCCCCGCTGTCCCTAGCCAAGCACATCGTGAAGGTTGACGGAAGAGCGGGACTCTTCAAAGGCCTCGCCCCCCGCCTCTGCTCCAGCGCCATCGGCACCGTGGTGCACAGCAAAGTGCTGCAGGTACCGGGGAACGGGGTGGGGGGGGACTCAGCTGCTGGGAGCAGGGGATGTGGACACCCCACGTCTCGCCGCTTCGGCATTGGCGCGTCCCTGCAGCGCAGGCAAGACCCCCCCCATCCCCCCCCCCGGTGTGCTAACCCTGCCCTTTCCTCCGCAGCGGTACCAGGAAGCTGAGCAGGCTGAGGTAGGTGCGGGGGCCGCTTCCTCCGGGGAATCCTCCGTCTCTTCCTCCTTCCCCTGAGCCCCTGGGGCTGCAGGCAGAGGCAGCCCAGCATCGAGCACTGCCCCCGGGGAGAATCTCGGGGCGCAGAGGGCTCTGGCAGGGTGGGAGGGGGCTGCTGAGCCTGTGCTGGGGGGCCACAGGTCCTTTCGGGGGTGGTGGGGAGGGAGCGGTGTCTTTCGGGGGGCTGTTCCCTGTCTGATGCCTCTTTTCCTCTCCAGCCTGGAGCCAGCAAGAAGGAGCCTGTGTCCTCGCTGGAGCAGGTCCTCAAGGAGGTGAGGAAGAGGAGGACGAGGGTGCTGGCTCTGCTCGGGTGTGAGAGGGGCTCGCTATGACGCCAGACCGGGCTCTCTCTGCCTGCTGTGTCCCTGACACCCGCCCCAGGCCCCCTCCCCCTGACAGCCCGTTTCTCCCCAGACCTCCCGAGAGATGGTCGCTCGCTCTGCCGCCACGCTCATCACCCACCCCTTTCACGGTAGGTGCCTCTGCCCCCCCCGCAGCCGGTGCACGGGCCTGGTGACCAAGCTGATGGGTGCCCATCACCCCTGTGTCACCCCCGTGCCGCCTGTCTCTGCCCGCAGTGATCACCCTGCGCTGCATGGTGCAGTTCATCGGCCGGGAGACCAAGTACAGGTATGGGGCTGGGGGGGCCGGGGCTGCCACAGTGGGGGCTGCCTGCCCGCGGGACTCCTCTGACCGTGATGTTCTCCTCTTCCTCCTCGGCCCAGCGGGACACTAAGCGCCTTCACTACGATTTACCGAGAAGAGGGCATCCTGGGCTTCTTCGCGTGAGTGTCGTCCACTGGGGCCTTGGGGAAGGGGGGCAGCGGGGTCTTTCCCCCAAAATGTGTGGGCCTCGTTCGGGTGTTGCTCCTTGCTCTGCCCTCCCGTCTCACTGGGCTCGAGAAGCGCTGTGCCACTGCTAGGGCGCACGGTTTCCTGTTCTGCCCTCCCTGGGCGGGGGGGAATCTGGCAAGCCCCTGCCTCGTAGTCACCGGCCCTGGGTTGTGTGGGTGTCATCCAGCACCTGGGGACATTAAAACAGAGTGAAGGTGGAGTAACCCTTTCCCGGGAGGACCGTCTGGGGGTGTTTTGGGTCTCTCTAGCAGCTCCCCTCTGCGCCTGCGTCCTCTTGGAACTGCTTGTCTGAGCGTCCCTGCTCCTGGGGCGGGGAGTTGGATCCTCACCCGGGCTCTTCTCTTTCAGCGGCCTCATCCCCCGGCTCCTCGGGGACATCCTTTCGCTCTGGCTCTGCAACATGCTGGCTTACCTCATCAACACATACGCGCTGGAGAATGGGGTACGGGCTCTGTGCCCCGCGCAGGGGGCTGTGGGCGGTGCAATGGCGTGGGGGAGGGGGTCGGGGATGGTCCTGGGGGACAGGGGTGGCAGCTTTGGGGTGGCAGCATGGCTCTAGAGGGGGTCCAAGGTGCCTTTTCTCCTCCCCTAGGTCTCAACTATGGCTGAGATGAAGAGTTACTCGCAGGCAGTCACTGGAGTGAGTACAGCCCACGTGTGTACACCCGCGTGTGTGATGCTGTCTCCGTGTGGGGAGGGTGAAGAGAGTTGAATCCTCCTTCCCCCCGGGGAGGTGGTGTGTTCCTGTGATCCCGCCCGGGCTGGGGAGTGGAGCCGGGTGCTGCCCCCAGCTCCGGAGGGATCAGCCCGCAGGGAAAGGGACGCTCCGTGGAGGTGGTGTGTGACCCTGCACGCCCGCGGGCTCGCGCCCATGGCCTTGTCTCCGCGTAGCCTGGCCCTGCATGGAGCCTGTGGGAGAGGGCTCCCTCCTGGGGGTCCCTGGGGGTCTTTTGGAGTTTGTCCTTACCCCATGGAGGGAAGCGGGGGGATCCCTGCGGGGCTCCTGTGCCGCTGCCGAGCAGCCCTGCTCTCCCTTGCAGTTCTTCGCCAGCATGCTGACCTACCCCTTCGTGCTGGTCTCCAACCTGATGGCTGTCAATAACTGTGGGTGAGTCTGCTGCCGCCTCCTACCCCCCGGCAAGGGCGAGCCCGTGCCTGAAGGGGCTGTGTGGCTGCTGGCTGCCTCCCTCCGTGCCGGATCAGCTCCTGAAACCGTCTTTCCAAAGCTCCTGGTTGGCAAAGAGGTTTCCAATTCACTGTGGGGTTGATCCCTTGGTGGTGGTGGGGAGGTGTGGGGTGGGAGCCCAGCCTTGAAAGGGCCATTTTGGGGTTCAGCCCGGCGTGGGGCTGCAGAGGAGATGGCTCCTACCCCTCTGGGTTGGTCCTGGGTGGAAATAATTCCCTGTGGGTCTCCCCTCCCTTCCCCAGGCTGGCAGGGGGCCTCCTCCCCTACGCGCCCACCTATTCCTCCTGGCTGGACTGCTGGAGCCAGCTGCACAGGGAGGTGAGTGGCCGGAGCCGTGTGGGAGCCCTGTGGGGCCTGGGGGGGCCGCACCGGGGCTCGGGGCAGCCCTGACTCACCAGCAGTGGCCGTCTCCTCCTTCCAGGGCAACATGAGCCGAGGGAACAGCCTGTTTTTCCGCAAGGTGCCCGCAGGGAAGCGATACGTGTGGGAGGAGAGGAGGTTTCGCTGAAGCTGGAAGCGAGAGTGGAGTCAGGAAGCCAACGTTGGGCTCTGGAGGCAAAGAATTATGAGAGTGGTGATTTCTATACAGTTTTTTAAAATCATTTAATGCTGAGAGATGAAGGTGGATGTGTGAGAGTGTCTGTCGTGGGGCCAGGGGCTTCCTGGGGCGGCTGGCCCATCTGCGGCATTCCCTCCCCGATCTCTGGTGTTCCCTCCCCGATCCAACCGCCGAATACTGTCCCTGTATTCCCTTTTCATCAGCCCGGTGCCCGCACAGACGCCTGTAGGCGCAGTCGCCTGGGCTGAGCACCAGATCGGTCCCGTGAGATGTTGTCACGTCTGTTCCATCCCCACAGGCACTGGCCTCTCGTCTTTAGCCCAAAAGCCTGGGTGTTGCTGAGGCTGCCCAGTAAATCCGCCGGCAGAAATCCTTCCCACGGTTACACCTCTGGAGCCTTTTCCCGGCCTTGGGCCCAGTTAAGGCTGTTTCGACAGAGGAAATTCCCCCGTGAGCTAACGGTGCCCGGAACAATCACCCCCTTACAAATAACCGCTTGTTTTAAAGGCTGGCTGTACAAATGTCACAGGCGCTTGGGGAGTGACAGCCCCAACTACCCCAGGGGCTGCCCCCAGCCCGGGTGGGATTAGAGGCCGATTGTTAGTGGCTGGGGATAATTGCGGGGCGGTGGTGGCAGGGCCCTGGGAGGAGAGCGCTGCCCCAAGGCCTCGCGTGCCTCAGTTTCCCCTCCCTTGGGGCTGTAGTGGTGGGGGCAGAGATCAGATCCATCCCACCGTCGTCGTTCCCCGGGTGCAGCACCCGTGGGGGTGTTGCAGCACCCCCAGGCACGAGGGGAGGGGTGGCAGGGGTGTTGCACACCCCATCAGAGGGTTGTACACCCAGCAGGGGGGCTGCACACTCGGTGACAGGGTTGTGCAGCTGGGGGGAGGGGGGCTTGCACACCCAGCAGGGGCGTGGCACACCTGGTGGAAGGCTGCACAGCTGGAGAAGGGGCTGCACAGCTGGATGGAGAGTTGCACACCCACTGGCAGGGTTGCACAGCTGGAGCAGGGCTCGCACACCCGGCAGAGTTTATTGCACATGCAGGGGGGCGCAAAGCTGGGTGGTAGCTTGCACACCCGCCAGGGGTTGTTGCACACACGGTGGGGGGGGTTGTAAAGCCGGGAGGTGTGTTGCACACCTGGCGAGAGGGTTGCACACCTACTAGGGGCAGTTGCACACCTGGCGGGGGCTGTTACACGTGCAGTGGAAGGGTTCCACGGCTGGAGCAGGGCTTGCACACCCAGCAGTGGGGGGGTCGCACACCCGGCGGGGCTGTTCCCCAGCCCTTGGCGAAGGGCCGTGACTCCGCGGGGTGTCCGGGGAGGAGGCGGGGGGGGGGCGGGCGGACTCGGGGAGGCGGCACCGGGGGCGGCCGGTCCCGGACGTCCTCCCCGCCCTCCCGCCCTCCCTTCCGTGCCAGCGCCATGGCGGAGCCGGGTGCGGACGGCGGCGGGGGGTTCCTGAGCAGCGGGAGCGAGCGGCGGTGCCGGGCGCGGCTGGCGGAGGCGGCGGAGGCGGCGGGGCGGCGGGGGGGGGCGATGGCGGCGGCGGCGGCGGTGCTGGTGCCGCTGTGCTCGGTGCGCGGCCGCCCCGCTCTGCTCTTCACGCTGCGCTCCCGCCTCCTGGGCGGCCCCCACAGCGGCGATGTCAGGTACCGGCGGCGGGGAACGGGCACCGGGACCGGTCCGGCGCTGAACGGCGCCGTTGCCTCTTGCAGCTTTCCCGGGGGGCGGCGGGACCCGGCGGACGGCGACGCGGTGGCCACGGCGCTGCGGGAGACGCGGGAAGAGCTGGGGCTGGAGCTGGGAACCCCGAGCGTCTGGGGGCAGCTGCGGCCGCTGCCCGACCGGGTACCGGGCACCGGGGGGGAATGGGGGCGGGCGCCGGGGTGATGAGGACAGCGGGAGCGGGGGGGGGGGGTCGGGGGCTCGGAGCGGCTGGGGACGCCAAGGACGAGGGGTGACAAGGACGAGGCAGTGGGGACAAAGGGTGACGGGGACACGGGGCACCATGTGTAGAGGGTGTTGGGTGACAGGCGATGGGTGTCAGGGTGGGGCGCAGGGGGTCAGGGCGAGTGGGCAGCACTCTGGGGGGGGGTGTGTGTCACCCCCGTCCCTTGCTGACGCACCCTCCAGCAGGGACTGATGGTGGCTCCCGTCGTGGCCAACCTGGGGCCCCTGGAGGACTTGACGCTGACCCCCAACCCTGACGAGGTGGGTGACCCCGCGCTGGCCGGGGTGGGGGGGTGAGCACCCCCTTCCCCAGCTCCCCTGGTGACGCCGTGGCAGACGGCCCCGGCCACCCCTGGTGCCTGTTCTGGCAGGTGGAAGAGGTCTTCACCCTGCCCTTGGCTCACCTCCTGCGGGAGGAGAACCAGGGCTACACCCACTTCCGCACCGCCGGCCGCTATGGCTACACCCTGCCCGTCTTCCTCAACGGCCCCCATAAGGTCTGGGGGCTGACGGCCATCGTCACCGAGCTGACCCTGGAGCTGCTGGCGCCCGAACGTTACCGCAGGAAGACCCACGTGCCGGCCCGCAGCCCCTTGGCCCGGCGCCTCGAAGGGAGCTCGACCTGACACGGGGGGGGGGACAAGGTGGCCCCTGCCTGTCCCGGGCACAGGGTGGTGTATTTTTTTGGGGGAAGCATGGGACACACTGTACAGGCGGAGGGAGCTCTCCCTCGGCTGTGTACCTGTAGGTTGACCTTGCTGCACACACAGAGATGGGCGGGAGGGGGCTGCTGTGGGGAAACCACACTGACCCCCCCCCGCCATCGGTGCTGCTGTCGGGAAACCGCCCCCCCCCCCATGGGTGCTGCTGCCTGCCGGGATCCACGCGACAACGGCCGATGTCAGATACTGTGAGTTAGTAAAAAAGCCATGTTTTGAACCACGTGTGCCACAGCCTCCACGTCATGTCACAGGGCTGGTCCTCAGCACCAGCACCACAGGGTGGGGGGAGTGACCGCCATCCCGCAGCACAAGTATGGGCAGGAGCTGCCCTGGTGCTGCCGTGGCAGTGACAGGGAGCACAGTGTCACCGGAGAGGGACGTGTGGCCATGTAACACCCCGGCTGCTTGGTGGGGACTCTCACGGAAAGCCAGGATTTCCCCGCTGGGGGGTACCCAGACCTCGGCTGCATGATCCCCTGATCCCTGGGGATCCCCTGTCCAGGGAAGGCAGACCCAGAGCCCCTGGCAGTCCCTTCGCCCCATTTCACACCCACACGTACTCCTGCCCCCCCCTCCAGCAGAGAGGAGCCTGTGAGCACAGCAGTGTTTATTGAGGACCCCCCCAGCACAGCCCCCCCAGCTCCTGCCAGATGCCCCCCCGGAGCAGGAAACAGCACGGCCACCGCCGTGGGCAGCCCTCGCTCCTCCGCCGGCTCCTCACGCCGAGGCCGCTCGGGCTTTGGCCTCCTCGTAGCGCCGCATCCTCTCCTCCAGCTCGGGGCGGAAGTGGCGGATGAGACCCTATGCAGAGCAAACGGGATGTAGTTCACGTGGCGGGGGAAAAGCCACCGGCCACCCCCCAGACCCTGCTCCCGGCCCAAATCCCCCCCCACCTGCACAGGCCAGGCTGCGCCGTCACCCAGGGCGCAGATGGTGTGGCCCTCGATCTGCTTGCTGATCTCCCACAGCGCGTCGATCTCGGCCGCCTGCGCGTTGCCCTGCACGAATCGCGCCATGACCTTGTTCATCCAGTCGACGCCTGCGGGGGGAGGAAGGCTGTGAGGGGCCTGCGGCGCAGCCCCCCCACCCCACGGACCCCCACCCCGCCCTATGCTCACCTTCCCGGCACGGGGTGCACTGCCCACAGCTCTCGTGCTTGTAAAACTCAATGAGGCGAGCGATGGCTTTAATGACGTCAGTCTGGGGAGGGAGGGGAGGGTGAGGGCCCTGCCGCAGCACAGGGGTGCCGGGGGGGGAGGCTGCTCCCTTACCGATTTGTCCATGACGATGACGGCGGCCGTGCCAAGCCCGCTCTGCGCCTGCACCAGGGCATCGAAGTCCATCAGCACGGTCTCGCACACTGACTTGGGGAGCAGTGGCGTGGAGGAGCCCCCCGGGATGACGGCCAGCAGGTTGTCCCAGCCCCCACGGACACCCCCTGCCAGAGAGGGGGGGACAGGACGGGCTGAGCCGGGCCCAGCACCGGTCCGGCACGGCTCGGCGTGGCGTCTCGCGGTGCTTACCGGCGTGCTTCTCGATGAGCTCCTTCAGCGGCACCGACATCTCCTCCTCCACGGTGCAGGGGTTGTTGACGTGACCCGAGATGTTGAAGAGTTTCGTTCCCGAGTTGCGCTCCCGCCCGAAGCCGGCGAACCAGGCGCCGCCACGCCGGCAGATGGTGGGGGCCACCGCCACCGTCTCCACATTGGCCACCGTGGTGGGGCAGCCGAAGACACCTGGAAGCAACAGGAGCTCTCAACAGCTGCCTCGTCCCTGGGGCAGGACAGCGGCCTGGGGACAACTGCTTTTGTCTGGTGGCCACCATTTTCTCCCACTTTGGAGCAGCAGCCAGAAATGAAGGCTCGTGCTGCCGAAAGCAAAGTGGGGAGGGCCGGGGACGTACCCACGTCGGCGGGGAAGGGGGGCTTCAGGCGCGGCTTGCCCTGCTTGCCCTCGATGGACTCGATCAGCGCCGTCTCCTCCCCGCAGATGTATGCCCCAGCGCCCCGCACCACGAAGACGTCGAAGGCGTACCCTGAGCCGCAGGCGTCCTGCCCCAGCAGCCCGGCCTCGTAGGCCTCCCGGATGGCCACCTGCGGCGGGGAGTGATGGTGGGTCTGGGGGCTCCCGCTCCCCGCCGGCGGGGCCCCCCCGCACCCCCGCCGCTCACCTGCAGGTTGGAGGCCTCGTTGTAGAACTCACCGCGGATGTAGATGTAGGCGGCGCGGGCGCCCATGGCGCGTCCCGCCACCAGGCAGCCCTCCACCAGCTTGTGGGGGTCGTGGCGCATGATCTCCCGGTCCTTACAGGTGCCCGGCTCCCCCTCGTCCGCGTTCACCACCAGGTACTTGGGTCTGGGGGGGGGACGGGACCGGGCGGTGTCAGGACCGGGTTCCCCGCCGGGGAGGGAGCCACGGCGGCGCGGGTACGGGTCTCACCTGCCGTCCGGTGGTTTGTTCATGAAGCTCCACTTGAGGCCAGTGGGGAAACCGGCGCCGCCGCGGCCCCGCAGCCCCGAGGCCTTGATCTCGCCGAGGATCCAGTCCACCCCTTTGAGCAGGATCTCCTTCGTCTTGTACCAGTCGCCGCGGCGCAGGGCGCCCTGCAGCCTGCGGGCACGGCACGGCACGTCACGTCACGGCCGGTGGCACCGGGACGGGACACACCGGGACCCCCCTCCCCCCGCCCCCGGTACTCACCTCCAGTCGTGCCGCCCGTAGAGGTTGGTGAAGATCCGGTCCTCGTCTCGCAGCGACCCGAACTGCGTCTTCTTGGGCGCCGTCTGCGGGGACACACGGACTGAGCACCGGTGATACCGGTACCGGCGGGACCCGTGCCGGATCGCCCCGCCGCTCCCGCCCCCCCGCTCACCGAGAAGGAGGCGGCGGGCAGGCGCCGCAGCGCCAACAGCTGCCGGGCGGCCATGGCGGGGCGGGCACCGGCACCGGGACCACCGTCACCTTCAGGCGCCCCCGCAGCGTCGCGTCACCGGTGACATCAGCGGCGGGCGGTGCGGCGCAGCGGTGACGCGCCCGAGCGGGGCCGTAGCGGGGGGCGTGGCCATAGGGCGGGGCGGGGCTGGAGGGCGTGTCCGGCAGGAGAAGGCGTGGCCAGGCTGGCACCGCGCCCGCGCTGCCACGTGCCCCGTGCCCGGGCGCGGGTCGGGTTTCGGCGGCTGAAACCGGAGGCTCCGGGCCGCCCCCCCCGGCACCCCCCGGGGCGCCCCGCTCCGACCCCCCCCAGCGCCCCGGGGGGGGGGGCGCTGCACCGCGCCGCTCCGCCCCAGGCCCCTCGGTGGGCACGGCGGGTCCTGCTCTGCCCCAGCCGCTCCCCCGCCTGGGGCCACGTTCTCCCCCCCCCGTCGGCGGTGGCCTCGTCCCGGCGAGGGAGTGGGGTCGGGGAGAGCGCTGGGCCCGGGGGATCCGGTTTCCCTCCCGCCTGGCCGCGGGGGTGGTGAGAGGGAGCGGGGGGCCGGCAGTGAGCGGTGGGACGGGGCAGCGGGCAGCATGTTCTTCCTCTTCCGCGGGCCCCAGCGGCGGGGCACCGGCACCCCCGCACCCCCAGCCTGCCGGGGCACCTCCCGCCCCCGCAGTCCCGGCAAGCGTGGCGGCCGCTGCCTCCGCCAAGCCTCGCAGCTTGGGGGGCAGGGGGGTCCCGGCACCGCCGGCACCCTGGGGAGCCGGGGTCGGCCCAGCCAAGGCGGCGCATCCCCCCTGGAGTGTTGGCGGGCCACCAAGGAGCCAGGGCCCCAGCTGCCCCCCGCTTTCGGGCAGGTAACCGGCGGCAGGGGAGAGGGACCGGGGTACGGCAGGGTGCCAGGGGGCCCGAGTGACCCTGTGGGGAGGCTGGGGGGCCGGGGAACAGCTGGGCGGCTCCCCACATCTGGAGCAGGGCGGCCGAGCGGGGAATAATCCGGGGGATTATGCGTGTGCGCGGGCGCGGCGCCCCCCCCGCCTGCCCTGCATATCCCCAGATATTCCATAAAAACCTCAAATCCCCACGCAGCCACGGCCGCTATCGCACCCCCCCAGCCTTGGCCCCGGCTCGCACCGGCCAGGCGGCAGCCCCCAGGCCTGTGCCAGCTGGCCCCCCGGGGCCAGGCATGCCCTGCGGCGTGGGGGCGGCCCCCAGCCATGGGCAACTGCACCAAGACCCCTGAGCGGAGGCTCCCCAAGGTAAGGCCGGCCCGTGCCCACCCCGGGGGGCAGGAGGAGGGTGGGGGGGAGGCCCAGCTCACACCCCCACCCGTTGCCACTGACGCCCGCTGTGCCCGTAGGACGGGAAGCCACACTCCGGCGCCCCAGGCCCCAGCGCCGGGGACCCCGAGGAGGTGGCGGAGGCGGCGCAGTCTCCCCCGCTGCAGAGCTACTCGGTGCTGCAGGGGCTGGTGGGGCCGGCCTGCATCTTCCTGCGGCAGAGCATCGCCATCACCCAGCTGGTACGTGCCCACCCCCTCCCCGTGTACCATGCCTGACCGCCACAACAAGCACCGTGATGCCGGCTGGGACCCCACGGCCATCCGCGAGCTGACGGGGGATTTAGGGCAGGATCCCTGGGGGGATCCATGGGAGAAGGACCCCTCCTGTGGCTCTTCCCGCTTTCCTTTTCCAGGACCGAGAGCTGCGGCCCGAAGAGATCGAAGGTGAGGTCCTGTGCCCCCCCGGGGCCGGGGTGGGTGGGAGCGGACAGTGGGGCCGTGCGGTGGTGCCAAGGTGCCGGTGGTGATGCCGTGCTGTCCCCAGAACTGAAGCAGGCCTTCCGGGAGTTCGACAAGGACCGCGACGGGTACATCAGCTACAAGGACCTGGGCGAGTGCATGCGGACCATGGGCTACATGCCCACCGAGATGGAGCTCATCGAGCTGTCCCAGCAGATCAGTAAGTGGCAGGGCACGGGGGGGTACGTCTGCCCCACCAGCAGCTGGACCTGTCCCCCCCACCCCGGTGACACCCCACTTCTGCCGCAGCTGGGGGCAAGGTGGATTTTGATGATTTTGTGGAGCTGATGGGCCCCAAGATGCTGGCGGAGACAGCGGACATGATTGGAATCAAGGAGCTGCGTGATGCCTTCCGCGAGGTGAGGGGACGGGGGGACAGCCCGGGCGCGGGCAGGTTGCCGGCACGCCAAGGGCGGCTGTTGCCGACGGGTGCTTGCCGTGCAGTTCGACACCAACGGGGACGGGCAGATCAGCATGGCGGAGCTGCGGGAGGCCATGCGCAAGCTGCTGGGGCAGCAGCTCAACTACCGGGAGGTGGATGAGATCCTCAAGGACGTGGATCTCAACGGGGATGGCCTGGTGGACTTCGAAGGTAGGGGCTGGGGAGGGGGCTGGGAACATCTCTGGGAATATTTGGGATGTTCTGTACATATTCTCCTGCCGGCAGAGTTTGTGCGGATGATGTCACGCTGAGGGCAGTGCGTGCCAACATGGGACCCGGGCCCCTGCCGTGCCTTATGAAGAGGAGGGGGCTGTGGAGGAGACGCCTGGCTCTGGCTGCTGGGGCCACACGGGCGCAGCACAGGGCCCGAGCCCGGGGCAAGGCAAGGCCCTCGCTTCTTCAGCGCCGGAGGTGCTCAGACCTGCCCTCGGCTGTGCGCCTGCCTGGCCGCTGAGGTCCAACCACAGCGTGGGGCGCTGGGGCTGATGCTGGGCCCCTTTTTGGCGCAGACTCGGCCGGGCTTCGGCCACTCTCACCCTGCTCTCTGCTCTCTCCCGCACCTCGCCCCGCAGCGTCCCCCTTCCCAGCCTGACCTCACCCCACCCACTGTTCCCCAAAACCCAAACGAGCCGTTCCCCTGCCCTCCAGCTGCACCCCTGCCCTGCCGGCGCATCCCTCCAGCCTTCATCCTGACCCCCGTATCCAACACTGACCCCGCTCCCTCCACGCTGTGATTTTAGGGCTGACCCTACAGCGTAACCCACTGCCTGTCCCCCGTTACCGCAGTTTGAGCTCAGACCTACCCCAGACCCTGCTCTGTCCCACCCCGTGTGGGTGAGCCATCCCTCTGCTTCCCGGGCCAAGCTTGGAGCCGGTGCGGGCCCTCACGGATGCTCCATCTGACCCCCAGCACCGGGGACTCCTCGGGACCTCGGCGCCCTGGCCAGGACACCCTTGAGGAAAGAAGCTGGGAATTAAGCGTGAGGGTTCTCCACCCACGAGCGAGGGTGGGAAGGGGAGAGGCGTGCTGCGGGCAGGGCTGGCGTCGGCACACTGCTGGGGCAGGCTCCCCGCCCTGGACACGCTTTGGGGTTAATTTTTGCACCTCTGAGGTAAGGAAATCTGCTTCCGAGTTATGCTCCCCACTGGGGGGGGTCTGAATAAATTTCTTTTTTTTTTTTTTTTCAATCTTCACCCTTTTGAAATGAAAAACTGTCTCTACAGACTTGTTTGTCGTGATGTTGAGTTTCTACAGAATTCCCTCGCGACTGTTCCCCCCGCGGTTGTCCCCCACCGCCCGGTACCCCCACCGGGTGTAGCCACCGCCGTGTCTCCCGACGGCAGGAGCCCGGGCAAGTCCTGCCCGCCCGCCCAGGCTGCCAGGACCCCCTCACCTGCGCGGGCCCGGGGCCGTGGCGGCGGCACAGGCTCCTCCCGGCTCTCCTCAGCGGCGCGGCCTGCACGGCGGGGGGAAGCGGCCGAGGCCCGGTGGGGCCGCCTGGGCCGGTACCGGGGGGCTGCAGCGGCAGAGCCCCCCGCTCCCTTCCCGCCGCCGCCCCCCTGAGGGGATGAGGCGGCGGCGGCCGTTGGTCCCGCGGGGGGGAGGGGGCGGGGCCGACGCCGCGTGTCTCCACGGTGACGGGGAGGGGGGAGGTGCGCGGCGGCGCGATGACGTCGGCACGGCGTCGCGCGCAGGCGTCATCAAGGCGAGCGGCGGTGCCGGCGCGGGGGGGGGGGGGAGGCCGGGTCAGGCCAGGCCAGGCCGCGGCGGGTCCTGTGCAGCGGTACCGTGTCCGGAGCCGCCGCGCTCCGCTCTCCCCGGGTCGGGTCGTGGTCCGCGGGGCTGAGCTGAGCTGAGTCGCGGCGGGCAGCGGCGGTACAACCGGCGGGGCGAGCGCGGGGGCCGCCCACCGACCCCCGCCGCGCTCCAGGGATCCGGGAGCGGCGGGCGGCCGTCGGGAATGTCCTACAAGCCCATCGCTCCCGCCCCCGCTACCCCCGGAGCCGCCAGTGCCAGCCCCGCCCCGCCGGGGCCTGGGGCACCGCCCGCCGGTGAGAGCACCCCCCGGTAACCGCGGGGGACGGGGGGGGGGGTACCGGGGGAGGGGGGGGTGCAGCCGGTAAACTTCCGTTTCCCGCAGCCACGAGCGTCCCGTCGCCCTCCGGCTCCGTCCCCGGCGCCGCAGCCCCTTTCCGGCCCCTCTTCAATGACTTCGGGCCGCCGTCCATGGGCTACGTGCAGGTGAGGTGCGGGCCGGGGGCGGGCGGCGGGGCCGGGGGCGGCTCTCAGCTCCTCCGTCCGTCCGTGTCCCTCCTCCTCCCCCCCCGCAGGCGATGAAGCCCCCCGGGGCGCAGGGGTCACAGAGCACCTACACCGACCTGCTCTCCGTCATCGAGGAGATGGGGAAGGAGATCCGGCCCACCTACGCCGGCAGCAAGAGTGCCATGGAGCGGCTGAAGCGGGGTAGGGGCCGGAGGGGGGGTAACGGACACGGCACCGTGCGTGCCCGGGGGTCCCCTGCCCCACGGAGGGCTGGGGTGGGGGTGTGGAAACAGTGGGGGAGACTGATGTGGGGTGTCCCTCTGCTTCTCCCCGCAGGCATCATCCACGCCCGGGCGCTGGTCAGGGAGTGCCTGGCAGAGACAGAGCGAAACGCCCGCACGTAACGGCTGCTGTCACCCGGGACCCCCCCCGCCCCGGGACCCCCGGTGTCCCTGCCCCGCTGGCAGCGGGGGGGGGGGGGGCACCGTGCTGCCTGCGCCCGCTGCCCTCTCTGCTCTTTATAAATGCGTGTTTTTATAAATAAAGGACATAGTTGGGACTCTGCCTCCGGCCGTGTCCCTGCGGCGGGGGGGGTGGGGGGGGGTCTCGGTGGGGACACGGGGGAACCCTGCCTGGGGTGTGGGTGTCCGTGCCCCGGGGGCTGCAGCCGGTGACGGGGGCACTGGGGAAGGGCCGGGATGGGGAAGGGCTTGGAGCCGCGGGGGGGGTGGTGTGGGAGTGTGTGTGTGTGTCCCGGCGCTGTGGCCGGACAGAGAGGTGCAGGAATGAGCAAAACCGTCTTTTAAAAAAGCACTTTTTTTTTTTTTTTTTTTTTAAATTTAAACCCCCGTTTTTTTCCGAGCCCGGCGGTGGCGGCGCTCCTGCCCGTAGGGTTGGCCCCGGAAAATGGGGGGGGCGGCGCGGCGGGGCCGGTTCCGGCACACGCGGAGTGCCTGTGCAGCGGCGCTCGCCGCCTTCCTGTTTCTGACGTCACGCCCCCCCTCCCTACGTCACGGCCGTCTCCGTGGGAACGGGCTGTGATGTCACGAGCCGAGGGGCCGTTTCGGAGCAGCGCAGGTTCGGCGGGGCCGGGGCGCCGCGGGCGGAAGGGAGGGGGGAGCAGCGCCGGGGAGGGGGGGGGGCGAAGGGAGCCGAGCGGAGCCGAGCGGAGCCGAAGGCGGGCGGGCGGGGCTGAGCGGGCGGGGGGCGCGTTGCCATGGGAGCGGGGCGGGCCCGGGCGCTGAGCGGGCTGGGCCGAGCCGAGCTGGGCCGGGCCGGGCCGGGCTGACGGCCGCCCCCGCAGGCGCTGCCCCCCGCCGCCATGCTCATCAAGGAATACCACATCCTGCTGCCCATGAGCTTGGAGGAGTACCAGGTGGCCCAGCTCTACATGATCCAGGTGGGGATGGGGGGTGCAGGAGGCTGAGCGTGGGGGATACAGGGAGCTGAGCATGGGGTCTGGGGGGTGCAGGGGGCTGAGTATCGGGTCTGGGGGTGCAGGGGGCTGTGGGGCTGAGCATGGGGGGGTGCAGAGGGCTGGGGGGCTGAGCATGGGGGCTGGGGGGTGCAGGGGGTTGGGGGGGCTGAGCCTGCGGCATGCAGGGGGCCGTGGGGCTGAGCACGGAGCCTGGGGGGTGCGGGGGGCCTGAGGCTGACCCCAAGGATTTGGCAGGGTGTAGAGGTTTTGCTGAGGTTTGGTGGGTTTGAAGACACAGAGGTGGGGGGGTGTGGAAGGACAAAGGGAGGGGTACGAGTACCTGGGGGGCTGTGAGGTGCTGGGCTTTGGGGGCATGTGGGTCTCAGGGTTAGGGGGTGCTGGGGGGGCCCACGCTCACCTGGCAGCTCTCCCCACAGAAGAAGAGCCGGGAGGAGTCAAGCGGCGAGGGCAGCGGGGTGGAGATCCTGGCCAACCGGCCCTACAGTGACGGCCCCGGTGGCAGCGGCCAGTACACCCACAAGATCTACCACGTGGGCTCCCACATCCCCAGCTGGTTTCGGGCGCTGCTCCCCAAGGCTGCACTGCAGGTGGAAGAGGAGTCCTGGAACGCCTACCCCTACACCCGCACCAGGTGGGACCCGGCGGGGCCGTGGGGTGGGCTGCGGGGCCAGCCGTGCCACCAGGCTCAGCTCCGTCCCCATGCGTCCCCCAGATACACCTGCCCCTTCGTGGAGAAGTTCTCCATTGAGATCGAGACGTACTACCGGCCGGACGCGGGCCAGCAGACCAACGTCTTCAACCTGAGCGCGGCTGAGAAGAGGCAGAGGATTTTGGGTGCGTACAACCGCCGTGAGGTTGGCTCGGGGCGCTGGGCAGGACCCGATGCCTGCCGGGGTTCCCACGCGACACTCCCCGGGCTGGGTGCGTGGGTGTGCCGTGGCACCCGAGGGGTTCAGATTCCTTGATGGCTGCAGGGGCTCGGCTTCTGCAATGCACTCGGCTTTGCTCTCCTTGCTGGCCCTCGTGTTTTGGGGACAGCTGTGGGGGTACCCTGGCAGGGAAAGGTGCCTGTGCCCCGAGCTCCCTGCCCTGAGCTCCCCGCCTGCTCCCCTGGCAGCACTGCTAGACTAGAGTCTACGTTAAAGACGTTTTGGGGGGCAATTTTGTCCTCTGCCTTCTTCCCTTGCCTGTATATTTGTTTGCAGCTCTCCCTTTCCTGGTGCCAGCCTTCTCCTCTCTCCCTCCATGTCCCAGCCCTTTTTCCATGCAGCCTGGCACGGCTTTCCCTTCCCAGCCCCTCTCTGAGTGTACGTGGGAACCCGCACCAGGCTCCTGCAGGGCATTTCAGATCAGCTGGAGGTGGGGGCAGGGGGGAGCTGGAAAAGCGTGTCCCCATTTTCCCACCCCCTGCCCTGCTCCCCAGGGCTTTGCTCCAGATCGCTCTCTGGGTCCAGGCCCCCCCCGCTGCTTGCCAGGGGGACCGGTGGGCAGAGCCAGGAGCCCGGGGTGGGATTCCTCCCTCACTGGCAGGTTTGGCCCCGGCTGCTGCGGCCTCCCTTTCCCGGCGTTGTCGATCTGGTCGTTTTGGGTGCCGGAGTGCAGAGCGTGACGCGCTGCCTCTTAAAATGGAGGCCTAAAATAGGCACTCGGAGGAAATGATTCATCTGACCTATTTCTCTCATTGGATCTTGCGGCACCAGGGATGTCCGGCTGGGATGCCAGCAGCTTGGGCCAGGGGGGACAAATTCTGCCCCTGCTACCACCGGGCAGCAACCGGAGCTGAGTGGATAGCAGGCAGGACATGGCCCTGTGCCCACTGCCTGCTGCCCTGCCTGATTTCCCCCCCCCAGTGCCTGTCCTGTGGGCTTTCCACAGGGCATACTGCGTCTTGGGTGGCTGCTGCTGAGAATGGGGCCGAGGTGAGACCGGCCCCAACGCGGACCCTGCTGGGATTTTCTTTGCCAGCTCTCGCTCTCAGCCCGGTGTCCCGTAGCACCGACAGATTTAAACCCCATCTCACGTTTCAAAGGGCAGTGGAGCAAATGCCGCGATCTGGGCTGTCGGGGTGAACCGCAGGGATAACTGCCTCCTTGCCAATTTTCTCGCAGCGGTAAAAACAAACTGACCCGACAGGCGTTGCATGAGTGACGCTGCCGGGAGCTGTTTGGGGCTGGCAGGTCCGGTCCTGGTTCCTCGTTGCCGACTGTGGCGTGCCACCATCTGAGCTGCTCGGTCAACCCGATGGGCGCTGATTTAAGGGCTGGTGTTTGCCGCACAATTTGGACACCGTGGGCGCTGCTTTCCCACGTCGTGGTGTGTTTTGCAGGCTGGGGAGGTTTGGAGGGATTGCAGCACTTTGTGTTTCAGCTACTCACCACGGGAAAAGCCCCGCTTCAGAGCGCCTGCCCTGCAGCTGTCCCTTGCTTTCTGAGTCTGAAAAGTCCTTTTTTCCCCCTTTTTCTTTGCTCTGAGCTGGAGGAGGAGGCCAGCGGGCACCTTGGGGGCATCAACGAGGGCAAATAAATGCAAGGTCTGGCAGAGCCTGGGGACGGGCTGGAGGGACTGAGTGGGGATAGCTCTGTGGGAAGGTTCTGGGGGGCAGCGGGGTGCCCCGGGAACACCCAGGACCCCCCAAGACCAGGCTGGAGGGAGCTGGCCTGGAGCAGCCAAACTGCAGGAGACTTTGTGCAGGGTTGGATGGAATGGAATCGTGTTTTCCTGGGTGCATCTGTAAGCCCCCCTCCAGTTTTGGGGAGACCACCCTTCTATTTGGGGAGAGGGGGATGCTGCTATCGCACCCACCCACCTCAATGGGGGCTCCTCCCGGGTCGCGTGGTGATTTTGCTGTGCTCCGTGCCCTGTTAGTGAGGGATGCTCAGGTCTAGGGGGGGTGGCAGCTGGTGGGGCTCACCACCATGCCGAGCTGCTCGATCCAGCTGTCCTCGGCACCAGCCTCCGCGTCCCCCGGGGTCGCCGGGGCCGCTCTCCCAGCTGCCAAATCTCCTGGCTAATGCGCGTATGTGTGTCAGCCCTGGCTCTTCGCATGCTCCGTCGCCTCCGCGTCTCCCCCCGCAGCCCCCGGTGCCTCTCGCAGCCGCGCCGTGGTCCCCATGCAGGGATGGGATGTGTTCGGGTGCACCCACGTGTGCCTTTGGTGTTACAGCTGCAGGACAGAGAGCGTTTGCCACCAGCTGTTGGACGCACGGCTTGTGGGAGTAATTTGACGAGTCCCCCCTCCGATTTTTGTGCGTTTTCCCCCCTTTTTCTGCCCAAGAAAGGCTCCTGCCCGCCTGTGTCCCCTTGCCAAGCACTGCGGGGTGACGAGCGCTGTTTCCTCCGCAGACACCATTGATATTGTGCGTGACCCCATCTCCCCCGGGGAATACAAGCCCGAGGAGGACCCCAAGCTCTACCACTCGGCCAAGACGGGCCGGGGCCCGCTGGGGGACGACTGGCTGGAGGTGGCGGCTGGCGGGCCCCTGATGTGCGCCTACAAGCTCTGCAAGGTGGAGTTTCGCTACTGGGGGATGCAGTCCAAAATCGAGCAGTTCATCCACGACGTGGGTGAGTGCGGGGCAGCAGTGGTTCGGTGCTGCTAGGGGGGCAGATTTGGGGAGTCCCGGGGCTATGCCGGGCTCGTTCCCCGCCCCCCCACCTCCCCGTCGCAGGTTTGCGGAAGGTGATGCTGCGCGCCCATCGCCAGGCTTGGTGCTGGCAGGACGAGTGGACGGACCTGACGATGGAGGACATCCGGCAGCTGGAGGAGGAGACGGCGCGGATGCTGGCGCAGAAGATGGCCAAGTGCGGGGAGGCCGAGGAGCCCCCCACCGCTGGGCCCAGCCCTGAGGGGCGGCCGGAGCCGGGGGGTGCCAGCGGGCAGGAGGGGACCGAGGCACAGGGGGTGGCCGATGCCTCCCCTGACGATACCTTTGCCAAGCAGTGGTCCACCTCTTCCCGGTCCTCCTACTCTTCGCAGCATGGAGGTGAGAGACCGGGTCCTGCGTGGGTGGGATGGGGCCCCCCAAAGCCCCCGGCTGCTGCTGTTCTCCACAGGAGATGTGTTGGGGGACCCTCTTTTCCCTGGCCTGGGTCTCTCAGGGGGGCTCTGGGTGGAGGAACAAGGGGGAGCTGTGGGGCAGGAGCGGAGTCTCACTGCGGGGGGGCTCTGGGAGCTGACCCCATGCCGGCGGCAGGGGGGGTGTCTCCTCAGAGCCTCTCTGAGTGGCGGATGCAGAACATCGCCCGTGACTCCGAGAACAGCTCTGAAGAGGAGTTTTTTGATGCTCACGGTATGGCAGGGCAGCCCCATGGCTCAGTGTTTTGTTGGTGGGGGACAGGCACCAGCTTGGGGTGGGCTGGATGCTTGGGGGGGCTCTTGGGGTGTGGGTGTGGGCACATGGGTGCTCCCCCCACCCATGGCCCCCTCCCTGCCACTGCAGAGGACCTGTCCGACAGCGACGAGGTCTTTGCGAAGGAGATGACAAAGTGGAGCTCTAACGACTTCTTGGACACGCTGGAGCGGCCGGCAGAGCTGGACGAGGCGCTGGGTGAGTGCCGGGGGGGCTCCGGCCCCAAATGCCGGTGTGGGCATCCTGGGAGGGGGCCAACCCCCACCTGCACGCCCTGGCCGGGCTCAGTGGGGCTGTGTGTTCGCAGGGGACGGAGCCAGCGTTGCCAAGGCAGATGGCGAAGGATTGGGGGCATCTGGCTTCTCTGAGGTGTGTGTGCCGCTTGTCCCCTCCCTCGGGCTGTGCCCCCCCCCCCCGGCACGGGTGCCGACGGCAGCACTCTCCTTCCCGCAGGGCAGCTCGGCGGAGAGCGCGACGCAGGTGTGCCGGATCCACGCCCTCTTCCTCATCCTCCACAGCGGCAACATCCTGGACCAGGGAGCGGGCGAGCCAGGCTCCAAGCAGGCAGACGTGCAGACGTTGGCGGCCACCTTCGACGCCGTCACCCGCGTCCACTTCCCCGAGGCGCTGGGGCATGTGGCACTGCGCCTGGTGCCCTGCCCGCCCATCTGCGCCGCTGCCTACGCACTCGTCTCCAAGTACGGATGGCAGCGCTGCATGCCGGGGCTGTGTACCGTGCCGTGGGGCGAGGAGGTGGCTGTCCCCCGGGAAACAACCCCAGAGCTGTGGGAGGGGACCGGGGAGGTGGTGGCCTCAGAGAGGGGACTTTTCTTCTCCTGGGGTGGCATCTAGGACAAGGGATGGGGATAACTCATGGTGCAGCATCCTGGGATGAGCAAGTGCGGTGGGATGGGGACATGAGGGTGGCCCCGTTCATCCTCCCTGCCGTGTCCTCCTCAGGCTCAGCCCCTACAGCCACGACAGGGACAGCCTGTCCAGCAGCCAGGACCACATCCCGCTGGCAGCCCTCCCGCTGCTGGCCACCTCCTCGGGGAGCTACCAGCACGCTGTGGGTGCCGTCATCGCCCGTGCCAACCAGGCGTACAGCGCCTTCCTGCACTCTGGGGAGGGGGCCGGCTTCTGCGGCCAGGTGAGAGGGGATTTGGGGGAAGCTTTGCTCCGGGCTCCAGCTGGGGCTCAGCTTCACCGGGAAATGCTTTTTCCCCATGGAGAGGGCTTGGGGGCTCCATCCTTCCCCTCTCTCGGCATGGGTGCGTGCTGTCCGCAGGTCGTGCTGCTGGGGGACTGCGTCGGCGGCATCCTGGGCTTTGACGCGCTCTGCCAGAGCCGGGCGGGCTCGGGGGGCAGCCGCAGCAGCAGCCGTCGCGGCAGCCTGGTGAGTGCCAGCACCCCACCACCAGCCGGGGTTGGGGAGGGTGGGAAGGGGGTTCGCGCCCCTGGGTGCAGGGTCGGCAGGGGTGCCGGTGGTGGCTAAGCAGTGGCTGGGTGCTTGTGGCCTCTCCCCCTGCAGAGCATGGAGCCCATCTCCCCCGAGCTGTGCGGTGGCAGGGACCCGCTGGCTGACGGGGCGGACGGAGCAACGGGGTCGGGCCAGGCCAGCCCCGAGCTGGGGGCACAGCCGCCTTGCCGGGAGCAGGGGGACAGCCACCATCACAGCTCCTCATGCAGGTGAGAGCCAGGGGGACGGTCAGCAGCGCTGTGGCCCGTCCCCATGGGAATGCTGGTGATTTCCTGACTAATTCTGTGCTTTATGGAAAGGGCGAATTTCCCGTCTGCACCAGCCTGGGAAAGGAGCATTGCATGGGGGCATCCTGCCCCGGGGATGTCTTGCTGGAGCTCCCCTGCTTCCAGCAGCTCCTCCGGGTTAACGGGGCCGTGCCGGGCACAGCCTTGTCCCCGGGCTGGTGGGAGCGGGACGGCGCCGTCCCTCCCTATGCCCACTGGCCCCGCTGTCCCAGCCTGCAGGCCAGTGAGGCCCCGCTGGAAGCAGAGGCGCTGCGGAGCGGCACCGCGGCACTGGACGGGGCGGAGAGCACCGGCACCCGCCTCGACTTTAAGGTATCCGGCTTCTTCCTCTTTGGCTCCCCGCTGGGGCTGGTGCTCGCGCTGCGCAAGACCGTCATGCCCGCTCTGGATGGTGAGGACCCCCGCCAGCCGCGGTGCCAGCCCCTGACCCTCCCTGCGGGGCTCGAGCCCTTGTCCCCGAGTTGTGCTCCCCCTGCAAGCCTGAGCCCCCCGGGCTCTCCCCAAAGAGCCCCGCTTGGGTGTGAGCCCCTTGCACGCCCAGCCCTGGCTGCGCAGGTGTTGGCGCGTGCCCGAGCGTCCCCTTTCCCGCTCTATGCCAGCCCCAGCCTGTCCCCTGGCTGTCACCGGTGTCCTGGGTTTGCCCCCCTCCAAGTCTTTCCTCTTGCTGGATCCTGCTTTCTCCCTGCTGGGCTCCCAGCTCCCGGCTGTGCTGCCCTGTGCCCGCCAGCCCTCGTGCCCCATCCCCGCCGGGCTCCTCGCTGCGCAGGCTGAGCAGCCCTGACCCCCCCCATCTCTGCCCCCCCATCTCTGCCCCAGTGGCCCAGCTACGTCCCGCCTGCGAGCAGATCTACAACCTCTTCCATGCTGCTGACCCCTGCGCCTCTCGCCTGGAGCCCCTCCTGGCCAAGGCCTTCCACGCCGTCCCGCCGCTCAGCGTGCCCCGCTACCAGAAGTACCCCCTGGGCGACGGCACCTCCTCCTTGCTGGGTGAGCAGCCCCCGCGCCGGGCTGGTCCCGGGCACCCCGGGGTCTGTTACGGGCTCTGGTGTCATGCTGGGGTACCCAGAGCACCCATGGCACTGCAGGAGCCCGTCTGGGCTGGGGGGCAAAGCAATACGCAAGCTCTGCTCGCCCCTTTGGGGCTCTGCTGGAGGGGTGGTCCCAGGATGGTTGGTGTCCCCAGGGGGCTCTGGGTGTCCTCACTCGTCTCTCTCCGCAGCGGAGGCCCTGCAGATGCACTCTGCCCTGTTCCTGCCCGAGGTGGATATGGCTGCCCCCCCTACCCCCACCGGCAGCTTCGGGGGGTTCTGGAGGGGCAGTGAGCTGGGGGAGCCCCCCACTCCCGCCAGCACCAGCGAAGTCGTCAAGAGTAAGTGCCATCCCGTCCCATGCCGGCACCTCGGGGTGTACAAACAGGTCTGGGGACGGATTCATTCCGGCTCTCCCTGCAGTCCTGGAGCGCTGGTGGGGCCCGAAGCGCATCGACTACTCGCTGTACTGCCCCGATGCCCTGACCGCCTTCCCCACCATCACCCTGCCCCACCTCTTCCACGCCAGCTACTGGGAGTCCTCCGACGTGGTCGCCTTCATCCTGCGCCAGGTACAGCAGGCACGGCAGGGTGGGCGGCGCAGCTCGCCAGGGCCGGTGGAGGCTGAGCTGGGGCTGTGCCGTTCTGCAGGTGATGGAGAAGGAGGGGCCGCAGCCGGCAGAGAGCGAGGAGAGCTCTATCTACAGCCCCGCTATCCCCCGGGAGAAGTGGCAGCGCAAGCGCACCCAAGTGAAGATCCGGGTACATCCCCCACGGCCATCAGGAGCCCGACCCTTTGCCGGGGCAGTGCCGGGCTCCGGCCAACCCTGGGTGCCCGGGCAGACCCCAGCCATGGGGTGATGCAAATGGCATCTGCTAGGAAGATGCTGGGATGGTCCCGCAGCCCGGTGGGGCCCCTGTGCCACCTCAGGGGCTCCCTTGGGTGCCACTCGTGGTGCCAGCACCGGCTGCTGACTCCTCCCGTGTCCCTGCAGAATGTGACGGCCAACCACCGGGCCAGCGATGTGATCGTGTGCGAGGGCAAAGCACAGGTCCTCAGCGGGCGCTTCATGTACGGACCCCTGGACGTGGTGACGCTGACCGGGGAGAAGGTACCGCTGGGCTGGCGGCTGCTACACCATCAAACAGGGTGCGGGTGTCCAGGAGGGGGCACGGGGCCAGTGTCACCATGGCAAGGGAAGGGATGTGGTGAAGGGACTTTGTGGGGCGGAGGGAGAGGGTCATAAGGACTTGTAGGTTGGGGACGCGGCAGGATCTGGAGGTTCAGTCCATGCTCAGCCCTTTTCCCTCTCCTAGGTGGACATCTACATCATGACGCAGCCGCTGTCAGGGAAGTGGCTGTACTATGGCACCGAGGTGACGAGTGGCAGTGGGCGCCTGACCTTCACCATCCCTCCGGAGAAGGCTCTGGCCATCGGCATCTACCCCGTGCGCATGGTGGTCAGGTGAGATGCAGGCACGCGGTGCTGTCTCGGTTCCTCCTCCAGCCCTTTCGGCAGAGGTCCCTCGGTGACAAGAGCCAACGCCGAGCCTCCCCATTCTCCCATCCCAGGGGGGACCACAGCTATGCCGAGGCGTATCTGACGGTGGTGGCCCGGGGCACTGAGTCAGTCGTGTTCAGCATCGACGGCTCCTTCACCGCCAGCGTCTCCATCATGGGCAGCGACCCCAAAGTGCGGGCGGGGGCTGTCGACGTCGTACGGTAGGTGCCCTTCTCACGGTGGTGACAACCCGCTCCTCCTTTTGTGGTGCGGTGACAACCCAATTGGGGAAGTGGGGGCATCAGAGCGGGCTGTCATCCCGGGGTGAACCGGGGGATCTCCTGCCACCCCCTCACCCAGAGGGTTTTCACAGCATCTCTGTGCGTTCTGCTTCCAGTTTTGGTCCTGAAGCCTGCCATGATACCCCACGGCTCTGCTGTGCATTCAGCCTTCCTAAAATCCCTGGGGGGAGGAAAGTTTTGGAGGCAGCATCCCTGTCTGGTCTCTTGGGAGATACTCAGTGGCTTCCTGCCAGCAGGACTGTCCCCGCACAGGCTCCCGGCACCAACGCGTGTCCCCTCCTAGGCACTGGCAGGACTCGGGCTACATGATCATCTACGTGACGGGACGCCCCGACATGCAGAAGCATCGCGTGGTGGCCTGGCTCTCCCAGCACAACTTCCCCCACGGCGCCGTCTCCTTCTGCGACGGGCTCACCCATGACCCCCTGCGCCAGAAAGCCGCCTTCCTCCAGAGCCTGCGTACCGAGGTGGGGACGGGGACCCCGGTGGGGTGGGGACAGGGGGCCGATGGTGGTGGAGGGGTAGCGTGGGCTGTGCCGCAGCCCCTGCCCCTCCGTCCTGGGCAGGCACAAGATGCTCGGAGACGGACCACACTGCAATGGCAGAGTTGGCACTGACCCCCTGCCCTGGGACCCTGCTCCCTGCCCGCGGGTGTTGCAATCATCCCTTCTAAAGCGAGGGTGTCCCAATCTCCTGGGGACGGCTGTCCCTGCGGGAAGGGTCGCTCCCTGCCCTAACGCTCCTGTCCCCGGGCAGGCAGAGATCACCATCGTTGCCGGCTACGGCTCCACCAAGGATGTCTCCGTCTACAGCTCACTGGGGCTTGCGCCGGCACACATCTACATCGTGGGCCGGGCCGTCAAGAAGTTCCACAACCAGTGCCAGGTACGGTGGCGGGGCTGGGGACGGGAAGCGGCTGCAGGGGACAATTGCTGACCCAAGCAGGGCGGAGGGAGCGTGTGATGGCCAGGGCTGCCGGCTCAGGCTGTCCGTGCGTCCCGCAGTTCCTGTCCGAGGGCTACGTAGCCCACCTGGCCCAGCTGGAGGCGGCAGCCCTGGCCCACTCCCCCAAGGGACCCCCACGGCCCGTGCTGGGCAAAGGCACCTACGGCTGCCCGGCCCCCGTCGACTTCCTACGCAAGCAGAGCCAGCTCCTGCGGTCGCGGGGCTCCAGCCAGGTGGAGCGGGACGGGGGACCCCCACCGGCACCGCCTGGTCTGCCCCGGGCCAAGCCCCGCAGCGTCAGCCTGAAGCTGGAGGGTGAGGAGTGAGGGTGGTGCGGCCACCGTCCCCCCACTCCACCGCAGCCTTCATTTCCCAGCCAGGAGCACCTGGGGCCGGAACCCGCGATGGGTCCCCGAGCCGATAGGAAGGAGACGAGGGCGCTGGGTCCCCCGAGACCGCAGGCCCCCCAGGAGTCGACGCTCCAAGCCACCCCGGGGGCTGGAGTGATCCCCTCGAGGCTGAGCAACCCCGGGTCCCCCCTGCTGCCCCCCAGCTCTGCCTCCCCCCTGCTGCTCTGTCCCCCCGGGTCCTTCGGGGCTGCAGAGCTGCTGCTGGGCAGTGCCCGGGGGAGCTGGTGTGGTGCCTCCCAGGTCATCTGTCCCCAGGCAGCGTTGGGGGGCCATGGCTATGCCCCAGGGCAAGCGGCACCTCCCTGCTCCCCACCTATTTTATTTCCATTTGGTGTTGCCAGCCGCAGGGCAGGGGAAGGGCCGGGATTCAAAAGCGATTCCTCTGTTCTCTTCGTTTTGGTGTGAAATAAAGCGATGTAAAGACGAGGTGCCAGGGCCCGTCTGCTCTGTACCCACCCGGCCACGGATGCCAGCAAAGCCCTGGCCCTGGGGAGCCTTGGACCCAGGGACGCGGTGTCACGCAGAGAGGTGGCCTTGTGGCACAGCAGTTGGGTCATGAGCAATTTAGGACACGTCACGGGGGGTAAAGGACTCCATCCCCAGTGGGAAACACAGCCTGGGGCGTCTCCGGGCCGCACGGCTGTGCTCAGGTACGTGCTGATGCCGACATCAAACTGCGCATCGCACGAGTGGCTGAACCTTTTCCCCAAGAGGCCAGCCAGGGTGTTGGGGCAGGGACGGAGGGACCGCGGGGGCAGGACAAGAGAAGCCGCTGGCTTCAGCGAGCAGAGCAGGGCCAGGGCAGCTCAGCCACCCTGCCGTCACCTGTGGGCTCAGCCCTCACCCCGTGCCCACTCAGCTTTGAGCTCCTGCAGTGTGGGACTGGGGGGGGGGCACCCCCATGGCAACATCTGTGGGCATTAGAGCTGGTTTTACACCGTGAGCCCAGGACGGAGCCTGCTGGAGAGTCGTCTTGGCTCTACAGCGAAGTCATTTAGCAGCTGCAACACATCCATGACGTGGAACGCTTACCACAGCAAGTCAGGGCTGTTCTGCAGTGAGTTTGTATGGCCGCAGTGCCAGGGCTTGCCAGGCTCCCTCCCCCTGACCTGTTCCTGGCCTGCCTGTGACTTTGTTTTACCTTGTTTACCTCTTACAGCAATTTTTCTAAGTGACCAGGTGCCTGTGACCAGTTTTACTTCTGTTTATCTTGGCATAGCACGACCAGAGTTTCATATAGATAGCGGTAACAAGCAGTTATTCTATATAAAATATTTACGATGCTGACGTGATGATGTAGTATAGAGGAAACGCGGTCTTGGGATGATAGCAGCAGCCTTGAGAAGTGACGATGCAGGACGTGGCACAGAGTACAGGCATGAAGGGGTAAGAACCGGGGCACTGGAGCCCCCGCGGTCATAAACTGCTTGGCCAGCCCCAGGCGCCGTGGCTCAACCCAACATAAAGTATAAAAACATCAAACAAAAAAAAAATAAAAGCACTTGGCAGAGAGCAGCGGGCTTGAGCTTGTGTCACCCCATGCGTCCGTTCCCGGCGTGACGTTGAGCGTAGGCTAGAGGCTGGCAAGGAGCTTCACCTTTAGGCTGTGTGTCAGCCGTGCGCTGCGATCGCTATACACCACTTAATACTGCGACTTAAGTGCACCGCCGTGTCACCGGGCTGCGGCGAGCTCCTGGGTCACTTCAGATGACTTCAAATAAGTAAAACTTGTATTAAACATTAATAAACATCAATGTACATTCCACATGTGGAATATCTAAAAGAACCTGTTCAGAGAGCGTCGGGCTCTCCGGCGCGACTGTGGGCTCTACTGCGAGAAAATGCCCTTGAAGCGAATCTTGTCCTCGGCATCCTTCTCGCGTAGGCGGGCTTCCAGGCTCCGCAGCTCCTTGGAGACGACGGGGCGCAGCGAGGGGTCGAGGGCCAGCACTTTGGCAAAGTCAGCCTGCGCCTCTGCCACGTTCCACACCGCCGCGTGGGCCTTCCCTCGCTTGAAGTAGGCCTTGACGTTGTCTGCAGGGAGAGCGAGCTGCTGGACTGGCGGAGCGTTGGGGGGGGGGTGTCTCCCCGATACCCGCCCACCCCACTGGCACCCACTGCAGCCGGCTGGGCTGGCCCGCGGCTCCTTACCCTCGTACTTGTTGAGAATGGAGGAGCAGTGATCCAGCACCTCGTAGTACTCCTCGCACTGCAGCTTGCACTGGCAGTAATTTAACAGCAGGGGTGTGATCTTCTGGTCGAGCTCGATCCAGTCCGGAGAGCCCGGCTGCTCCTGCAGGATGAGATGGAGGTGGGGGGGAATGAGGGGAAGCTCCCAAGCCCTGCACAGCGGGAGGGATGTGGGGAGGTCCGAGTGCACCCCAGAGAGGGGCCAGGGAGCTCCACCTTCATCTGCAGGTTCTTGAGACAGGCGATGGCATCGTAGTATTTGGCAGCTGCCTCCTGCACCTTGCCCTGCCGGTACAGCTCGTTGCCTTCCTTGTGGATCAGAGGTACAGCCTGCAGCTTCTCCTCATCCGTCATGGCCCACGGGTCCTGCTGGTAAGAGCCGGGTGCCTCCACCTGCCGACACCCCAATGTGAGGGCAGAGCCTGGCTCCAGGCATGGGACAGAGCCCCAGCACCCTCCTGCCCGCGGCCTCAGCTGGGGTGCTGGTGGCCGTCCCCGAGCTCCCCCCCCAGCCAGGGGCTGGGAAGCGGGAGAGCCTCATCTGCCCCTCCCCACAGCGGCAAGAGCAGGTACCTCACCTTGAGCACTTCGATGTCGAAGATGAGGGGCTGGGGGTTCTTCTGGAGCTCGTCGAGGTCGGGGTAGCCCAGGGAGTAATGCTCGTGCAGCTGGGCGATGCTGCAGCAGTGCCGCTGCCCCTCCAGCGGGTCCTTCCCCGCCGCGATGTTGCGCAGGCTCTTGGACACCAGTGGGTAGAGCACCACGTGCTGTGGGACGGGGGGAGGCGGCGCTGGGCCGGGGTCGTGGCGGGGGGGGGGGGGGACGACGACGACACGGGACCGGGACCCTCCCGGCCTCGCACCGCGGGGGGGGGGGGGGGGAGCGCGCCACGCGTGTGCCCGTCGCAGGCCCCGCCCCCGAACGCAAACCACGCCCCCTGGGCGCTGACCACGCCCCCAAACGAGCACACCACGCCCCCCTCCGGTTCCGCTCCGCCCGCCGCCGCCGGCCCCGCCCCCTCCGCCCGCCCCCGCCCCACCTTGGCGTCGCAGCGGAAGCGGGCGCGCTCCCCGGGCCGCATGGTGCGCAGCGCCGCCTCCCACACCGGCAGCTTGAACTTCTTGCCGGCGATCAGCTCCATAGGCTTCCCCCGCGCCCGGCTGTCGTCCAGCGGCGTCTCCTCGTCCCCGCATCTCAGCGTCCGGTAGTGGAAGGTGGCCTGAAGGGGCGAAGTAGGCCGCGGCGTCACCATGGGGACGGTTAGGAGGGCAGCGCATGCGCGTCTCGCCCGTTCCCCCCCCCCCCCACGGCCCCGGAGGCGGTGGTGCGGCTCTGACCTTGGTGCCGTCGCGGAAGTCGGGCAGCGGCCCGGTGCCCTCCCGCAGCACTTCCTTGTACACGCCGTCCGCCCGCAGCTGCTCGACCTGCTGCGCCATCGTCCCCGCGCCGCGCCCCGCCTCGGCTCGGCTCGGCTGTCTCCGCAGCCACTCGGTTCTTTCCGGACCGACGCGGCCGCACGGCGGCGCCCCCTGTCGGCGGGGAGTGCGCCCCGCGGGGGGCGGTGGCTCCGGGCAGTGGGCGGGGCCAGCCCCGGGGCGGTGGCGGGTCCGGTTCCCGCCGTGCCCCGACCCCCCCGAGCGGTCCTTGAGGGCACACGGGCGGGATTCCAGAATAAAAATCTCCCGTGACGCTCGGCCTCCTCCATGGAAGGGCCCCGGGTGGGGCGGGGGGGCGCTCCCGGGGTGAGGGTCACCTCCCGCCCTTGGGGCAGGGAAGCCCTGTTGTCCCCTCCTGCCAGCCCCGGGCCGGGGGTTCTCCATCCCCGACGGCTCCTCGGGGGCCGTGTGCGGGCAGGAGGGACGGGCAGGCCGTGGCAGGTCCATGCGACGCCATCGGGGACATCCCGGGTGACACTGGCGTTGGGGTCGGCTCCGTGAGCCGTCCCGGGGTGATACGGGGACGTTTGCAGGTGGCGGGTCCCTGGTCCCTCACGGAGCCCGGCAGCACGTGGCGGTGCTGCCCGCGCTGCCTGCAGGTGTGCCCCCGCAGCCCCCCGCAGGGAGGAGGCGGTTCCCCCCCCCCACCCCCGCACGGTCGTGGTGCCACCAACGGCTGCCACCGCAGGTCGCTGGGCCCTGTCACCGCCATCGCGATTTGGGGCTGTTCCTGCGCTTTTGGTGGCTTTGCCCGGGGTTGCACAGCTGCAGCCTTTCGACATGAACCCGCCTGCCACATCGCCTCCTCCTCCTCGCCCTGCGCTGTGTCCCACCGCCCCGGCCAGGCAATGGCTGCCGGCACCTCTCGGTGACAACGGAGCCTGCCAGGTCCCGTGGCCATGGGTGACTCAGCCCTGTCCTTGTCCTCGTGTGCAACCGAGACCTCGAGGGAGCTCCTATTCCCTCCCACCTCCTGTGCCCATTGCTTTTTGCTGGTGCTCGGTCCTGGCTTACCCAGGCAGGTCCCCCCCTCCCCGGCACTGGGTCGGCTCCGTGCACCCGCCAGTGGCGTCACCGCGGGCAGATACTGGCGATGTCGGTAGCACTGCAGGTGGCCGGGGAGCCGCGTGCGGTCGATGCCGATGCCGGGTCCCCGTCTGGGGTGAAACCGCCTCCTTCCTGCCCGCGCTGCGAGGCGAGCGCGGGGACACGACTGCAGGCAGCGCCGCCATGTGCTGCCGGGCTCCGCGAGGGGCTGGGGATGTGCCACCTGCAAACAGCGCGGTGAGACGGGGGCTGCTTTGCTTTGATCCCCCCCGGGGGTCTCCGGGCACCCCCAGGGAGGGCAGCACCCCAAGGACGGGCGCCGACATGCCGAGATCTTTGGGCTTTGCCCTGTGCCAGTGCTGAGGGAGGCCCTGTGGAGGCTTTGGTAGGTTTTGGGGTGAATCCTGTTGCCATTGGGACCGGGCTCTTGCCGGGCGCTGGCAGCGGGGTCAGCCCCACGGGGGGACACGGCGGGGAAGGGCCCACGTGCCCCGTGCCGGCGGCAGATGCCTCGGGGGGGGGGCTGGCTCTCCCCGGGGACATCCGGGTGCCGACCCACTGTGGCGAGGTGCGTGACGCCAGAAGCGGAGCCAAGTCTCATATTTGGGCACGGAGCACGTTATTGGAGGCCGGGGCCCCGCCAGCCGGGAGATAACCCACCTGATAACGGCTCGAAAGGTGCTGCCGCCTCCATTGGCTCCCGGCTGCGGCGCTGCCTATATATCACCCGCCCCGCACCGGGGGGGTCTGGCTCGGCGAGATGGTGCCCGTCGGGGTGCTGGGGCTGCTCCTGTGCGTGCAGCTCTGCGGGGGTGAGCTCCCGGGGTGGGGGGCAGCCGTGGGGCAGGGGACACCCCGCTCCCAGCCCCGGGCTGGGTTCAGCACCCTCCCTCCGCAGGCACCGGGGAGCTGCGGCTGGTGGACGGCGGCGGGCGCTGTGCCGGCCGGGTGGAGGTGAAGCACAAGGGCGAGTGGGGCTCCGTCTGCGTCTACGACTTTGACTGGGATGCCAGATGGGCCACCGTGGTGTGCCGGTACCTGGGCTGTGGCCCGGTGGTCAGGTCGTCCCCCTACGCCCCGTTCGGGCAGGGCACCGGCCGGATTTGGCTCCAGCCCTTCTTCTGCCGGGGCGATGAGACGATGCTGCAGGAGTGTCCCAACTTCGGCTGGGGTCAGCACTTCTGTGGCCACAGCTGGGACGTGGGGGTGACCTGTGCAGGTGAGGGGAGGGGTGGCCGTGCAGGGACACCCGCCATGTGCCGGGGCATCCCCCAGCGGGGCTGAGGCCGTGCCGGTGCCCCGGTGCAGACGCGATGGAGCTGAGGCTGGTCGGCGGTGGGGGTCCCTGCGCCGGGAGGGTGGAGGTGAAGCTCCAGGGACGTTGGGGCTCGGTGGCGGACAACAGCTGGGACATGGAGGACGCCGAGGTGGTATGCCAGCAGCTGGGCTGTGGCTCGGCCGCCGGTGCCTATGCTGCCAGCGCCCGCTTCGGCAAAGGGGACGGCCCCATCAGCCTGGCTCTGATCGACTGCCGTGGGGACGAGACCGCCCTCTGGAACTGCGAGATCCGCGGCTGGGGACCCTACACCGGCCGTCATGAGTTCGACACCGCCGTCGTCTGCCAAGGTAGGAGCCAGGCGGCAGGGAGGGACGCGCCAGTCCCAGCACGTCCCCCACCACTGACCCTGTGGCTCTCCTGGCAGGGTTCACCCGGCTGGTCGGCAGCGCCAGCGCCTGCGCCGGGCGTCTGGAGGTGCGGCGTGGCCGAACCTGGACCAGCGTCTGCCAGGACCACGTGGACATCAAGGCCGCCCAGGTGGTGTGCCGGGAGCTGGGCTGTGGCACGGCGCTGGCCGTCCACGGCTGGTTTGAGGCGGGAACGGGGCCGCTCTGGGAGGGGGGGTTCGAGTGCACCGGCACCGAGCTCCTCCTCTCTGCCTGCGCCCAGCGGCAGCCCCGCGGCCAGGGCTGCACCGGCCATGCCGGCATCATCTGCTCCCGTAAGCCCTGGGGACACCGGGGGGGGGGTGCCGGGGGGTCCCCGTACCATCGTGTCCCCCCCTCCAACACCCTTTCTGCCGCAGCCTACACCGGTTTCCGGCTGGGGGACAACAGCTCGAGCTGCGCCGGGCGGGTGGAGGCGGAGGCGGGGGGGACGTGGGGGTCCGTCTGCGCCACCGACTGGGACCTGCCCGACGCCCACGTCCTCTGCCACCACCTCGGCTGCGGCCGCGCCGCCACCGTGCCCCCGGGAGGCTCCTTCGGCGTCGGGGACGGGCCGCTGCGGCGGGACATCTTCGGCTGCGACGGGAGCGAGCGGCACCCGGGCGAGTGCCCCACGGTGGTGCTGGGGGAGCCCCCCTGCCTCCCCGGCCACGCTGCCGCCGTCAACTGCTCAGGTCTGTATGGCACAGGCCGGGAAAAGCCTCGGGGGGCTTTTGGGACACCCTAAAAATGGGGAGCAGAGGACACAGGGCCATTTTGGGGCGAGGGAAGGGCCGAAGCGGCTCCACCATCCCCTCAGGGTGCCCTCCCCCCCCCCCCCCTCCCAGGGCTGGTGCCACGGCCCCACGGCGCTGCCGGGGATTTTGCAGGCGTTGCCGAGCCCCTGCGGCTGGCGGAGGGGGAGAGCCGGTGCAACGGGCGGCTGGAGGTCGCCGCAAGCCTCGGTGCCTGGGCCCGTGTGCCGGCGGGGCTGTGGGACGCCCGGGGTGGCGGCGTGGTGTGCCGGCAGCTGAGCTGCGGCATGCCGGAGAAGATCTACAGCGTGCCGGGCTCGGGCACCGCGGCGCTGCGGGGGCTGTGGTGCGCCGGCACCGAGGAGAGCGTGGCCCAGTGCAACGTCTCGGGGATGGCCGTCGTGCCGACCAGCAGCCCTGAAGAGGTGGCCATCGTCTGCTCGGGTGAGTGTCCCGGGAAGGGCCGTGGGGGGGGTGCCGGCACCCCGAGCAGCCGCCCCAGCCCGGTCCCCTCCGTGCCCCGCAGGCAGCCGGCGGGTGAGGCTGGCAGGCGGCCCCGGGCGCTGCGCCGGGCGAGTGGAGATCTACGGCAATGGCACCTGGGGCAGCGTCTGCCAGGACACCTGGGACCTCTCGGACGCCACGGTCGTCTGCCGCCAGCTGGGCTGCGGAACGGCTCTGGAGGAACCCAGGTCGGCTCGCTTCGGTCCCGGCACGGGGCCCCTGTGGCCGGATGCCGGTGGCTGCGCCGGGACGGAGGCGTCGCTCTGGGACTGCCCGGCCTTGGCACGGCACGTCTGCCGGCGCGGTGGCGGGGCGGTAGCCGTGTGCTCAGGTCAGTGCCGTGCGACCCCAGATCAGGGAGCGGGGGTGGGGGGGCCATCCCCCCGTGGGGGTCCCCGGCGCAGCCCTGCCGTGACCCCCCCCACCCCCCCTTGCAGAGCAGCTCTCCCTGCGGCTGGTGGGCGGCAGCACCCGCTGCAACGGGCACCTGGAGGTGCTCTACAACGGCACCTGGGGCCGCGTGTGCGCCAACGGCACCAGCCCCGCCACGGCCAGCGCCGTCTGCCGGCAGCTGGGCTGCGGGGACGGGGGCTGGCTGGTGGCCGCCCCTGCCCAGGACCCCGCGCCCGCCTGGCTGTCCTGGGTGGGCTGCGAGGAGGGGGCTCGCTGGCTCTGGCGGTGCCCGGCGGCACCCTGGCACCTGCAGGACTGCGGCCCCGACGGGGACGCCCACGTCACTTGTGACGAGGACAGCGGTGGCACGAGCGGGACCCCCACCCCATCCCCAGGTAGTCGCTGCCCCGACGGTGCCGCTCGCGCAGGCAGCTCGGCCTGTGGCGGCAGCCCCCCCCGCGCCGGGCTGGCCGGGGTCCCCCCCTCACGCCGCCGGCGACGTCCCCGCAGGTGTCCCCAGCAGCACCACCCCGGCGGCAGCGTCGGGGACCGCGTCGGTGCCCACGGTCCTGTGCGCGGTCCTGGGGACGCTGCTGTGCCTGGCCCTGGGCGCCCTGGCCGTGCAGGCGTGCCGTGCCCGGGCTCAGCGCCGAGGTGGGTGCCGGTGGGTGGGTGCCAGGGCAGAGCCGGTTTGGGGGTCCCAGGGCCCCGGCTGAGCGCTGCCCGTCATTTCAGGCCCCGACGGAGCCGCGGGCGCCATCTCTGACGCCATCTACGAGGAGCTGGACTACGCCCTGACGCCGGAGTACCAGGAGGTGCCCAGTCGCTCAGGTGGGTGCAGCCCCCCCGTGCCCGGTGGTTGCCCCGCGAAGAGCGGGGGGCTCTGTCCCACGGCCCCACCGCAGCACCGGGGCTGGGAGCCCTGGTCAGGGTGCGGGGACGTCCCTCTGCGGCAAGGGGCCGGCTCCGGCCACCCCCGCCACCCCGTCCTCCCCCCGCCAGGCTCCCTATCGGAGGGGTCGGGGACGAAGCTGCCGTATTACCCCAAGGACAGCGTGGAGCGGAGTGACCCCAAGGCAGCCCCAGGTAGGGGCAGAGGGGCAGGACCCCGGCGGGGAGCCCGGGGCAGAGGGGCCACGGCCAGGCGCTGGGGCACCGAGGGCACACAGCCCCCCCCAGCAGCGTGCAGCCAAGCATCCCCTTTCCCTGCCGATCGACCCCCCCCCCCGCTGCGGCTCTGGCCCAGAGCTTGCAGCCCCACTGCCACCGGGACGTCCCCAGTGGCACGTCCGGAGGCGGGGGGTGGCTCAGCCAGACCCCTGCCAGACCCCGCGGCTCACTCCCGTGCACCCCCCCAGACTCCCCTGCCCAGCACGGCCCCTCGCATTACTATGACGATGCCACGGCTGTGTCGCAAGAGTCCCCCGCTGCCAGCGCTGGGGACATCTCCGAGGGGGAGGCGCAGAGGAGCTGGGGCCGTGTCCCACCCGCAGGTAAGAGGGGCCAGAGCCGCCCTGTCCCCTGGAGAGCCACCTCCGGGGGGGGCTTGGCTGCGGTGGCGGGCAGGGAGCAGGCAGCAAATCCACGGGGGCTGCGGCAAGCCTTTGCTGCGTCCCCTAAGGTGGGAGCTGCCCCCCGCCAAGTCCCCCGGGAGCCGCGAGGGACCCCCCGGCACAGCCCCCGGGGAACGTGGACTACGACGATGTTGGCATCAGCACCCCGGGGACATCGCTGTGAGGATGCCCGGGTCACACACGTGCAGGGTGGTGGGGCTGTCCCCAAGATGGGGTGGCCTTGGCCACAGAGGAGGTCACATCTCCCTGCCCAGGGCCGCAGCACAGCAGCAAAACAGCTCCCGCAGGGTTGGGGTTTCTTTAGTATTCTTATTATTATTGCTCTTTCACTGGGAATTTCTCTTTTCTATTAAACCCTGAAACTAAAAAGCTTGGAGCCTCGCGTCCAGGGCTGGCACCTCGCTCCGGGGTACGTCAGCCATCCCTCGGGGCTGTGGGGCAGGAGCTGGACCCACAGACACAGCCCTGGGCATGGTGGGGACGGCGGAGGAAGGAGAAGGGCACGGGGGGGTGTCCTGGGACCCCCTGTCCCCCCACGCCTGGGGCAGGCTCCAACCCGGGGCGGCTTCCCCCACTTTGGCAGCACCGGGCTAGAACTGGCTCCGGCTGCTGCAAGGACCTCTCCTAAAGGGGGGGAGCCCTCTCCTAAAGGGGGGGAGCACCTTCCCGCCCCCCGGGTCCCCCACGCCGGGCAGGACCCCGCGGCGGAAGGGCAGCCGGGCCATGGCCCCCGCCTGCGGCACGTCCTGCTCGAGGAAGTACCCGATCTTCAGGTCGGGCTTCAGCGCCCGCACGGCAGCCAGCTCCCGCAGCGCCTCCTCGTTTAACCCAGGCGTGCTCAGTCTTTAAATTAAAAAGGAAGAGCAAAGGAGAAGAGCTGTTAAAGCCCACCCCCTGCTTTCCGGGACGCTGGGTATCCCCCTCCGCGTCCTGCGGCATCCGACCGCAAAACGCCGGCACGGGGATGCCGGGGATGGAAGGGGGACGTGCGGGCTTACCCCAGGGCCCGCAGCGAGCAGGCGGGATGCCGGAGCTGCTGGCAGAGGTGCAGGACGCCGTCAGCTCCCAGCTCGTTGTCGCTCAGGTCCAGGCAGGCGAGGCTGGGGCTCTCCACCAGCCAAGCGGCCAGGGCTCGGCAGCAGGCGCCCGTCAGCCGGCAGCTCCCCAACCTGCGCGACCAAGGCAAACGGGGACGCGGGCTTTGACCAGCCGGTTGGCGAGCCGCTCCGGGTGGGAAGGATGGAGCGCCGGCCGGCCCCGCGGCCCCTTACCGCAGCGTCTGCAGCCGGCAGGTGCGGCGCCGGAGCCCCTCGCACAGCAGCTGCACGCCGGCGTCACGCAGCCCCTCGCTGAAGGACAAATCCAGCTCTTCCAGGCACGGGCTGGTGCCCAGCGCGGCGGCGAGGTCCTCGCAGCAGGCGCTGGTGAGGCGGGAGTACCACAGCCTGCCGGGGACCGGCCGGCCGGAGCCTCAGGGCCAGCCCCCGCCGGGCCACCCCACCGCGGTGACGGTCCCCAGCCCGGTGTCGCCGCTTTCAAGCTCCTCGCCCTGGGAGAGTGGGGCAGAGGGACGACGCCACCCCAGAGGGACGGTTTTGGGGTAGCTCCCCAGCACCGCGCCCCAGCCCGCGGGTCTGGCCCCCCGTGGGGTGCCCGGGGCCACTCACCGCAGGACGCGCAGGCGGCAGCCGGGCTGCCGCAGCCCCTCGCACAGCAGGCGCACGCCGCCGTCGCTCAGCGTGCCGTCGCCCAGCTCCAGCCGGGCCAGGCTGGGGTGTTCGGCCAGCAGCGCCGCCAGCTCCGCGCAGCAGCTCTCCGACAGCCCGCACCACTGCAGCCTGCGGGGAGAGCCGCAGAGAACAGACGGGCTCATCACACCTGCCCCCAGCTGCCCAGCACTGCCACCTGGCCAATCAGCATGGAGGGACTGCACCCATTGGCCCACAGCGGGACCAATCAGCATGGAGGGACTGCACCCATTGGCCCACAGCGGGACCAATCAGCATGGAGGGACTGCACCCATTGACCCACAGCGGGACCAATCAGCATGGAGGGACTGCACCCATCCGCCCATCCCACAGCCAATCAGCATGGAGGGACCCCACCCATGCCCCAGCCAATCAGCAGGTGGGACCCCACCCACCACATGCTGGTGGTCCCCAGGCTGGGGTGGGCAGTGTGGCGGGTGCCAGTGCTCCCAGTGCTGCTCCCACCCCCTGTACAGCACCCACCTGCCTGCACCCCTCTGGTTTGGGTGCCCCCCACCCGTGCCCCAGAGCCAGCCGGGGTGACCAGGACCCGGCCTCGCACCCTCCCTGTGCCAGCAGCTGGGGTTTCGGTTCGGCGCCGAGCACCGGTCTCTTACCGGAGTGCCTGCAGGTCGCTGCCCGGGTGCCGCAGTGCCCGGCAGAGCGGGTGGATGGGGGAGTGCAGCTCCTCTCGCTGCCGCTCGGCGAGGACACGGGGATGGGGACGTCCTCCAGGTCCTGAGGCACCGGAGCTGCAGGGGGACAGGGCCCCGGGGGGCACGGGCAGCCCTCACCGGCGCTGGGAGCTCCCGGCTTCGACGCCGGCACAGCGCACCCCCGAAGGAGAGCGCGCCACCAGCTCCTCAGGAGGGACCTCCATGGCTTTGGAGATGCAAAGGATCACGAGCGTTACTGCTGGAGTTACCCCGCTCTCGGGCAAAGCTTGGGGCGTACTTGCCGTTTCAGCACCGGGGATCTGCCCTTCGCGTGCGAGAAGGGGGACGTGAAGCCAAACTGACCCCCGGGCGCAGATGGGCCCGTTCGGGCTGGGGAAGGTGAGTTGAGCTGCTCCGCCTCCACCAATCCCACCGCATGCAGCGGATGGAGGAGCCCACGTGATCCTTATTGTCCCACACTTCTCCCCAAGAAAAAGGCAAACGTCCCCCGCTGAGGAATTAAACCCGCAGTGAAAGGACAAGCTGGTCTTTGGGTGGAAGGAGCTGAAATGCCTCCAAACGCATCCTTTGCGTGGAGAAGGAGAATTCTTTGCGATTTTGGGTTGCTGGAGCAGGGAGGGGCAGTACTTACCGAGGCACCGAGGCATCCGGCTCCTCCCCGGGATCGTCCTGGTCGAAGGAGCATCCCCGGAGGGTGACGCAGCCCAGCTCAGCCCACTGCCTGATGCAGAAGGAAAGAGCCATTTGGTCGTACAGGGTCAACTTGACGTCCTGCAAGTCTATGTCGGTGAAACGACCCAACGCGCTTTGGACGAAGCTTTCCTCGTTCATCTCAAACAAAAAGTGGAAAGTGTCCAAGTCGGAAACCTTCGGCGCTTGGCTGGGATGGGAGATGCCTCTGTGCCTCCCCTGAAGCCACCTCAGCATAGCTTCCCTGGCTTGCGGTGAAATTCTGCACCCGATGATTTTGTCCGCATACTCTATTGATTTTTGGCTTACCAGACCAAACAGGAACCGCACCGTCAAGTTCAAATCCTTCCTGGACTTGCTAGAGCTTTCTAATAACGTATTTACGTCCTTCAGGAGAGCCCCCGCGTCACCGACCATTTCCTCGTTGTCCTCCAGGACGTAAAACATCGCTGCAAAGAACTCCTGGAGGTGCAGGTGAGTGAAGCTGTAGGTGTTCTCATGGTCTACGCCTTTCTTTGAGATCTTCTCATTGAGGAAGAGGGGGAGAAGGTCCGGCTGGTCCAAGCCACGGTCCTTGATGTCCTTCTCCTCAAAGAGGACCTTGTGCTTCCAGATGCCATCAGCGGCCAAGGAGCAGAGCTTGTGCAGGAACCGCTGGAGGTCCTGCGGGTCGTCCCTGCTTCTGCACTTCATTAACCGGGAGAGGTAACACATGCTCACCTGCGTGGTGGCTTTAGAGCACTCGACGAGGCTTTTCTTCTTGTGAAGCTCTTGTTCGAGGATGGTGCAGACAGTCCAGCTCATGACAGGGATGACGCACAAGCTGTAGAGGATCTCGTTGCCCCTGGCAAACCTGAAGGCCGCATCAGCTTCCCTGTAGTTCTCAAAATACCTGTGGAAATACTGCTCCCTCACGGCTGCCGAAAATCCCAGTATTTTGGCGTAATACGCGCCCTCCAGGCACCGCCCCAGGCTTTGAAGGGCTGTTGGCCTGGTGGTGATGAGCAAGGAGGACTTGGGGAGAACAGTCTTCTTCAACAAGCTCATCAGGGTGGTTTCCAGCGGCTTCACTTCTCTGGGGTCGGAGCTCAGCTCACGTGTGGGCTGAACCAAGGAAAGTCCCAGGGCCTCAAACCCATCAAAAATGAACAAGATCTTCTTCTGGTCATCCAGGATCTTCCCAATGGGCGTTTGCCTGTGAGGGCAGCACTTTGAGATGAGGTCTGCCACGCTCGCTTCCTTGGTGAAGGCAAGGTCTTTACAGTCTATGCAGAAGACGTAGTCAAACTGTGCGTAGAGGGTCCCTTCCACCCACTCCACCATCACCTTCCTGACCGTCATTGTCTTCCCCATCCCCGGGGCCCCCACCAGCACCACGACCTGCAGCGTTTGCCCATCTTCATCGAGTTTAAACAGCGTCTGCGCGGTGACGGTGACGGTGGCTGGTCCGTTGCCGACGTCGGCACATCCACGGCCAGCGCCCGCGGCTTCATGCTCACCTCCGCGCTTGCTCCAAGGTTTCCTGGCGACGGTCAGGTCGGTGTAGCGGCTGCTGACGGACAGGTTCTCCCCGAGACAGGAGTTCACATCTTTGTACCGGAGGAACTCCCGGGCCACGTGCTCTCTGTATTTCTGCTTGTACTCTGCACCGGCGAGAAGCAGAGTCAGTCCCCAGCGCAGCCGGATTCCCGAGGAGCTCCTAACCAGCCCAACCGCGCTCCTGACACGCCAACGGGACGCTTGGTTCAACGCTTTCCTAAGTCTGGCAGAGGCGATAAGGCCATCGGTCTGTGAGAATTTCGGGCCTCCGGTCAGTAGGGGGGTCCTTCTCTGCTACGTCCCCCCATCATCCTGATCCACCAACCCCTGTTTTAACCGCCCTGCAACGCCCATCCACCCTGGGAGCAGATGCAATTGCCCGGGGCCACCTGCAGCCTCCGTCCCGCTCTTGCTCGTGCCCCGGAGGCCACAGGCACCGTCCCCGGGCTCCCGGGGATGCCTGCGGCTCCAAGGCGTTACCCAACGTGAGCTCTGCAGAGATGCCCTGGATCCCCATCCCAGGAGGAGAGGATCTGCCCAGCTGCCGGCCAGGCGGTGCCGAGAGCTGCAGGCTCTTCTCCAGGAGAAGAGGGAGCCCGGCAGTAAGTGGGGAGAGCAAGAGGACAGCCCCCACGCTAACAGGATCACAGCGGGACGTCTTCACGTTCCCAGGCTCCCTGGGAAGCCAAAACCTGCTCTTACCGACTTGTGCCTGTCTCCAAGGACCCTCAAGGGGACAAGAGGCAAAGAAAAGCAAAACGTACGCTGGCTCCCTACCTTTCACCTTCTCATCCGGGAGTTTCTCAGCGAGGTCTCTCTGGTTCATCTCTTCGAACAACCCAATCGCTGCGTCCATCGCGGCGTCTTCGCTGTAGTTCTTGCCCATGCAGCTGATGAGCGCGCAAGGTTTGGCGGCCTTTGCCAGTGAATCCCTGGGGATATTCCGTCGTCCTTCTGCACGAACCTCCGATAACTTTGTCTTAAACTCCCAAAAGTCTTTAGGTGCGAGACCTTGGAGTGCTTGTAAGAGGACGGCTAATGGATGCTCTTCCCCTGCCGTGCCGGGATGTCACCTGAAAACACCAGCGGTTAGAAGTCCCGGCTGCACCACGGCAAGAGGTTTTGGAGCTGAGCGCCAAGTTTGTCCTGTACAGCGCGGTTCTTCCTGCGATGGAAAGACTGGGAACAGTCACCCCAGCTCCGCAAGGTCGGCAGGGCTGCAGGATCCCCCCCGGATGCGGCACAGGAGAGAGAAAAGCACCCAAAAAAGCATCGTGGGGGCTTCTAACCAGACTGGGAGCTGCAGCCCCTCAGGGCAGAGCCCCTCCGGCCCCGGGGACAGCCCGGTACCCCCCGCCCCACCTGGCCGGTTCCCCATCCCACCGTGCCCGCACCGTCCCTCGGCGCAGCGTGGCCGGCCGTGCCGCGATGCACTCACCGCACCGGGCGGCAGGATGGCGGGTGGCTGCCAGAAGGGCTGAGGCGCTGCCCGAAATCCCCGTCCCGCGCGCAGGCAGGGTTTCGCTTTTGAATGGCAGCCCAACATCCGGCACACCCTTCCTCCTTCCTCGCCGCGGGACGACTCGCCAGCCGGCCTCCATAAACCACGCGGGTGGGCAATTTCCTACCTGAAGGATTCCCGGCAACGAGCCCACAAGGAAGATGCTGGTTTTGGGGGGAAAAGGCGGCTTTAGGAAAGCGTGCTGATGCTCGCAGATGCCGCAGCCCCTCTGCTGCCTCTCGCCTCCCCGGTGCTGGCAGCTCACCCTCCTCCTAACAACAGGTTGTGGGTTCAACTGAAAAACCACCGAGCCCCCGAATTTCCAACCCTGCCAGAGAAAATGCGCTTTGCTCGGGGTCCCCAAGCCTTTTACTAGCTTGGTAAGAAAAGTCACGGAGCTGCCATCGCCGCCTCCTCCTCCTCCTCCTCCTTTGGGGTTCCTTATTTCTGCTGTCACTGTTCTCCTCCCCGTTTCGAATCTCCCGGGTCTTTAGGAGATAAGTGCCATCCCCCGGCTCCTCGGGAGCAGATCTGGCTGGAATTAGTTTCCTGTAAACCGGAGCTGAGGCGGCAGAGGAATAGGGGATGTTTGGGAAATGGTGATGGCAGAGGGGGAAAACCAAAACTGGATTACAGATGTTAAGGGCTCTGGAGAGCATTAAAGGAGGTAGCAGGAGATGCGACGAAGCGGGATGGGGTTTGCTGGAAGGAGCGATGCACAGCTCAGAGGAGCAGTAGCGGGAGAGCGCGATGCTCCTGCGTCTCTGCCGGCTCCCAGCTGGCCGAAGGCGGCGTCGGTAAGGAGGTTGGCTTCCAGCCGGCCCTGCCCGCACAAATGGGTGCCGGGTCCTGGGGGGTGACCCAGGAGACGTGAAGGTACCGGTGGGCGTTTGATGCGGCGGTGGAGATCCCCTTATTTTAGAAAGCGATTGGAAGGTGGAGGGTGGACTCGCATTAGATTTTTTTTTTTATGGTGAGATTTTCTTGTGTCAGCAGTACAGAAACCAGGCAAAGGCCGTTACAAAGGGTGAGAGGCCAGAGACAAGCTTTGATGGAGACAGGTACAGAATCCTGGGAAGAGCCCGTTATTAAAGAGTCCTTTTTAAAGAACCCAGCAATAAACCAAAGGCATGCTTCATCAATGACAGCAACCTGAAAAATAGTCCTCAGTGCTGCTACTAATAAAGCAGGAGAGCAAGTAGTGGGGAAACTATTTTTAAAAAAATAGAGTGAAGGCTCTTTTAGACATTATTAAGAGACAAACTCTCTAAGCAGAGCCCATCGCGTGCCTTTATCGCCTGCCATTGCCCACGCTGAAGCAGTGGGACCTGCCGGTCGCTCACACCCTAAAGCAGCCGCTGCTGCTCCGAGTGAAATCATTAAGGATTATTTTAAACAGGGTGTTTCTTGAGAAATTACAAACCCGTATCATTTTCCACTGCGGCCCATTAGAAAGGCCGATGGAAAACCCTGGCGAATGTTGGTGGAGTACTGCCAAAGAAAAGCATTCCCCGTGAGAACAGCTCCTACTTTAGCGAAGACGCCAGCGATTATCGCCAAGTTGCCAGCAAACAACAAGTGGGTTTCACTTCTAGATCCAACAGCTTCTTCGCCGTCCCGCTTATTGAAGAGTCAATTTTCAGATTTGCATTTCGAGAGAGGGAATAAACCTTTGCGCAGGTATCGCCGGGGCTTCACAACGTACCTGCGGGCACAGGCTCATGCCAGAAACTTGCTCAAACTGTTGTCTCCAGAGACTAGAGAAAAAAACATCTTACGTGGATGGTGTTGCAGCGACCGGAGCTACTGAAGAGGTGAGAGGTACCAAGTTTTAATATTAGTAGACCGAGCAGGAGCTGAAGCGCAAGCTGAGGTTAACTACGGGGAGTTTCAACTGGCAAGCCAGGAAGACCGATAGGTACAAGAGTGGTTAAAGCTTTGCAGGAAATACAGGCTTTGTCTGATCGCGCCCAGAAGGTCTGCAGCGTCCTTGCTGGACTCATTACAGCTCTTGAGATCTGGATCCACCCAGGCTGGGGATTCACAGTTGAAGCACTGCAAAAATGCTCCACAGTAAAAATAACCTAACGACCTTAGTGGGTTTATTCGCTCCCAGGATCAGCCTTGCGGGACAACAATTTGAGGAGAAGCAGCTAGACCTAGGTCCCCCCTCCCCGGCACCGGGTCGGCTCCGTGCAGCCGCCAGTGGCGTCACCGCGGGCAGATACTGGCGATGTCGGTAGCACTGCAGGTGGCCGGGGAGCCGCGTGCGGTCGATGCCGATGCCGGGTCCCCGTCTGGGGTGAAACCGCCTCCTTCCTGCCCGCGCTGCGAGGCGAGCGCGGGGACACGACTGCAGGCAGCGCCGCCATGTGCTGCCGGGCTCCGCGAGGGGCTGGGGATGTGCCACCTGCAAACAGCGCGGTGAGACGGGGGCTGCTTTGCTTTGATCCCCCCCCGGGGGTCTCCGGGCACCCCCAGGGAGGGCAGCACCCCAAGGACGGGCACCGACATGCCGAGATCTCTGGGCTTTGCCCTGTGCCGGTGCTGAGGGAGGCCCTGTGGAGGCTTTGGTAGGTTTTGGGGTGAATCCTGTTGCCATTGGGACCGGGCTCTTGCCGGGCGCTGGCAGCGGGGTCAGCCCCACGGGGAAACACGGCGGGGAAGGGCCCACGTGCCCCGTGCCGGCGGCAGATGCCTCGGGGGGGGCTGGCTCTCCCCGGGGACATCCGGGTGCCGACCCACTGTGGCGAGGTGCGTGACGCCAGAAGCGGAGCCAAGTCTCATATTTGGGCACGGAGCACGTTATTGGAGGCCGGGGCCCCGCCAGCCGGGAGATAACCCACCTGATAACGGCTCGAAAGGTGCTGCCGCCTCCATTGGCTCCCGGCTGCGGCGCTGCCTATATATCACCCGCCCCGCACCGGGGGGGTCTGGCTCGGCGAGATGGTGCCCGTCGGGGTGCTGGGGCTGCTCCTGTGCGTGCAGCTCTGCGGGGGTGAGCTCCCGGGGCGGGGGGCAGCCGTGGGGCAGGGGACACCCCGCTCCCAGCCCCGGGCTGGGTTCAGCACCCTCCCTCCGCAGGCACCGGGGAGCTGCGGCTGGTGGACGGCGGCGGGCGCTGTGCCGGCCGGGTGGAGGTGAAGCACAAGGGCGAGTGGGGCTCCGTCTGCGTCTACGACTACGACCGGGAAGCCAGATGGGCCACCGTGGTGTGCCGGTACCTGGGCTGTGGCCCGGTGGTCAGGTCGTCCCCCTACGCCCCGTTCGGGCAGGGCACCGGCCGGATTTGGCTCCAGCCCTTCTTCTGCCAGGGCGACGAGACGATGCTGCAGGAGTGTCCCAACTACGGCTGGGGTCAGCACTTCTGTGGCCACAGCTGGGACGTGGGGGTGACCTGTGCAGGTGAGGGGAGGGGTGGCCGTGCAGGGACACCCGCCATGTGCCGGGGCATCCCCCAGCGGGGCTGAGGCCGTGCCGGTGCCCCGGTGCAGACGCGATGGAGCTGAGGCTGGTCGGCGGCGGGGGTCCCTGCGCCGGGAGGGTGGAGGTGAAGCTCCAGGGACGCTGGGGCTCAGTGGCAGACACGAACTGGAACATGGAGGACGCCGAGGTGGTATGCCAGCAGCTGGGCTGCGGCTCGGCCGCCGGTGCCTATGCTGCCAGCGCCCGCTTCGGCAAAGGGGACGGCCCCATCAGCCTGGCTGTGATCGACTGCCGTGGGGACGAGACCGCCCTCTGGAACTGCGATATCCATGGCTGGGGACCCTATGGTGGCACTCACAGCTCTGACACCGCCGTCGTCTGCCAAGGTAGGAGCCAGGCGACAGGGAGGGACGCGCCAGTCCCGGCATGTCCCCCACCACTGACCCTGTGGCTCTCCTGGCAGGGTTCACCCGGCTGGTCGGCAGCGCCAGCGCCTGCGCCGGGCGTCTGGAGGTGCGGCGTGGCCGAACCTGGACCAGCGTCTGCCAGGACCACGTGGACATCAAGGCCGCCCAGGTGGTGTGCCGGGAGCTGGGCTGTGGCACGGCGCTGGCTGTCCACGGCTGGTTTGAGGCGGGAACGGGGCCGCTCTGGGAGGGGGGGTTCGAGTGCACCGGCACCGAGCTCCTCCTCTCTGCCTGCGCCCAGCGGCAGCCCCGCGGCCAGGGCTGCACCGGCCATGCCGGCATCATCTGCTCCCGTAAGCCCTGGGGACACCGGGGGGGGGGTGCCGGGGGGTCCCCGTACCATCGTGTCCCCCCCTCCAACACCCTTTCTGCCGCAGCCTACACCGGTTTCCGGCTGGGGGACAACAGCTCGAGCTGCGCCGGGCGGGTGGAGGCGGAGGCGGGGGGGACGTGGGGGTCCGTCTGCGCCACCGACTGGGACCTGCCCGACGCCCACGTCCTCTGCCACCACCTCGGCTGCGGCCGCGCCGCCACCGTGCCCCCGGGAGGCTCCTTCGGCGTCGGGGATGGGCCGCTGCGGCGGGACATCTTCGGCTGCGACGGGAGCGAGCGGCACCCAGGCGAGTGCCCCACGGTGGTGCTGGGGGAGCCCCCCTGCCTCCCCGGCCACGCTGCCGCCGTCAACTGCTCAGGTCTGTATGGCACAGGCCGGGAAAAGCCTCGGGGGGCTTTTGGGACACCCTAAAAATGGGGAGCAGAGGACACAGGGCCATTTTGGGGCGAGGGAAGGGCCGAAGCGGCTCCACCATCCCCTCAGGGTGCCCACCCCCCCCCCCCCCTCCCAGGGCTGGTGCCACGGCCCCACGGCGCTGCCGGGGATTTTGCAGGCGTTGCCGAGCCCCTGCGGCTGGCGGAGGGGGAGAGCCGGTGCGACGGGCGGCTGGAGGTCGCCGCAAGCCTCGGTGCCTGGGCCCGTGTGCCGGCGGGGCTGTGGGACGCCCGGGGTGGCGGCGTGGTGTGCCGGCAGCTGAGCTGCAGCATGCCGGAGAAGATCTACAGCGTGCCGGGCTCGGGCACCGCGGCGCTGCGGGGGCTGTGGTGCGCCGGCACCGAGGAGAGCGTGGCCCAGTGCAACGTCTCGGGGATGGCCGTCGTGCCGACCAGCAGCCCTGAAGAGGTGGCCATCGTCTGCTCGGGTGAGTGTCCCGGGAAGGGCCGTGGGGGGGGTGCCGGCACCCCGAGCAGCCGCCCCAGCCCGGTCCCCTCCGTGCCCCGCAGGCAGCCGGCGGGTGAGGCTGGCAGGCGGCCCCGGGCGCTGCGCCGGGCGAGTGGAGATCTACGGCAATGGCACCTGGGGCAGCGTCTGCCAGGACACCTGGGACCTCTCGGACGCCACGGTCGTCTGCCGCCAGCTGGGCTGCGGAACGGCTCTGGAGGAACCCAGGTCGGCTCGCTTCGGTCCCGGCACGGGGCCCCTGTGGCCGGATGCCGGTGGCTGCGCCGGGACGGAGGCGTCGCTCTGGGACTGCCCGGCCTTGGCACGGCACGTCTGCCGGCGCGGTGGCGGGGCGGTAGCCGTGTGCTCAGGTCAGTGCCGTGCGACCCCAGATCAGGGAGCGGGGGTGGGGGGGCCATCCCCCCGTGGGGGTCCCCGGCGCAGCCCTGCCGTGACCCCCCCCCCCCCCCCTTGCAGAGCAGCTCTCCCTGCGGCTGGTGGGCGGCAGCACCCGCTGCAACGGGCACCTGGAGGTGCTCTACAACGGCACCTGGGGCCGCGTGTGCGCCAACGGCACCAGCCCCGCCACGGCCAGCGCCGTCTGCCGGCAGCTGGGCTGCGGGGACGGGGGCTGGCTGGTGGCCGCCCCTGCCCAGGACCCCGCGCCCGCCTGGCTGTCCTGGGTGGGCTGCGAGGAGGGGGCTCGCTGGCTCTGGCGGTGCCCGGCGGCACCCTGGCACCTGCAGGACTGCGGCCCCGACGGGGACGCCCACGTCACTTGTGACGAGGACAGCGGTGGCACGAGCGGGACCCCCACCCCATCCCCAGGTAGTCGCTGCCCCGACGGTGCCGCTCGCGCAGGCAGCTCGGCCTGTGGCGGCAGCCCCCCCCGCGCCGGGCTGGCCGGGGTCCCCCCCTCACGCCGCCGGCGACGTCCCCGCAGGTGTCCCCAGCAGCACCACCCCGGCGGCAGCGTCGGGGACCGCGTCGGTGCCCACGGTCCTGTGCGCGGTCCTGGGGACGCTGCTGTGCCTGGCCCTGGGCGCCCTGGCCGTGCAGGCGTGCCGTGCCCGGGCTCAGCGCCGAGGTGGGTGCCGGTGGGTGGGTGCCAGGGCAGAGCCGGTTTGGGGGTCCCAGGGCCCCGGCTGAGCGCTGCCCGTCATTTCAGGCCCCGACGGAGCCGCGGGCGCCATCTCTGACGCCATCTACGAGGAGCTGGACTACGCCCTGACGCCGGAGTACCAGGAGGTGCCCAGTCGCTCAGGTGGGTGCAGCCCCCCCGTGCCCGGTGGTTGCCCCGCGAAGAGCGGGGGGCTCTGTCCCACGGCCCCACCGCAGCACCGGGGCTGGGAGCCCTGGTCAGGGTGTGGGGACGTCCCTCTGCGGCAAGGGGCCGGCTCCGGCCACCCCCGCCACCCCGTCCTCCCCCCGCCAGGCTCCCTATCGGAGGGGTCGGGGACGAAGCTGCCGTATTACCCCAAGGACAGCGTGGAGCGGAGTGACCCCAAGGCAGCCCCAGGTAGGGGCAGAGGGGCAGGACCCCGGCAGGGAGCCCGGGGGAGAGGGGCCACGGCCAGGCGCTGGGGCACCGAGGGCACACAGCCCCCCCCAGCAGCGTGCAGCCAAGCATCCCCTTTCCCTGCCGATCGACCCCCCCCCCCGCTGCGGCTCTGGCCCAGAGCTTGCAGCCCCAGTGCCACCGGGACGTCCCCAGTGGCACGTCCGGAGGCGGGGGGTGGCTCAGCCAGACCCCTGCCAGACCCCGCGGCTCACTCCCGTGCACCCCCCCAGACTCCCCTGCCCAGCACAGCCCCTCGCATTACTATGACGATGCCACGGCTGTGTCGCAAGAGTCCCCCGCTGCCAGCGCTGGGGACATCTCCGAGGGGGAGGCGCAGAGGAGCTGGGGCCGTGTCCCACCCGCAGGTAAGAGGGGCCAGAGCCGCCCTGTCCCCTGGAGAGCCACCTCCGGGGGGGGCTTGGCTGCGGTGGCGGGCAGGGAGCAGGCAGCAAATCCACGGGGGCTGCGGCAAGCCTTTGCTGCGTCCCCTAAGGTGGGAGCTGCCCCCCGCCAAGTCCCCCGGGAGCCGCGAGGGACCCCCCGGCACAGCCCCCGGGGACCGTGGACTACGACGATGTTGGCATCAGCACCCCGGGGACATCGCTGTGAGGATGCCCGGGTCACACACGTGCAGGGTGGTGGGGCTGTCCCCAAGATGGGGTGGCCTTGGCCACAGAGGAGGTCACATCTCCCTGCCCAGGGCCGCAGCACAGCAGCAAAACAGCTCCCGCAGGGTTGGGGTTTCTTTAGTATTCTTATTATTATTGCTCTTTCACTGGGAATTTCTCTTTTCTATTAAACCCTGAAACTAAAAAGCTTGGAGCCTCGCGTCCAGGGCTGGCACCTCGCTCCGGGGTACGTCAGCCATCCCTCGGGGCTGTGGGGCAGGAGCTGGACCCACAGACACAGCCCTGGGCACGGTGGGGACGGCGGAGGAAGGAGAAGGGCACGGGGGGGTGTCCTGGGACCCCCTGTCCCCCCGCGCCTGGGGCAGGCTCCAACCCGGGGCGGCTTCCCCCACTTTGGCAGCACCGGGCTAGAACTGGCTCCGGCTGCTGCAAGGACCTCTCCTAAAGGGGGGGAGCCCTCTCCTAAAGGGGGGGAGCACCTTCCCGCCCCCCGGGTCCCCCACGCCGGGCAGGACCCCGCGGCGGAAGGGCAGCCGGGCCATGGCCCCCGCCTGCGGCACGTCCTGCTCGAGGAAGTACCCGATCTTCAGGTCGGGCTTCAGCGCCCGCACGGCAGCCAGCTCCCGCAGCGCCTCCTCGTTTAACCCAGGCGTGCTCAGTCTTTAAATTAAAAAGGAAGAGCAAAGGAGAAGAGCTGTTAAAGCCCACCCCCTGCTTTCCGGGACGCTGGGTATCCCCCTCCGCGTCCTGCGGCATCCGACCGCAAAACGCCGGCACGGGGATGCCGGGGATGGAAGGGGGACGTGCGGGCTTACCCCAGGGCCCGCAGCGAGCAGGCGGGATGCCGGAGCTGCTGGCAGAGGTGCAGGACGCCGTCAGCTCCCAGCTCGTTGTCGCTCAGGTCCAGGCAGGCGAGGCTGGGGCTCTCCACCAGCCAAGCGGCCAGGGCTCGGCAGCAGGCGCCCGTCAGCCGGCAGCTCCCCAACCTGCGCGACCAAGGCAAACGGGGACGCGGGCTTTGACCAGCCGGTTGGCGAGCCGCTCCGGGTGGGAAGGATGGAGCGCCGGCCGGCCCCGCGGCCCCTTACCGCAGCGTCTGCAGCCGGCAGGTGCGGCGCCGGAGCCCCTCGCACAGCAGCTGCACGCCGGCGTCGCGCAGCCCCTCGCTGAAGGACAAATCCAGCTCTTCCAGGCACGGGCTGGTGCCCAGCGCGGCGGCGAGGTCCTCGCAGCAGGCGCTGGTGAGGCGGGAGTACCACAGCCTGCCGGGGACCGGCCGGCCGGAGCCTCAGGGCCAGCCCCCGCCGGGCCACCCCACCGCGGTGACGGTCCCCAGCCCGGTGTCGCCGCTTTCAAGCTCCTCGCCCTGGGAGAGTGGGGCAGAGGGACGACGCCACCCCAGAGGGACGGTTTTGGGGTAGCTCCCCAGCACCGCGCCCCAGCCCGCGGGTCTGGCCCCCCGTGGGGTGCCCGGGGCCACTCACCGCAGGACGCGCAGGCGGCAGCCGGGCTGCCGCAGCCCCTCGCACAGCAGGCGCACGCCGCCGTCGCTCAGCGTGCCGTCGCCCAGCTCCAGCCGGGCCAGGCTGGGGTGTTCGGCCAGCAGCGCCGCCAGCTCCGCGCAGCAGCTCTCCGACAGCCCGCACCACTGCAGCCTGCGGGGAGAGCCGCAGAGAACAGACGGGCTCATCACACCTGCCCCCAGCTGCCCAGCACTGCCACCTGGCCAATCAGCATGGAGGGACTGCACCCATTGGCCCACAGCGGGACCAATCAGCATGGAGGGACTGCACCCATTGGCCCACAGCGGGACCAATCAGCATGGAGGGACTGCACCCATTGACCCACAGCGGGACCAATCAGCATGGAGGGACTGCACCCATCCGCCCATCCCACAGCCAATCAGCATGGAGAGACCCCACCCATGCCCCAGCCAATCAGCAGGTGGGACCCCACCCACCACATGCTGGTGGTCCCCAGGCTGGGGTGGGCAGTGTGGCGGGTGCCAGTGCTCCCTGTGCTGCTCCCACCCCCTGTACAGCACCCACCCGCCTGCACCCCTCTGGTTTGGGTGCCCCCCACCCGTGCCCCAGAGCCAGCCGGGGTGACCAGGCCCCGGCCTCGCACCCTCCCTGTGCCAGCGGCTGCGGTTTCGGTTCGGCGCCGAGCACCGGTCTCTTACCGGAGTGCCTGCAGGTCGCTGCCCGGGTGCCGCAGGGCCTGGCAGAGCGGGTGGATGGGGGAGTGTAGCTCCTCTCGCTGCCGCTCGGCGAGGACACGGGGATGGGGATGTCCTCCAGGTCCTGAGGCACCGGAGCTGCAGGGGGACAGGGCCCCGGGGGGCACGGGCAGCCCTCACCGGCGCTGGGAGCTCCCGGCTTCGACGCCGGCACAGCGCACCCCCGAAGGAGAGCGCGCCACCAGCTCCTCAGGAGGGACCTCCATGGCTTTGGAGATGCAAAGGATCACGAGCGTTACTGCTGGAGTTACCCCGCTCTCGGGCAAAGCTTGGGGCGTACTTGCCGTTTCAGCACCGGGGATCTGCCCTTCGCGTGCGAGAAGGGGGACGTGAAGCCAAACTGACCCCCGGGCGCAGATGGGCCCGTTCGGGCTGGGGAAGGTGAGTTGAGCTGCTCCGCCTCCACCAATCCCACCGCATGCAGCGGATGGAGGAGCCCACGTGATCCTTATTGTCCCACACTTCTCCCCAAGAAAAAGGCAAACGTCCCCCGCTGAGGAATTAAACCCGCAGTGAAAGGACAAGCTGGTCTTTGGGTGGAAGGAGCTGAAATGCCTCCAAACGCATCCTTTGCGTGGAGAAGGAGAATTCTTTGCGATTTTGGGTTGCTGGAGCAGGGAGGGGCAGTACTTACCGAGGCACCGAGGCATCCGGCTCCTCCCCGGGATCGTCCTGGTCGAAGGAGCATCCCCGGAGGGTGACGCAGCCCAGCTCAGCCCACTGCCTGATGCAGAAGGAAAGAGCCATTTGGTCGTACAGGGTCAACTTGACGTCCTGCAAGTCTATGTCGGTGAAACGACCCAACGCGCTTTGGACGAAGCTTTCCTCGTTCATCTCAAACAAAAAGTGGAAAGTGTCCAAGTCGGAAACCTTCAGCGCTCGGCTGGGATGGGAGATGCCTCTGTGCCTCCCCTGAAGCCACCTCAGCATAGCTTCCCTGGCTTGCGGTGAAATTCTGCACCCGATGATTTTGTCCGCATACTCTATTGATTTTTGGCTTACCAGACCAAACAGGAACCGCACCGTCAAGTTCAAATCCTTCCTGGACTTGCTAGAGCTTTCTAATAACGTATTTACGTCCTTCAGGAGAGCCCCCGCGTCACCGACCATTTCCTCGTTGTCCTCCAGGACGTAAAACATCGCTGCAAAGAACTCCTGGAGGTGCAGGTGAGTGAAGCTGTAGGTGTTCTCATGGTCTACGCCTTTCTTTGAGATCTTCTCATTGAGGAAGAGGGGGAGAAGGTCCGGCTGGTCCAAGCCACGGTCCTTGATGTCCTTCTCCTCAAAGAGGACCTTGTGCTTCCAGATGCCATCAGCGGCCAAGGAGCAGAGCTTGTGCAGGAACCGCTGGAGGTCCTGCGGGTCGTCCCTGCTTCTGCACTTCATTAACCGGGAGAGGTAACACATGCTCACCTGCGTGGTGGCTTTAGAGCACTCGACGAGGCTTTTCTTCTTGTGAAGCTCTTGTTCGAGGATGGTGCAGACAGTCCAGCTCATGACAGGGATGACGCACAAGCTGTAGAGGATCTTGTTGCCCCTGGCAAACCTGAAGGCCGCATCAGCTTCCCTGTAGTTCTCAAAATACCTGTGGAAATACTGCTCCCTCACGGCTGCCGAAAATCCCAGTATTTCGGCGTAATACGCGCCCTCCAGGCACCGCCCCAGGCTTTGAAGGGCTGTTGGCCTGGTGGTGATGAGCAAGGAGGACTTGGGGAGAACAGTCTTCTTCAACAAGCTCATCAGGGTGGTTTCCAGCGGCTTCACTTCTCTGGGGTCGGAGCTCAGCTCACGTGTGGGCTGAACCAAGGAAAGTCCCAGGGCCTCAAACCCATCAAAAATGAACAAGATCTTCTTCTGGTCATCCAGGATCTTCCCAATGGGCGTTTGCCTGTGAGGGCAGCACTTTGAGATGAGGTCTGCCACGCTCGCTTCCTTGGTGAAGGCAAGGTCTTTACAGTCTATGCAGAAGACGTAGTCAAACTGTGCGTAGAGGGTCCCTTCCACCCACTCCACCATCACCTTCCTGACCGTCATTGTCTTCCCCATCCCCGGGGCCCCCACCAGCACCACGACCTGCAGCGTTTGCCCATCTTCATCGAGTTTAAACAGCGTCTGCGTGGTGACGGTGACGGTGGCTGGTCCGTTGCCGATGTCGGCACATCCACGGCCGGCGCCCGCGGCTTCATGCTCACCTCCGCGCTTGCTCCAAGGTTTCCTGGCGACGGTCAGGTCGGTGTAGCGGCTGCTGACGGACAGGTTCTCCCCGAGACAGGAGTTCACATCTTTGTACCGGAGGAACTCCCGGGCCACATGCTCTCTGTATTTCTGCTTGTACTCTGCACCGGCGAGAAGCAGAGTCAGTCCCCAGCGCAGCCGGATTCCCGAGGAGCTCCTAACCAGCCCAACCGCGCTCCTGACACGCCAACGGGACGCTTGGTTCAACGCTTTCCTAAGTCTGGCAGAGGCGATAAGGCCATCGGTCTGCGAGGATTTCGGGCCTCCGGTCAGTAGGGGGGTCCTTCTCTGCTACGTCCCCCCATCATCCTGATCCATCAACCCCTGTTTTAACCGCCCTGCAACGCCCATCCACCCTGGGAGCAGACGCAATTGCCCGGGGCCACCTGCGGCCTCCGTCCCGCTCTTGCTCGTGCCCCGGAGGCCACAGGCACCGTCCCCGGGCTCCCGGGGATGCCTGCGGCTCCAAGGCGTTACCCAACGTGAGCTCTGCAGAGATGCCCTGGATCCCCATCCCAGGAGGAGAGGATCTGCCCAGCTGCCGGCCAGGCGGTGCCGAGAGCTGCAGGCTCTTCTCCAGGAGAAGAGGGAGCCCGGCAGTAAGTGGGGAGAGCAAGAGGACAGCCCCCACGCTAACAGGATCACAGCGGGACGTCTTCACGTTCCCAGGCTCCCTGGGAAGCCAAAACCTGCTCTTACCGACTTGTGCCTGTCTCCAAGGACCCTCAAGGGGACAAGAGGCAAAGAAAAGCAAAACGTACGCTGGCTCCCTACCTTTCACCTTCTCATCCGGGAGTTTCTCAGCGAGGTCTCTCTGGTTCATCTCTTCGAACAACCCAATCGCTGCGTCCATCGCGGCGTCTTCGCTGTAGTTCTTGCCCATGCAGCTGATGAGCGCGCAAGGTTTGGTGGCCTTTGCCAGTGAATCCCTGGGGATATTCCGTCGTCCTTCTGCACGAACCTCCGATAACTTTGTCTTAAACTCCCAAAAGTCTTTAGGTGCGAGACCTTGGAGTGCTTGTAAGAGGACGGCTAATGGATGCTCTTCCCCTGCCGTGCCGGGATGTCACCTGAAAACACCAGCGGTTAGAAGTCCCGGCTGCACCACGGCAAGAGGTTTTGGAGCTGAGCGCCGAGTTTGTCCTGTACAGCGCGGTTCTTCCCGCGATGGAAAGACTGGGAACAGTCACCCCAGCTCCGCAAGGTTGGCAGGGCTGCAGGATCCCCCCCGGATGCGGCACAGGAGAGAGAAAAGCACCCAAAAAAGCATCGTGGGGGCTTCTAACCAGACTGGGAGCTGCAGCCCCTCAGGGCAGAGCCCCTCCGGCCCCGGGGACAGCCCGGTACCCCCTGCCCCACCTGGCCGGTTCCCCATCCCACCGTGCCCGCACCGTCCCTCGGCGCAGCGTGGCCGGCCGTGCCGCGATGCACTCACCGCACCGGGCGGCAGGATGGCGGGTGGCTGCCAGAAGGGCTGAGGCGCTGCCCGAAATCCCCGTCCCGCGCGCAGGCAGGGTTTCGCTTTTGAATGGCAGCCCAACATCCGGCACACCCTTCCTCCTTCCTCGCCGCGGGACGACTCGCCAGCCGGCCTCCATAAACCACGCGGGTGGGCAATTTCCTACCTGAAGGATTCCCGGCAACGAGCCCACAAGGAAGATGCTGGTTTTGGGGGGAAAAGGCGGCTTTAGGAAAGCGCGCTGATGCTCGCAGATGCGCAGCCCCTCTGCTGCCTCTCGCCTCCCCGGTGCTGGCAGCTCACCCTCCTCCTAACAACAGGTTGTGGGTTCAACTGAAAAACCACCGAGCCCCCGAATTTCCAACCCTGCCAGAGAAAATGCGCTTTGCTCGGGGTCCCCAAGCCTTTTACTAGCTTGGTAAGAAAAGTCACGGAGCTGCCATCGCCGCCTCCTCCTCCTCCTCCTCCTTTGGGGTTCCTTATTTCTGCTGTCACTGTTCTCCTCCCCGTTTCGAATCTCCCGGGTCTTTAGGAGATAAGTGCCATCCCCCGGCTCCTCGGGAGCAGATCTGGCTGGAATTAGTTTCCTGTAAACCGGAGCTGAGGCGGCAGAGGAATAGGGGATGTTTGGGAAATGGTGATGGCAGAGGGGGAAAACCAAAACTGGATTACAGATGTTAAGGGCTCTGGAGAGCATTAAAGGAGGTAGCAGGAGATGCGACGAAGCGGGATGGGGTTTGCTGGAAGGAGCGATGCACAGCTCAGAGGAGCAGTAGCGGGAGAGCGCGATGCTCCTGCGTCTCTGCCGGCTCCCAGCTGGCCGAAGGCGGCGTCGGTAAGGAGGTTGGCTTCCAGCCGGCCCTGCCCGCACAAATGGGTGCCGGGTCCTGGGGGGTGACCCAGGAGACGTGAAGGTACCGGTGGGCGTTTGATGCGGCGGTGGAGATCCCCTTATTTTAGAAAGCGATTGGAAGGTGGAGGGTGGACTCGCATTAGATTTTTTTTTTTATGGTGAGATTTTCTTGTGTCAGCAGTACAGAAACCAGGCAAAGGCCGTTACAAAGGGTGAGAGGCCAGAGACAAGCTTTGATGGAGACAGGTACAGAATCCTGGGAAGAGCCCGTTATTAAAGAGTCCTTTTTAAAGAACCCAGCAATAAACCAAAGGCATGCTTCATCAATGACAGCAACCTGAAAAATAGTCCTCAGTGCTGCTACTAATAAAGCAGGAGAGCAAGTAGTGGGGAAACTATTTTTAAAAAAATAGAGTGAAGGCTCTTTTAGACATCATTAAGAGACAAACTCTCTAAGCAGAGCCCATCGCGTGCCTTTATCGCCTGCCATTGCCCATGCTGAAGCAGTGGGACCTGCCGGTCGCTCACACCCTAAAGCAGCCGCTGCTGCTCCGAGTGAAATCATTAAGGATTATTTTAAACAGGGTGTTTCTTGAGAAATTACAAACCCGTATCATTTTCCACTGCGGCCCATTAGAAAGGCCGATGGAAAACCCTGGCGAATGTTGGTGGAGTACTGCCAAAGAAAAGCATTCCCCGTGAGAACAGCTCCTACTTTAGCGAAGACGCCAGCGATTATCGCCAAGTTGCCAGCAAACAACAAGTGGGTTTCACTTCTAGATCCAACAGCTTCTTCGCCGTCCCGCTTATTGAAGAGTCAATTTTCAGATTTGCATTTCGAGAGAGGGAATAAACCTTTGCGCAGGTATCGCCGGGGCTTCACAACGTACCTGCGGGCACAGGCTCATGCCAGAAACTTGCTCAAACTGTTGTCTCCAGAGACTAGAGAAAAAAACATCTTACGTGGATGGTGTTGCAGCGACCGGAGCTACTGAAGAGGTGAGAGGTACCAAGTTTTAATATTAGTAGACCGAGCAGGATTTGAAGTCGGCGCTGAAGCGCAAGCTGAGGTTAACTACGGGGAGTTTCAACTGGCAAGCCAGGAAGACCGATAGGTACAAGAGTGGTTAAAGCTTTGCAGGAAATACAGGCTTTGTCTGATCGCGCCCAGAAGGTCTGCAGCGTCCTTGCTGGACTCATTACAGCTCTTGAGATCTGGATCCACCCAGGCTGGGGATTCACAGTTGAAGCACTGCAAAAATGCTCCACAGTAATAATAACCTAACGACCTTAGTGGGTTTATTCGCTCCCAGGATCAGCCTTGCGGGACAACAATTTGAGGAGAAGCAGCTAGACCTAGGTCCCCCCTCCCCGGCACCGGGTCGGCTCCGTGCAGCCGCCAGTGGCGTCACCGCGGGCAGATACTGGCGATGTCGGTAGCACTGCAGGTGGCCGGGGAGCCGCGTGCGGTCGATGCCGATGCCGGGTCCCCGTCTGGGGTGAAACCGCCTCCTTCCTGCCCGCACTGCGAGGCGAGCGCGGGGACACGACTGCAGGCAGCGCCGCCATGTGCTGCCGGGCTCCGCGAGGGGCTGGGGATGTGCCACCTGCAAACAGCGCGGTGAGACGGGGGCTGCTTTGCTTTGATCCCCCCCCGGGGGTCTCCGGGCACCCCCAGGGAGGGCAGCACCCCAAGGACGGGCACCGACATGCCGAGATCTCTGGGCTTTGCCCTGTGCCGGTGCTGAGGGAGGCCCTGTGGAGGCTTTGGTAGGTTTTGGGGTGAATCCTGTTGCCATTGGGACCGGGCTCTTGCCGGGCGCTGGCAGCGGGGTCAGCCCCACGGGGAAACACGGCGGGGAAGGGCCCACGTGCCCCGTGCCGGCGGCAGATGCCTCGGGGGGGGCTGGCTCTCCCCGGGGACATCCGGGTGCCGACCCACTGTGGCGAGGTGCGTGACGCCAGAAGCGGAGCCAAGTCTCATATTTGGGCACGGAGCACGTTATTGGAGGCCGGGGCCCCGCCAGCCGGGAGATAACCCACCTGATAACGGCTCGAAAGGTGCTGCCGCCTCCATTGGCTCCCGGCTGCGGCGCTGCCTATATATCACCCGCCCCGCACCGGGGGGGTCTGGCTCGGCGAGATGGTGCCCGTCGGGGTGCTGGGGCTGCTCCTGTGCGTGCAGCTCTGCGGGGGTGAGCTCCCGGGGTGGGGGGCAGCTGTGGGGCAGGGGACACCCCGCTCCCAGCCCCGGGCTGGGTTCAGCACCCTCCCTCCGCAGGCACCGGGGAGCTGCGGCTGGTGGACGGCGGCGGGCGCTGTGCCGGCCGGGTGGAGGTGAAGCACGAGGGCGAGTGGGGCTCCGTCTGCGCCTATGACTACGACCGGGAAGCCAGATGGGCCACCGTGGTGTGCCGGTACCTGGGCTGTGGCCCGGTGGTCAGGTCGTCCCCCTACGCCCCGTTCGGGCAGGGCACCGGCCGGATTTGGCTCCAGCCCTTCTTCTGCCAGGGCGACGAGACGATGCTGCAGGAGTGTCCCAACTACGGCTGGGGTCAGCACTTCTGTGGCCACAGCTGGGACGTGGGGGTGACCTGTGCAGGTGAGGGGAGGGGTGGCCGTGCAGGGACACCCGCCATGTGCCGGGGCATCCCCCAGCGGGGCTGAGGCCGTGCCGGTGCCCCGGTGCAGACGCGATGGAGCTGAGGCTGGTCGGCGGCGGGGGTCCCTGCGCCGGGAGGGTGGAGGTGAAGCTCCAGGGACGCTGGGGCTCAGTGGCAGACACGAACTGGAACATGGAGGACGCCGAGGTGGTATGCCAGCACCTGGGCTGTGGCTCGGCCACCGGTGCCTATGCTGCCAGCGCCCGCTTCGGCAAAGGGGACGGCCCCATCAGCCTGGCTGTGATCGACTGCCGTGGGGACGAGACCGCCCTCTGGAACTGCGATATCCATGGCTGGGGACCCTATGGTGGCACTCACAGCTCTGACACCGCCGTCGTCTGCCAAGGTAGGAGCCAGGCGGCAGGGAGGGACGCGCCAGTCCCGGCATGTCCCCCACCACTGACCCTGTGGCTCTCCTGGCAGGGTTCACCCGGCTGGTCGGCAGCGCCAGCGCCTGCGCCGGGCGTCTGGAGGTGCGGCGTGGCCGAACCTGGACCAGCGTCTGCCAGGACCACGTGGACATCAAGGCCGCCCAGGTGGTGTGCCGGGAGCTGGGCTGTGGCACGGCGCTGGCCGTCCACGGCTGGTTTGAGGCGGGAACGGGGCCGCTCTGGGAGGGGGGGTTCGAGTGCACCGGCACCGAGCTCCTCCTCTCTGCCTGCGCCCAGCGGCAGCCCCGCGGCCAGGGCTGCACCGGCCATGCCGGCATCATCTGCTCCCGTAAGCCCTGGGGACACCGGGGGGGGGGTGCCGGGGGGTCCCCGTACCATCGTGTGTGTGTCCCCCCTCCCAACACCCTTTCTGCCGCAGCCTACACCGGTTTCCGGCTGGGGGACAACAGCTCGAGCTGCGCCGGGCGGGTGGAGGCGGAGGCGGGGGGGACGTGGGGGTCCGTCTGCGCCACCGACTGGGACCTGCCCGACGCCCACGTCCTCTGCCACCACCTCGGCTGCGGCCGCGCCGCCACCGTGCCCCCGGGAGGCTCCTTCGGCGTCGGGGACGGGCCGCTGCGGCGGGACATCTTCGGCTGCGACGGGAGCGAGCGGCACCCGGGCGAGTGCCCCACGGTGGTGCTGGGGGAGCCCCCCTGCCTCCCCGGCCACGCTGCCGCCGTCAACTGCTCAGGTCTGTATGGCACAGGCCGGGAAAAGCCTCGGGGGGCTTTTGGGACACCCTAAAAATGGGGAGCAGAGGACACAGGGCCATTTTGGGGCGAGGGAAGGGCCGAAGCGGCTCCACCATCCCCTCAGGGTGCCCTCCCCCCCCCCCCCCTCCCAGGCCTGGTGCCACGGCCCCACGGCGCTGCCGGGGATTTTGCAGGCGTTGCCGAGCCCCTGCGGCTGGCGGAGGGGGAGAGCCGGTGCGACGGGCGGCTGGAGGTCGCCGCAAGCCTCGGTGCCTGGGCCCGTGTGCCGGCGGGGCTGTGGGACGCCCGGGGTGGCGGCGTGGTGTGCCGGCAGCTGAGCTGCGGCATGCCGGAGAAGATCTACAGCGTGCCGGGCTCGGGCACCGCGGCGCTGCGGGGGCTGTGGTGCGCCGGCACCGAGGAGAGCGTGGCCCAGTGCAACGTCTCGGGGATGGCCGTCGTGCCGACCAGCAGCCCTGAAGAGGTGGCCATCGTCTGCTCGGGTGAGTGTCCCGGGAAGGGCCGTGGGGGGGGTGCCGGCACCCCGAGCAGCCGCCCCAGCCCGGTCCCCTCCGTGCCCCGCAGGCAGCCGGCGGGTGAGGCTGGCAGGCGGCCCCGGGCGCTGCGCCGGGCGAGTGGAGATCTACGGCAATGGCACCTGGGGCAGCGTCTGCCAGGACACCTGGGACCTCTCGGACGCCACGGTCGTCTGCCGCCAGCTGGGCTGCGGAACGGCTCTGGAGGAACCCAGGTCGGCTCGCTTCGGTCCCGGCACGGGGCCCCTGTGGCCGGATGCCGGTGGCTGCGCCGGGACGGAGGCGTCGCTCTGGGACTGCCCGGCCTTGGCACGGCACGTCTGCCGGCGCGGTGGCGGGGCGGTAGCCGTGTGCTCAGGTCAGTGCCGTGCGACCCCAGATCAGGGAGCGGGGGTGGGGGGGCCATCCCCCCGTGGGGGTCCCCGGCGCAGCCCTGCCGTGAACGCCCCCCCCCCCCCCCCTTGCAGAGCAGCTCTCCCTGCGGCTGGTGGGCGGCAGCACCCGCTGCAACGGGCACCTGGAGGTGCTCTACAACGGCACCTGGGGCCGCGTGTGCGCCAACGGCACCAGCCCCGCCACGGCCAGCGCCGTCTGCCGGCAGCTGGGCTGCGGGGACGGGGGCTGGCTGGTGGCCGCCCCTGCCCAGGACCCCGCGCCCGCCTGGCTGTCCTGGGTGGGCTGCGAGGAGGGGGCTCGCTGGCTCTGGCGGTGCCCGGTGGCACCCTGGCACCTGCAGGACTGCGGCCCCGACGGGGACGCCCACGTCACTTGTGACGAGGACAGCGGTGGCACGAGCGGGACCCCCACCCCATCCCCAGGTAGTCGCTGCCCCGACGGTGCCGCTCGCGCAGGCAGCTCGGCCTGTGGCGGCAGCCCCCCCCGCGCCGGGCTGGCCGGGGTCCCCCCCTCACGCCGCCGGCGACGTCCCCGCAGGTGTCCCCAGCAGCACCACCCCGGCGGCAGCGTCGGGGACCGCGTCGGTGCCCACGGTCCTGTGCGCGGTCCTGGGGACGCTGCTGTGCCTGGCCCTGGGCGCCCTGGCCGTGCAGGCGTGCCGTGCCCGGGCTCAGCGCCGAGGTGGGTGCCGGTGGGTGGGTGCCAGGGCAGAGCCGGTTTGGGGGTCCCAGGGCCCCGGCTGAGCGCTGCCCGTCATTTCAGGCCCCGACGGAGCCGTGGGCGCCATCTCTGACGCCATCTACGAGGAGCTGGACTACGCCCTGACGCCGGAGTACCAGGAGGTGCCCAGTCGCTCAGGTGGGTGCAGCCCCCCCGTGCCCGGTGGTTGCCCCACGAAGAGCGGGGGGCTCTGTCCCACGGCCCCACCGCAGCACCGGGGCTGGGAGCCCTGGTCAGGGTGCGGGGACGTCCCTCTGCGGCAAGGGGCCGGCTCCGGCCACCCCCGCCACCCCGTCCTCCCCCCGCCAGGCTCCCTATCGGAGGGGTCGGGGACGAAGCTGCCGTATTACCCCAAGGACAGCGTGGAGCGGAGTGACCCCAAGGCAGCCCCAGGTAGGGGCAGAGGGGCAGGACCCCGGCGGGGAGCCCGGGGGAGAGGGGCCACGGCCAGGCGCTGGGGCACCGAGGGCACACAGCCCCCCCCAGCAGCGTGCAGCCAAGCATCCCCTTTCCCTGCCGATCGACCCCCCCCCCCGCTGCGGCTCTGGCCCAGAGCTTGCAGCCCCACTGCCACCGGGACGTCCCCAGTGGCATGTCCGGAGGCGGGGGGTGGCTCAGCCAGACCCCTGCCAGACCCCGCGGCTCACTCCCGTGCACCCCCCCAGACTCCCCTGCCCAGCACGGCCCCTCGCATTACTATGACGATGCCACGGCTGTGTCGCAAGAGTCCCCCGCTGCCAGCGCTGGGGACATCTCCGAGGGGGAGGCGCAGAGGAGCTGGGGCCGTGTCCCACCCGCAGGTAAGAGGGGCCAGAGCCGCCCTGTCCCCTGGAGAGCCACCTCTGGGGGGGGCTTGGCTGCGGTGGCGGGCAGGGAGCAGGCAGCAAATCCACGGGGGCTGCGGCAAGCCTTTGCTGCGTCCCCTAAGGTGGGAGCTGCCCCCCGCCAAGTCCCCCGGGAGCCGCGAGGGACCCCCCGGCACAGCCCCCGGGGACCGTGGACTACGACGATGTTGGCATCAGCACCCCGGGGACATCGCTGTGAGGATGCCCGGGTCACACACGTGCAGGGTGGTGGGGCTGTCCCCAAGATGGGGTGGCCTTGGCCACAGAGGAGGTCACATCTCCCTGCCCAGGGCCGCAGCACAGCAGCAAAACAGCTCCCGCAGGGTTGGGGTTTCTTTAGTATTCTTATTATTATTGCTCTTTCACTGGGAATTTCTCTTTTCTATTAAACCCTGAAACTAAAAAGCTTGGAGCCTCGTGTCCAGGGCTGGCACCTCGCTCCGGGGTACGTCAGCCATCCCTCGGGGCTGTGGGGCAGGAGCTGGACCCACAGACACAGCCCTGGGCACGGTGGGGACGGCGGAGGAAGGAGAAGGGCACGGGGGGGTGTCCTGGGACCCCCTGTCCCCCCGCGCCTGGGGCAGGCTCCAACCCGGGGCGGCTTCCCCCACTTTGGCAGCACCGGGCTAGAACTGGCTCCGGCTGCTGCAAGGACCTCTCCTAAAGGGGGGGAGCCCTCTCCTAAAGGGGGGGAGCACCTTCCCGCCCCCCGGGTCCCCCACGCCGGGCAGGACCCCGCGGCGGAAGGGCAGCCGGGCCATGGCCCCCGCCTGCAGCACGTCCTGCTCGAGGAAGTACCCGATCTTCAGGTCGGGCTTCAGCGCCCGCACGGCAGCCAGCTCCCGCAGCGCCTCCTCGTTTAACCCAGGCGTGCTCAGTCTTTAAATTAAAAAGGAAGAGCAAAGGAGAAGAGCTGTTAAAGCCCACCCCCTGCTTTCCGGGACGCTGGGTATCCCCCTCCGCGTCCTGCGGCATCCGACCGCAAAACGCCGGCACGGGGATGCCGGGGATGGAAGGGGGACGTGCGGGCTTACCCCAGGGCCCGCAGCGAGCAGGCGGGATGCCGGAGCTGCTGGCAGAGGTGCAGGACGCCGTCAGCTCCCAGCTCGTTGTCGCTCAGGTCCAGGCAGGCGAGGCTGGGGCTCTCCACCAGCCAAGCGGCCAGGGCTCGGCAGCAGGCGCCCGTCAGCCGGCAGCTCCCCAACCTGCGCGACCAAGGCAAACGGGGACGCGGGCTTTGACCAGCCAGTTGGCGAGCCGCTCCGGGTGGGAAGGATGGAGCGCCGGCCGGCCCCGCGGCCCCTTACCGCAGCGTCTGCAGCCGGCAGGTGCGGCGCCGGAGCCCCTCGCACAGCAGCTGCACGCCGGCGTCGCGCAGCCCCTCGCTGAAGGACAAATCCAGCTCTTCCAGGCACGGGCTGGTGCCCAGCGCGGCGGCGAGGTCCTCGCAGCAGGCGCTGGTGAGGCGGGAGTACCACAGCCTGCCGGGGACCGGCCGGCCGGAGCCTCAGGGCCAGCCCCCGCCGGGCCACCCCACCGCGGTGACGGTCCCCAGCCCGGTGTCGCCGCTTTCAAGCTCCTCGCCCTGGGAGAGTGGGGCAGAGGGACGACGCCACCCCAGAGGGACGGTTTTGGGGTAGCTCCCCAGCACCGCGCCCCAGCCCGCGGGTCTGGCCCCCCGTGGGGTGCCCGGGGCCACTCACCGCAGGACGCGCAGGCGGCAGCCGGGCTGCCGCAGCCCCTCGCACAGCAGGCGCACGCCGCCGTCGCTCAGCGTGCCGTCGCCCAGCTCCAGCCGGGCCAGGCTGGGGTGTTCGGCCAGCAGCGCCGCCAGCTCCGCGCAGCAGCTCTCCGACAGCCCGCACCACTGCAGCCTGCGGGGAGAGCCGCAGAGAACAGACGGGCTCATCACACCTGCCCCCAGCTGCCCAGCACTGCCACCTGGCCAATCAGCATGGAGGGACTGCACCCATTGGCCCACAGCGGGACCAATCAGCATGGAGGGACTGCACCCATTGGCCCACAGCGGGACCAATCAGCATGGAGGGACTGCACCCATTGACCCACAGCGGGACCAATCAGCATGGAGGGACTGCACCCATCCGCCCATCCCACAGCCAATCAGCATGGAGAGACCCCACCCATGCCCCAGCCAATCAGCAGGTGGGACCCCACCCACCACATGCTGGTGGTCCCCAGGCTGGGGTGGGCAGTGTGGGGGGGTGCCAGTGCTCCCTGTGCTGCTCCCACCCCCTGTACAGCACCCACCCGCCTGCACCCCTCTGGTTTGGGTGCCCCCCACCCGTGCCCCAGAGCCAGCCGGGGTGACCAGGACCCGGCCTCGCACCCTCCCTGTGCCAGCGGCTGCGGTTTCGGTTCGGCGCCGAGCACCGGTCTCTTACCGGAGTGCCTGCAGGTCGCTGCCCGGGTGCCGCAGGGCCTGGCAGAGCGGGTGGATGGGGGAGTGCAGCTCCTCTCGCTGCCGCTCGGCGAGGACACGGGGATGGGGACGTCCTCCAGGTCCTGAGGCACCGGAGCTGCAGGGGGACAGGGCCCCGGGGGGCACGGGCAGCCCTCACCGGCGCTGGGAGCTCCCGGCTTCGACGCCGGCACAGCGCACCCCCGAAGGAGAGCGCGCCACCAGCTCCTCAGGAGGGACCTCCATGGCTTTGGAGATGCAAAGGATCACGAGCGTTACTGCTGGAGTTACCCCGCTCTCGGGCAAAGCTTGGGGCGTACTTGCCGTTTCAGCACCGGGGATCTGCCCTTCGCGTGCGAGAAGGGGGACGTGAAGCCAAACTGACCCCCGGGCGCAGATGGGCCCGTTCGGGCTGGGGAAGGTGAGTTGAGCTGCTCCGCCTCCACCAATCCCACCGCATGCAGCGGATGGAGGAGCCCACGTGATCCTTATTGTCCCACACTTCTCCCCAAGAAAAAGGCAAACGTCCCCCGCTGAGGAATTAAACCCGCAGTGAAAGGACAAGCTGGTCTTTGGGTGGAAGGAGCTGAAATGCCTCCAAACGCATCCTTTGCGTGGAGAAGGAGAATTCTTTGCGATTTTGGGTTGCTGGAGCAGGGAGGGGCAGTACTTACCGAGGCACTGAGGCATCCGGCTCCTCCCCGGGATCGTCCTGGTCGAAGGAGCATCCCCGGAGGGTGACGCAGCCCAGCTCAGCCCACTGCCTGATGCAGAAGGAAAGAGCCATTTGGTCGTACAGGGTCAACTTGACGTCCTGCAAGTCTACGTCGGTGAAACGACCCAACGCGCTTTGGACGAAGCTTTCCTCGTTCATCTCAAACAAAAAGTGGAAAGTGTCCAAGTCGGAAACCTTCGGCGCTTGGCTGGGATGGGAGATGCCTCTGTGCCTCCCCTGAAGCCACCTCAGCATAGCTTCCCTGGCTTGCGGTGAAATTCTGCACCCGATGATTTTGTCCGCATACTCTATTGATTTTTGGCTTACCAGACCAAACAGGAACCGCACCGTCAAGTTCAAATCCTTCCTGGACTTGCTAGAGCTTTCTAATAACGTATTTACGTCCTTCAGGAGAGCCCCCGCGTCACCGACCATTTCCTCGTTGTCCTCCAGGACGTAAAACATCGCTGCAAAGAACTCCTGGAGGTGCAGGTGAGTGAAGCTGTAGGTGTTCTCATGGTCTACGCCTTTCTTTGAGATCTTCTCATTGAGGAAGAGGGGGAGAAGGTCCGGCTGGTCCAAGCCACGGTCCTTGATGTCCTTCTCCTCAAAGAGGACCTTGTGCTTCCAGATGCCATCAGCGGCCAAGGAGCAGAGCTTGTGCAGGAACCGCTGGAGGTCCTGCGGGTCGTCCCTGCTTCTGCACTTCATTAACCGGGAGAGGTAACACATGCTCACCTGCGTGGTGGCTTTAGAGCACTCGACGAGGCTTTTCTTCTTGTGAAGCTCTTGTTCGAGGATGGTGCAGACGGTCCAGCTCATGACAGGGATGACGCACAAGCTGTAGAGGATCTCGTTGCCCCTGGCAAACCTGAAGGCCGCATCAGCTTCCCTGTAGTTCTCAAAATACCTGTGGAAATACTGCTCCCTCACGGCTGCCGAAAATCCCAGTATTTCGGCGTAATACGCGCCCTCCAGGCACCGCCCCAGGCTTTGAAGGGCTGTTGGCCTGGTGGTGATGAGCAAGGAGGACTTGGGGAGAACAGTCTTCTTCAACAAGCTCATCAGGGTGGTTTCCAGCGGCTTCACTTCTCTGGGGTCGGAGCTCAGCTCACGTGTGGGCTGAACCAAGGAAAGTCCCAGGGCCTCAAACCCATCAAAAATGAACAAGATCTTCTTCTGGTCATCCAGGATCTTCCCAATGGGCGTTTGCCTGTGAGGGCAGCACTTTGAGATGAGGTCTGCCACGCTCGCTTCCTTGGTGAAGGCAAGGTCTTTACAGTCTATGCAGAAGACGTAGTCAAACTGTGCGTAGAGGGTCCCTTCCACCCACTCCACCATCACCTTCCTGACCGTCATTGTCTTCCCCATCCCCGGGGCCCCCACCAGCACCACGACCTGCAGCGTTTGCCCATCTTCATCGAGTTTAAACAGCGTCTGCGCGGTGACGGTGACGGTGGCTGGTCCGTTGCCGATGTCGGCACATCCACGGCCGGCGCCCGCGGCTTCATGCTCACCTCCGCGCTTGCTCCAAGGTTTCCTGGCGACGGTCAGGTCGGTGTAGCGGCTGCTGACGGACAGGTTCTCCCCGAGACAGGAGTTCACATCTTTGTACCGGAGGAACTCCCGGGCCACGTGCTCTCTGTATTTCTGCTTGTACTCTGCACTGGCGAGAAGCAGAGTCAGTCCCCAGCGCAGCCGGATTCCCGAGGAGCTCCTAACCAGCCCAACCGCGCTCCTGACACGCCAACGGGACGCTTGGTTCAACGCTTTCCTAAGTCTGGCAGAGGCGATAAGGCCATCGGTCTGCGAGGATTTCGGGCCTCCGGTCAGTAGGGGGGTCCTTCTCTGCTACGTCCCCCCATCATCCTGATCCATCAACCCCTGTTTTAACCGCCCTGCAACGCCCATCCACCCTGGGAGCAGACGCAATTGCCCGGGGCCACCTGCGGCCTCCGTCCCGCTCTTGCTCGTGCCCCGGAGGCCACAGGCACCGTCCCCGGGCTCCCGGGGATGCCTGCGGCTCCAAGGCGTTACCCAACGTGAGCTCTGCAGAGATGCCCTGGATCCCCATCCCAGGAGGAGAGGATCTGCCCAGCTGCCGGCCAGGCGGTGCCGAGAGCTGCAGGCTCTTCTCCAGGAGAAGAGGGAGCCCGGCAGTAAGTGGGGAGAGCAAGAGGACAGCCCCCACGCTAACAGGATCACAGCGGGACGTCTTCACGTTCCCAGGCTCCCTGGGAAGCCAAAACCTGCTCTTACCGACTTGTGCCTGTCTCCAAGGACCCTCAAGGGGACAAGAGGCAAAGAAAAGCAAAACGTACGCTGGCTCCCTACCTTTCACCTTCTCATCCGGGAGTTTCTCAGCGAGGTCTCTCTGGTTCATCTCTTCGAACAACCCAATCGCTGCGTCCATCGCGGCGTCTTCGCTGTAGTTCTTGCCCATGCAGCTGATGAGCGCGCAAGGTTTGGCGGCCTTTGCCAGTGAATCCCTGGGGATATTCCGTCGTCCTTCTGCACGAACCTCCGATAACTTTGTCTTAAACTCCCAAAAGTCTTTAGGTGCGAGACCTTGGAGTGCTTGTAAGAGGACGGCTAATGGATGCTCTTCCCCTGCCGTGCCGGGATGTCACCTGAAAACACCAGCGGTTAGAAGTCCCGGCTGCACCACGGCAAGAGGTTTTGGAGCTGAGCGCCGAGTTTGTCCTGTACAGCGCGGTTCTTCCCGCGATGGAAAGACTGGGAACAGTCACCCCAGCTCCGCAAGGTTGGCAGGGCTGCAGGATCCCCCCCGGATGCGGCACAGGAGAGAGAAAAGCACCCAAAAAAGCATCGTGGGGGCTTCTAACCAGACTGGGAGCTGCAGCCCCTCAGGGCAGAGCCCCTCCGGCCCCGGGGACAGCCCGGTACCCCCTGCCCCACCTGGCCGGTTCCCCATCCCACCGTGCCCGCACCGTCCCTCGGCGCAGCGTGGCCGGCCGTGCCGCGATGCACTCACCGCACCGGGCGGCAGGATGGCGGGTGGCTGCCAGAAGGGCTGAGGCGCTGCCCGAAATCCCCGTCCCGCGCGCAGGCAGGGTTTCGCTTTTGAATGGCAGCCCAACATCCGGCACACCCTTCCTCCTTCCTCGCCGCGGGACGACTCGCCAGCCGGCCTCCATAAACCACGCAGGTGGGCAATTTCCTACCTGAAGGATTCCCGGCAACGAGCCCACAAGGAAGATGCTGGTTTTGGGGGGAAAAGGCGGCTTTAGGAAAGCGCGCTGATGCTCGCAGATGCGCAGCCCCTCTGCTGCCTCTCGCCTCCCCGGTGCTGGCAGCTCACCCTCCTCCTAACAACAGGTTGTGGGTTCAACTGAAAAACCACCGAGCCCCCGAATTTCCAACCCTGCCAGAGAAAATGCGCTTTGCTCGGGGTCCCCAAGCCTTTTACTAGCTTGGTAAGAAAAGTCACGGAGCTGCCATCGCCGCCTCCTCCTCCTCCTCCTCCTTTGGGGTTCCTTATTTCTGCTGTCACTGTTCTCCTCCCCGTTTCGAATCTCCCGGGTCTTTAGGAGATAAGTGCCATCCCCCGGCTCCTCGGGAGCAGATCTGGCTGGAATTAGTTTCCTGTAAACCGGAGCTGAGGCGGCAGAGGAATAGGGGATGTTTGGGAAATGGTGATGGCAGAGGGGGAAAACCAAAACTGGATTACAGATGTTAAGGGCTCTGGAGAGCATTAAAGGAGGTATCAGGAGATGCGACGAAGCGGGATGGGGTTTGCTGGAAGGAGCGATGCACAGCTCAGAGGAGCAGTAGCGGGAGAGCGCGATGCTCCTGCGTCTCTGCCGGCTCCCAGCTGGCCGAAGGCGGCGTCGGTAAGGAGGTTGGCTTCCAGCCGGCCCTGCCCGCACAAATGGGTGCCGGGTCCTGGGGGGTGACCCAGGAGACGTGAAGGTACCGGTGGGCGTTTGATGCGGCGGTGGAGATCCCCTTATTTTAGAAAGCGATTGGAAGGTGGAGGGTGGACTCGCATTAGATTTTTTTTTTTATGGTGAGATTTTCTTGTGTCAGCAGTACAGAAACCAGGCAAAGGCCGTTACAAAGGGTGAGAGGCCAGAGACAAGCTTTGATGGAGACAGGTACAGAATCCTGGGAAGAGCCCGTTATTAAAGAGTCCTTTTTAAAGAACCCAGCAATAAACCAAAGGCATGCTTCATCAATGACAGCAACCTGAAAAATAGTCCTCAGTGCTGCTACTAATAAAGCAGGAGAGCAAGTAGTGGGGAAACTATTTTTAAAAAAATAGAGTGAAGGCTCTTTTAGACATCATTAAGAGACAAACTCTCTAAGCAGAGCCCATCGCGTGCCTTTATTAACATAATCATTGTCCACAAAGAAATAAAATACTGGAGGTACAGCTGGAGAAGGGATAGAAAGCATGATGGGTGACGAAGAAAATGAGATTTCTTTTACAAGCTCAGAAGGACAGTGGGAAGAAAATCTATGTAATGCATGGTAAAGCACATGGGAAGCCTGAAAACAATAGTGAGAAACGCCCTGTTGTGGTCTTGCTTAGCTTGGTCTAACAACTTAAAGCAATAATAATAATAATAATAATAACAACAAGAACTTGGGGTCCAAGAATAAAACCTGTTACAGCTCTCAGGGGAGCCCAGAGAATTACAGCTCTTGAGATCTGGATCCACCCAGGCTGGGGACTCACAGTTGAAGCACTGCAAAAATGCTCTACAATAATAATACTCTAACGACCTTAGTGGGTTTATTCGCTCCCAGGATCAGCCTTGCGGGACAATAATTTGAGGAGAAGCAGCTAGACCTAGTGAGAGACACCGAATCCTGTAACGGTCCCTCAAGCAAGCGTGTAAGTATAGGAGGGATTTGCAAAGGGGGTAGGGGAGGAAATCAAACGAGAAAGGAAAAAAGTGTTTGAAAAAGATGGAGAATTCAGCCCTAGCAGTATTTGATTAGTTAAAGGCTGAAAGAATAAAGCATATATATATAAATGTATCAAGTATAACCTTGCTGATGCTAAAGGCAAACATTTTTGCTAACTGGAAATCATAGGGGGAGATGAAGACGTGCCCTCACTGTCAGGCTATGGGGAGGTGTATGGAAAACACTTTTTAAAGGACAAACTCTCATAGAAATACTGCTCTGTACCTCTTAATACACCCTGCTGTTCAGTTAATTGCATTTATGTGCTTGCAAAATTTTATTAATGATAATTGCAATATGGTATAAAGCTAGACTGCTTGTAAGTAAATATTATTATTGCAGAGCTAGCTAATTACGTGAGCTATGAGTGAGAGCTAACAATAGCATAAAGAAACTTAGCATTGCCAGGAGGAGAGCGTCAGACCGGCCTCTGCTGGGTGAGGGCGGGGGGCTGAGCCCGGCAGGGGCTGCGCCGGGTGGGCACTGCTGGATCAGGGCGAGGGGATGGACCAGACTCGGGGTGCACCTGGGGAGCTGGGTCAGGAGATGGAGCCAGAGACGGGACGAGGGACAAAGCCACAGCAGAGCTGGGAGGTCCCTGCAAGAGATGCGACCAGGAATAAGATTCTTCCTGGAGTCAAGACTGGAGAAGGGGGTACGAGATCCATCCTGGAGGCAAGCTGAAGGGTACCTCTGAGGGGGTGAGGTGCCTCCAGCGTGGAGCTGGAGCCCGTGCAGGAGGCAGGGCTGAAGACAGGCTCCCCTGCACCACTCCTCACCCTGGGACTGAGAGCCCAGGGCTGAGCTTCGACAGAGCCCCCGGCAGTGGGTGGGCAGGTCCCAGGTGAGGCCGGTCAGGGCTTCGAGGTTATTAATGCCCCTCGGGGGCAGGTGGGCTTCTGCTTTCCCTGCCAGGGCTTTCCGTGCGGGGCGCTAAGCCGGTGCTTCGGCTGCTGCACCCCCAAACCCACCTTTGGCTGCTGCAAGCTGCTCCCCCATGAGCAATGTCCTTCGTCCTGCTTCCCTGGAGTGCAGAGGTAAGGAGAGATGGCCGCTGCCCGAGCAGCCACAGGGTTTTGCTGCTGTGGAGCCTTTTCCTCCCTCTCCGGTCCCGGGTGGGTTGTGGTTGGGGTGCCAGGGGAGGAGAGAGGCTCCTGGGGGGAGGGTTTTGGTGCCCAGGGGTGCAATGAGTGGGAGCCTGCTCTCTGACCTGCTCTCCTGCTTTTCAAGCCCCGGTTTATGAACAGGGAATCTGCGTGTTGGTTGGGATGGGGTAAACCCGTCCTGGGGGGGAGAAGGGGACCGGGACCGAGGCACGGGGGGATTCGGCTGCTGGGGCCGCTGACTGCCTGTGACTTGTGTGGGGCTGGCCTTGGAACCAGGCACGGCGGAGAAAAAAAGATATTTCAGGGTGTGTGCTTAGCAAAGCTGGCTTTGAGGGGAGCTGGGAAAGGGGGAAAGGATGTTCTAAGGCGCGTTGGGGAGTTTAAGGAAGGGGAAAAGCAGAGTCCTCGCTGCCAGCGCCTTGGCAAGCTGATGGCACGTGGTGCGGGTGCTGTGGCAAGGGACAATGGGCCACCGAGGGCAGGGGGCTGTGCTGGGGCAGGGCAGAGCTCACCGGGAGATGATTTGACCCCAACAATGTCCGCTCAGGGTTTCGCAGCCCCCAAAACGAGCCTGGCTCGGTGGCACCGCGGGCTGAGCTGTATCTCTCTAGCTCAGTTTCCCTGCTCGCAGCCTGCCCTCATCCTGTCCCTCCTGCCCGCAGGACATCGAATCAGTCTGGGAACAACTGTTTCTCCCTGAAAGCGCGGGGCACACCACGCTCCTTCCCAAGGATGCTGCTGCCACCGAGCCCCCTCCCCGCCCCAGCAGGGCTTGCAGGGGGGGTCCCCAGGAGCCGGGGCCGTTCCTACCCCTGCTAACTCATCCTGGGCTACGCTGCGAGCCGAGAGGGAGAAGGAAAAACCGGCAGCGCGGTTTCTAAAGGTTTCCCTCTCCATTTGACCTTGAAGAAGCTGTTTTTGCCTTGCTGTGCCTTGATCTGAATTGCTGCTTGCTGCGCCGGTGCTTGGCTCTCTCCCATGCCGCGTTGGGGGGGGATGTGACCCACTTGCTGCAGGGGACCCCTCCCGGCACTGGGTGCCAGGGGATTCCTGAGTGCTGCTCTCCTGGCTTCTCCCTCTCCCCGCAACGGGGGCGGTGAGTTTATTTGTTTCACAGCTCCTTTCCTTTGCTTCCCTTTTTTTTTTTTTCCCTATATTGCTAAAAACACATTTAAAATTCAAAACCCGATGTATATAATACAGATTCAAAAAGTCTCAGGTGTATGAATGCATCCTGTGGGGCTGTTTATCTCCGAAGGCAGAGGCAGCACGTGTGAATGCAAGGAAATCGCAGCCGGAACCCGCTGGCCTCAGCTCATCCAGGCTCTGGGGATGGGAGCTGGTGATTTCTGCTTGCAGGAGGCTCCCTCCTCCCTCCTGCAATGCTGAGGGGAGGCGCAGGGGCCGAGGATATTTCTGCCTGATGTAGAAGAAGTGGCAAAAAATGTTTTCATGAGTCCTGGGAGCAGCGGTTTGGGTGTCTCCCCCACAGTAAATCACAGGTTTTCACAAGCTTTGCAGAAATGTCGCCCCTCTCTGCTGCTGTCGATAGATCAGCAGGCTTGGGAGGCGTCAGAAGGGGGAAGCAGCTGAATTTTTCTTTACAGTAGGATTTAAGCAGCCTGAGTGTTTTTAAGCATGCTGGTGTAGGTGACGCGCACACTGGCTTGGCTCTTGTGGGCAGTTTGGCAGAGCCGGAGAAGGTCAAGGAAGAAAATACTGATTTTTCTCCGGAGTTTCTGCCCTACTGCACCAACTCTGGGGCTGAGCCGTCGCTTGGCTGCTGTTTAGGGGAGGGAGGAAAACACAGTGGCCACAGAAGTGAGTTATTCTGCGAGTGGCTAGGCTGAGAAAATTGGTTTCTTACGGATTTCTGGGTATAGTCTCCTGAAGGTGTCTATACTTTCTATGGAATTGTATGAAGCTGGTCAGTGGGTCCCAAGTAACTGTATGGGGGAAGATGGGCAAGCGTCAGAGAGTCCCTATTTCCTGAGAAAATGGGGCTAAAAGAGCTCTAGACAGTCCCAGGACCTGGCTGCACTTTGGGCTACAAGCAGGATTTGACCCGAGTGCTGTGGATTTGAGACCCGTGCCTGGCCGGAGGAGGTGAGGCTGTGCCGGGGAGGGCTGTTTGCTTTAACCCAACGTACCGCTGCGGCGAAGGAGGGGGCTGCGTGCCTGGCACAGCCCGGCTGGATGTCTGACAGCGCTCCGCAGCGGGGCACGGGCTGCGTGCCCAGCTCCGAGCCGGCCGTGGGCTGCCCGCAATCCCTCACAGACCTTGCGGGACTTTCCTAAGGGGAAGCAGAAGGGAAGCGGAGCTGGTGCAAAACTACCCCAAGACGCAGCGTTTTAGTTCCCTCCCTCCACCGTGCAGAGCTTCTCCTTGGCGAGACAGATTGCAGCCCCTTGATGCGCTGCTGGGGCATCGTCACGCTCAGAAATCCCTTATCCTGGGGCGGGGGGAGCCCCATATTCCTTTTTTCTCTTGTATATTGTCTTGGGTTTGGCTGGGATAGAGTTAATTTTCTCCCTAGCAACGGGTATAGTGCTGTGCTTTGGATTTAGTGTGAGAATGATGTTCCACGACTCTACACACAAGCATCCCAATTCATCAGGCTGGCTCCCTCCCATTTTCCCCAGTATGTTCCCCCCAGCTTTGTGACTACGTTCACCACGATCGCTGCAAACCCAGGCAGGCTTTGGAGGAGCAAGCGAGCGAAGCAGGCGGCAGAGGGGGGGGCTCTGTGCTGCAGGGACAGCCCTGAATTGCCGAGCCGGCAAGCCACGGCTAAGCCCCAAATAACAGGGGACGTGGAGATGGAGCTGCCCTGTTGCCCCCCCACCCCCCAGCATCCTGTCCCGTTCCCCACCCCACCCCCCCCCAGTCCCAGCCCTTCCCTCCGGATTGGAGCGCTGTCCCCCCGCCCCCCCCCCCCATTCTCCATCTTTATGCAGTCTGCAGAGGTGCATTGTGGGAAACTCCCAAGTTCCCCCCCCCACCTTCCTCCCTCCCTCCCTCCTCTCTGCGCAAGAGCCAGCTCCCAAGGTGTGAGTTGTGCAGCCGGAGGACAGAAGGTAAGGGCTGCCGCTTTCCTCCACGCGTGCCGGCACCTGGGGGGGGCGAGGGGGGCAGAGCTGCCGGGGGACCCTAGCTATCGGCGGGGACACGCGCGGCGTTCGTACCCGGGGTGACGTAGCGAAATAGAGACGCAGATCTACCTGCTCAAGGTGAGTGTCTGCCTCCTTGCAGCTGCCTGCGATGAAGGCCGGGGGCCGCCATGCCGGCGGGTTGGGGAGCGAGAGCGCCTGCCCACGCGCTTCTCCCTGTTCAGAGGCAACGGTGCTTTTCTTAACCCAAACCAACGAGCACAGGGAGGATGGCCGTCCCCAAGCAGCTCCCTTCCCACCCCAGCTCCCCTCTTCTGCTCCCTGAAGGTCAGGCAGCCAGAGAAGGCATTTCCGCAAATGCAAGCGCGTGGGAGCCTGCCTGCTGCCTGCCTGTACCTGCGATCTCCTCCGCTGCCTTTGTGGGATGTGCTGGGATCCGAGCTGGGCTGCCCGCTCCTGGCTTCAGCGAGGGGGACGCATAACTCCGGGATGGAGACGGTGGCGGGGGGGGGGGGGGTTGTGATGCCACAGAAGCGCTCTGGAGGCAGAACGGCTCCGAGCAGGGAGAAGCGGAGTCGGCCATGTGCCGGAAACAGGGCTGCTGGGAGGGAGGAGGGGAAGCAGCATCCCCAGCTGAAACCTTGCAGCCTTGGCAGGAAAGCCTGTACACCTCCCTGGAAGGTTCCGATCAGGTTTCCAGCTGCGTTTCCTCTCCCATCTGCATGGGCGGTGGTATTTGTTTTCCCTTCGCTCTGCCTGGATGGGTTTAATTGCTGTCAGTGCCGAAGCGGAGCAGGCACTGGCAGGAGCAGGCAGGCTTGCTGGCTTCGCCTTTCCCAAGGAAGGAGCTGGGGGTTTGTTCTGTTAGGTGGCGGAGCTTCGATATCAAAGGGGTATCTTTTGATATGGCCCCCGCTTTGTGCTGGGAAGGAGCTCACAAAGGGGAATCTGCCCAAAAAAGACCAAAATGGAGAGAGATGACAGAGGCAATGCTGCCTGTTCTAAGCTATGGGGAGAAGATCGCACCAAATGAGCGGGAGGGAGGAGGAGGAGGAGGACGACACCGGACCAGGGCTCCTCTTTCAAGGTGTGTGCTTCCAGGGATGAAATCCACGGGGAGGGGAGATGTCTCGGGCTTTTCAGTCTGATGTCCTGCCTCTCGGCGTCTGTCCACGCCCTGTGTGTTTGCAGGGACCTGTTGATTTGGTCCCTGCTCCTGCTTAGTTCTCTGTGACCATCTGGTAGCTTCTGATGGGGTTGGGGGTGGGAAGGAAGAGGAATTTTATTCCTAAGACGAGGTCAGCCCGGCAAAACTTTGGCATTGGGGTAACGGGAGGAAGCCCTCGCCATGGCTGCCCTGTTTTCCTGGGTGGGGCTTGGGCAGGATGCTGTCAGGAGGGAGGATGGACTACACCGGATTGAGCTTCCAGCTCAGCTCTGACCTCCAAAAGTCTGACCTTCACAGGTTTGACCTTCAGCATTTTCCATCTTTCCTTTCTCACAGCGCCCAACGCCAGCCGCTAACCCAGTGATGTTGTAGCAGGATGGGGGGGGTGGGTGGGTGTGGGGGAAATATCCAGAATTCTCCTAAATGCAGATATTCATCCTCCCGCACCCATCCCCTCTGCTGGCAGGCTGCTGGGACCGGGCACCGGCGAGCGCTCTGGCACGCTCTCCCCATCCTTGGTTGGGCGTGGGGACAGACGGACGGGCAGAGGGGAGGGATGGAGCTCTCTGAGCAAGCGTTTCTGTGCTGGAGGAGCTTTGGCCATCCTTCCCCAGATCCTTCCCTCCCTTTCTGCAGGGAAGGAGAGCGCTCTGGTTTTGCCGCACAAGGTAAGCGATGGGTTTTACCCCGGAGCGTGCCAGGAGCTTCCCTGGAAGGTCACTGCCTTGCGCTGAATTGGCCCCTCGTCAGCCTGCGGTGGCTTCTTCCATTTCAGCTGCAAGGCAACGGTTTTCAGGCGGATGCCCTGCGGATCTGCGCGCTGTCGGATTTGGGACCTGGCTCTGCACGTGCAGAATTGCCTCCGTAATCTTTTACTGGCCGCAGCTGAGCCACGAAGGGGGGGTGATGCCATGAAAGCCTGGTGCAATCCCGCATCGGGCAGAAGGGATGGGTTTAGGATGCCCGTAAGCTGAAGAGGGCTGTTAAATTTGCTGCTGTTTACTGCAGTGGTTGGGGCTATTTTACAGATATTTATTTATCAGAGATAACCCTCATCTTTTTTTTTTTTTTTTTTTTTTTTCTTGTGGATATTGAATTTGAGAGATGTGGGACCCACTGACTGTCACGGCCTTAAAAGCATCGATCTGTTAAAAAGGCAATCAGCCTTCTGCGTCTGGGTACCAGCTCCTGGCTGCTCGGGGAGCAGCACCCCAAACTGGAACCCTCTGGGTTAAGGCGGTTTCCCAAGGGCTGGCAGGCTCAGCAGAAAGAGCAGGGCTTTGGCAGAGAGGAGCACCAAGAGGAGGCAGAAAGCTCTGCCACGTTATTCCCGAGGCGGCGGCGCTGAGCGGAGAACCGAGACCTGCCCCGTGGCCCCAGCCTGGGCCTTAGGGTGGATGTTATGGGGAATGGCTTATCTATTCCTTGGGGAGACCCAAGAGTTTTGGGGTGACAGCAGCTCTCTGGGAAGGCAGCTGGGCAGAGCCGAAAGCAGCGTGGGCCTCCGGGTGATGGAGGAGGGGGTGCCAATGCGGAGCTCGAGAGGGCAATATTGGGCTGCAACAGGAGGCTGCTGGGCCAGCTTCTGCTGCGGCTTTTAGCTCTGGTGGTCTCCCCTCTGGTCTCAGAGGAGGTGCCAGCCTGTCCCCAGGAAGGGGTGTGCAACCTGTCGGTGCAGCAACTTGTCCCCAGTGCCACAGAGTTGCTGGCGTGGAACCGCTGGCGCTGGGAGGGCTGGAAAAAAGTCACAAAGAAACACGACGAGTGTGTTTGCAAAACGCCGAGCGTGGCAAAAGCCAAGCCCAGGGTGGGATGCGGGGGTGGCACAGCGGTCTGGGATGCAGGATGCACCCAGGTGTACGTCCCTGCCTGCGAGACATCACGCTCGTGGGTTAAAGCTTTGTGGTTCGTGGTGCTGGCTGCGCGCCTTCCACCGCGTCTTCCGAATCGTTCCCCACTGAAGCTACTCCAGTGCTTCCACCCGGTGTCCTGCCAAACAGCTGCGTGGGGAAAAAGTCATCCTGGCTGAAAACCCTTTCCTTTGTCCCCCTAAATTTCTGTCTTGGGGTGAGTGATGCTCAGTCCTGTCAGGGAGAGCCTTAAGATCTAACACCTCATGATTTTTGAAGGGTAAAAGCTATGATCTTGTTTCACTAAAAAAAAAAAAAAGGAACCATAAAGTGGAAAACCAGTATTTGCTTCTGTTTGAGGGGGGCTCAAACCCAGGATTAAAGCTAGGACAGAGCATAGCAAAGTGAGATGCTCTGAAAATGTTTCAGTTACGACAGTCGCCCTTCGGGGACCCGTGCACGGCGTTACAAGCCCGAGAAGCCAGGCTTTGCAGCAGAAGGCTATTTCCAACCTGATCCCAGCAAAGTATTTTCAGATTCTCTCTTATTCTAGAAAGAGCTTTGCCGTAAACTGTGGCTGGAGCGCAGCCGGTCCAGCCGCATCACGAGGCATCGCTTGAGCGGGTGACGGGGCAGGTCGTACAGCCTCGCCGGGTGTGACTTCTGCTGACAGCCGGTCAGGTCCGTGCCGGGTGTAACTACAGACGTCGCTCAGAGCACGCGATTGGCGCCGCTGGAGAGACTGAGGCAAAATCTTCTATTTTCCCCAGGCTATTTTGGGAATGCTTTCCTGATTTCTGCCGGGTTTTGGGGCAGCTGGGGAGCCGAGGCACGAGAAAGGGGTTTGGGTCAGGTTTGCGTCGGCGCCAGGCAGCGCGGCGTCTGGGTGATGAGCTGCGCCTTTGGGACCCTGCGTGGTGAGCACCGATGGAGGGGGGGAAGGAGCGGGCTTGGTTGGGGTTTTTTGGCAGCAGCCTGTATATTTTTAACAGAGTCGCGGGCAAAAAGCTGAACGGAGCTGCAAGGGCTTTTCGGCCCGCGTTGCCGGAGAGAAATGGCTGGGCTCGTGCCCGCGCGGTGCCCTGCGAGGAGCTTCTGCAGGTGGTGCAGCAGGAAACGTGCAACGGGTGCTCGCCGTGGGTCTGCCGAGGGGCAGGGTGAAACAGCACCAAGCTGTTCTTCCCCCAGCGCTGCAGGTTTGAGGGCAGAGGCAGTCGGTTTACCATTTCTCATGGCTCTTATTGCTTTATTTTCACATAGGGTGAGAGAAGATAACGGAAGAAAAACACAGAGTGGGGGGGGGGTTTGCCATGTAGGTGGCTGCGTACGGGCAGAGTGCCTGAACGGTGCAGGGTAGAGCTGTGGTTTGGGTTTAAAAAACGAAGAACAGAAGGAAAGCCGGTGGCAGGAGTACGGCGCGTGTCTCTGCAACGTCGCCTCCGTCTCTCAGAATAAAATGTCTGCCACGTCCATCCCAGCGAGATCTTTGGGGTCAGGACAAGCGTGGCTTGCCGATGTGACGCTTGGCTTGGACATCATCTCCTGTAGAAAGAGGCCATTTAGCCTTTTTCTGGGCTCGTGCCGGTGCGGAGCATCTCAGGGCTGGCTGCGGGGCTCCGAAATGCTGCGTCACCCGCGCGGGGGGCTGTGGCAGAGCGGCCCCTGGAGAGGACGCTGGCATCTGCGTCGCGAGCCAGGACGTTGCCCCATCTCTGCGGGGTTGCGGTGTCCCGCCGGGGTGCCCAGGGTCTGCACCCCACAGCCGTGCCCTTTGCAGGCGTCAGGCAAAGCCCGTTTCGCCGGGCTGCGGGAGCCCGTCCCGTTCCCGCATCTCGCCTTGGCGCCAGGTGTGTATCGGACCGCTGATGCGTCACCCGGGCTAGCAGAGAGGTGACGCGTCACAGTGGTGCAGGGAGCGAGGGGTAGCATCCTGCCAGGCTGGCCGTGCTCTGGCGGTGATGGTTGCGGTTTTGGTCATCGCCGGCACCGCCGGACCGGTGACGGGAGCGCTGGGTGTCGGTGCAGCCGCAGCAGTGACGCAGCCGTGGAGCGGAGGCTTTGCTGGCAAATCTCCCCCTGTGGCAGCGATTTGAAGCCGTTGCCGCCGCCCGTTAAAACACTTTCAGCATCTGACGCTCTCCAAATCAAGATTCAAAGGGTTTGTTTGAGAGGGAAACGTTTAATCCAGGGCTGGGGGGAGGGATGTGGGGAGCAGCAAACAACAGATTGGGAGAAGGATTCATAAATCTCTCATCAGCGTTTGCTGTAACGTTGGTGCTGCTGTCTCCCAGGCTTGGCTTTGGGAGGGCTGGCCGAGGCAGGAGTCTCCCTGCACAGCCCGGCCCTGGTGCGCTGAGGCTGTTTCAAAAGCATCGATGACAAGCGACTCCCGCTATCGTTGTGCTTGCGTTGTGTTTTATCACATTTGCTGGGCACTGCGTCAGGAGCGGGGGGGGGGGGGGGGGGGGGGGGGCCAAAATAGACCGTAAGGGAGCTAAAAATCCTCCTTGGGGAGCTGCCCACGGCAACGGAACGAACACAAGCTCCTTACGTAAAGCTGTTTTAATATTTATGGTAATACCGAGAGGCGTTGCATTACCTCATCTGTCTTCGCGGCACTTCTTGGAGCTGGAGGAAAAGGCTTAGTCACACTACTCCGCTCTGGCTTCTCTCAGGTGCTTGCCCGGCATCTCACCGCCTTTAACGTGTTTGTTCCCCCAGCAGCTCAGAGAGGGGCAGAAGCGCTGCTTGTCCCCGTGGGAAGCGAGGAGCTGAAGCACTGGGAAACAAAATCTGCTGCTCGGTTGGAGCAGGAGGCTGGGATGGGGCAGGGGACTGAACCCAAATCCTTCCAGCCCTTGTGCGTCACTGCCCCGTACGGCAGATGGGCTTGACTGCCACCTATTTCTTCTTTTGCCATAAAATGACAAGTGGCACTGAACCGGCATTGCCCTGTGGCCAGTAACCTCAGACCTCTTTGGCTACCTCTCCTCAGCATGTCGTGAACTCACCTTAGCCGTGTCCTCCAGCTGTGAACCTCCTCTGACCACTCTTTGACGGTAACAGTCCGTATGACCATGCTGTCTTCCATCTGAGGGTCTCGCGTGGGTGGGTTCAGCCCCCTGTATCGCATAGATTCAATTTTCACGAGGTGCTGGAGAGAGTTTGCGACGTGCGAAGGTCACATAGGAAGCCTGTGGCAGCACTTGATCCCCCCAGTAACACCCCCAATTTCTAACAGCCTGGTCCCAGTCGCTTCAGCTCCAAGCTGCCTTACCTCCTGTAGTCACAACGCTGCTGCTTTTTTGGGTTTTTCTCTTTCCCTTTTCAGGAAGTTATTTATTTTTCAGGTGCCTCTTTGAAGTGGCCAAATTCTAATTTGGCAGACTGCCGCAGGAGCAAAATCTGCAGATTTCAGTTTAAAATTACCTGCTCGTCACCTACCAGCTGGTGCTGGCGCCTGGATCTGTGATGGTAATTCAACGCTGTGAGCCGGTCTGGGCAGGTGCAAATTGCGCTCACCAGAGGGAAGCTGTCTGAGAAGACGGCCGTTTTCTGTCCCTTAGAAAGCTAGATTGGGCTTAAACGACCAAATGCGAGTGCGCCAGCTGAGACTTACAGAACCCGCTGACGGACCCGAAATTAATTGGTATTCAGCGTGCGTTCTTCCTCCATGACACTGAAAACCTTTCACTGTGATGGTGTAAGAGCAATTCACTGAAGAATATGATGAGGAACATGTTGGTTCAAAGGTTTAAAGTCCTCCCTTAGCTTCGGGAAGGAGGGGCTGGGTCCAGAGAGGTACAAGCCATCTCCTCCAGCGCTGCTGAGCGCTTTCAACTCTCACTGACTTCCAGCTATGGCATTTCGAAGGGAATGGAGAGCAGGCTTGGTCGCTTACCTCATCTCCTTGCAGATGACCCGTCCCCAAGCCGTGGGAGTTAAGGTGACTGCTACCACGCCTGGCTCAAGCAACGCGGAGTTGCGGGACGGTCTTTGCCATGGTCCAGCTGCTTGGGGGCTGGTAGTGGAGGTGAGGCTGGCAGAAGCGTTAATGCTTCCCGAGTAATAGGGACGCGTTTAATTCTCTGCCCAAAAGCCAACACGGGCCGTGCTACGTAAGAGAACGGGGCTTTGGTAGTTAGAGCTCTCCTCTTCGCCCCAAAAAGGCAAACCTTCGTGCCTTTTTTTTTTTTTCCCAGACGGGTGGGAATGACAAGTGAAGGGGGGGTTAAGGAAGAAGATTTGAGGATATATAAGGTCTTTCTTGCCATCTCGGGCTCTTTCTGCACAGCATTGCTACAGGTCAGACGTGGTCAGTAGCTGTTTGAGACGGATGTTGTCATCTGGAGGACACCTGGAGCGTGAGGATGGACTTGTGTTGCAAGTATAACTTCAGATACGTGACCCCACTGTCTTGGTTGAATTCTTCCTTGCTGACAGCCTGTGGCAGCTGAGGACCCGCTGGAAACGGTCTGCTTTTCACGGAGGAGGGGAAAACCCTCTGTGCGAGCCTGCGCTCAGCACTGCTGTGACCCTACGCACGTCTGTAGCCCAGACCCCACGCCGAGCAGCTGCTCGGTCTTGCAAAGATGCTGTTTTTTCCTTGAAACAACGCGGGGAAGATTGTAGGGCTCGGGGCTGGTCTCTGCAGAGGGAAGAGGACCTTCTAACGGTGATGTGCTACGGTAAAGCTAGCAATGACTCATCCGCTCCATTCGGTGCAGGATTGATGCAGCTTTCCTCTGCGCACGCAGGAGACAGATGAATAGATGTATTTGCTAATTTGGGGGGGGGGGGTGGTTTGAGACGTTAAAGGTGCCCTTCAGGAGCCGAGGAAAGCCGTTCCTTACGTCGGCCCTGTTGCTTCGGCTGGGGCCAGCTTGTTGCGCTGGTGAGTCTGCGCCGACCTTGAGAGCTGCCACCAGCAGAAGCATCCCGGGAGGGCTGCGGCGTTTGTGTGCCGCGTCCTGCAGCAGCAGGGATTTGGAGAGGAGTTCTTTTCCTTTTTCTCCTTGATCACTGGTTTCGCGATCTCTGCTCCCTCTTCCCAGCCTGGGAAAGAGCTGGTTAGCTGCTGGCAAGTGAAAGCCTCCCTGAAAAGGCACGGTTTGATAAACGAAGAAATAGCATGGGGGGAAATGAAGCTTCTTTCTCACAAAACCTTGTTCTCAAGTGCTGCTGTGTGGGAGGCAGAGGGGGAGCTGGAAGGGGGTGGAATGGGTAGACAGGCAGAGACAGCAACTGAGGAGGAGAGGAAAGGGAGGAATAAATAGACGAGGAGCTGTAAAGAAGAAAGCAAAGGTGGAGAAATAGGCCATTAGAGAAAAACTTTGAGTGATGGAATGAGGGAAGAGGAGACAAAGGGCTGGGGAACAAACCCTCACAGCTGTACGTGCAGGCGTAGTTTTTGAAAATGAGGAAAGCACCTTTCGTCTCGGTCTGTGGCACACGGAGGTGCTTAAAGATGAGCACGCGTCCTCGAAAGCACAGGACTGGATTAGGGAAAGGAGAGCGAAAGGAAAGAGGGGATGATACCCAAGGTGGGGAGTCTGCTTGGGAGAGGTGGCTAATAACACACACAGAAGGGGGTTAAGTGCTGTGATGGGAGAGGACATGCTGCTGCGTGAGCACCCTGGGTCTGGAGGAGGAGGAGGACAGCGTGGATGGCTGCAAGCCAGCACGATGCTAACCCAGCCAGGGATGCTGGCAGCTGCGCTACAGCTGGTGGGGCAGGAAGGGTGCTTGAGCGTCACGGGCGCAGGGTTTGACAGCATCAGCTCAAGTGAGCCAGAGGGTCTGGAGCGGTGCTGGGCAACTCCGTGGCTAGTTCCAGGGGTGGAAAACCACTGACAGAAAGCGCTTTCACCTGGACACTTAAGAACTGCTGATATTGATTTTCGGCTTAGTTTGGTTTCTACATCTTTTAAAAACCTTTTCTAATCTGCGTGAGGGGCTTGCATTGCTTTTAGTGGAAACTCACTTAGAAATCAAGCAATTCTTTAATGAGCTGTTTGTAGCGCTGCGGGACAGGGCTCCACGGCACAGCGTGGGCTCTGAGCAAAACCAGCTTTCCTGCTTCCAGGAATCTGGAAACCAGATCTGATCAATGAGGAGCGTCAACGAGAGAGGATGTGGTAAACTGAGGTACCTGGGCCGTGCAAAGTCCCCATTTCTCAGCAGAGGCCAGCTTCCCCCTCCACGATTTATTTACCCCTACCATTTCCATAGGCTGCATAGCCTATTTATGGATTTTATATGGATTTCTAACCCATAGGCTTTCCTAGGGAAAGCAGCAAAAGTTTAATGCGTGGTTCATATACTATAACTGCGCAAATACTAGAGAACGTGTGAGTAGCCCAGCTAATTGATATCAAGGCGACTAAGCAGGTAATTTAATATTTATGACATGATGAATCTGACTCTCTCTGCTTTAACCTCTAAGCCTGCTTCAGTCTTGGGCTCCACTTACCTCTGGTACAATGATGTCACAAAGAAAGAGTAAAACAAGGATAAATTGCTCCCAAACCAGAAGAGTAGAGTCCTGTGAGAGTGTGCAGCCTCAGCCCTGGATCTGCATAGGACTTCTCCTGAGCAGAGCAGTAGGAATGCTCTTTGGAGGCAGTAGGAAGGAAAAGGTGAGGCAGGTGGTATCTACAGAAATACCACAAAATGAGCAAGGAGAGGGAAATATTCTTACACTTGACCAGGACCGTATGTTTATTTGCCAAGCCACAGAGAAGATCTGAAGCTTGGGGAGCATCTGGGATTGTGTTTGTGCGGTACAAGGTGCCCACGTGTATGATACAGCTTCAGCGGAGCACGAGGGGAGAGCGGTGGTGTTTGGGTTTCCAAAACGGTTTAAAATCACAGACTCAGAAATGTAAGTATTGCTCAGCTGCGGTCGAAGAGGCCAAGCTCCTTTACACCCAAAGTAGATCTGACCCATGTAGAGCTGCTAGGGGAATTTGATTGCTGGTTTTTAAACAAGTGAAGGGCCGGCTTGATGTTTATTCCCTCGAAGGAGCTTGGAGCTAGACCGAATAGAAAATCTTAGGGAAGAGTAGCAGCTACCCTGCTTAATGCTGGACATGAAACCCTGGGGGCAGATTATCTGCCTCTCGCTTGTCAATGCTTTATTTCAAAACTGGCCAGCTTGGATCATCTAATGCCTTTTGGAGCCTTCAGGCTCCATCTCAGCAAATACTACCCAGCTAAAATTCATCCTCTCTAAGGGAGGTGTGTAAGGTAGGTCTGTGAGAAGCCTTCTAGAAGTGCCTGTCCCATCTCCGTGCGACAGGAGGAGCTCAGACTGCTCTCCTAGGCTGGCTGCCAACCTTTCAGGCAGCCTTTTCAGTGTATTTCATGTCTGGTGCAGCACGTGAGCTCTGGACTTCCATGATTTTGGTGCTGCAGGTGCCTTGGTCAACTCCAGTTGACGGGTGTTGGAGAAGACTGGCCATCAAACAATGGCTTACAAGGGAGAGCAGGAGAAGGGGGTAGCTTCTATCTTACATCAAGCCGTAAGCTGTTGCCCAGCTATGCTCTGGACCCAAACACAGCATTTCTATGAGTAGGTTTCCTCCAGGCCAGTGTTTCTGCCTAGGTGGAGATTAAAACACCGTGTTCGTTAGCCTGTTTCCCAGCAGAGGCAGCAGCGCAGACCATTGCTGCAACCGCAGGACCTTCTCCCTGTCATTAAAGGAGTGAGTTGCACGCTGAGCCACGTTGGAAGAAACATCTATCTGCAGAGGTTTTTGAGGAGCCTCTTGATTTCTAAATCCAGACAGCTAATAAGCTCGTATTTCACTTAGCGGGCAGAAAGCTCTCGGCAGGCTCCTGGCAGCGCTGAAGGTCAGCAGGGAGGCAATGAAGCAGGAGACTCGGATCCGACGGCTGCCTCCTGTTTACTTGCTATTTCCCAAGCTCGAAGTTGACGTGGTGCTGCACCGTCGGAGACCCGACGGCAAGCTGCCCAGCGGCCCTCTCTCCTCCCCTCCCGTTGTGCAGAGGTGTAGCCATGGGAGCTCCATCTCCCGGCTCACCCTGCCCTGCGAGGCTTGCTGGGGTGATGGTTTTGCTGTGTTTTTATCACCTTTTGAAGCCCGCTTTGTCCGTTTGCTGAATTCTCTGGATGCAGCCATGCTTTTCCCTGCTTTCATCAGTTCCCTGGGGAGAAATGGCTCCAGCTAATCTCCTGCAGTACAGCTGCTATCCTGCTCAGCTCCGTAGGCAAGCCCAGCTAACCACTGCAAGGAGGAGACAGGAGCAAGATCTCTCAGTCACCGAGAGATCCAGCTTTACAGTAAATTCATGCAGTTGCACTGGAGTCAATACACTGGCTTGCACCAGCTGAGGACGTGGTTCTTGCCTTATTTTGCTGTAGCTCCGCCAGAAATGCTGACAGCAATAATCCTTGTAGCTCTGATACCTATAACTGAGGAACTAAGCCTGTTTGGTTTTTTTTTTTCTGCAGTATTTATCTGGATGGAGAGTATCACACAAGATCACATATTAACTGCTTTCTAAATTTGAGATAATACTGCAAAAAGAAGGGTAGAGGGTGAGATACAAGCGGGGAAGAGCTATCGATCCACTTTCCCAGCGAACAAAATGTTCTCTCCTTACCCAGGAGGAAGGGAGCTGTGAGGAGCAAATGAAAAGTACGATTTATTTGGTTGGACATGAGTATATCTCGTCACTGACAAATGGCGTCACATACATGGCCAGGATGGACTTGTCTTGATTGCACGCAGAGCAGAGTTGTGGCAGCCATTAGATGATAGTCCAACTTGTTTGATGTTTTTGCAGGTACAGGCACTGTAGTAGATGCTTTGAGTACAGCTCACAGTTACTAAAGGACGAGCCAACAGTTTTCCAGTTTTGTCTTCTGTCCTCCTTCATTCCTCCCAGGTAGAACGGCACTGGCTTGCTCTGTCCTTTCACTCACCTCTTATTGCTCTGCTTTCTCTTCCAGGTGCTGTATCATGTCCAGATAGGACACCGCCAGCGTGAGAATCATCCCCAGACAACCACTCCAAGGGGCTGAGCTCAGGTGGCTCCTCTGCTTCCTCCAGCAGCCGGGCGAAGGAGAAGAGCTGGGATTGCCCCGCGCGTGGCATCCAGTCGCTACCCGCAGCACTCATAGGGATGGATTCCAAAGGCAATGTCCGAAGCGGAAACAAACCCGACGTCAAGGCTCCTAGCTCCGGAAAGCCAGAAAAGCCCAACCCTGGTCCTGCCACAAATGCAGACAAGAAGGAGATCCCCAAAGAGCAGCCTGCTCCTGCCTCTGCCACCAAGAAGGCAGGCGGCGATGCTGCCGTCGTGAACAACCACAGCAACCTGAAACCCAGCCCCGCTGCAACGGAGACACAAGAGGCCACCGGCCAGTCCCCTGACTCTGACCACAAGGGAAACAGCTCCGAGGAGTCGCCAGGCAGCATCTTCGACAACATGAAGCCCTTGATCATCATCGGAGGAGTGGCGGTGGCTGCGCTCGCTGTGATTGTGGGAGTGGCGTTCCTAGCCCGGAAAAAATGAAGACCGAGACGGGGTGGGGATGAGAAACCGAACCCAGCTGTACAGCTCCTTTTGAGACAAATGCATGCAGAAAAATTCTATACATATCTATATATATATAGAGCGAGCTAGATAGGTCAACAACAAACACCAACTGCAACTCCAAGAGTCTTGTTCAAGACAACTGTGCCAGTTTGACCCAGTGTGGGTAACTCCATGCACTCAGTGTGTTCTTTCATGTAATATATCTTGGCTTATACCACTGTGTATAGATTACAGCTTCTCCTGATCGGTGTAAATGACGGTGTCCCCTCCCCTCCTGTCCTCCCTGGGAGACACCCCCACCTCTCTTGCAGTCCCCTGTTTTCAAGTCCAAAGCGTTCTACGTCCCATCCAGAGTCCCCGCTTTGTGTTTTGGTTTCTGTTTGGTTTGTTTTTAAGTTGGGTTGTGGTAAAGAAGATGTAAAGGGAGACGGAGCCTAGTGCTAAGACCCAGTTTGCCCGTCACTGTGGTGTTGGGCTGGTGTTTATCCAGCACCCCCGGGGAAGCGCTGGGCAAATGCAGGCAAAAGCTGCTCCTTGACCCAAAGAGCAAAGTGTGATCTCTAGTAGGTGTCTTGTGTACCTGCTGCTCGTCAACCTACTTTTTAAAAACCCACCTCAAAAGAGAAAACAGGCTGGCTGTAGCTGGAGGCAGAGACTGCAGCGTGATAGAGCTGAGTGTGCAACTTGGGACATCACACCAAGGGGTTTTTTTGTCTTGAGCAGAGCGGCCGTACCGTGACCAACAGCGCAGCTACCAGCGCGTGGAGATTCCTGGCCGACTTCAGGCAGACAGCAACTGCCATCTGCTTGGTTTCGTGCACGTTGGCAGGCAGCCTTCAGGATCCCATGGCTCGCCAAGGTCGTATGGGCAGCATTTCGGGATAGAGAGACTTTGTTTTGGATCTAGTATTTCCTAAAGTTAGGCTGGGCTTTGCAGGATGCTGTGGCCTCAGCCCAAACTCCCTGGAGGTCAGTTGGACTCTTTCTCTTCATTTATTTGGGATTCGGATCAGGCCTTTCACCTGCTTTTTCTCCCCACTGAAGGCTATGGTGTCTCAGTATGTGAGAAGGTAGAAGCGGAGACATGATCTGGTTTTAGGGGCAGAGAAGACCTGGGATCCCATGAGAATAAGACTGATCTGCTTTATACCAGGGAAACCCTGTTCAAGGGCCCTGGAAGTCTGTCCGGGGGAGGGAGTAGCGGGGATTTGTGACTCCTCCAAGCTTTGGAAAGGGAAGCAAATTCCCAGTCCTGGGGAACAGCCTGGTTTCATCGGTGAGAACCTCGGCGCTGAAGCCAGACTTTGTGAAGGGGAGAAGGAAGGCAGGTGATGAGAGAGGGTGTTCAGCGCGTTGGCCGATGCCTTTCCCCTAACACCAAGAGGTGGCCAGATCTCCTTTTTCTGAAAGTTTCCGTTAGACTACTCTGGGCTGCTGCACTACTGCAAAAAAAAGTGTCTTACAAAAAAGACCTTATAATTTTGTTTTTAAATTAGGTCAGAGATTAGGTGGGGTAAGAACCACAGAGTGTCTGGAGCTCAGCAGCAGTTGCAGTCAATGGGCAGGGTTTTGGAGTGATGATTAGCAAGAGGCTGGGACAAAGCAGGGCGAGCTCAGTTAAAGAGCCGAAGTTGTACATCTTTAACTGAGCCTGGATGTCTAAATTCAGTGGGTACAGGGCCGGAGAAAGGTGTACTGCCTTTGCACTCTGCTTCAGGCACGATTACTGGGTAGGATGGTGGGTGTGTATAACCTGATCTGGCAATTCTTCTCTCGGCTCATGTCTGTCTTATTGACCTCCAAATTGGGTCTGCTGAATGCGTACGGCTTCCCTAAACAAAAGGTCTTTTGCTGCAGCCCGGCCGTTCCTATGGTGAGATTTGCCATCCTCTTTTCCCCAAGGCTCATAAACTATTCCAAAGGCGCACAGCCTCTGGGACATTCAGACGCCGTCTTCTGATGAACAACAGGCTCGTGCAGCTGAAGTTTAACGTCTACCTCTAGCTTGACCAGTGGAGACGGGGCGAGGAGGGGGGTGTTGGGTTCACAGTGGGTTTTGGAATGAGTGCTACAGCCCTAGCAGCTTAAAGCACTCTCTGCCCGTATTGCGCATGTCTCGTAGTAGCAGTACGTCACTCGCAGCCTGGAGAATTTTGTCAGGTTGAAGCAGAAGAGCCCGTGGCGGGGTGGTTCTGTGACGCCACCTTTGTCTAGAGAAGTGATTTCCCCTCGTCCTGTTTTGCAGATGTTCAGAGGTTATTTTTTTGGGGGGGAAAGGGGAAGGCAAACAATAGCAAAGGAATAGTAAAGGTATTTGGAAAGCAGAGTTGTGAGAGAATATAGCTCAGACACGGTTCCAGCACGGCTCCCCTGCAGTGACTGCAGCTGAGCTTTGCAAGGGGCTGCCGCATCTACACGAAGAGCCTGGGAGTGCTGCAGAGCCCCAGACCCTGACCGTGCCCTGGGCACAGCCTCTTGCAACCCTGGGGAGAGACCCCATTCCATGCCAGCTCCCCTGCTCCTGCTCGCACCCCAAACAGTGCATTCTAGTTCCCACGAGGGAAATTTGGATGCACAAGCCAGGAGCAAGCTGCGGTGCAGTCCTGCCAGGAGCCTGATCTCCGTGGCTGGGATGCCCGTGCCTGCTGGGTTCGGAGTAACGTATCCACGCCACCGGGCTCTGGATGCGGGGATGGCTGTTACTGGGCTCCCCTTCCCTCACATCTCTGAAGTGCAAAGCTCTTGGCTTGGGGGAATTTTGCTTACGTTGCTCATGAGGAAGGGAAATCGGCCACCCCTGCTCTGATTCGTGTTTTGCCAAAGTAGGGTGGTGATTTTTCAGACAGTCACTTCTGTTTGCAGGTGGGAGGCCTGTCTTCGAGAGATGCTTGTCCCTGTCCTGTCTGTTCCCTCTCTGTCCTGGCATATGATTATTTTTTTTTAGCAGTGTGTGGCACCATTACAGATATAGCATCTATCTATTCTGTCCTGCCCAGCATAGATAGGTACAGGGGGAGGAAAAGGAAACACCTGCTTCATTTGAGTCTTCTATTTTACTTTCAAAAGTGGGTTTTTTTTTTTTCCTTAACCTTTGGCAACAGAAGAGGGGGGGAAAACAGTTCTCAGCCAACATGGGCCTTAACCATTTCTGTCCCCCTCCCTGCCCTTAGAGCACTCAGGTGCAAGGTCAGTGATTTCATCCAGAAACGCCGCAGGGATGGTGATGGGACCGCAGCACATCGTCTGGGTACGGACCCACGTGCGGTGGACGTGGTACGTCCTGTGCTAGAAGGGATTTTCCCCTTCCTGTGATCGCTTCCCATTGCTGTCTGGTCTCCAGATTTACTACCTGGAACCCACCTCTTTGGCGGTCTGGTTTGGGAAACACCCGTGTTTGTGTGTGTATGTGTAGAGACACCACCCTGCCTTGAAGAATATTCTGTGTATGTATGTATACGTACATATATGTTTATATTACTGCAGTCTGGGGGCGGGGGCAGAACCAAATCAACCTGGAGGTGACCCTTCGTTTGTTCCCCTGCATTCACACAAAGTGTCCGTGATGTCTTTTTTGTGCCGTTCGCATCATGCCATGCAGCACCTGAATTCCTTTTCGGTCCTGGTTTCTTCTCAGCGCAAAGAATGTATGGCTAGTGAACTGCTGAATGTACGGTGTGCCCGTTGTGCTAGAAGCTCAGACTTACTGTTCCCCTCCCTGGATAGTCGTGTGGGCTACTCGCTTTAAAATAAGGCACTTTTAGATTATACTGAACTCTACAAGTCTGTGTTGTAGCGCTTTTTGAAGTGTGGGTCTAGTGTTGATTTGAGTCGGGTAGATCAAGCGTAGATGCCACACAAGCTCCTAAGCACGCAGCTGGGGCAATGCACTTCATGCAGATAACATCCTTTTAGCAAACACCTCCTGATCTGCCTTAATGTGCCAGGCTGTGCAGTGGTTTCATTTTGAGGAAAAAAAAAAAAAAAAAACAGACAAAAAAACACAAACAAAATTGTCCAGCGAGAACTAGGCTGACAAGAGCAAATTCATCTCTCTCAGAATCGAAGCAAGATTGGAACCAAATTTGTCGAAGCAGAAGGCTTAAATGACTGAACTCGCTGTGCTAAATAAATAGCTGTCTTTTCTCGTACTGAGCACATGCCGTTATTTGCTTGATGTTATTCTTTGTGTGGTGTTTGTGATATGAAGTCCTTTAGTGATATCTCCGTGGGGAGAATGAATTAATGCTTAAAACTGATCAGATTCTGTGCTTGGGATTTGAAGAGATCTAGATTGCTAGTTTACTCTTGTGATAAAGTCTATAAATTATAAATTTGCAAACCTGACTTCAGACATTGTAGCTTATCGCTAAAACTATAGATTCAGTTACTATACCTGATCTCAATCTATTTTTAAGGAGCCGTAAGTTTTAGTTGAATATAAAGATGTCATTACGCTGTCTTGGACAGCTTGGTAGAAGGTTTTTGATGCTTCTAGCTTTAAGAAAAGTGAAATGGATTACACTTCTGCTGCTTTTTCTACCAATTTAACAGGCTACGGATAAGTCCCATTATTCCTAGCAGTTCTGCAGTAGGAAGCAAATAAATCTGGAAGCCAAAGGATAACGTAGCAGCGTTTTCAGGAGGGTAAGGATGCATTCTTGCAGGTGCTGTTCACCTCTCGGGCTCACGCTTAAAGCACTGAACAGTCGCTTGCCCTGAAGCACTTCTTACCTCCGTTAGGTTGTGTGATAAATTAAAAATGGCTTTGTCTCTGCTGACTCAAAGTTTAGGGGTTGATCCATAGGCTGCTGAAAACAAGGGGAATTTTTCCATTGGCTTCACTATGCTCTGATCAGGCTTTTGAGATCTTACTGGCACCAGGGATATGATTGCAGGTCGCTGTAAAATCATCTCAATGGCATGTTGGTTTTGGTTTTTATTTTTTGTGGTTTTTTTTTTTTTTTTAAACTGACAAAAATATTCCTTAGTCTTTCTGCTGAGTGTAAGGAAAGTCTTCTCTGGTATTAACTGAGGCAGCCATGCTTATACCTACATTAATATTTGTGTATAAACAACAATGGAGCAAAAAAACCCAAACCCAAACCCAGTTAGTGAGAGGAAAGGATTTCTGCCTTAAAAATTTTCCTTCCTTTCCTGGAAATGCCACTGGGGTTTAGAAATCAGCATCCTTCTAACCGTTCTTAGAATGGGTTGAAAATAACAGCCCTGAAGATTTGAGAGAAAAAACATTCTTCAAGAAACAAAGCAAAAAAAGGAAGGCAATGGAAAAAATGTAATTGAAAGGTGAAATTCCTGGAATTTCAATCAGCTCTACAGAAAGCTTCAAGTCAGAGCTTCTGCGAGGGTACAAGAAACAGTACAGAGAAAAAAGCACATGACATCGTTATCTCCACGGTTTTGGTAAGGACACATTAACTTTTATACCCTATCCACATATATTTTTTTTTTTCTTGAACAAAAGCAAACCCGACCAACTCTGCCATGCGAATTAACCTTTGCTAACTGACTTTTCCAAATTATTTTTTGCTGGCTCTGTTCAATGTTAAAGGGTTACTGAAGCAAGAAAAAAGACCTGAAGTTTTCTACAACCAACTTTGTACGATTAAGGGGAGCTACAAGTTTACGATTTGGGCATTTTGAAGAGCCGCGCTCTCTTTTCACATGCCATGAAAAGGACTGAAAATCCAACGTACTCGCGCTTTGATCCTCTTAGGATGTGATTTCATGCTAGAGCAGGGATGCTGGTTCCCTTCCCAAGCCGTGTAGCAGCTTACTGCAGTCTCATTCCCTACACCGCAGAGCCGGGAGCCATCTCCTAAGCTAGGAAAAGCCACATCACATCTTTTGTCATAAACTGCCTGCGGTTCGGCTTTACAGGTTGGGCGCCTCCCTTCATGAAGGGAATCGGCTCTGACCTGGATAATATAAATTCAGTCTATAAGTTAGTTAAATTCTCAGCGCAGGAGGCTGGAATTGGGATATTTCCTGATACTTACAGCAGAGGTATTTGGTCCTTTGCTGTTTCAGAGAGAAATCCTCTGATGCTGAAGATCTGACCTGGGCTGCCGGCACATTTTAGGTCTTATGAGCGGCACTTGACTGAGAGCTCCACCGCAGAAAGCGATGAAGCCTGTGCAGCAATCTCCTGGGCCAGGGGCTGCGGGGCCACCCACGTACTTCAGGATTTGTGCTCTGTGGGTTACGAAGAAGCCAGGGGAGGGTGATGTGGTCTATCATTCTTTTTAAAACCTCTGCTGTCCTCATTCAGTTGGAGATTAGTTCTCTCCTGAAGTTTATCTACTCGAAGTATTACTTAATCATTAATGGGAAGTTATTCTTTGCTCTTTGCCCTTAATGCTACTTAAAAAATAAGGTGTCTTAGCTGTCAGGGTGAATAGGTGGCAAAAAAAAAAGAGGGTACTTAATCTAGGTTCATCAAACTGAAGATAGCTATACAGAAAGTTGATGTCCTTGAGCTAGATTATCTCAAATTCAGCAGCCCAGATGATGAGCCAAGGTGCTATTGAGGGTGCTGGAAGGTAACTGAGACATGGGCTGGGAACGTGCCCACGTGCCATTCGGCTGGGCTGGCTGGGTCTGTTCAATGCCACTTTTCTTAGGCTTTTTATTGCATCTTGCTGTGCTTCGCTCAGATCATGTTCCCTTGATTGACTGGCCCTGGGGAGTTAAATCTGTTGAGCAAACGGGTTTCAGGATGACTTTTTTCCTCTTCCTTTTTAGAGCATCAGTCCAGCCCTGTGCCCTGCTTTCCTTTTTAATGCCCAAATTCCTAGGCTGTCTGCTCATGCCAGATCTTCAACTGCTACACGCTATGGGGCTCCATTGGTTAGTTAATTGTTTGTACTTTACTGCTTCTTTGGCTACTGTGATGTATTCCCTTTCCTTTCCCTGCTTTCTTCCCAGGCAGCTCTGCAGGTGTAGCCTCTCCACAGCTAGGCAGAAACCCTGCCTGAAGGCAGGGGCAGGTTTTTGGGTAGCCCCCCTCAGAAGATAGAGGCAAATGTTCAGCCACTGAGCACCTAAGGGGAATGCAGAGACTGCGTGGCACGGCAGGGAATGTGTGAAGTTTTCATCTGCTGGGTCTGAGATTGCAAGATGCTGAGGGCTCTTGTCCGCCACTGGAGCCCAGCAGATGAGACCGCAGCTGGAAGGTCCCTTCCTTGTCCTTGCTCCTCCATGTCAGTAAGTCACTCTGTGGCCACAAGCTCTGCTCAGGATTGAAGCCTGCCTGCCAGTCAGGTGTGAGGTGTTCCGGCTGCTCTAGAGATGCTGACACAGCACGAGCATGCACTGCACTTGGCTGAAGCTGGTGCTTCTGCGCTCCTCCAGTTGTTGGAGCGCCAAAAATGCAGGTGGAGAAGAGAGGTTCTCAAGCTGAAGTCAATGACCTGCATTTCTGCTGGCCTCGAAGAATCGGCTCACGTGCCGGGGCATGCTGCAGGACTGAGGGCACAGAACACTGCAAGGATTTTTCCATTTGCACGAGCTGCTCAGGCGTTACCATGTGATAAATAACACAAGGCTGCTGGGCGTCGAAAATGCACATCCCGTTGCACTAACCGTGATAATAAGCTGATACCCGCGACCTGCAAGTGCTGTGACAGATCACAGGCGCTGGCTTTCCGAATGCACGGGTTCAGCTCTACCCTGTGCTCGCTGCTTTGTGAAGCGTGTGCTCTGTTCGGGTCCTCTGACATGCAGTACCTGGGGACTCTTGCTCTCTGCTCTTTGATACTACGCTCTTCAAATTAAATAGTTTTTTTTTTTTGTTTTCCTGAAAAATATAACTTGGGGTAAATGGGATTTGGACCCACATGTCACTCTTGCTCTTTCCTCTTTCGGTTGCTCCCAGCTTGAAATTCACAGACCATTCCATTCTTTTTTCATTTCTCACAATGCCAAGCCCCAGGGCAGCACACCAAGAATAGTTACAGGCTCGTTCTGTCTGTGCGTGACGGTACCAACGCTCCCAGCAGGAAGAGAGGACTCTTTTTAATCATCTTTGCAACAGTGAGGACCTGCATTGTATCCCTGGTTTTGCCACAGCAGCTTCAAGCAGTCAAGTTTCTGGGGCACTTTGCTAAGAACAAGGGTGCCATACAATTTTGTCATGTTAAAACTAAACCAACAAGCAAATAATTTGGCTTTACTAAGTTTTGAGCAGCCCTTCTTAAACCTGGTGCCTTTTCCTGAGTCACTGGTTAGGACCCTTTCAATCAAAATCTTTAAAAGGTGCAATCTCAACTCTCCAGTGAAAACCAACTCTCTTCTAGTGGTAGGTGCAGGTTGTTTACAAACTTGTGGAGAAACTAAAATTGTAGAAAGGGAACTCGAAGGTCAGATTACAGGGGATTTTTTTTTTTTTCTGGTTTGCTTGGATTCTGTTACTTTTCCAGGGACTGACCCAAAGCCCTCAGAAATCAAAGGGAAAGCTCAAACACCAGTAGCGGGCAAATGCCTGCTGCTACCTTGGAAACCACAGGCATCTTTCCGATGACATCGGTGGGTTTTAGGTCAGCCCCTGAACGTGTTTTTCTGAATGATAGTAATTTTCAGAGTGACACCTTGATTTCTTCCCTGTACAAACAGACCTGCTTGTCACTTACACATATTTACCTGTGTTCAACATACAGGTTTGGGGTTTTGTTTTTTTTTTTGGCTTTCAGAAACAATATGCTGCTAGACACATTTCCTGGAGGGAAATGGACACCTACCTACACACAAAGCTATACAGCTAATTTATACCTTGTTGAATTTATAATCTTGTCTATGCTTCTATGGACACTTTGTATGGGCTGCAGCTCAAATCCTAAAATAGTCAAGAATTTTTCCTTTCCCATATAGTATTCTATTTACTTTGACTTTAAAAAAAAAAGCGTATAAATGCAATAATGCAGGTAGACTAGAAATACTAGATTGAAAATTAAAGTAGTTTAGCTTGTCCCATTGTGACTGACAGTGTTGTACGACACCCAACGCTGTACCCTAACATTTTTCAGGCTTTCTACGTAGCTGAATCTAGTATTAGCTTTGAAAACCCATTGTATGAGTGGTGGGTGGATGGGTTGGAAACGTGTGCTCTCTACACGCTGTATGTTACTCACATCAGAAGCTGTATGGCCACTCCATATGCTGTGAAACTGTAAATGATTCCCAATACACCTGTAACTCTTACCCGGATTGTGAGAAATAAACTATATATAGAGATATATATACACACACAGATATATTGTATAATTCCTCATGTGAGCATCCTTGTGTATGTGGGGGTGTGAGTGAAGATGGCTGTTCTCCCTCTCACTCCTTGCTCATGTTTGTGTTTCCTGCAGGCTCAGTATTTCCTAGGACTAGTGATCCCAGTGAGGACTGTAAGAAAAGGCAGTCCCTGCCCCAAAGAAACTCCAGCCTGCCCGAGGACAGCAGGCAAAGGAAGATTATCATTGTTCCCATGTGGGAACTAAAGCGTAGAAGTAGAGAGCGCCACAGAGGAAACCTTTCTGGTCCCGATGATCCCCTGTCCTGCAGGCTGGTCTCCCGGCTCCGCTGCACTCTCCCCTGCCAAATTAGGGTGTTGCTCTGATTTGCTTGGTTTTAGCTTTAAGTTGGCCCTGGAGCAGCCATCCTCATGAGGAGTAAAGCATCCCCTGTCCATGGGGGTGCCCACACATCGGTGTGAGCCAGGGATTCCCGCCGACCTGCCGGAGGGGAGAGGGTTTCGGCAGTACATGTCACTGCGAAGAGTTGCCATCAGGTTACACCAGCCCCAAACAGGGTCTCTGCAGAAATCTGCAGGTTTTTGGAAATGAATCTCTTAAGGACTGGGAAGACAAATATTGTAAACCCCTTGGGGTCAGGAAAAAGGGGCGGCCTTTAGTTGCAAAAGCCTCGACTATCTGAGATTTTTGCTGCAGAAACATAGCCGAGGACTCAAGTTTTAGCTTGTCTTAATATTCCTAAGAGCAGGAGCGCAAATAAATTCTTCTTTTCTGAGTCTGAACCCTGAATCTGAGAGGCTGGGATGGGAGGATGCCTGGCCCCCCCCTGCCCCCAGTTAGGGTGTGCGAAATAGCACGTGCATCGGGCCAGAGGCTATGTTTACAGTTATCTTGAACTATGCGCTGCTTTTCCCTGCTCCCTTCTGCTCTAGCCATCATTTAGCCCCAGAAAATGCCAAATCACTGCACTTTAAATGGGAAACACTGTGGTTCTGTTTTACCAGACCGGATTGGAAGAGGAAGTACTCGGCTGACTTAACATAACCGTAACATCCAGGCTCTAGCAAAACCAACAGTCTGTGTGAAGTAGCAAATAATTTATATCGTCCTTGTCATCCTGTGCCAGTCCTAGTTACTACTCGGGCTTGCTAACCTCCCCAGTTAAGCAGAGAGCGGCTGCAAACCTCATCTGCTGCTTGGTGGAAAAGATTTCAGCAGAAGACCATTTGCAAAATCAAGCTCTGGCCACACTGCGGCATTGGCAATGAGTAATGCAGATCAAGTATTAAGACATCGCTGTATAATTTATTAATCTCCCAGCACCTGAGCACTCTCACATGCATTTTTTTCAATGTCTTCACCTTAAATCCTTGTAAAGTCCTCTCATGCTTTTGGGCAGTCTAGGGAGGATGGGAAGAGCTGATGGAGCAGGATTTGAGGCAGCAGTTTGCTTTCTGCTCTTGGATATAGAAAAAAAAAACCCACTGGGTTCACAAGCGAGGAATAAGGAACATTAATGCGATGCTCCACGCTGTAAAGGCTTAGGCTGCTGGAGTGGCACTAAGTCCCCCGCACGGTAGCTAACCTAAATAGTGAATGATACGATTTGTGGGGTTTTTTTCTTAAAAAATCATTTTCTGGTAGCTAAACTGGAACAAAGCGAGAGGAACATCCAGGTGTCTCCGCAGTTAACCAGCCTACGGTTTCAGAACGCGCTTTTGGAGAGAAAAGGAGACTGACGGACAGACGATTGAAGAGATGGACAAGCAGAGAGCCTGATGGCATAAGCTACATTTCCTTTAGGAAGCCAGGCTAGAAATTAGGTCCTTTCAAATAAATAAACAAAAATAATGGCAGCATTGTACTGTCTTCATTCTGTATCTATCATTTTATAATGGCATTGTCTCTTTGTAATACACTAGCAACCATCAAGAGATAAACCTATTAACATAGATGAAAAACACAAATCCAGAAATTGAACAAGGTTTACAAAAATTACTTTTCCTCTGGTGAGCCACAGAGCCAAAAGCAATGACACCTGCAACAAATGAGCATTTTTCTTGAAGAATAATGGCTGATTAAAGATTAAGAGCGTACACAAAGGAGGCAGTCTGGACCAGACATGAAGGAAGGGAAGGACAGCTTCAGGAAGGTTTGGATGACTTTATTTAGTTTGCAATTCTGTTGCTCATTCCAGTGGCTCCAGGAAATCACCCAGTTCTTCATCCACATTTTTCACCCATCTTTTTTTTTTTTTTTCAGCAAACCACTCTGACAGATCCCGTGTTCATCTTGTACCATCCCACATAACATAATTAGTTGTGGCTTCCTCAGGGATGCAAAAGAGCAGACCGTATGTCTGTCCCTCCACAACACCCTGGAGGTTATTCATCCAAAGGTCAGAGGTATCAAGAGCAAAACCTGAGAGATAACTTCAAATAACTTAAAATCAACTTAAGCCAATAACAGCTTAAGCCAGTAACTTAAAACCAGCTTGGGTTTATCAAAAGAGTTTTGTTCCTCCTTATCTCATGTGCCAGAGACACATCACCAGCACAATATACCACGATCCGTGTGGCTTGCACTTCACGGGAAGGTTTCTGCTGTTCCCTTGGCTCAGGAGGGACTTTGTGTCCTTAGAACAAAGAGGTTTGAAACCCAGCGCTGCAGCTGGATGCGGCCTCTCAGCCAGGTGTTGAAAATTAGCTGGCATATTGACATTAATACCTGCTTTTTCATTTCCAATCCACAACATGGTGTCACAGACTTCCCCTTCTCTAAAGTGGGGTGGTGCCTATAATAAGTCTTCAGTGCTTCAGTCCTACTGGGTATCAGCATCAATTTGATGAGGAAAAAAATATAAAAAACCCCAAACAATCAAAGCCCAACGTAAAACTTGATGAGGAAAACAGCCATACTGCTAGAGCAGAGCTTGGACAGAGCCGCTAAAGACACCACCACGCTGACTATGAAGACGAAACAAAGCGCGGCGGCAGCTGCACGGTAGCGGGGGGAGGCAGGTGGGCCGTGTTACCGGGTGATCCGCCGGGATGCCCTGAGGGGTTAAAAGGCACCGCGGCCCCACAGGCCCCCTGTGGCCGTCCCGCTCCCGCCCCGCTCCCTCACCGCTTCCCCTCAGGCACCACCGCCGCGCGCTTCGCCCAACGGCCGCCGCCGGCGGCGCGCGCGTGCGTGTCCCCCGGTCTCCCCGCACTGCGCATGCGCGGCACGGCCGCATGAGGAGACGGCCGCCGCCGCCGCCGGGCCCCGCCGCGCTCCGCGCCATGTCGGACCGGCTCGGCAAGCCCACCTGCCTCATCGTCGCCAGCGCCGCCGCCGCGGGTGAGACGCTCTCGGGGGAAAACCCCAACCTCGCCGGGCCCCGCTCCTCCCTTCGGTGTGCGGGCTCCTCTGGCCTGCGGGTGCCGTGTCCGTCCGTCGTCCCCCCCCCCCAACCTCGGGGTGTAGCAGCCGCGCTGTGTGGCCGGTCCTCTGCTTGCGGGGCCCTTTGCACACTCATCGGTGTTGTGTCCCGCGCTTTACACGCGCGGCCATGCTGTGGTCGTGTCGCCCTGCGCCCCCGGCTGCGCCGTGCACGGGTGTCCCCATCTTCAGGCCCCGTTCTGTCACGCGTGTGTCTGCACTACAGCTCGCACAGCTGTGCCGTGCGTTTTCAGGCGTGCACCTCAGCTGTGTGTGTGTAAGTCACCGCAGCTGAGCTGTGCGGGCATGCATGCATGCTCTCTGCACGGGTGTGTACACCCGCTGCTCCTGCTTGGGCACCTGTGTTGTGTGTGTGCGCAGGTGTGCTTGCTGTCCTTAAATGCTCATCTGCGATGCACACCTGCCTGCGTGTGTCTCTGTGCACAGCTGTGCTGTTGAATACCTGCTGGTTTTGCCCTCTGCGCGTACCTGCTGCTGAGCACGCGTGCAGCTGAGCTGCGCTTGCATGTGTGGCTGGAGGAAGCCACGTTCCCTTGGCTTTTCCCTCTGCCTTCCCTGTAACCCCTCGACCCGGACAAGCAGAATCTCTTCATCGTGTGTTTCTCAATAGCTAGCTCACCTATAGTGAAAACTGTGAATTTCTTGCATCTTAAAATAACTCCCTGAAATTATTGAGAGCTTTTAAGATGAGCAAAAAGACCCCAAGCTTGTGTACTTTGCTAGGTAAAATGAGCTAGTGTGGCTGGGGTTAAAATATAATTTGTTTCCTTAAGTTGTTGGACTCTGTGTTTCAGGTGTGTCAGCCCAGTCCTTCCTTCATTGCTTTACACTGACCAGCTCTGCTTTCAATCTGCAAGTTGCCACTCCTGGGGTAAGTAAAAATGAGTGGTTACCGTGATTTCAGTCTGAAACCAATTGATAGCTCAATTGACAAGAGAGAATTACACTAAACTTTTTTGAAAGGTGGTTTTTTTTGCTTTACAGATTAAGGGACTTTTTTAAATTCTGTTTTCTTAATATTGAACTGAATGCACGCTTCCTGTAATATGGTTCTGAACTTCTCTGTCCAGTATCTGTTACCCACAAAGAGTGGAGGGAGAACTCTTAGAAGAACTACTTCAGTGGGGAAAAATGGAAAACTTCAGGTTTTTGAGAGCTAAAGTCTCTCAAAATCCCACATAGTTGTTCTTCAAAAATGTAGCGGATGCCTGTGCAGTGATACTCACCACCGTCTTTGAACCACGTTTTCCCTAGGGGAAGCCAATTGATTTTGTGGATGTGAACGAGAGCAACGTGCGCTGGATACAGGACTTTCGTATGAAATCGTATGCGAACCCTGCCAAGTTGGAGTCGATTGATGGTAAGGGCTTTACTGTTGGCCAGTGTGTCACCTCCATTTATTAGGGAAACAGATGCTTCTTAGTGTTAGGTCTTTAGGGAAGAATGACAGAGAAAAGGCATAAAACTTGTGTTTTAAGAGGAGGCTGTGGCAACTATAGTTGCTATTTTTTAATTTAAGAGGAAGTCCTGGCAACTACAGTTGTTACTTTCTTACTTATCTTGGATTGGTAATTCTCTCATTATATATACATACATGCACAGTATATATATTCACTCTCTTGTGTATACATACATGCTACATATTGGTTTTTTTAATAAATATTTTGCTAAAGTAGAAGCTAGCAGACATAATGGTTTTACACTTTGCCTGGGTAAGAATGTCTCATTAAAAATGTTTATTCTTTGTCCTAAAAAAGATCTTTTTCTCTACTTCACATACATCTTTTAGTTTCTTTAGTTCATTCAGTCAATACAGCTTTTGACTGACTTTGTGGTACTGTCTTAATTTTGTCAAATCTGAAATGGATTTATGGTCCATAAATCCCTCTTTTTTTTTTTTTTTGTTTGTTACTTGTATTACAATTAATTTATTCCTTTCTTCTTTACTAGGTGCTAGATACCATGCATTGCTGATTCCAAACTGCCCCGGGGCTATGACTGACCTTGCAAACAGTGGGTACCTGGCTAAGATATTGCAGCACTTCAGCACTGAGAACAGTAGGTGACATCATTAGAGATTTTGTTAAATTAAATAGTACTACCGTACTGTTCATGTAAGACTGTTCCCTTGCAATGACTTAAAAACATTTACCTAATTTAAGAGCATTCAGAACTGGAAAGAGCTGCTTTAGAGAAATGTATCTTCTCTTAAAAATTATGCTCTTGATGTAAATGTAGATTTAAAAAAAAAAAATCTAACTTTTCAATGCTTGTGTCAGAAGAGGGTTCTCTGCCTTACAGTGAGACAGAAATGGCCCTCTCCAAGTCAGCAGGATTCAAGGTTCAGAGCCAAATGTGGAATGTTTTTTAAGGCTATAGTTAATCAAGGCTTGTTTGTGTGCTTATTTACCATTTGAGTATGTATTTTTCTCTGACTGGTGCTGTCTCTGGACTTAGGGTTAATGTTGAGTAACTCTTTGCAAGACTGGGGCAATTCTTGTTGTAGAGTGCAGCAGAAACCTTTGCAGCCAAAAAGCATGTAAATAGCGCAGTATAATTTTATTGCAGGAAGGCAATGTGCTGTAACACAAAACCTCATTAACACTCATCTGTGTTTTGGCTATTTGAAGATGCTCACAACTGCTCAAATATCCTTTGATTTTTCTCTAGAGCCTATCTGTGCGGTTGGACACGGAGTTGCAGCTTTGTGTTGTGCCACCAATGAGGATAAATCCTGGGTGTTTCAGGGATACAGCCTCACAGGGGTAGGTTGAGCTTTTTCCTGGCTTTTGCTGGTTGGGGGCTTTTTGCTCTGTAGGGGCCTGTAATTTCAGGTGATGGTGTTGGTGTTTCTGGTCTTATCTGAGAACTTCCTACAAATACAAGTCATCAGTTTGGTACCCTTGGTTTAAGTGCAAGATGTGGAGAGTTGTCATGGGCAAGGAGGCCCAGCAGAGTGCATGAAGGGAGTGTCTCACTTCAGTTACGTGGAGAGCGTCTTCCTTCCAATTTTTCCATAAAATTTCCACTGAATCAATGAAATGCTGGAAATGACTGCTGCGGCTCTTTGGGCTCATAGTTGAGGGCTTTTAAGAATTACCTTTCTTGGTTTCATGAATGCTGGAGGTAAGTTCTATTTCTCAAGGTGCTCTTTCATTTTAAAAGGTAATGGAAGTTTTAGGAAAAAGGCTGTTTGTACAAACTGGCTTGCAATTCAAAAAGTAGCCAAATACTGCTGATGTTTTGTTTTAACGTACAGTCATATCTCTGACCTCGCAGACCATTTATATGGCAGTCGTACTTGTGTGCCAAGGTGATGCAGACCTGTGTAGTATGACTTCTAGGGTTGAAAGTTACATGCAGGGTTTAGAAATTAAGTGTATGGGACCCACAAAAGCTATCAGTATCCTGATGTGCTTGTATTTGGCATTACAATTCATGATAAAATATTTTAAGGCATAATATGGCCTAGCTATAGTTGCTATGGAAACCATAACATTCAGTTTCCTCCTCTGCATATAAAACCTGAACTAAGTACTCTTTTAATTTTTTCTTCATTTAAGCTGTTTCCCACATGCATTCCAAAGCAGAGTACCGTTATTTGGACTCTGCAAGTGGCGCAGCATTTGTGTCCAAATGTTTGTCCAACAGCTAAGCAGATCTGCACTTCTATGAAGTTAACTGCACGCACATTGTTCTGTGTCCAGTTGATGTGCAGAAACTGCTTGGTGGTGTTCTTTCTCTGTATTTAACTCACATAAGAATGTTCTGTTCGCTCCCTATGGAAAATCCATAGAAGCTGCTTGTGGTTGTTTGGTTTTATGCTTCACTTCTGTTTCATTTCCTGTATGCAGTTGGGAGAATTGTAGGGGGGACAGAAAAATAAATTGCAGATGGAAGTATATGTTGGTTTTGCTTGGCTTTTTTTAATAAAAAGCAAACCAGACTCATTTCCTTTTGATCTTTTTCAGCCCTCTGTGTACGAACTAGTAAGGCAGCCTAATTTTGCCAGTTTGTCCATTATCGTGGAAGATTTTGTGAAAGATTCTGGAGCTACATTTAGTGGTATGTCACTCTCCTGTTGTCCAGCACTTCACATTTTGTGGCTGTGTTGTGGAAATGAATGTTTGTGTGTCAATTTTACACAGCTGAGCAGGACTCTGACAGGATCTCTCCCCTTGCATTCCCATTTCATGGATATAAATACCCTAGTGGATTAGGAACGATGAGTGTTTTAAGAATAAGTGCTGCAAAATACTGTGTGTGGGGAAGCGGGCAGTACAGTATAGCACACTGATTTCCGTGGCTGTCCATGCATATTATTTTACCCTGTTATAAATGTGAGGTTGCTTGTCCTGCTGTGAAGGAAGAACTTGTACCACGGGGAAGGGTGCATGCAGGAGAGATGTCATGCTGGGGAATGTCTGTGTGTCCTTGCGGCAGGGTGGGGAGCTTGTGTTCTGCTGGGAGAGGTTAAGTGCTGGATTTTTGGGGGTGTCTTTCATTCAAACAAATGCTTCATTATTTAAAGCTGGAGGCACTATACTGAATGTCTTTCGTTGCTCTGATTAGTTGTCTTTTACCATCAAGTATTCACTCGTATCTAGATCTGGTTTTGTAGTATTTTTTGTTTTGTTACTAGTAATTTCATGAATTATTATTATTAGTCAAAATGTAGAAGTTTGACTTTTGAAATGCAAAATCTGAAGTTTTGTCCTGTGTGAGAAACTAAAACCATTAAAGCACAAAAATGTCACTCTTTTCCTAGAGTATTTCTGGATATGTAGGGAAAAGTCTCATTTTCCTTTACATGCTGCATTCTTGCAGTACTGAAGAGCTACAGGGAGAATTAAATAATAAGCTACAAATGGCTGTCTTCAGTTGCAGCTGTTGTTCAGTCTGCTGTTTTGTTAGGTGATATTTCAGAATATGTCCTTAAAGAGAACAATGAGATATCTGTGGTATTTAAGTCATTCTTTAGCAGAATAGTGCCACCCATTGAACAAATACAATTTGAAGTGGCTGGATTAAAGATTACATATGTGACATGGATAGGAAACAGAACCAGGCTCCTAATGCCATGCATTTGTCTTTCGCTAAGAAGTGCCACCCTATTACCAAATTGCTGTATATTCTTTGCTTAATCCTCTTCATCCCTGCTGCTGTCAGCTTGTTTGTGTGTTTAAATGGCATCTTCATGCTTTTCGAATGAGCTGCTGCCGCCACCTTCTGCATAATGGGTTCAGTACTGACAGTTTAAAAGCTGATGTCTCAGTGGTACCTGTTATGTCCTGAATGCTTGGTTGCAAATTAAGCAAGAAAAGCATGTGAGATTTGGAGGCATTTAGCCCATGTTTAGACAGTGGCTGGGAGAGGGGGAATGTTAGAGTTGTTCATTACTGACAAAATAATGGTTCTATCTGGAATGAAGTGACTTTACCGGTTGGAGTACTGAACAATTGCTGGCAGAGAGTAACATGTCAGGCTATTATAACTGGCCAGAAAATACGTATTTTCCTGCAGGCTCTTTGTAGCAAGGTGATTACAACTTTGTCTTAAGAGGAGTTTATATTGTATTGCAGGGTAATTACAACTTTAAAATACATACTCTGAGGCTTTTATTATGAAAATCTCTTTGATATATGCACTTTACCCATCTGGTGTTAATTGAATTAAGGGATCAGTCCTGCTGTCCTTTCAGAGGACTTTCTAGTGAGACTGGGGGCTCAAGATTGTCCCTGTCTGGGGTTATAGATCAACATGTTGGTCACCCAGCAAATCTAGCTGGTTAAAATAGTTATCTTCTGCATTAGTTCCACTAGAGATGTGATACTGAAACTGAAGTCATGCCCGCTAACACAATGCTTGTTGCTTTTTCTCCTGTATTCAGCCAGCAGTCCAGATGCTGTACACGTTGTGCTGGACAGGCACCTGGTGACAGGACAGAATGAGAATTCCACTCTTCCTGCGGTCCAAAATCTTCTTATTCTTTGCAATGTCAGGTAAGGCAATGTGGGAGACAAGAACTAGGAATGGGTATTGATGAGCATCCCTTAAGTTCAGGAATATTGTCCTGCAAAAGAATTTTTTTCCTGTGGTTAACTGCTGAATTGTGTAACATCTTTGATCTAATTATCCAATTGGTTATGTGGTAAAAAACATTTGTGATTATTAAAAATAAATAAGGTAAAATGTGTTGGGAAATGCACAGCTGTCTATCAGGACTAGTAAAGTAAAATGCAGAATAGGCTTCACTAAACATCTCAAGAGAAACATCTTTTGTGTCGTTCTTTGTGCTTTGGCAAGTTAGCAATTTAGTCAGCTATGTTTTAGGATTCTGGGAATGAACAGATTTAATTTCTTTGGTAATGGCTTGGCTGTTTGACTGTCTTTCATCTTGTCAGATAGAAGAACACATATAAATAACCTCAAAAATCTTCTTTTGTTCAGGTGAATGTGTATTAGAAGTCCTTTCCTGGCTGTGGACTAACAGGTCGTGTCATGTTTGGATGTGTTTCATTCAGCAGGAAATGAAGGAGCAGGTCTCTTTGCAAATAGGATGGATGAAGAGCCAGCAGGCTAAGGATTTTCTTATCTGTTAACTGGATAAAACATCCCTTTGAATTTCTGTCCTGGACTATGAAGTGACTGTGACAGTGAAGTGGCAATGTCAGGTTTTGCATGTATAGAATGAATGAAGCTTGTGAATAAGAAAATTTCGAAGTGCCTCGCACTTCAGAAGCAACTATGAAACCACCTTGCGTTTTTGTTGCTACATCTTTTTTTCACTGCTTCTCTCTAAACCCTTAATTTACAGATGTGGAGAACTGTTTTTTTAAAAAAAGTTGGTGCTATGAATACAAATTGCTGAAGACCTTGCTCTAGGTTGATGTTACACTGATTGTTAGTAAGTCTGCCCCCAAGAGCACTTGGAACTCTGAACCATCTGGTGTTTGTTTCAAATATCAAAATCCGCACCTAGAGCAAAATGCAATTTCAGATGTGTTCTCACCTTTCTTTTGGTAGGTCACAAAGTTACTGTTGGAACTCTAAATGTGTCAGGGACACTTGGATATGTTTGGAATAGCTAAACTCTGAATAAAGCAGGACCAGTTGTTTGAAGGTGGCTTGAAAGCTCACTGTGGTGATACCGTTAGCATAATGTGCCCTTGTTTTCTTCCTTGCTTGTTCATGTTATTGGACTACTTATGTTTAAAAAGCTTGCTCAGCTGTTTTTAAATGGTATTCTAACTGGTTGTCCTTCTTTGTGGTGCTTATGTTACGATTTTTGTTCTGTTTGAAATGTTTGAAATATTTCTCTGTGGCAAGTACATTGTGGCTATGTCTTGCTGGAATTTTATGGACAAAGAAAGAAAAAAATGTAGGCAGCTAGTGTGGATAACCTCTTCTGAGGAACCAACTATATGATGAAATCTGGCCTTCTCTTTCCTTTTGAGCAGCAGATGTGGCTTGAAATTGAGCATGGAAAGGAATAATCAGACTGAGAATATTTTTAGCTGTTGCAAGCTCAAGCATAGTAAATCTGTGGGAAAGTAGACAGATTAACATTTTTTCCTTCACTCTTGGAACTGAGGGAAACAATTCTGCAGTACTCTGAGGGAAAGAACCTTTGTGGTTGCTTTTTTCCTCTTTACAGGTTAATACATTATATTGGTTATAACTGGGCATCAAGCAGGGTAATTTTATGTCTTCTCTGTAGAAATTCAATTTTTTTAGTTCTGCCTCAAGAATTCAGTATGATTTAAAAAGATAATCTGCTGTGGGATTTGTTGAGTCTTTTGCTGTTATATTCTGGAGCCCAGCTTACAGATTTTAGGCTTTGATAGAAATTGGAACTTGAAATTAAAATTGGGCTTTGATAGAAATTAAACTATCAAATAGTTTTGATAGCTTAAATCCTTATTCCTGACAAGTCATCTTAGAGATTTGTTGACCTCCGTTACCATCAGGACATACTTGCCATCTGGATTTCTAGTGGGCTGTCTGCTGAAATGATGTGGAAAGCTTTTGCATTTGAACTGCAATAGTATTTGAAATTTGAGTAACTTTGTGTTGAATGCTGTGCACCTACAACAGGGAGATGCTCTCTGCCACGAAAGCTTTATTTAAATAAAGTAAAGCTTTATGCCCTAGACTCCACTGATTACCTGAGCAGGGAGCTTAGGGGGGCTGGAGTCAGGTATTTGGGGTCCTGGAGGAGGTGGGTGCAATTGATGTGGCTTCTGAGGTGAGGGAACTTTGTCACACCTGACTGCAGCTGCAAAGCAAAGTCTCATTTCTGAAGTGGGAGTCTGAGAGGCTACAAGTCCGTATTACCTTTGAGACTGTGCTTCCATGTGACTTTGTCAAAATCGCAACACCTTTCATTGCCTGCCTGTAAAAATAGAGTATTGCTGTCTGCCCTGTGTCCTGTTTTCATTCCTTAATTGTGAAGTTCTGTCCAGGCTCATCGATAAGCTGCCAGGTGAACAAACAGTATTCAGACCGCTACAGGCTTTGATCAATTCTCTGTTGTACCATTTTTCCTTATTATGTGGCAGCCAGGACCTGTTGGAACTGCTCTGTACCTGTATCGGAAAGCACACTGATGTACAAAGGCCTTTAGATTTTTGTAACACTTCCTTGTTCTTCCCATATGGGAGCAGATAAAGAGGAGTTACTGTGTGTATCTTCATTCTTGCACATCACTTGCCCATTTCTATTTCCTCTTGCATCTAAAATGTACCCAGCGGTGAAGCTGCTGTTGCAAAACAGAGGGAGAATTGAATGATCCAGCAGAAAGTGGCTGGAGAGGTGATGTGTGCCTACAGCTTTCTGATGGGGGGGATGAGAAGAATGCTGGCTGTGTGGATGTGGCCCAGCTTCTAGCAGCAAAGCAAAATGACTTTGGTAAAACAACCCCCTCTCTCATGTGGATATGGGCTAGCATTGTGTCATCTTTAGAATTATGCTGACAAAATGTGAGCAATTAGTGATGATAACTCTCATAAGTTCTCCTACAGTATAACCAATTTTAGTTGAGGATTGGAAAAAATTATTCTAAAACTGTAGGAAAAGATCAAATTTAAGTAGAAGCTGTTTAATGTCATGCCAATACTTTCTGGAAAGTTTTTGTCTCGGGATGTTATGTCAGTGGATTAAAATGTGAAGGCAGTATCCATAATTTTTGCTTGTTATTGTTTGGCTTATTTTTCTTTGATATGCATACAGAATTAATTGCATGCTTAGTCAAGAATGATATGAAAGGTCATAAGCTCTCTATGTAAGTTTTCATTTAGTTCTTCATTTTGGAAAAGCTTTCAATACAGCAGTAAATCTCTCCACAAAAATTTTCAGCAACATGTCAGGCTATTTCTGTTACTCCTATTTATTTTGAAACTAAAAGCAGCAGGGTTCAAGTACAGGCTTCAAAGGCAACAGCATGTCTATAGCGTGGGGTATTAGAGTGTACTCCTCCACTTTAGTAAGAAAAGTTAATTTGAATGTAAAGATACACGTTTATGATCCATCTAGTGATGTGGGTTAGAAAGCACGTGGAACTGACTTGAGCTGTTAAGAAGTTGGCTAGAGGCAATATCAGGAGTCCTCAAAATCCGCCAGTTCTTGACATGCTCACTTGGCATGTTCTGCAGTGGGATGGCTTTCCCTGCTACCTGGCTTGAGTGTAGCAATTTGAACACTGCAGAGAGGATAAGCTTTTGGCAATGCTTGCAAATATTTGGTGTTTCACTGTCTTTGATCAATTGTTTATAGAGGATTCTGGCATTTCAACCACATGACAGGCCCTTTTGTCCCAAAGTCTGAAACTGCTTCTCAGACAAACTGAAAGCTTCAAATTCTGGACGTTTTCAACCCACACAAATTCTGATTGTTTCAGTGTTGCACTCTGGAGTGCTTGGTGATTTGATCGTAGGAATGTAACCAGCCAGGCTTATTTCCTTAGAAATCTGTCTGTTCTTGGTAACATCCATGCTGATTTTTTTTATTTAGGAAACAACACATGTGAAGTGTTACATCTTGTCTGGGCTTAATGCATGGGAGCATATTCTGTATTGTCCTCTGATGGTCTTATGGGCAGACATTGAAGTATCTGTTAGAAGCATCAGAGTGCCTCTGCAATACCTGAAGCAGAAACACTTGTGGGATGAATCCACAGGCACAAGAGGCTTTCCTAGAGGAATTATCCCTAGGATGATCTTTGCAGCAGTTGGCTCACAGCTGTAAAAGAAACATTCCTGTATTGCACCCTCACGAAGGATTTCTTCAACAAGACAACACATATCACTCTGCATCCCAGCACCACACTCACCACTAAAACTCTGTAGTTGGTCCCTGCAGGGAAGAAAGGAAAGGTAGAGAACATCTTTAAGGTAACAGGAGCCTCTACTGGCAGTTTTACATGTAAGTTGTTTTGAGCATCCCTCTTCACACTTAAAATATTTGCAAACTGATGCAGCAGTTGAAGTGAGCCCCAAGACCTGCTTGTGGGTGTGATCTGAATTTTGGTACTTTCTACATTTTAATTCAATTTAAGTTTTGGCTGTAGCAATAACTGAAATATCTTTCTAGTTTGACAAACCTAATGTTTACAGGGCAAAAGAGTTTGTGACATGAAAGGTGATGAGGAATGGCCAAATCCCCAACAGCTTGGGCTCTGATTGCGAGTCCTCTGTGCTACTGTACCTCTCCCATAGCTCGCTAATGTTGCTGCAGTCAGCAGAGGTAGCTTAGATCCTCTGAATCCAGAGAAGGTGTCAGAGACAACTTAGGCAAACTCAGCTTTTTCTCATGAGAGGCAGTGTTGTCTCTTCAGAATGCTTAAAGCATTTGCCTGTTTTGAAGGATCACTTACAGGATGTTTGTACTCAGTCCTTGTCGCCATCTGCAGCTAATGGTTCTTAGTCATACTAGCATTCTGTTAGTATATGAAAATGTTAAATAAGATTCTCTTCTGGAGCTTCCACAGTATAACCTTTTAAAAAATAAAAAAATTGAACCTTCTGCTTTATTTATCTTAGGTGCTGTGTGATAAGCTCTGCCATTGGATTCTGGGTATCAGTGTCTTTCTGTTTAAACTGACTCCTGTTCAGTTGCTGATGGAACAGCACTTCTGGCTTTGTACAGGGTTGTCTACTTCCCTTAGTGTGGACTACTGTGAGCTCCCTCGTAGGCTGTTGCATCACACAGTGACAACTAACCGTGAATCATTGTGCTTTGCTTGTGTGCTTGCCCTAAACAACAGCAGTGAGCCAAATGGGGTAATTCCAGTAGGACTGAGTCCCACAGTAAGAAATTACCCGGCTGCTGCATCTGTCACACCACTGTCCCAGAAGGCTCCACCCAGTGTGGTGTGTCCTCTAGCGCTGGAGTATTCTCTACAGGAAAATGTTTAATGCTAGCAAGAGACAGAAGGAGCCTTCGGTCTGTAGGACATTTCATTTCAGCTTGAGGGTCAGCGTGTTCCCTCGGTTCCCCTGTCTGGGACCTCCATGTTGTCCCCTAGGATATAGAAGACAGTGCCAAAGGTGACCTGTCACTCTGCTGGGACTAGGCAGCTGGGAGCACTGGGGCACTGCTTTCTCCTCTGTGATGCCAATGCATCAAAACAAGTATCAGAATAAATGGAAATGACTCTTTGATCCTGATTTGCTTTAAAATTTCAAATAGTACCTATCAGATATTGTCTGCCTTGTTTAATGTAGTCTGTAATGGCCTGTGGTTGCATTTGATAGTTATACCTGAATCTCTAAGGACTCATTTTAAAGTGAAATTCTGCGTTGGGAGGCTGAAAATAAATGAATGTATTTACTATGTCAGTTTTGTGGACCCTAGTGGCTGTTTTCCCGACAGCTCTGCTCTCCTTTTGCACCCTTGTTTCAAGAATACACAGGAGGTACTGGGAGCAACTGTCAAAAGCAGCTGCATGTCTTGTGTCGTGGAATGCAAGAGGGAGCTGAAAGAGGAATGAAAAGCTTTTTTCTTTTTTTTTCTCTTCCCCCTTCCCCTCCTAGCTTAGCACGTTTGCATAGAGCTGGATGATGAAATGAGACCTGCTGCCCCAAGGGAAGGTTGATAACCTTGCATTTGTGCTCGGCAGTTAACTGCTGCTCTATGGATCTTGGAAGGGAAGAGGTGCTGTGGGATGTTGCAGCCTCCCCACAAGGTGGTGGTACTGCTCTAGCCAGACCTTCGCCTTCCTCCTCAGCCACCTGCCAACTTCATTCCAAACGCAAAGTGCAAAAAGGTTACTTTTCCTCTTGCCGATTCCTGATGAAGGACCTGCTACTTCTGTGTACCTCTGTTGGGTGGGCTGCAGCTGAAAGAGGGAAAACCCGGGACACCACCCGGGGCTACAGTAGCACAAAATGCACATTAACGCAGAGTGATGTACTGAGCTGTGCTGGATGCAAGCTATGCCTGTGGCTGCCTAGTAATCTGTGGCTGTAGGGTCTGCTCTGCCATGTTCCTTCTGTTCTTAGGATGAGGGCAGCATGGTTAGAAATCTTTCTTGTCATGAAAGCTGCAATCCTTTCTCATCTCCTAGTACCTCTGCATTATTGCTACCCTTAAGAATTATCCCTCCTCAGCATTAGCTGTTACTAAACCCTCTTTCTCCTCAAAGGTGTCCCTTTTGCAGTTTTCCTTTGCATAAAGCCAAGGGCCAACCCTGAATTGTAGCATGTTCTTTCAAGTTGTTAATTTCTAATCTTGAACAACTGAGTGAAATTCAAAATAGGTGTGTTAGAGGGGAGTTTGAGCCTGTGGAGTTGCTCTGGTCTCTTGATCTCCTAGATCAAACACCAGCAATATAAACTGGAGTTGTGTATCCCTGGGAATAAGAGACAGGAGTTGTACTGCTTGGGTGCTGCAGAGGTGAAGCTGAATTCCTGATGCTGTGCAGGTGGTGCGTGATCAGTCCCTTTCTGGGCTCAGTCTGAGCATGCTGCTGGAGCTGGTTTGGTCACCTTCCTCTTGTGTTGGCAGATATCGCTGTAAAGGAAACCTCTTCATGTGATGGGAGGCTAATCTTTTCCCTGTTGTCTGGGGTTGGGCTGAGAAATGCAGGTCTTCTGATCCCCAAAAAGCAGTCTTCACTGGCTTTTCCACTGAAAACAAAGCACAAAGGGTGTTTTCTGAGGGCTGTTCCCTTTGCTCTGTGGAGATCTTCCTCAACAGCGGCTGGCCACAGTTGGAGGCAGGACGCTATGCTAAGTGGAGCTACAGTCTGACTGATTTGGCTGTGCTTGAGAAGGAGCAAGAGAGATGCATATTGCTTAGGTTATATTGAAGCCTGAGCCATTGTTCATAGTTATTAATAACAAGAAGATTTCTATTTCAGCTATTTTAATAAGTCCCAGGAACCTGTAGTTGACCTAGTAGAGGCTGACTTTTTTTTCCCCAAGCCATGGCACTATTTTATTATATAAAAGCAGGCTTTTGTGATTCTATTTTTTTTTTTGCTTCTACACAAATCATGTGACAAAACAACTGAATGTCCTTGGGGATACATTTGCCTGTTAAAGTGAACTGCAGAGGAACAGAGCTCAGAGCCTTCCTTCATTTTGCTCCTGAAGCATCGTATGGATCTCCTGCATCTAAAACTCGGCTGCCAGGGTCACTGTTTGCCTTGGGAAATCCTCAGCTCTTAGTTCCATGAGGCATGTCCCTTCCAGGCCCATTGCGTCATACGTCAGAGCACAGCCTTCCTGAACCAGAAGGAAGACAGATGTCAGTTGGGAAACCAGGAGAGCCTGAGGACCCTGCCTCAAAGAGTTAGCTTTCACAAATACAGATGAAAAGGATTTTACTTGCCAACAAAGGTATGCAATACAGAAAACAAATAATAATGCAGTACGGGCGTAGCAAACTCATGAGCTATGTGAAATGAAATTTATGCAAAACTTACAAACAGAGAATGAAAAGAGAAACAACAGTAAAAAGGAGAATAGTAGTGTTCTTCCAGACAATTGTTAGTGTTGATCTAAGGAGAAATTATCTAGGACAAAACCTATCTGGTATACCTCAGTTTCCAGGTGGGTTTGGGTATCCTCGGGGGAATCCTCAACATGTATATTGGTACAAGGAGAGAGAGGAATGGTTGTGCTGCCAAATCTCTGTTCTACTATGTTCCAGTATAAAAGTAGATAAACCCGTATAAAATAATTGGGCAGAATCATATCATAAGGTGAAAGTGATATTCCATGGCTCCTCAGAGCTCAGCAGTTTCTTCACACCTTTGCCCTTTGACTGGCTGCTTTACCTGGCTTGTCCCTCCAAAACTTCCTGATCCTTTTACTTCCACATAAGCTACAGTAAAGCTCAGTTGATCTGAGCTGCCAGTGAATTAATAGTTACTTGTATAGACTTAAACTACCAATTGTATCTAATCCTATTCTAACAGTTATCATCTGCTATTTCCTATATTATCTCATACTAAATATTATCTATAGGTCTATTCATGCTGCATGGTAGATGTGAAACTGTGAGCCATGTGCTTTGATTTCAATCCCCAATGCCTTAAGCCTTGCCATGGGCTGGAGCAGTGGTTTGTGGGGCTCAGCCTCGTTGCAGAGCCCTGTTTGGCATCAGGATGAGAGCAGGGGACCCCGAGCCTGGCCAGTTCTGGCAAGGGACAGCCCTGACGTGCTGCTGAAGTGTTGGGTGCTGGCAGTTGGGTGTCTCTTCAGTGCAAGGACTGTATTTTTTTCATACATCTGTGTGAGGAGCCCTTACAATGAGGCTCTTGGCTCCTACCTATGTGCCCTAAGGAAGAATAATAAAATGTGTCATAGGGAGACCAGAGCTGAACTTGGGATTACCTATCTTCTATTTTTTTAATTAATTTGCTAGAAATTGCTCTTTTGTGTTGAACACATTTGCTACAGCTTTCTGCTGAATATGACAAACTTTTTTTAGCCAAGAAGCAAAATCACTGAAATTGGTTATTTGACATTTTCTGTTTGAAACATATCGAATATATATTTTTAAAGGCTGCAGAAAAAGCCAGGAGACAAAATGTTGCATTTGACCCCAAATAAAAGGTATTTCGGCTTTTTACTTCCATTTATCCTGCTTCTTCTAAGTCCCCCTGGGGGTTTGTTTTCTTAATTATATTTCTGCCACTGACTTCCCTGCCTGAGAATTACAATGAAAATAAGAGTTCAAAATGTCTGATTAGATCACTTGCTGAGCTTTGAATACAGCTTGCTGCTGCTGGAGGCTCTATTTTAAAGAATGCTTTTCTCTTGCAGGAATACTCCGGGCCTCTGATATGTGCTAACATCTCTGACAGCAGGCACTACTTGCACAGAAACTTATGGGATCCCGCTGCGTCGGCAAGACCCACATGTATGCAGAGATACAGCACTGTTTCCTCTTAGAATTTGGGAATGGAGGATGGCAAGAGCATCGTTTTCCAGCCTGGTATGCCAGCGGACTCATGGGGTGTATTTGTGGGAGGTATCCGTGAACTCGGATGTGGGCTTGCCTGAGGGTGGCCTTGCCACCATTGCTTGCCCATGTGTTATTGGAATAGTTGCTCAGCTGTGTTGGTTTCTTTCTGATTGAGAAAGCTCCAGAACAAAGAGGCTTTGGGGAAAGTGAAAGGGCAGCAATTTGTCAGACAGACCTTGCCTCAAAAAGACCAGTCCAGCACGCCTGTCACTTTGAGGTACCAGTTACCCATGTGGCAGGAAGGAGGTGGGTACCCTCTTTGAAGACTTCCCTGTGCTCTCATCCCGTGAGGGTTCATCTCTGTCACTGACAGGGCGTTTGTCCTAGTAATCATAAATGAAAATCCAGGATGTGAGACATGATATAAAATGACATGTACACGATGGCATTTGCATTTTGAAGTCTATTGGTGTGTACTAGCAACCTGCGTAGGGGCTTTGATTAAGCAATGGGTCCGTAATGCCACATGCTTGGAGAAGTCTAAGGAGTCTCTGTTGGACTTCTACTATAGTAAGATGGAAAGATGCAAAATAGGTTAAATTGAGAAGGGTTCTCTTCTCATGGGAGGCTTCCAGGCTAAAAGAGGATCCCATGTATGAGGTGCACAGGGAATGTGCTTCCCAAGGGCAGCAGGATTATCCACAAAGACCAGGCACCTTTCAGGCATTTCCTGAGCTATTTGGTAGCCACAGAGATCAAGGACACAGCTTTCAGATGGGAATGACTTGGATTGCTGAGTGAAGTGCAGGATGGAGGGGTCTGGCAGGTGAGCTTATGCTGATGGCTTCCATCTGTGGACCAAAGTAGCTGCTTCTTCCCCTCTGGGCTATTTAAGGGCCTGGAGTCAGCCTTTGCACAGAGGTCTTTGGACTCTAATTGGCACAACTCACACAACCTCAGTGGGGAACAGGAAGCTGGCAGTTTGCCAGGCCTGTGATGTTGTTAAATTGTAAATGAGAAAGGATCTGCATTGCAGATCAGCAGAAGAGTCAGGAGAGCTGTCTGTGGTCATTACCAAAAGGCAGGCTAAAGATTCACAGATGGTGGAGGTGGTTTGGTTAGTGGTTGTGTCCGTGCATCTTCATGGTGCTAGAGGAGAGTGCTAGGGAGGCAGAAGTGTCAGGGGAAAAAAAACAAACAAACAAACAAAAAAAACAACTCTGTGGGACACTTGGTAGGACTGAGGAGAAGATGAAAGCAGCTCTCAGGTGAATGAGTTTAGATTTCTTTTTTGTAAAAAGCAGCTTGCCAGAGATGACTCAAAATGTTATAGTGTGATGCTGCACCTGGACATGTGGGTCATGCTTGTCTATGTAAGGGGTTGGCATCTTTGGGAGCTGGGTATCAGTCACTTGCTGACCTGTGCTGTGATGCTGTGTGTGCAAAAAGCAAATTTGCTAGTAATGGGGAAAGAACCATTTTTCAGGCAGCCTGAAAGGACAGCAACAGTCCACCTGCAGAATGCAAGTCAGAGGATGACCTTGGATTCCTTTGATTGTTGTCTACTTCTAGTTCTGTTTGAAAGGACTGCATCTTCAGAAACATGTGGGTTCCCCACTGATATTTCAGTGACAGCTAACACTTCTGTTTCTGAAGAGTTACATACAAAATGGTAGAGACCTTTAGGGGAATTTAAACTGATGCCACTTGGCTGAATTCAGTGGAGTGTTCACCACGTGTGGCTTAGCAAGTCTTCATGAGAAGGCCTAATACAGAAGTCCTGTGGAACAGAATACTCTGCAAGAAAAGTGGGAGAAAAGGAACTGGATTGCAAAGGGAAAAGGGATAATAGCTTTAAACTGAAAGAGGGGCAATTTAGATTAGATATGAGGAAGAAATTCTTCCCTGTGAGGGTGCTGAGGCCCTGGCACAGGTTGCCCAGAGAAGCTGTGGCTGCCCCTGGCTCCCTGGCAGTGTTCAAGGCCAGGCTGGATGGGGCTTTGGGCAACTGGGGCTAGTGGAGGGTGTCCCTGCCCATGGCGGGGGGGTGGAACTAGATGGGCTGTGAGGTCCCTTCCAACCCAAACCGTTTTGTGATTCTGTGATTTTTTGGAGCAGGATTAATCCCTAGATAACCACCATCCTTTTGAAAGGAAGGGAACAAGGTCACCTCCCTCTGCTTGCCTTCTAGCCTGGCCTGCTTCTCACTGTTACCTACACCTGTAGAGCAGAGGGGTCTACATCAGTCCTCTGAGGTGGCTTCATCTCCCTTAGAAAGCTAGTTTGGTCTTAAATGACCAACCTGCTTAGAACTGCAGAGTCATTTAGGTTGGAAAGGACCTTTCAGATCAAGTCCAATTGTTAACCTCACACTGCTAAGCCCACCACTAACCCATGTCCCAGCACCACATCTACACATCTTTTAAATACCTCCAGGAATGGTGACTCTGCCCAGGGAAGTGGTTGCCTGTTCCAGCACTTAACCCTTTTAGTGAAAAAAAATTTTCCTAATATCCACTGTAAACCTCCTCTGGCACATTGTGAAGCCATTTCCTCTTGTCCTATTGCTTGTTCTTGTCTACTCTTGATGGAACTGGACCTATATAAACTAATAAGAGATATATTTAATTAGTCTTAATGAAATACAGCACAAAATCATGCACCCCAACTTAATAGAAAGCCCTGTAATTGGTAAGTTCTGCATTAGGATTAGGTCATTCCTGGGGAAGGCTCTTCCTCTTTCACAAAAGCAGCAGTTTAAGGACAATGAGGAAAGGAGAGGGTGATAAAACTTTAAAAAATAAGTCACCTCGGCTGCTGCCTTGGCTGCAGAAAGAGGAGAGGAAGAAACCAGAGCCTAGTTGGTTTTGTGTGTGTATATATATGTCTCATAAGAGTACTTGTGGGTTTTGTACCAAGGCAGGCTTTTGAAATTCTTTAGTCACAGTAAAAGTGTGAAAGACAAACCAGCTTTCTTAATGTGTTAGGACTGTAGACTTAATTAGGAATTTAATACAAAAAGTTAAAAAATGAAAATATTGATGTCAGGTATCTCCTGCAGCAGTGAAATGAACATGTTACAAGAAGAGTCTGTGTTAATTTGCATGTATTGACAAGTGCCACAAAAATTTGAAATTCTATTTGTCCCTTTGCAAATTGATAAAAAAGCATGATACAGAAATCTATCCATACAAAGCATAAGACTTTTACAGGTAAGACATTTGTACATCCATTTAACCTCAGGTGATCCACTCATTCAACCTTGACCACTCAGAAAACTCTGGTTTTTCTACTTTCCATTTTCAGCACTGAACATTCGCTCCTAGAAAGAGAGAAGTAAACAAACAGCAGTGAGTAAGAGTTTGGGAACTGTGCTTTAGCAATGCAGGGTTAAGTCACTATTAAGTATACTTGGTGTGTATTTTTCCCCCCAAAACACACTGTTCAGCTCATCCAATTTCAAAGACTCTCCATAAACTTGACAGAAGACTTTCACATGGCCTGGCAGTACTCAGCATATCTCTTCTTGGTGCCTCCTAGTGCCAAGTACAAGTATGACTTATTTCCAGCTCACTATCTGAAGATTATTTACTGGTCTTGCAGCACTGCTGACAGCTAATGAGTTTAGAATTAGACTTTTCACTTTGACAGTAGTGTTATCTTGATTAGCTGCCAGTCTAAACACTGCCTTGGGCCTCCAACAGCAGGTGTGGCCCTATACATCTGGCATGAATTCTTTCTTGAGATGCAGTGAAGTTTACTAAGTTCACTTAATTTAGGTGGCCAGTTTGCTAGCTGCCTGTCCTACATAACGTGTACTGCCTGTGTAAAAACCTGATCAGACTTGCTTACAGGTTCCTAATCCTTAGCTATACTGAAGGAACTGCAGGTTAGCTGCAGGAACATGAGAGGTGGCAGGAGGCAGTGTGATGTAACATCTACCTTTAACATCCTCTCCAGTTTAACTGCATCTGCAGCAAATTTTCTGATCCCATCAGATAGTTTCTCCACAGCCATTTGGTCTTCATTATGGTGCCAGCGGAATGCCTTCTCATCCAGGTGGATCTTCTCAAGCTCACAGGCCTGAGCTGTGCAAGGGGAATTGAAAAAAGAAACAAAACCATAATTATTAAATACAACAGGCTTCCTAAAACAGTCTCAAGATTCTGACTATCTCCAGCTGTTGAAAAACATCTACCACCACTTCCAATATGACTCGCTACAGAAGCAGGCTTTGGGATGCAAGACTGAAAGTGCTCCTGATCTGGTTTCAGGGGGAAGTAGGCTAGATAATCAGTTTCTCTTAAGATACAGTATTTATATGTATGCCATTATCTCGTATCTGCCTCTGAATGGTACGGTACTTTCAGGCCTATTATCAAGAATTATGCAACAGTCCTACTGCAGTGAGATGTTCTAAGCAAGTATGTTGAACAATTAGTCTTTGATTATTTGGCAGTACCTAACAAAAGCTCAATTGATAACGTGCCTCTAGGCCAGCCAGCAGCCTGTAAGCAGCAACCCAGGACTACAGCTGGGCATAAATCTCATTTTCTGAGCTGTAAAGTAGCATGTTAATAAGGCTACAGAAGAGCAAGAGTAGTGCAATGGGAACACACATTCAAAACCATCGTGGCATGGTATTGCTAGATCAAATCACTTAGTCTTGCACATTATTGATTTCTAGAGTTTGTGGAGGGAAAACATACTTTTTGGTAGGTCTGGAGCTACTTGCATCACCAATACAATATTAACAGAAGATTAAACTTATGGCATCTTTTGGCATCTTTGCTAATATTCAGTAAAATTTCATCCCCAAAAGCATATGAAATAGAAAGTTCTTCTGTCTGCTCTCCACCCTCTCAGGAGGAGGTACACAGGATTCAAGCACACTCAAATCCATCTCAATTCCAGTTTGTGAACGTGGTGGGACCCAAGACCCTAAAGAAGCAACTATGTGTGTCAGCAACTGTAGCAGAACTGTTGTAATGAGGCCACAGGATTTCCCTGAGATAGGGGTGAAGACTTATCCTTAAAGCAGAGTAGAAGCAAGCACCGCAGAGCTGAGCGGAACCACATATACTTAACATCCAGGAAAGGGAGACTGAGCAAGTCCATATTACACAGAAGTGGACTTACCCTCTTTTACACTGAGCATGGGAGTCAACTTGACATAGTCTTTGCTGAGCTCTGCCAAAAGCTTGGGTGAAATGGTGAGATAGTCACAGCCTGTAAGCGCTTTTATTTCTCCCGTATTTCGAAACGAAGCACCCATTACGATAGTTTTGTAGCCAAACTTTTTGTAGTAGTTATAGATCTTGGTGACGCTCTTCACTCCTAAAAAGAAGAAATCAGCAACTTTCAGAATAGGTCATTTGAGGTACAAATGATGATTTAGAACATGCTCAAACCCAGCATTTTTTCATAAATCTTATGAGAGTGAACTGTAGGTTAAATGAGTAGCTATTGTATTTTTAAAAATATGTTAAAAGGAAAGCTTACCTGGATCCTCTGAAGGCTCGTAGGTTTTCTTATCTCCATTTGCAACATACCAATCCAGGATACGTCCTACGAATGGGGAAATCAGAGTAACTCCAGCTTCAGCACAGGCAACTGCCTGAGCAAAGGAGAACAGCAAGGTCATGTTGCAGGAAATCCCATGCTCTGCTTCCAGAACCCTGCAGATACAGGCTGGCTTAAAACACCAGTTTGCTCACCTACTGAATTTGTATTCTAGTAACAAACAAGCTAGTAAGTTAAAACTACTGAATTTCTTGAGTTAAAACCGTACCACATTCCTAATTTAAAGTTTTAAGCTAACAGCAAGTGTTTTGCACTGCCAGACTCTGCTTTATTTAATGCTGTTCCTTGAACCAAATGCAGACAACTTAGCATGATATTTCAGGAAACTCTGTGGCCTGGCCCTTGTATGAACAAATTTTTCCTCTTTCAACAGAAAGCTGTAGCAGAGCACCTTGCTTGCCAGCTGTAGCCCTGGTAACAGATTTCCTGGTGCAGTGCTTTCAAAGCAATTATTGTAAGTGGGGAATGCATTTGTCAGGTGCCTGTGAACAGGCAGAAGCATGTTATGAATCAGCCTATAAGGTACGGAAATACTCACTTGCCAGCCTGGATTCCTTCCCATGTTGAAGAGAGCTTTATGAGAATACGATCTTTACCAATTCCTGCTTCCTTATAAAGGTCAATGAGGCGCCTGGCCCTTTGAATCATGCCTTCCTTATCAAAGGACAACCTTTGAAACAAGAGCAGGACTGCTTAAAACTGACTTTTTAAAAAAATGTTTTCCTCCCCAAGCCCGACTGAAAAACATTGTCTGTTTTAGCAGCTTGTATATGCCAGCAGCAGGTTTTTGTTCTCAGAGATACTTCCAGGATTATGAGCCCACCAAGTATTTGCATGACAGCACTGCTACTCTTGGATTCAGAGGATCCAGAGCTCAAGACAGCTTTCCTTGAGAAAGTTATAGACTAAAAAGTTTTCTTCAAGTTTTTCATAATGAATGCAGAAGCTGAGCATTAGAAGTGAATTAACAAGGAGTAGGTTAACAGAGAAATCCTAGGCAAGTCTTGAAATAAACTGTTAAAACAGATCTCTCAGTAAACTGAGAAGACCTTATCACACTGAAGAGTGACCAAAACTCTAATTGTACTGGAAACATGAGGTTTCCCTTGCTTAAGGAACAAGATGATTACAAAAATCCAAGCTCAGTATTACTTGTTTTCATAAAATTGTCACCAAGTTCTAATCAAGCATACTAAGTAAAATCTATGCTCTCAATTAAACAAATATTAACAATATAGATCACTAAGACTAGCAAGAGTTTGTTTAGTCAAGAACATCTTTCTCTGTCTTGCATCATGTCTCTTTTGTATGTACAAATACCCAGGGTAACCCAGAGGAAGAAGAGCAAACCTTGCATCTACTTCTGTGGAGACACGGCCAGGTATCCTCTTCAGTATTTCAGCTCCAAATAATACAAAAAGCTTGTCACAGGCATTTTTGATCTGTTCCTCTTCTGACCTGAAAACCACAAAGAGCAAAATCATTTTTATGGGGGGGGGGGGAAAAGTGCATTCCCACCTTGCTGTGGATTTGAAGATCAAACTTCACAATCCATTTAACATTAAATTCCAGAGTTCAAACAGCCACTTGTGCTCTGCTTCATGTTGATGTTCTGCCTTCCATGCACACCACCAGCAGTATTAACCTTCGGACACTTTCCTATAATGCTGTCAACTCAAGAGTGTTTTCCTGAGCAGTCCTAGAAGGCCACATGTGAACTGGTAAACGGAGATGCACTTCAAAGCACATCCAAAACCTGCACAAGAAATTTTTCTTTAAGGGTTGAGGCTTTTCAGGGCAGGAGATACACCTACGGGTACGTACTGGGGTTTTCCCCTCATATTGCTAGTCATGCTAAATGCCACTTGTATAAATAAGGCAACTTAAATATAGATCTACTGAGATTAAAAAACCCAAAACAACCCTCTTTACTTACCCACCAAGTTTTTTGCCGTAGGCAACAGCATCATCCACAAGTTCCTGGTAAGCTGGCATCTGAGCAGCAGCTAGTATCAGAGATGGGTTTGTGGTGGCATCTAGGGGCTTGTACTCATCAATTGCTAGGGAAATAAAAATAGCCTGTTTAAAAAATAATCAGCAGGCCAGAGCAATTAAAAGGATTTTGCTCAGATATGTCAGAATGTAAACACAGCTGTAGGATAGTGGCATTCATGGCAGAGTGGGCTTGCGCACAATGATGTTTAAATACCACTGCCTTAAAGCTGGTTTGTGCCAGAAGTACCAGAACAAGGTTAACAGAGCCACAGTAATAAATACAGCAAAGTTTACTCACTACTATAGACATTGCCCCCCCAAAAAAAACCGTTGTAGAAGTGACAGATGAAGTGGTACTCATTTTCAACTTCTCCTATCATATCGTGTTCACCAGCATAGCTGAATTCCAGGAATCACAGGAGGAAGTAAAGACAAGGAGATCTTTCTTCCCTTCTAGCAGTTAGGTGTTTGGCTTTTTGTTTGTCTGCAACTCTTAGAACCAGAGCAGGAGAAGAACTCATCTGTTAGGCTCTAGCAACTTTTCTTACTGCATTTTGAAACTTTTTCAGAGAGCTGCAGACCATTTCCTAGTATCTGTTCTTGTGACTTCCTTGTACTACCAGCCTTCCTTCCTTCCAGCAGCTATGTGAACCTCTGGCTTACCTTAAGCCCTGGTCTACACCTATTTCAAGCGATGCCAACTGTTTACCGGAGTGGGCTGTGACCGTGCATTGTCTGGCCCTAATCACAGGGGAGCTGCCTGACTCAGCAAACAGGGGAGAGCCTCTGCAGGTCCTTCAGCCCTTTCTGCTTACAAGCTCCCTCATTAACACAGCTACATGTCAAGAATAACAAATTATTTATTACCAGCTCATTTTCCTCAGGGTTTTTGCACAGGGAGAAAATGCCAAGCTAGAGAGTGCAACTTTATTTTGCAGTCGTGGAAGAAAATAAGTATTGTTTGTCCATAGCTCCCTCCTAGGCAATGACTGTGATCCCAGAGCAAGTCCGTTTCATACAAAGAAGCCCTTCAAAACACTTCATGTGGGTACTGCTTCAAATAAAGCAGTACACCAATGAAACCCGGTTGTGAAGCATACACACGATTGCAAAGAGCTGTATTTTGATAAGAGTTTATTACTTCTTTCCAGCCTTGCAGCATTTGAAGACTTTTATAAGTCTGGCAATGTGCATTAAGTAACCTCAGCAAGCAGCCTGTGTTTCAGCTGTGCAGTACAAGCCTTTGGTGGGGCATCCGGGACCATCGTGCCACCTTTCCTCATCGCGAGCACAAAGCAAGCTGGGCAAAAGAGCGAGCAAATCCTGGTCCGGCTTAGTTAAACAGCAAGCCTAGCGCAGCTACTGAAGAGGCCACCACTATTTAGTGCGGGCACTGCTTCAGGAGCTATTCAAACCCACGTCCTTTCCTACGCACCACCGCACGGACACGCTTATCTAAACTGAACCGGCGAGTGGCGTTAGCAACAACAGCACCAGTTTGATGCTTGAACATCAACTTGAAGGGAGAGGGAGTCTGATCTTGACTGTAGCCTCATTTGGGCTGTAAGAAAGACCCGCAGGTGACACAGGCAGCCAGAGATCAATTGCAAAACTGTTTTAAGGAGCTTGTTAGAACTTCCCAGCGGACAGTACTCGGCCTCCTTGCTGCCACCCATACACAAACACCCCCTTGGCCATCACAGGGACTTTTTTCTATTATGCTTTTTTGAAGCTAAGGTAGGCAGTGTAATGTTTTAAATGCATACCGCTGTGCGCTCTTCATCTGAAGTTTACTAATACATTTGGCAGTTGCTGTTTATGCTTGTTTATTCATCACCTATAGGATTAGGTAAGCAGCACACAGATTACCGCAGGCCTCGGTGACGGCAGGACAGGGTTCAAGAAGTGTTGCTCTATGCAAAGCCAGAGGCGCTCAGGGATTTTTCCGCTCCGATGTGCGGAGAAAGGTGCATGTCTGTGCAGGTGCTCCAGCAGCGACAGCTTCGGAACAAGTGGCTTTATAATGCAACGCCACCTCCCTTCCTTGGAAGGGAGCATGCTTGCTCATTCTCATGAGATAAGGGGAACAAAAGCACTCTTGCATTATTTTCTTTGCTTCAAAACTGCTTTGCTTCCACCATTTGAAAAAAAAAAAACCCAACCCAACCCAAATCTACCTCGGCTATTGGAAAACCCAACTTTGTTGGCCCCACAGAGCTCAGCTTGTCGAGTCTGGCACTTAGGAGCAGCAGGTGGAGTTGGACGTCGGGGGTTGCGCACACTCTAGGTCAAACCGGGGGGAAAAGAAGCCGCCGGGCGCTCCCGCAGACGCAGCACCCGGGCTGGGCCGGGCCCGGCAGCTGCCCGCTCGGAGGCCCGGGGCCAGGCACCGCGCACGGCAGGAGGAGCGGCGGTGACCGGCGGCGGCTGCCCGGGCGCTGAGGGACTCGGTGGGGCGAGCGGAGCTGCGGCAGGGACGGCGGCGGTCACCGCACCGGCAGTCCTTCCGACCCCGGCCGGGAGCACACCGGGTGCCACGACTCCCCCGCGGCGCGGACAGCGGATCCCCGGGGAAGCCATGGGCACCACGCAGCACCGTCTCTTCCAGCCCGGACCTCCGGGATGCCCTTGGCGGAAACCGGGGCGTCCCCGGGCTGGGCGGCTCTGCCCGCGCCGAAGCCCCCCCCCGCCCCACGTTAGGTAACGGCGCCTTTCCCAACGCCGGCCTTGCGCAACGCGCCGCGACCGGCACCGAGCGGCCGCGGCCCCGCCGCCTCCCGGGCGCACGGCGATCCCCCCCCCCGCCGCCGGGGTGGTTCGGTCGCCCCTTCGGCCGGGCGCGCCCACTCTCCGCGGAGGGCGGGGGGGGGGGGAAAGAAGTGCGGTGACAGAGCCCCCCCCCAGCCCCCCCCGCCTCTCACCGTTGAAGTCCCCGGTGTCGGCCACCACGGTGGTGTGGTGCTTGAGCTGGTCCAGCACCGACTCCATCTTCTGCCGTTTCACGGGGGACACCGACATAATCCACGGGGTAGGGGGGGCTCGCGCCGCCTATAAGGAACCCTGCGTGCCCGGAGGGGAACCGGCCTGCGCGCGCACCCGCCGCTCGCTCGTGCCCGACACCCGCCGCCCGCGGGGAGGGGCGCGTCGCCCGCCCGCCGCCAATCGCATCTCAGGAGGGAGGCGGAGAGCCAATCAGAAGCGCGGGGGGCAAGACGGACGCGGCTGGGAGGAGGCGGGGCAGGACGTGGGGTGAAGGAAGTTTCTGATTGGGTGGCTTGGCGGCTCGTCAGTGCCGGGGGACGGTCACCTTGGCGACGGGGGATGCGCCTGCCCCTGCCCGCCATTGCCCCGAGCGGGGGCCGCTGCCCCGGAGGGCCGGGGCCGAGGGGACCCTCCAGTCCCCGGGAGCTCCCGTGGGGCCTCCTCACGTCCGGTCACGGCGCCCGAGCCACCCCCCAGACATCCATCCCTCTCGGGCCCGCGGGGCCTCTCCGGGACAGGGCTCCGCCGGTGACATAAGATGGCGGCGGGAGGGTTGGGGAGGGTGAGGCCTTCGCCTCGTTTAGCAGCCTGGAGGAAAGCCTCGCAGCCGTGCCACGCCTGCGTTAACCCGTTTCCTCCCTCGCTGTGGTGTCCAGGCTCACCACAGCCTGTCAGGGCTCCAGCCCCGCTGCCGTGCTGGAGGAGCTCCCCTGACCCGGCAAGGCAGGCGTGCTTGGGCACCTACGGCTCCCTAGGCTTCATTTCAGCTCTAGGGAAGGCGATCCCGTTAACGTGGTTGTGCTTCTGAAGCAGGGAATGGGACTTGGCTGGAAATGCTGCAGAAGCAGCTGCTTGGCCTTCAAATAGAGGCTCTTTGGATTGTGCCTTTCCCCTCGTTTTGTCTTGGCTTGCTTCGATGGTGGAAGCTGCCACAGTAATTTCCCTTCCTGATATACAAGAATACGCTTTTGTACAACCTTCTCATGCTTTGTCCAGCCCAAAGAGAAGATCATGGAAAGAGGCGTTGTAGTTAAGTCCTGCTTGAATTCCGTGGCTGTGCAGGAAACGTGTTCTCATTGTCTCCAGAGCGCTTTGCCAAGGAGTAAGAAAGAGCCTCCCTCGTATGTCCCTTCCCTTCTCTTTGTTCTCGGCCCTGCACTACCTGGCATCGGCCAGGGTCGGGCAGTTTCAGCTTAGCACGCAATGCAGTCTTGGACAGTGCCTGTGTGTGTAAACGCTGGTGTGTTGTCTCAGTTGTGTGTTCCAGAGGTACGAGAGATTTGTTCTCCAAGATGACGAGCAAGGGGATGTTCTGGATTCAGCTGGTAGCTTTCCCGGCATTCGATTACTATCATAAGTGGGATTTTCACCTACCCCTGTTTTTAGATATGAATATCAAAGCCATGACATCCTCCCTTTTGAATGGCAGTCCCCCAGAAACAAAAGGAAACATGCGGTTTCAGATACTCTGCTGTGTACCTTAGACACAGAGTCACAAGTCATTAGAAAAAGCAGCCTTTATCGATGTTTTTTGTGTCCTCTTGCTTTCATTTATATCCAAGTGAAAGAGGCAGAGATGGAGTTATAAGTATAACTTAACTATTTTAATAAATCTTATACAGTGCATGGTTATATAATTTTATCCTTCGTTCAATTACATTAATGTACAGTACATTATAGCATTATCTGCAGGCAGTACAAATAGATGCACAGCTCAGGCATATGGAAATTTTTAAAAGTGCCTTCTGCAATAAGGTCTACTAATATATTTATTTTATGAAATGCTCCCGTGGCTCTCGGCTTTACAGAACTGTCATGTATGGTTCTATTATAATCCCAAGTAACTGTAATTCTGTGCAATTTGTTTTCCTTTATACCCAAAGACAAGAACGGTGGTGTGTTTTCTAGCTCACTGTTTGTTTTCATTTTCATTTCGGAAATTATTTAGCCTCCTGTGCTTCTAATACCAATGGTTTGCCAGTGTTCACGCCTGCTTCCCATCTCCACCCTAATCCGGAGCCAGGGCTTCTCAGGAGGATTGTCCTCTTCATCCCTCCCTGACAAGGTGAGTGCCCTTTGCAAATTCCAGCCACTGTGGCAAACCAGCAGGGTTGTGACTAAAGCCATGATCCTCCTCCGTAAGTTCCCTGCCTGCACCCTAATTCTGCTGGTGCTAACAATGTCCTATTTCGAGATTAAGAAAATATATCATCCATTAGAAACATTTTTTTGGAAGAAGAAAGCCAAAATTGAGAGGCGTATCAGTAGTCTCAGATTTAGACACGTGTTCCCCAGCCGCTGCTTTACAGCTCTACAGCTTTTTCCATTAAATGTGCAAGGATGGGCCCAAATTATGCAAAGACTTAGGCTGGTGCTTAACCTTTCAAGGAGGTGGGACCATTCACAGGACGTAAAGGAAAGCGCAGGTGTAAGTCTTTGTGGAGTCTGGGCCTCAATTCCCATTCAACCAAAGTTAAGGAGTGCGAATGAGAGAGAAAGACAAAGGCCTGTCAGCAGTTCTTGTAGATGTGTTTGCTTTACTGCCTTCCTAGTGAGTTGGTCTGTAAGTAAAATATAGATATAAATACAGCGTGTGCCAAACTTGCTGTGGATGGGAAATCTACTATATGCTTGCTTTTAAAACTTTGAGTGAATTATTGATGCGTAATCACTTAATTATGTCTCTAGGGAAAGGGATTTTTTCCTCATCCTTGTTTATAGATTGTAAGACTGAGGGGGTATTTCACTAGAGAGATATATACATATGCACATAACATTATTAAGAAAAAGAGGAAGTGAAGAACAACAGCCTCTACTAAATTATTTTTTTTTTTTTCTCGTGGTTATTGATTGTGTATTAAAACAGCCTTTCCAAGTGTACTTTTGTTTCTTAGATGTTTAGGAAGCATTTCAGATTACTGTTTGCAATGAAAATGTGAAGGTGGGGATGAGTGGCGCACGCCCTGGGAAGGGCTTTGGGTGCGACTGGTTTGGGAAGGAACCGTAGGGGCTTATCGTCTCCTTGTTTGAGGCCTGGCTTTGGCAATACCACAACTTTCTGCTGCAGGATCAGTGCCAAGGTGAAGGGCTGATCAGGCTGAGCTCACCCATTTGCTGATTCAAATCGCTTCAGTTGTCACTTGGATCCTGCTGGTTCTTATGCAATGAAAGCCCATTTTCCCTGTTCAAAGACAGCACTAACCGGTACGTGTATTTAAGGAAGCAGCCAGGCCTAGGTAATGTGTGTTGCAATTCTAGCCTCATCCAACGAGGGGGCATGGGGGGGACAGAAGGAGGACAGTGAATTGTCCCAGGGCCATTGCTAGTGGGCTGCAGTGGATATCTGCCACAGAGAAGGAAATGAAAAGTGGGAGAAAAGACCTATTTCCGTGGTCCAGACTCGAAACATGCAAGCTGGCTTGTTCTGCGCTGTGTGCCATGCCCTCTCTTCCCAAGCCACCCTGGCGAGGGGGTTGGGAGCAGGTACAGCCCTTGGAGAAAAGCTTTGTGGGGTCTTTTTTGCTTTGTTGTACATTCAGACACGTGTGAATTCTGATCTGCCCTGATCGCATGCACATAAAATTTCAGTATAAAATATATAGTTATAAAAAAAAAAATACTCATGCAATATTAAAACACCTTTCCCAATGGGACATGGTCTTATTGTCTACCCTTATTAACAGTGTTCAAGAAATTGTCGCTTTGATGGCAATTACACCCCGCTAAGCGTGGAGCACTGCTGTCTCTTGTCTGGACTGGGGCTCATTGCTTTCATTCCCTTTTTCTGCACTACTATGACTAATAGCTGAAATAAAGCAGATAGATTTTAATTAGCGGAATCAATCCTTTCCTGGCGACGCTTCATGATTTCTTGGAGCTCTGACTCGCCTCTGCTTTTCTAGAATGGAAACAAAACAGAAAGTTTGAATTTTAACTTCAAGCTGTAGTTAAATTATAATGCTTAACTAATGCTGTAAGAGTGGAGCTAGTTTCAAAGGGATGAGTGATACCAGTAAGAAGGCAGATTCGTTAGTGGAGACAGGGTGATCTGCCTTACACATTTGGGGCCTTTTTGCTTAAAAGACTTATCAGCATTTTTAGGTGGTGTGGTTTTTTGGTTGTTTGTTGGTTTTTTTTTAAATTGCATTTCTTAGAATGTCTGTTTAATGGGATATCTGACACTGCTGGTAGAGACACCCATTCAGGTAGGAGTTGTCCAGAAAGCCACTTACCTCCAGTTGGTTTTTCTCCACTGTGATTTTACTGTATACTCTGTTTCCCTCATCCCCACACACTTTCTTCAGCTCCTCTCTGTTGAGGGAGAAGAGCTGAGCTCCAGTAAGGATGCCAAGGTGTTCCACTGTCCTGGGAAGACACAAAGGGAGGAGATGATAATTGTGCTACGTGTGGCCTCTTGCCAAAGGAGCGTAGTCCGAGATAAAAGGGCTAGGAGCAGCTGCCGTGCAGCCCCTGCACCAGGACTCTGTCACATGCAAGGCCCTGGGGCTGTGCCAAGGGGGCAGCTCTTCGGTAACCCACGCTCTTGGCAGGGATGAGGAGCGGGTGAAGCCAGCATCACCCTGCCATCCAGTGTGTACCCAGCCCCATGGGTATTGCAGTGATTTCACCCCAGTTGCATCACATTTGGGGAGCAATCCTGGAGCTACTCTTAGCTCGCTGGGCAGAGTGTGAGTTGTAACTTGTAACCCTTGACCACGTGTAGTTTTGGTCCTTCCCTGGTGGCTGGGAAGATTTGCTAGCCCTGGCTGAGGGTCTGGCTCTTCCTCAGGGATACTTTATGACAGCTTCTCCGGAGAGGGGCAGTCATCTGGAATTTGCATTTCAGGCCATGGGTTTAGTTAGTTAATTAGTTATTTTTCTCTAAGTTCAGCAGTCTGAACTGGCTAACTGCGGCCAGACAAGCACTGGTGGTAGGACATTGCACAGCGTTTGGCTGTGAGTTGTGTGGAGTAACAAGACCGTTTCTTTATTTGCAGCTACTCATTAGGTCTTTTGCTGCACTGTAAGACAAGGTTTATTAGTGTGTAAGAAAGAAAGGGAGTAAGTTTGGGCTCTGTGCTGGTTATATAGCCTAGATTTAACATGATTAAAATCTAATTTGCAACACAGGCTCTATAAGTAAATACAAGTGACTTGTAATCCAGTTGAAATGTTGCAAGCTGCCTCCCCCACTCCTTTTTAATTGCAGGATGAGTATTTCATATGGTAGTAAAGCAGATCTTACTCTTTGGTGAATGCCTTTGCCTCCAGCCAAGCTTTGACTTCTTCAGTGCTGGATTCGAAGGTGAGGGGCACAAAAACTTGCTGAGGCTTTTCTACTTTGAAATTCCTGTGGGGAGGCTGAATTTTATTGTTTGTGATCTTCTTTAGCAACTCATCATTCAGCTCGTCCATTTGATGAATAAGTTCTAGGGAAACAAGGCACAAGGTAAAGAGTAGGGAATGAAATCAAGTCTTCAGTCACAAATCCTATGAAATTAATGTGTTTGCTGGGAAAATGAGAGCTCGTATCTGCAGAGGCACTTGCTTTTAGCCAGCAGGAGCAAAACTACCCATCAATCTGCTTGGAAATTTCTTGTTCAGAAGCACTTATTGGGGGAAAAGTGTGCTGCATTTGGCAAAATGAGAACATTTTGGTAAGAACACATTAATTTTGTGTGACTGGTGTCTGCAGCAGGTGCTGGTAAGGACCTATATTTTCACCTATTTTATATACAAATTTATATTGGGATTGATGTTATTTCTCGTGTTGCTAACTTATCCTGTCCATCACACCTCATTCAAAGGACATAAAATCCTGAAACACCGACCAGCAGAAGTTTGCTCAAGGGTGTAAAACCTGATCTGGCGATGCCTTTTCTTCCACCGGTGCTGCCAGGTGGTGACAAGGGCCAGGGTCTCTTTTCCCTGGTGTCTGGTGTTGCTGTCGTTTTTTTGCTTTAGTTTGTCATCTTCCTGTTTTTGAGCTACTTACTTCCCTTTGGGCCATTGAAATAAGGAAATTGCCCTGCAGGAGGGAGGGGAAAAAACCTAGACCATGTGAGACAGCAGAGGTCAGGGAGGCCTGACTATCTCTTTCTGAGAGCAAGGTTCCCATTTTTCTGTGCCCCTGTGTTGCCATTTATTTTCTTCCTGTTGCCCCTTTGCTTTCACCTGATGTGGAAGTCCAATTCTGTGAGTACCTACAATTAGAGTCTTGTGTTTGAGCTGTAGCCCTGCTCCCTCTACTTTTCAGTCCTCTCTGCTACTTCTAATAAGTTGCTGATCCAAGTCATAGAATCATAGAATGGTTTGGGTTGGAAGGGACCTCAAAGATCATCTAGTTCCAACCCCCCTGCCACGGGACCAGTCCTCAGAACTCCAGCTTTTGCTGTGCAGCTAAATAGAAGCGGCAGGAAGCATGAACTGGGAGTGAGCAGCGCACTCATAAAACTCCAGTGACACATCAACCAGTATCACTTTTTCCATGAAACTCCTGAAGACTGTGGAGAATAACTCAGTGTTATTAATAGATACATATCCATGATGGTTGTATTACGGGGCTTTCCCTTGTCCCCAAAGGGCTCCTGCTTCCGGGAGTCCGTGGTAGCGGAACAGGGGATGAACCCCGGTTGCGGCCTCAAGGAGAGAGCTTGCTACAAGTGTATGCAGGGTGTGATAAGGGGGTGAAGTGAGCAGGGCTCCTGGTCTTTGTCGTGCTCTGTGACCCCACGCAGCATGTGCAGGGTGAGGGAGTGATCTGAATCTTGTATTTGGCAGATCTGCTGGCTGGGATGTCTCTGAAACCACACGAAGGCACGGACCAAGTGGGCACTGCATGTGTGGTGGGAGACAAGAGCAAAGGAAGCGAGAGAAAGGGATTGCCCTGAATGTAGGTGGTTGCTTAGACACACTTAAACCTTTTGGCGGGGAAAGGAAACTCTCTCCTTGGGAGGAGGAGGAAGGTCAAGCTGGAAGGAGGGTTACGGTGATCACCTTTTCGCCCTGCTTGTCCCAGGCTGCCTGAGAGCCCGTGATGTGAGTCAGGGAGCTCCCCAGAGCTGCTCTGTTGGCTGTTGTACTACCTGGAACCTCCTCTCTACATCTCCAAAACCACTGCTGGTCTATTGCTTATCACTAAAAGGTGCGGTCCCTCCTTGTGCAGGGCCTTAGGAGAGGGAACACACACTTGTGTAGGTCTGGCTACATGCACACAATAACCAAAAGTAGTGGACAGTCCATTATGGTGAAAGTAAAGAAAGAAAGGAAACCACCAGCACAGAGAGCAAAAGCACGCGCTCACAGAAACTTCTCGATTAATTCCCGAAAGGCAAAGCCATGGTGCCATGCTCTCTGGCTGCCTGAGGCTGCCACGTGTGGTGTAAAAGGTGCCCAGATGCTGGGAGCGTGGTGTGTGACACGTACGTTCTTTGGCGTCCTGGGGAGAGTTGCGCGATAACATTTCACTTCCCCATTTATCCCCAGCGTAGCTGGCAGGTAGCTTGTGAGTTGGGCTGGATGGTCCATATCCCCTGGGGCTCAGGTCTCCTTTGTACCTCTGGTTAGACTAGGTGATAAGAAAGAAAGAAAAAATGTGTAAGAATTTTTTTGCCATTCTTAATTTTCTTCAACTTTTTGCCCTCCACCCACAACAGCAAATTGAGGGACAGATTGCTGTGTTCTCCCGATGCTGATCTGGGGCCACTCAGCTGAGGCTGATGGGACCTCAGGGGGAGCTGTATGGGGGAAGTTCATCTCTGGGGTTTCACGGCAATGAACAGAACCCAAACCAGAGGTGGAAGACTGTGTGAAGGCATTTACACCCCTGGAAAACATGTCACACTCATCACACAGGGAGATGTCATGTTCTATGCTTGCTTACAACTGCTGTGGATGACTGCTCTCACATCCGTGACTCGGCTATGCAGAAATTGCGGCTTATAGGGCTTCCTTGGAGATGGAGAGCAAGGGAAGCAAAAGGATTTTTATATGAAGTAAACAAAGAGAAATCCCATTTGAAGCTAAAGCATCACTGCTCTAGTAACTGGATGTTAAGTGGGACCACTGCCAAGTGCCTGGAGCAGTCTGGAAAGAGTTTTTTGACATGTTCTTGATTAAACAGGGCTTTTGTCCAGAGGCCTGCTGGGGCACTTTTTGCTTTACCCAAGCTGTGAAATACTAAGTGAGGAAGCAATTCCATGCTGCCTTAGGGCATTTAGAGCTCTCCAGCTCCAGGTTTTTTCAATGCAAGGTGCTTGAGAACAATATTCACTTAATACTCGCTTAGATGGTATTTCCATCTGCCTCCACTCCAGTAACTTGTTCCTGCTGCTGAACTGAACTGGATGAGGGAACTGCCTGTCTTTAGTTCAACCCCCAACAAAAATCTCAGTGTTTTTGTGCCAAAATTTGCTTTTACAGCCACATTAGCTCTTTCATCCTGTCGACAGCCCAGCCCTGAAAGCAGCAGGGTTTTGCCTCAGAGGAGGTGGTAAACCATAGGCTGAGAAGTACGTGGGGTTGGGGGAAGGTGCTGCCTAAAGGTGGAACTCTTTCAAGCCATCCGTTTGGTGACACCTCAGTGCGAGACCTTGTCTGTTGGGACAACAAGTCGTGGTGCTAGGCTCGGGGTGGGCATCCTTTTGAGCTAGGGTCTCACTTCACAGCAGCCTGCTGCCTGTAGCACAGGACTCAGCCTTCGCCTGTCCTGTAACCCTGCCTGCCAGGTGCCGCGGGCAGCAGGCATCGTGCTTGGCATCTCGGAGCGGGAGGACAGCATGAGGCTTCTGCATGGGTGGGAAGGATAGACCTTGTCTGGGGAGGAGGAAGGCAAAATGTGAGAGTTTTATCATAGGAGACTCGGGAATCTCCAGGATCCTGGTTTGTCTACTTGGGAGGGTTCATCCTGACTTGTGCACAGCATCCTAAGAAATCCAGGGAGGTCTAATTACAGGATTATTCCCAGAGGCTGATTATGCCCTGCAGCTGGCTACCAGTTAAACATCACCTGACTACAGACCTGTTCGAGCTCTTCCAGTTTCACCACGTCCAGGATGTTATAAGGAACGTAACCAGCCTGCCCGCTCCGGTTGAGCAACTTCCACCACTGCTTATTATCTTCCAACACCTGAGAGAGGGGAAAAAACCCACATTTGCTAGTGAGAACATCAGACTTCTGGCATGCATGAATGGCATAACGTGGAAATAAACTGCACGGTAGCGTGAAGTTGTCGGAGTAACATCACTGAGGCCAGGAGCTGGCAAAGAGAACTATTGCACTTGTTTGCAATTCAGGACTGAAGTCTTTCCTGAAAAGCATCAGAACTTCTCCTAGTGATGAACAGGAGAGCATCTCTGGGGGAAAACAGACCTGGAGTGCAGCAGAACTCATAGTTCCTACTTCATTTGCCTATTTCTCCATTTTCTTTTTTTTTTTTTTTCAGTGACCGAGTCTATGTTGTCTTTGTGCATTAAAAAAAAATAAATCAAGAGTGACTCCTGCCAAAGATGCCAGAGTGTTATCATATAACTTGTGTTACATCATAACACATAACATAATCACATCATAACCACGATGTGGCAAGGAGATTGCCTCTTGCTGAGATATCTCACCTGCCCCCTGCTTCTTTCAGCAGGCTTGTTTTTACCCAGAACTGTGATTTTTTATTTAGCTTATTTTTAAAGTAATCGCCCCGAAAGGATGAGCTTTGCTGGCAAGACCCACAGATGTTTCTCATTCCAGCTACATTTTGAACAGAAGTCTCTTTCTCAAGTCATAGATCTGTTAGCATGTACACCAAGTCATGTCCTACATTCTCCAGCTGCCAAGAGAAAGGTTATGAAAAAGGACATTTTAATAGAAAATAATTCCTTGGGGGGCTGGGAATGGTAATAATGAACATATGCCCAGCAAGTGGGTGAGCAGTGTATTACAGTGACTTGTTTTTCTTCCTCCTCATTGCTAATTAAGATGTGACTGATGTGTTTCAGCTGTGCAAATGACCCAATGAATAGTCAGCCTGCTCCAGCTCAGCTGTAAAGCTTTAGATTTGAGCAAAGCCTTGTGTTACTGCTCAGAAAGCACCAAGCAAAAATGAGTTGGCATTTGCCAGTATGTTGCAATCTCCCTGCTGTTCCTGGAAAGGGGAGGAGGGCGCACCTCTTCCCTGAGCATCTTCGCTTACCTCCAGGATCTCATCCTTAAGCACTGAGAGCTCATTGGCATTTCGCGCAGTGAAATCGTAGCGGATTTTGGCATATCTCTTCGGCAGAGGCATTCCCTGTGCCTCAAAATTCCTGCAGGAGAAAAAAAAAAAAGAGGAGTTTTAATGGAGACCCATCTAATAATCAGGGCAATGTAAGTTCACTGGCAAAGAGGAGCAGTGAAGACTGTGCCAGTGCAGGGAGAGAGGCAATTGTGTTTGTGTTAGGAGAGGGCTGTGCCTCATTGCTGCTCTATTTTGAGGAAGATTTTCACCCCTTGTTTTAGTGAAACACCCTGTGTTTGGGGAAAAAAAACAAACCCAAGCTGTAGGGCTGTTTGGTCAGTGGTCTTCATCAAGGACCATGAAGCTGCTGCTTTTGGGGTGAAAGACAAGATTTCTTCCCCTGTGAGTTGGTCCTTTGCTGCAGCAAGGAGTGGGGAGACTGACAAAGCACAGACAAAATGCTCTGATTGCACCTCTTGTGAAAAGAAGTGTGAACCCCGCATGTCCTGGTAAGTGGAAACATCTGCCCTGTATGCTAGATCAGGGGAAAAGCAAGCATCAGTGTGGGGGAAAGGGTGTTGAAAATGTCCATAGATAGATCTGACTGGAAATCTGTGGTTTTTTTCACCAGGCAATGCTGAGCTACTGGAGCAGAATTCTGCGGGTGAGTTTGAACATTTCTATTCTAAGATTTTTTTGCATTTTGGGGGAAGAGGAATGTGTTTTAAGTATTTTGCTTGGGAATTTCTGACACAAGGATATATGGCTTTCAATGTTGAACTGGCTTTTCATTTGGAGAGAGAGACAAAAAATAAGTATTGGTAGATTGTCGAAAATGGAAAATGGTGGAAAAGTGGAATGAAAGATTTCCTTTGACCCAAACTGAAATGGTTTATTTTTTCATTTTTTTTTTTGCCTCGCTTAGGAAAATTTTGCAGATCTCATCTTTTTCTTCTGTTAAGATGGGTGTAGTGTTATTTTTTTAATTCCAAAAATGTTTGCAGTATGGGAAAACTGTCTTGCCTTGTTGTGTAAGGGCAGGTAGGAACTCTTTTAATGCACCTTCTATAGATCTTCCTGCGTATGACTTGCAACTGGCACAGCCACCCGATGCAGAAGGTTCCTGGGTGCCATATTCATAGTGGGCACGCCAACGGGGATCGGGTTCTCCTCCGGTTTGTGCGAAGTTCTGTGTAAGTCAGTGAAGCCAGCGCTTCCAGCACTGTACTAGCAACTATGGGGCTTAGCCTGATGTGTTTCCACTGCCGGGTCCTTGGTTTTTGGTCAACGATTTTAAATCTATGATCTGTGGAAACTCGGCTCTCTGCAGACTGCTGCTGAGGCATCTGTAAAACCTGACTTTGAAAAGCAACCCCATTAGGCTTAGTTCCAGTTCATTTTACTGTCTTCATTAGGTAACTTTTGGTGGTCTGAAAAAGGTTGAAACCACCGGTTCAGTGGTTTGATGATATGCCTGTGGCTGTAGCGTTGTCTTTAGTTCGCTTGATTTGGGACAACTCTTGGTTTAGTTACAGCCGTGTGCAATATATAAGTTGTAAGTCTGCGGTGGGGGAGAGATTGGAGCAAACCGGCAGATTGAACCTACCAGCCCAGAAAGGGAGTGGTGGCCTTACCCAGCAGTGCCCTGAGGGCAGGGAGGGCGAGGAAAGGCCGAGTTAGGTAGAAATTACTTCTTTTTGTAGCATTCCAGAAGGTAAATGAGTGTACAAGGGAGGAGGTGAGGCTGGAGGAGTTTGAGGCTAATGTGTACTTTGCATGCACCTAGGTTTACACAAGCGACCTTTGCTGATTATTGCGATATTGCTCGGGGCTTTCATGACACTTCTCTGCAGCCAAAAGCTCTGGTGTAAATAGCAATACTGATGCATGGGTATTTTTCTTAATATAGGGTCTCGTGGTTAGAAAACTAGTTCAAACTACTCTGAAAAAACATGAAATATCTCTGTCCCAGGACTGTGATCTTGGCAAACGTCTGGGTAGACTTGGCTGATGTCTGCTCTGGACTGAAGAAGATGTCTAAGCACATTCTCAGTTTTAGCATCTGCTTCAGTGCCATTACCTCTGATGTTTTTTCTTAAACATTATCCATAAGGAACACTTGCTGTTGACAGTCTGAAAGGTAGGTAAAAAGGTACAACACCTATCCCAGGAGAAAACAGATCCTCACCTTCGCTCACACTGTAGTTAGACTGGGTGGTGTCTCAGGGAAACCATCGCCTTGGTAAAAAGGCACGCTGTTAATTCGTATTCCAGGACTCAATGCTACCATTTATAGTTTGCCAGTGCTCAGACTAACAGATGAAATGTTTCCTTACATGCATTATGTACCAGTCACTAAGGATAGACTTAAATGTTCTCATGTAAACTAAGTTCTCCTTATTTTTCATAACCTCACTGAGAAAAATGGAATTGGAGAAAAGAGTTTGTTGCCATAATTCTTTCCCTGCTCAACACTGCATCTGTACCGTTTTATGGACCCACCAGGACCTTTTGATGGGGTGAATGGGAAGAATAAGTTATTTTGCTGATATAATTAGTTTTAAGGTATTTTGCTGTGAATTTGAGCTTTGTGGTAGTAGTAGAGCTTCTAAATCTTTTAGATTAGAACATAAATCCATGAAAAAACAGTCTGGCTTGAATTTTCTCCCAGTCTACAGCTGGCTACAGAAAAGTGCTTTGCTGGGTCTGGACTTCCAGCCTTTAAAGATTTGAAGTTGATCGCTTTGCAGTGATTTGACGTGAAGTTGAGTATTGCAGAGAATTAATTTGCAATTTGGGAAGTTTGTTGAAACTCGGACATCTCGGGAAAATTTCAAAGGCATAAGCCCGTGTAAACAAACAAGCAGATGAAAAGCCTCTAAACTTTGACTTATGAAAATACTTTCATAAAGATTTTATACCAGTGAGTACCTGGTGATAGAAAACTAGCAGCGAGGCAGAGTGTTTGGTTAACTTGTGAAAGAGCCATCTTTCCCTGGGAAAAAAGCCTGAGGCAAAGGGCTGGCCTGGTTGGTGCTGGGTTGGGAGCTGAACTTCCCAAGACCCCTGAGGAAAGGGAAGGAGGTTTTTTTTTTTTTTTTCCCCATTTTCTGGATTTATCTGATCAAGAAGAGTTGTCTGAAGTCACCCTCCTGTCAGTTTCCTGATGGGAAACACATTCTCCTTTTATTCAGCCTCTAATAAATGCTTTTCTCTTCGGCTGTGACTAAAAGCAGAAGGAGGACCTGCTGCCTCCTGTGAAACGAAACAGCACTGCCTCAGTTAAAACGTTTTCTGTGCAGCACTGCTGAGGTCAGGCTGTTCTTTCACAGCGCTGCGTTTTTCAGCAGCAGAAAGCTTGCATGTGCTCACGCTTTAGTACAGATTCCTCCTATAAGCAGGTTCTTTCTGTGCAAGCTGTTGTGGCTTTAGGATGAATGGAGAGACACTGACTTCTCTAAATGTATGCAGAACAAAAGTGCAGCGCAGCGTCTTTGGCACATGATCCTGAATGTCACTTTGGTGGGCTGATGTTACGAAAATAGACATACTGATTGGTGGAAAAGACATGTAACCCATTTCTTTGTAGACCTGCTGGTGATTAAAACGCAAGCAACGTTTACATGAATCATCCCTCATCTGATCTTTGAGTTCTCTTGATCTTGTTAACAAGTCTGAATTAATAATGGCAGGGAGTTATCTACCAGGATGCCAAAACATCCTGGTGTCACGATGTGTTGCAGTGGGTGCTTATGAGGTTCCAAGGTGGGAGCCGAGGCGCCGTGGTGCCGATACGTTACCTATTTACGTGCTGAGTTACGTTCTGTTTAAAGGCATCCACAGCTTGTGTCTGGTCGGCGGTCTGGCCGCGCTTGAGTGAGGAGTTACGGTAAGGATATCCATTGGCTGATGATAGCTGGAGAGGTAAAAACGGAGCGGGTGTTACCAGGAAAGGGGAAAGCTGTATCGGAGAAAAGGACAGTGATAGCGGTAGGTGAATCATGGCCTGGAAGTTTTTGGTCAGGATGGGGTGCACACCAAAGAAATGTTCTTCAGGCAAACCTGTGTCAATGGGGCTCAGTTATGGTACCGTATCCTGTTTCCTGGAGGTGAGGCTGATTATTGCTGCCCTTTTCTGGCCTTATTTGATTTCTTTTTTTTTAAACTGGAGTGACCAGATCCAACTGAGTTTTTAGCCGACTCAAAGCACGCACAGTGGTTACACACCACTGCAAAGTCCACAGATCCATCTCTTGCTCTGAAAAAGGGGGAGGGAGGGGAAAAGAAGAGGGGATGATGGGGGGTGCAGGACTAACCTCCTCTTGCAAGTGTCCGATGTCTATTTCCCAGGGAGCGCCGCGGAAGATTTCTATGGGCGGTTCCCAGCCATTGCGGAATTTGGGGATGTAGGTGGGGATGTTTGCTTCTCGGGGCCATTCAGCTCTAGGAGAGGAAGTGGGGAATATGTGGTGAGATTCACAAGGAACACGACTCTGCAAGCACGTCAGGGAGGAGCAGGGGCATCCTTGACCCTCTCTTGCTACACAATCAAGCATCCTGTCTGCCTTTCTCAAGAGCTTGGGGAACCTGGTGAGGTGGCAGCTCTGTCCTCACCTGGATCTGGTCCACGCCTCTCCCAGGGAGTCCCAGAGGTTTATCTCTTTCGGTGTCAGGTGTCCTCTGAGGAAATCTGTGGCGTCTTTAGACAGAAGTGGGCTGACGACAGACCTGGCAAGCTCAGGGCCACCACAGCTACTGATGATCTGGATTACACATGAACACACACAAATATGAGAGATTTTGCAGGAAATGTTCAAAATACCAAACCAGCACACACACAAAGGAACAGAAATCAAAGACAGAAAATTCAGTGGCTCTGATCCTTTGAGGTCTCTATGCCTGCCTGCTCCAAAGGAAGCCAGTGTACCCTCCATGGTGAGTACCTCTAAACCCAGGCAAATTCACATTAGACTTGCACTTCCAAAGTTCTCCTCTATGCCTTCATATGTAAGGGTGAGGTTTCACAACACAGATGAACTAAATGGTTTGCTGCCACCTAAAAGGGACGCTGTATTCCCTCAGCATCCCCTTAGTACTATCAGTGCAGTGCAAGGATAATAGATTGGCAGATTTTATTAAGAAAAAGCAATTGGAAAAACAAGGCAAATAGTTCTTGACTAAGTTCTCCAAGGTATTAAATGAAAGCCAGAGGGCAAGCCCTCATGCCAAGGGATGGCCTGACTCCTGTTGGCAGCAGCTAATCCTTAGGTCAGCTCAGTTGTCTCGAGAAACATCAACCTTAATCTTTGAGGAAGACTGGACAGTTCAGAGGAACACAAAAATTTTTCTACTGGAGTCAAAGCAAGGTCTGATGTAGAAATTAGCTATTAGAGTCAGGATACATTGCAAGCTGGCACTTTAAAAAAATGGAAAATCACTTGGTATTTCTGCGTCCCTTCTGGCTTCGTATTCAAGTTGGGATTTCTGCTTCGTATTTTCAGTGCAAATATTGAACCATGTTTGCTTGACGGTGAGATCAGGCAGATTCCCAATAGGAACCGTAGCTGGCTTGCGCTTTTGTTCACAGTAAGTCTTTGTTAATGGGCAGGAAAGTTTCATATTTGCTAGGGTTTGTGTATTTACTTCAAGCTGGAAGTCAGATCAGAGGCCAGAAACACCGGCACTGTTGCTTCTAGACTTTACTGAGAAAGCTTTAGCCAGTTGTGAGCGTTCTTCTCACTCTTCTTGCATAATCTAGCCACGTGTAAGTGCGAAAGCAACATTAGGAATAAAAAGTGAGTTCACAGTGAAACCTGTCAATAAAGTTTACCAGTTCCAATGGCCCAAATAGGAAATGCACCAACTCTGAAGCGCTGGGGTTCTGGATGTGCTTTCTCAGTTTGGCCTGAAAAGAGAAAAGAAACCCAGTTTAACCCTAACCTGGTTTTGCCTTCTCTTTTCTGTCACATGGAGGGGTTGTTGCTGACTGATACTTGCTGCAGTTAATAACACAGCCTAAAAAGTAAGGAAACTTTCAACAGAGCACCTGAAATCAGGGAAGAAGAGCAAGTGATTGGGGAGTAGGAATCATTTGGTTTTAGATCATTTTTATTTTGTGCCCATTTCTAAAGGTGTTGAATTTCAGGAGGGGTGGCGTACTTACTCTGTTAAATCAGTCCCTTTGAGGCTACTTTGAGCAGAAGTTAAAACCTTGGCTTATTTTGAAAGTCTTAGTGAGGAAGGGCCAGGACTATTGCTTCTGGCTCTCGCAAAGTTGAAAATCCCACTTGTTCCCATGAATGAAAACAACAGAGCAAGCGCATTGTGGGGTCCCTTGGCAAATTGCTGACAAGGAAAAATCTCCACCGAGGTCTTGCCTGCAGCACCTAGAGCTGCCCTGGTCACTTGAAATGCTGGTATTTGGAGCAGACGGTGGTGGGGCGGAGGAGCAAACGCTTAGGATTACTTTAGTGTAAGAATTGCATTTCATTAACGGCAATCAGTTAAGCTGTGGTGAGAAACCACTTCAGTTTGTGCTTCCTTTCATCTCCTTGTGTCCTGTGCTACTGGCATTGCTGCAATGGAAAATAGGCTCCCTCCTCCTTACCAAAATGCAAAGCGTTTTAAATGCTGGTGATTAAACATCAATGTGGAGTGGAAAGTGTGAAATAACCGATGGCAACATGGTGACTAAATGAAATGGTGCTTCACATGAGAGCAATGCTGGGGCAGACACGGCTGAGCTCGGGGGCTGTGTGCCAGAGCATTTGCACGGATCCACAGCTGGTAAAGGCCACGTTGCACGATTGGCAGCGGCCAGGGTAGGACGCTAACTGCAGTGCAGGCCTGTGCTGTTGCTAAGGGTTTGCCTGACCATGCTGACTGCACTATGTTTATCCCAGCTGGGTCAGCAGTCAGATTTCTGGGATTTCCTTATGCTTGGAGCATCCTCAGCTGGTTCTTCAGGGAAGTTAACATCCCGCAGTGGATGCGTGGCGTAGCCTCAGTGGAGTGCCTGATTGGTGATTGCTGGCCAGAGCTGCCACCTGCAAGACTCAGTTCTGATCCTGAGCAGGCAAAACTTATCCATATTTGCTTCTAAAAGAAAAGGTTGGAGCTTGGTGTCCTGCATTAAGGTTGTTTACAGTCTCTGTGGTTTCCTTACTAATAACTTCTCAGGGAAGATCTTGTTAGGATGTGTTCGCTGGGCAAGTTTGGTCAGAACTGACAGAATTTCCTTCTGGCTCGTTACCCTCCTGGTCTTGCATACTTCACTAAGTGGAGCTGGCACCATTGGGAGCATCTTTACGCTCCTGCTTTTCATCCCCTTCTTAAGACGGCAGCTCCTCCAAGGGAGAAGGAGAGAAGCCAGGAACCTCAGGGCAGTGGGGACACCAGTTATTGTTAACCAGAGACTTTCCAGGCCCCTGGCTGAGGCAGCTTTACAGCTGCTCTGTAGGCAAAATCGGATGAGAATAATTTAAAGGAGATAAGACTTCTTTTTATTTATTTTTTTTTTAATATTTGCAGTCCTCCATTTTATGCTTTGTAGAGGTAACGGGGACCAGAGCTCTCACAAAACTACCCAGACTTTTAAAGACCACAAGCAGAAGCAAATAGCTAGAGTGGGGATGTCTCGATAAGCCTTTGCAGAGCTATCAGCAAGGTGAGCATGGCAGCTCTTGGTGCTCTCAGCTCACAGCTTCACAAGTGCTTTAAGTTGGGTCTGTATGTGAAAAGAGATCTGGGCATTGCACAGGCCCTGGCTGCTCAGGCTCATCCTGGACTTTACGCTTCTAGTTTCAGTTTAACAGCTTGGGCCAAGAACCCTGCACAAGCTTGGTACTACGTTTGTTCTGGATTCTGAAGAATCTGGAATTCACCCCTTTGTCCCTTCCTAGTGTTTTCAGTTCAAATTTCACTTTAAATGCTTACTACTGTGACATATGGGGAAAAAGCCCTGTCACTGCATGAGATGTAAATACCCTCTGTGTCTTACCAAGAGGTTAAAAGCCAGTTTGGTTTTCTGGAAGCAGTCGATGAACTCGGCCTCGCTTGGGGGTCTTGCTCGAAGAGTCAGCATGCCCTCTTTTGCGAGAAGGTGGAAAGAAAGACACTTTAATTAGGGCATCCCTTTTCAGGAAAGTTTTATCTTGCTAGCATGCAGAAGACAGAGCAATAATGGGTGTCGAGACTAGAACTACTTAAAATCAAGGGTTCAAGAAAAGCCAAAAGTCTTTCTCTGTGTTGGATGCTTCACTAGGTTCTGTGTGGTCTACAAAAGGTCTGCACAGACCAGGAGCACCTTCTAGACTGGTGTAGCTGCTGTTGGGTCCGTAGCTGTGCTGCTGCATCAGTCTGGCCTTGCTAGGATGTGAGCTGAGGTCTCCTCCCAACCCTCATCCGTGCCCCCACGTCCCCCTTTTGTTCTAGCTGCTGCACTGTACCTGCTGGCCCTTTCTTCTTGTTCTTCTTCCCTTTCTTCCTTTGGTTGAGCTGTTTGAATGCCTCTGCAGCCTTCTGAAGCCTGGCGACAAACACTTCAATGTCATCCAGAGTGCAGTTCAGGATTTGCTGTCAGGACAGAAATGCAATGATCCAAGGTGAGAGCGAGCCCAAACTGCACGCAGCTGGGAAGCCCCAATCCCAGAGCGTGCCATTTCCTGGAAGAATGCACAGGGATGGGAATCTGGGCATGAAATTAAGCTGAATTCATCACTTTCCAACAGAAAGCTGTGCCTGGTTGTGTGCTGTATGTATCAATGTGACGAGTAACCCCTGCTAATGGACATCTGGAAAATAACCCCAGGACTGGACTGTGGGCCGGGGAGGAGCAGACCTTCTGAAATCAGCAGAGCTACCTCAGGTCAGAGGAGATTGTAACTGACCCAGTGATGGAGCTTTGCTTTTGGTCACCTTCTCTTTATGAACAGTAGATATCAGTTTAGCAATGAATAGACTATGCCTAAAACATCTGCTCATGGAGGAGCCCCTTGCTTCCTCCCTCTCTTCTCCCTCCCCTGCCTATTGACTGTGCACCATTCTTGTTACCAACCGTTTCTTTTTCAATCTTCTGTGCTAAGACGGCTCGGGACTCTTCGTGGTCATGAGAGCCAGAGCCTCGTCGTTCATAGTCTGCAAACAAAAGAGGGAGAGAAAAATGTTTTTACTATTGGAGGTTGCAAATAGGCTCCATTAAATGCAAGGACCCATGGGATGGTAACTCCTAGCTTGGTGGTTTATTCTGGGTTATGAGAGCACCTCGGGAGATCACAAAGAGCAGAAGGTGATCAAAGGTGCCGATTAATCTTCCAAGGGTCACAGCACCTGCCTGCCAATCCTGCATTGATACGCTGCCTGCTTTCAAATATAAGCAGCGAATGAATCGTGAAGAGCGGCCAGCTGTCAGCTGCTGGCAGAGACCTGCAGGCCCTGGTCTCCAGATGCTGTGAGTCACTAACTCCTTTGCCTTTGATGCATCTCAGCTGAGTGACGCCTGCAGAGGAGCTGAAGAGCCACCGCGCATTGCAGAGCACTCCACGTGTGTGTAAAGTGCAATTAGAGTAACTCCCACCCTCGTCTAACCCCCAGCTCTTCGCAGGAGCCTTCCTTGTCCCAGAGGTACCAGTTTAACTAAATAATAGTTGAGAAAGAAGACATAAGACTGGGAAGTGAATGCACGTGTCGCTTGCTAGAAAGCAGCACGCCAGGAATTCTGCATGACTGATGGTTAGGCAGGCTTATGCACAAATCAGCATTTTTGTACAAACTCGTGTGCAGTCTCTCAAGTGTTTTTAATGAGTATTAAAATAAATCCTCCTGCAATAAAAAAAAATCCACGGGTACCTCCCAGCTTCCAGAAGACAGACACTCAGTGAAGGGGTGATATTTCAGCATGAGCAATTGCTGGCTGGCCTCTTGTGCAAAGAACAGCGTGTCAGCTCAGTGAAGCGGGGTTTGAAAGGGCCGGCACAGCAGGTGTCTGAGCAGCAGGATTTATAAAGTGGGAGAACTGAGGAGGCAGTTCTGGCAAAGGACCGTGAAAAATGTACGTCATCTCTAAGTGTTAAGATGAGGTGATTAGTTTTGACAGGTTTTGTAGCAAAAGCAGTAAGGCGTGTTTCAAAGGAGAAGCGATCTCGGCAAACAGGCATCATCCAAGGTTTTCTCCTGTCACCTGCTTTCATGCCAGGCTCTGTGTTCTCAGATCCAGAAATCCTGCCTGGGTAAATGCCCAGCTCTGCTGATGTAAGCAATGCACTTAAAGCTTTATGCTAAGTATTCTGGGAAGGGCAGAGTTAAAGATGGCCATTTCATTAAAAACTGCTGGGCATCACAGTATAGATGTGTATATATATGGACCATATACATGGTCCAGCTCTGAACTATAGCTCTTATTTTTATTCTGCAAACCTGGACCTGAAATAGGCTCTCTGTTCAGGAGGCTAGAGCAGCTGCTTGGCTTCAGATCTCATCCCAGGGAAATGAGTGTTTTCTCTCCTTAGCTGGTGTTTTGAGTTTCTTATAGTATCCTGATTACGTTTTCCTTGAATCTAGAAATTAATCCTAAGAGGAGGTGGTAAAATAGGCAGTGATAAAAAGGCATAAAGTTTATTCGTCATTTTAGTCAATTGGAGCTTTTGTCAGAGAAAGAGCTTATTTCTGTTACCAGGAGCTTATTTCTGTTACTTCTTTCTCCAAAGAGGAAGACAATTTTTTTCAAGCCATCTCAAACGGGCTGAACTCAGGATGGTTTTGGAAAAAGATTTTAGATTAGCGCATGAGAGAAGTGAGTTCAGATCTGCATTTCCACACTCGACTCTAGGAGAATTCATGCAAACCCCTTGATTTCTGAGGGTGAAATCTCAGCTCCTGTGAAGGAAATTGCCTTTCTGAGCAGGTCTGTCTTGTCTGTACATTTTAACATCACCGGTGCCTGGTCCAAACTGCATGTGATGGCTCAGTTTTATGAGGGGCTTTCACCTCTTTCAGGAATTTCAGTATCCCCAAAATACAGGTGTCGTTATAAGGAGTTTCTTGGAGCTCTGATTTATTGAGCTGCCATTGAGAAGATGCGTACTGCTAGCCCAGAGCGTAGAAATGTTTGCTGCAACCCAATTTTTGTGGCATTCATAAAGCACGGCCAGAGATGCAACAAAATGTTGTGCCTTTGGTACGTGTCTGTGTTAGAAAGTAACGCAGTGAAAAGACACTCGTCTTCGTCGTGTCCCAGCAATACAGGGACTGAAATGACCACAGGCCAGGCTGTGGCTAATGAGTCCCCTGTCCCCAGGACAGACTTGCTGAGTGCTCCCAGTACCTGAGTCGTGCTGGGAAGGGGGTGCTACCCGGTTCCTGTTCATCCCTGAGCCTCGCATGTCGTGCTGGATCGGGATGGGAGCTGGCCCTTGCAGCGGTGGGAGGATGGATTGTCTCTGCTTGATCTTTTCTTGGTTTGCTCTGCAAGAGAAACAACACAGAACAACCTTGTCAGTGTTCCTGAGAGACTGGTGAGCAAACACACCATTGCGAATGGGGCTTTTCTTTTTTTTTTTTTTTTTTTTTCTTTACTCCCAGCCGTATCCTGCAGTACTTACTTGAGTGTCTGTGGCCGTATCTTCTTCCCGTGCTTGTGGTCTGCCAGGGCACTTTCTATGTCCTCGTGAATCATCTCCGCCTCAAAGATAAAACAGAGATGTTCTTAAGGGCTTTGCTTTGGAAAGGATTGAGGGCTCTAAGTGGGCAAAGAGAGAAGGGGCTGGCAGAGAGCTAGGAGCGTATTTTGCTCTCTGTTTCACACCTGTGAGGAGGGCTCTGCTCACCTCCACCTCATCGCAGTTGAAGAAGTGAATGTCAGGTTTGTGCTGCTCTGAGTCCTGACACACCAGGAGGAGGATGGAGGAATAGCGCATCTGGTTCAGCACCGTTTGGCAGTGCTGGACTGTCGGCAGAGGGAAGTCTTCCAGCTCCTCCTGGAAGAGAAAGAGGAAGGGGTCAGGCAGTGGGGAACTGTTGAACTGACGGATAACGGTCCTGCGTCTGGACTCCTGGGATCCCTGTCTGAGGAGAGACACCTGGCAGAGCTTATGCTTCTCAGCAGTTGTTTGCTGGGTTTGCAGAGGGGCAGTGGCTTGGGACTGCGGAGTAGGAGAGAGGTGGATGGCAAACAGAGGTGAGCTCTTCTGCGTCCTGAACATGGGGCCTAGCGTGAGACTTAACAACTTGAGCTCTGTTGCTCACCATCTTATTGCTGGGCTCTACCTGCATCAGTACAATGTCTTGCATCTCAGCAGAGCACTGGGAGAAAAGATGCTTTCTGTGAGGGCTTGCCCTCCCACTGTCTCCTTGGATGACCTTGGACAAATACTCTTTAGTTTCTCATTGCTAAAACCAGGGCAGCACCATCCCTCTCTCACTCTGGCTGCTCTTTCCCCTCAGATTAGGTGCCCTGTGTGCACATACGTGTCTCACTCGTCAAAATGGGGCACTGTTCTCAGGCAGGTGATCCTGCCTGTTATTTAAATGCAAGTAAGATGTCCTTCCTTCTCTGTTTATGCTTTATGCAGATTTCTGTGGACCTGTAAGTCTGCATCGCTCCCACAGAAAGCAATTCTACTGTTGGCCTGAAGCACATCTCAAGGTATCTTTCGCCTGGAGTATCTGTGCTCTGGAGCTGTGAATAAATCATCCCACACCTACCTGCCCTTTGAATTCGAGTCAGCCAGCCCCTGCACACGCAGGAGTGAATTTTGGTAGTGATTTGCCCTTGTTTGGGTTCCTTAGAAATGGCTCTCCCAGGCTGAATGGGAAGGGCATGCGCTGCACCCCATACGTCAACCTGTGGGTAGCTCTTGCAGAGCTCCGGGTACCTGTGACTCGCAGTCCAGCAAGCGGATGGACTTGTCGTTCACTTGCAGCAGCATCTCCTGTGTCCAGATCTTCTCTTTTGAGTTGAGCAAGATGAGTTTTCGAATAGCATCGTCCACCGTCACGATGGACTCGCTCTTGTCCATGATGAATGTGGCCAAGTGCTGAAGTTGGGAGGAAAGGAGGAGAAAACAGGTGAAAAAGCTTTGTTGTGTGTACTGTGAATCAGCGGTGAAACCATCTCTAAAGGCTTGAACTACTGTTTATCTGCTCTGTAGAGCACAGGCATGAAAGAGTCACTGCAGAAAGTGTACATTCCGGTTGTTGTTACCAGCCTGTCTGTGGTGGCGAAAGATTAGGGTTTCGTAATGCTGCGAGGGTTTTCATAACGAGTTTCACCACTTGCATATTTATCTCATCATATGCTGATTCTAGCAGCTCTGGCCCCTGTCCAGCAACACATGTTTGCAAATGCTTTGTACACACGAGTTAGTCCCCTGGCTTTTCTGAAACTGGCTTGGAAGTTTAAATTTGGTAAATAAGCTTCACTTGTCAAGCTAAAAGCACTCGCATTTTGCTCTTCTTGTGTAGCAGATCTCCCTGCGTGGAATTTGTCCCAGGCAAAGAGCTCACACAAGCCACGGCCAAATGTTAGTCCTGTGTGCCGAGGTGGGATCCACACGATGTATGGGCTTCGGCCAGGTCCTCTGCCACGGGCAATTCAACAGGCAGCCGTTGTTGCAATCGGCTCCAGACAAGGTGGATGCAGCAGGAAAGGCTCAAGATTTAAAGCATGGGTAGCCCTGACAAGCAGAAAAGACTGAGTCTTTAAACACGATGGTCGATGGTGGGAATTAGGGGTGGAGAGGATTTGTGGTGATCAATTGTTGTTAAGGTGGTGGTTGGATAATTCACAAAGACTGGAAAGAGCAGCGGAGAGGATAAACGCTGCCGAGTGCAAGACCCAGTCCTGTGTCCATAAAGCAAAGGTATTGGGTGAGGCACTGTCTAGATAAAACTCCTGGCAGGCATTTGAGCTGAAAGCTGAGATTAGCCATGCGATCAGATATCAGAAACGTGCTCAGGTATACGTTACTGTAATTGTAAAATAGCGCACAAAAAAGTATTTGCAAAGTCAATATTATCTGTGCAGGGGTGACAAACCCTCTGCTTTCTGAGTAGTGAAGAGAATTGGTTTATACCCGATGACGGGCATTCTTATCTGTTCTATTATTTTAACTGTCAGGTTTACAATCTTCATAAATTCCTTTGTGGTTTACTTTAAGTTTCATGGAGGGGAAAGATACCTGTCTAACTCAGACTCATTAGAACATTTTTTCTTTTCCTTTTTTTTTTTAAGATACTGGTGGAGTGGGAGAAGCTTGCTGCTGTCTTTGACTTAGCTCATTAAAACCCCTTTTCACCCAGATGGATATTCAAACATAGTAGCTTTTGTAAGAATAGGCAATGACTTGTCCACTACTAAACTTTGATCAGCTTATGGATTACTTCAGAGGGTGTAAAATACCTCTTGTGAAGAAACCTCTTCCTACCTTGCTGCCTGCCACTGAAATCCTGTTTGCCTTGGTCAAAGTTCAAAGTAGAGACTCGCAAATGGGTGGCATATAGCATAATTGATGAAGAATTCATGTACGTGTCACTGTTTAAAGTCCTTTCTCTGCTTCCATGAGTGACTTTATTTGGTAGGAGTCGCTGATGGGGGTGGTTGGCAGGGCCATGGACGGGGCGGCTGGCTGTTGGGTTAGTTTTTCTGATGGAAACCAGGGCCTCTTTCCAAACAAGCATTTTTAAAAGTCTAAATTTAATTTTAAACAACTGAACAGGCTCCTTTATTTCTAACTGTGTACTTAAGCTCTCTGCTGCACTGGGGTCTTAAACCAGAGAAGAGAGTGCCCTGTCTACTAAATATGAACCTCCTAAAGCATTTTCCTTTCTCGCCTTGCCCAGTTTTCAGCGATGAATGGTCCAGCTGGGCTCAGACGGGCATCTCTGTTCCTGCGGTGTGGAGGCCACTGGCCTGCACCGGCGCGTTGTGTTCCAGGAATCGCCGGGCTTGGGGTGGCCAGGCTGGCTCCTCTTTTTTAAGTGGATGGGAGATGAATTCGGCTTAATGCCTGTCGTGGCTGAAGGGTTTTGAATTATTCGAGAGGACAGAGTAGCTGAGGGGGAGCGGAAAGATGATAGGCGATGTGGTCTCTGTTTGGGCCGGTGCGTTCCTGTAACCGTCACGGGAACCCTGCTCTCAGCGTGTCTGTCCGTGCTGATCAAGAAGGCTTTGAAGCCTGGGGTGATGAGAGGGACAACAGCTTCTCCGTTTCCCGTTTCCTTGTACAGAATTTCCCTTGACTTGTTAACATGTCTGTCCCCCCCCCCCGCCCCATTCTCCTCTCTCCAGTTACTCAACACTTTAATTTGCTGAAACTTGATTATTCAGAAAGGAAATAAATTTCTGATAAATGATGGTTTTGTATGCCGTTTTCAATTTAAATTTAAAGTGGAAAAGAGATCCATATGTAATTAAACCAACTTCATATTCTTTAATCATCATTTTTGTCCTTCCTTCTCATCAGCCATTTCCCATCTGCAGGCTGTAATGACACAAAGTGTCCGGCTGAATGACTGATTAGTGCTGGCTCCGCAGCAAGTCCCTGAGATGGTGACCTCCCAGATACATGTTCACACCTCATAGCAGGAGGAAATGTCCCCAAACACTGGTCCTTGGTGTAGCCCAGCAAGGGAAGGGGGACAAAAGCCTTTGGTGTAGGTCAGCACGCTGGGCACGCAGAAGCGGCGACCGGTCTCTGTTTCTCTGCCCAGCCCCAAAGCAGTCTGTCTGACGTGGGCATCTCTCCCGCTCTTCAGTTGAAAGAAATGTGTGGGATCCAAGGGAGGGACAGTTAAATGGTCAGGGATGGGCTGTGTCATGCAATGTGGGAGAAGCCATCAGAGTCTGGACCCGGCTTTGTTATGGGGTTTGAGCATGATTCAGAGTTGGAAAGCTCTTTGTAGCCTTGTGGGAGGATCTGTGAGCTGTACCAGAGTTTATTTGCTTGGACTTTCAAATAATGTCCTACCATAATGGAACAACTGCTGCTCTCCAAAGCAAATAGCTGGAGGAGTAGCAGAGGAATAGAAGATGGCAGGAGAGCTGGTATTTTTAGACCACACCATGGTGACCCACAGCTCAAGGAGGAAAATTACAGCAGATGGGTACGTCTGAAAGTGTGTCCTACAGTGCAGGAGCTAGAAATAGGGAGTGGACCTAGCTGGGTGGGAGGCTCAGGAGACAAGTTTATCTACAGGCATTGGGGAGCCAGGAACTGAAGAAGAGAAACACAAGGTTTCAAGCAGCTTTTGCTGTTTGCCTCTCCCAGGGTGTGAAGAGCGATACTTGCTTATTGTAAGAAGGTACCCAACCCCTTTCTGGCCTCATGAAGGTCCAGGACAAACGAAACACATGGCGTTACCAGCATCTATCGCTGCCTTTGGCCTTTCAGCCCCTTAACATTTGACTGCGTACTCACCTGTACGTGGTACTGTGAAGTCTCATGCATGATGACGTTGGAGTTGGAGTATTTTTTCCTTTGTTCTGAAAAAAAAAAAAAAAGAAAAAACCAAGCCATCATTGTAGTGGCTGTTTATCAGTATAATCATGGGCTGAGTATTACAGCTCTCATGATGGGGTGCTACAGTTGTTCTCATAGTCTCTGAGCTTCCAGCTTCAATTGGAGTATTGGGAATAATAGGAGATATTAAATTTGTTACAAGGATTGGTGAATCCGGTATGTAGGGTCCACATTCACGTTGTATCCCTTAATGCTGCTGATAAGTGGATTCCTGGAGGTCAGCACCATTTGTGGAGGAAATTAAACCTAGTGTAAGGGAAAGCCCCAGACAACACATGATGAGGGAAGCTCTTGGAAGAGGGCTGGGGAGGTGAGGAGTGCCTTCAGAAGGCTGGCAGAACGCTGTGATATGTATGTGGCAACCACGCCCCACCAGCTTGGACATAACAACCCTTTGACTTGTCCTCCAGAAGAAACCCTCTGAGCTATTGTGACGCTTTGAGTTTGCTTTTTTGCATTTCCCGGCACGCCGCAGCGAAGGGTTGTAGTTACAGATAGGAAGGGCTGCAGGGATCAGGGCCAGCCAGTCAGGACCTGAGCTGCTCATACGCTATTTTTATGAGGCAACAACTCTTCATTACTTCCTGCTCTTCTTACTGGAAAGTGGCAGTAAAGAGCAACTGGGGAAAAATTGCTTGGAATTTCATGAGACTATTGAATATAATCCTCTAAGAATTTACCCTGCTAGCTCTTACTTCTCTTTAATTGGTACTTGTCCAGGGATTCCTTATAATTACTTCCTTATAAATACATAATACTGAATGAGAGAGGAGTAACCATCCAGGCCCAGAGTGATCTGGGAGCATCCAAACTGAAAACATCTTCCTCGCCAGCAGAGGACCTCCTCTGATCTGCAATGGCAGTTTTATATGTTTCCACCCTTCTTCGAGCCTGTGTTAGAATATCCTGTCTGCTGTAGCAACTGTCACAACCAAGGGGATTTCATAACGCAGCAAACGTTAGGGCTCCTTGTGTTTTAAAGAAGTATATATTCATCTTAGTTTATTTGTGGTTTGCTGCAAAGTTCTCTTTAATGTCTTCTCTGGGATGTTGGCTTCTCTCTTTGTTTTCCCGTTTTCTTTGAACACGGAACATGTGGTCTCATTTAACAAATTTCACATTAAAGAGGCTGGTACCGAGAAGATGAATATCCTTGTAGGAACTCATTTGGGCGGTTTCCAGTTTTTTTGGTTAAGTGGTGCAAGACCCAGGTAAAACTTTTCAAAATGTTTCTTTAGTTTATCTTTTTAGTAGCGTGTCACATCTTAATTGAAAAATGCTCCCCGAAGATTTAAAATAAATACTGGTAATATTTTTGATTGCTGAAAATTAAAGTTTTCCTTGCAATTGAAGGAAGGTGACTTTTTTTTTTTTTAAATAAAAAAGATAGAAAACTGAAGATAAGCCCATTTCAAAGTGCAGACAGTGGAATGAAGTGAGCATAAAGCCTTGAAAGGGCAGGGCAGTAATGGGAAGGGGCTGGAGGTGGGAAGGAGCTCTGGGAAGGAGCAGGGTCTGCTGGCGCGTAGTGACCGTCCTGCGATGCCCCTGGAAGGTGTCTGCCCGTGTGGACGGGCTACGGGCAGCCAGGGCTCGGGTCACCCCTTCAGCTGATAATTTGAGACAGAGGATAGCAGCCTAAGGGAGGTGCTGGTGCTGCAGCTCCTCCCTAGGGACACCCTGGTTTCTTTGACTTTTCCTTTTGCTGTCCTCTGCAATTGCACGTGTTTTGCATCCTTCCAGCTTGTTCCGCAGGACAAATACCTGCCTGTGCACTGAGTTCTTCCCTGGTTTGCTTCTGTGCAAATCTTTTCCCTTCTGGGTAAGTGAGCACGGCTCGAGCGGTAGTTCTGGCTTTACCACTGCTACTGTCTTGCCTTTTTTATTTTCCTCTGCCCCTTGCATAGAAGAGAAGTGACTGTTTCCTCTCTGCTGCTGCTACTGTTGTGCTATCGAAGTTACTCTCCTGTTTGGTTCCCCACGTGCAGTATGGCCCAATATCCCTCAGCGTTGCTTTCCTGCTCTTGGTTGTGAGGCACAACTCACTTTTGCTACCCAGGCCCAAGGAGTGAGCAACGTGGGCTCGCTTAGAGCAGTCACCCAGGTTCTCCCTGCACCCTGGCCACCTTCAGCAGGGACCGGAGCAGGCTGCGGCTTGACGGGTGTGCATTGCCATGAAAGAAGGAAGAGTGATGAGTGTGGATGATAGGAGCAGGGAACAGTGCCTGGGCTGCTTTGTGGTGTTTGCACATTTGTTAACAGACTCCTCCTTAACAGATTCTTTACAAGCGTATCTTATCGTGGTTGCTGTGGGAGTGACAGCGGGGGGGACTCCAAGCTAATGGTCAGGGACAGGAGATGGGGTACGTGGAGTGCACAGCTCCTCACCCTGTGGGGCTCCTGCCTCGGGTCTGTGTGTGGGAAGAGGCCCAGCAAGCGGGACAGAGGGGTACAGGGCACCCACGGAAGGGAAAGCTGTCATGGTCAACACAAGTAGTGACTGAGGCAGCGCTGCTCTGACAGCCTTTTCCTTCTCTTCTGACTACGTCCCAGCAAAAATGCTCTCTGACTGCTTCACCCCAAGGAAGCGCAGTCCCCTGGTTGCTCCCAAGCCATGGAGTTGTTTTCTATGAGATCTACTAAGCTTGTCCTTTGCATCTTCTCCAAAGCTACCAGGAATCACTGAGACTCCTGCAAATGGACATCTCCTGTTGCTGCTCCACACTAGTTCAAACCGTGCCTCCTGTCCGTCCCTTTCCCTGAGCTCGCTTGAGTGAACTTGTCCCACAAACAGTTGTATGGGGACTGCAGAGAGGTCAGAGGACTGCAGCAAAGGGACGGAGAAGTGAGGGTCAGGATTGGAAGGGATGGCAGTTCCTGAAGCTGGTGATAGCAATGGAGAAGATGCACGCTGTAATTCAGTGTCACGTGTTGGCTCGGGGGTAATTTGCCAACTCTGACGTGTGTTCTCCTTTAAGCCTTGCATGCAGGACAGTGCTAGCAAGGAGAAAATGCAGCGAACAGAGCATCCTGCTGTGACAAAAGCAGAAAACAACCCTCAAAGCACCAGTTGGGAGCTTTAGCTTAGTCCTGGGGGTGTCCTTGTATGCACTTCTCACCTGAGCAGCTGTTATTTAAACCTCCTGCCAGTAGGTCCTGTGCAAAGGAAGGAGAAGCTGGCCTGAAACTGCCGCTTTCCCAGGGAGATGCAGGAGTTAAAATATCGTATAGGCACATGCCTCCTTGGCACTGATCGCCAGGATTTCTGCAAATGTCCTTCCTCACGAGTGTGCGTGTCCCTGCGTGTAGCATGCAGCTTCATGCCCGGATTTTTCCTGCCTAGAACAGGATAGGATTTCGAGCCAGCCCATCCAGCCCTGAATGCTCCTGTTTCAGGTTACTTCGATTTAGCTCACACCTCGTGGGAATTTGGGGTTTCTTTGGCTGTCCTAAAATCAGAGAGGTGGTGGGGAGGGCAGTTAGAAACTGGTTACGGTTGAACAAGCTCAAACCTCTCAGGTATATTAGACTGCGGGTCTTTCGCCCTGTTTTCTTGCAAAGCGTCTGTCAGGTGCTCTCGCTCTGGTGACCTGCCCTGGTCTGGGGCTGCGAGATGCTGGTCAGGCACAAGGGACGGCGGAGTTGGGATTGGGGCTGGGCCCACGAGCAGCTTTGCAGCATGCTTTTGCTTTGGATTCCACCTCGTTTGTGTGAACCTTTTCCCCAGTGTCCCCTTGCATCTCCGTTACGCTTTTATTTCTGCTTTGGCTTCCGTGGAGGGAGGACGAGCGTGTCCCTGAGCTGAGCTCGGGCTCAGCGGGCATTGCCAGCAGGTGTCTCTCCAGAACAAGCACTGGCCCAAAGGGCTGCTTGTCTTGAGATTTACCTTGGGGTTTTCACCTTTTTCCTTGGCCAGCAGAGAAGGGCTCTGACGTTGAGCTCCTCTGGGTACTTCTCTGAAGGCACTGGGCTGAGCGTGGGTAGCAAACCTGTCTGTGGCTGCAGGAGCATGTTAAACCTACAGAGATGGCCCAGAGACAATGAATGTGAAAAGATGCTGCTGCTTTCATTTGGAGCCTGACAAGGGCTGATAGAAGCAGATTTCAAGCTGATTTCTAATGCTTTTTAACACTTTTCTAACACTCTTTAAGCCCGAGGCGTGCCATCAGCTTGGCAGGACACCCAACTACTTTGCACTTTGTATCTCTGTGCTTGTGACTGCAAACGCAGCAGTGTGCTTTGCCTCTGCGGCTAATTCCTGGTAGCCCTGAAGTGGCTGCAAGTAGAAACGATTTATTGGTGGGCATGCTGGCAGAGGCGTTAATGGAGACTGCAGGTCTCGGAGCTGATGCCTTTTACACCACCAGCACCGACTCAGAGGTGGAGTGAGGATATTTTGGGGACAAGACCTCAGACACCGAGCACGGCTTCCTGCTCATCCATTAGCTTCCAGAGTGACCTTGAGTAAATTAATTAATATTTCAGCACGGCCACTTCCCACCTTAGGCTTGCATTGAAGGGTCAATGGCATTTTCTGTTTGCTGTGTGTTTTAATTGTAGTGTGCCCTACTTCAAATGTGGGGCAAGGTCTGGAAGAGGGCACACTGCGAGACGCACCGCAGGGATTTGTGTCTGATGTGAGTAACTTTTTTTTCTCTCAGTAACCTCAATTTCCTCAGCAAGCATTTCTCATGTAAATAGATGACACTAATGGAAATGAGAACACCGCGTCTGTGTGGGATAGAGACAAATTTGGATTTTAAGACATCCCAACCCCTCCTTTTTAGAAGGGAGTGGAAGAGGCTGAAGTGGTCGGTCTAGTAACAAAGGGGTTTTACATTGGGATGGGCAAATGTCTCCAGCCCTGAAAGGAAGGGTGCAGAGCCACGTCAGGAGCTGGTAATGCCCGAGGGGAAGGTACACTGGAGGGATGGGGTTTCCAGAGGGGGGCTGGCATAGGACTGTGTTTCTGGTAGAACAGCCTACTAGACTGTAGGCTGGCTTTCTGGTAGGAGAACCAGACTGGCCTTCTAGTAGGAGAACAGCCCATGGAGCTGCAGCGATGGTCAGGTCTGCGGCTGGTTGCCTACAGACTTTCTGGGGTCCTCTCTGATGTCTTTGCCCCATCCTCCAAGCTCAAAGAAGCTGCACGTGTCACAGTCAGGGGAGGTATGAGCATGTACTGCTGAGAAAATATTTGTAGAAGCCCTTGGAAATCTTGGGGACCTGTTGAAACCTCAGAGCTCTGCATAGCCCCTGCTCCCCATTGCCTGTGCTCAGAGTTAAGCTCGGTCAGCGGGGCCAAAGACCCCTTTAGCCCTTTGCAGCCTTTTCCAGGACAGAAGCAAGCCCCAGGGCAGGGAGAAATGCAGATGTTCCCCCTCCCTCTGTTGATTCTCCCTGGAGGCATTTCTGCATTACCTTTAAAAGTCGCAGAACTAGAACAAAGTGCCTCTATTTTGTTTCAGGATGCCATTCAAGTGACGTCCCAGAAGCTGCCCAGGGTGAGGAAGGGGGTGTTTCTGCATATTCTCTTTCCTGTCCCTTTTTTAAGACTGCTGCTTGTTCCTTCTCCTGAAATCCCTTCTGTCTCATTGGCTTCTACCTGGTCCCCACGCCCATGGAAACTTTTTTTTGTGTTTCCTCCTGGCATCTGCAAATACAACCACATGGCCTGAAAACAGCCAGGCTTTCCGAGGACAGCAGGGTGCCAGAACACTGAAATCTCCTTCTTTCCCAGCATTTAGTTTTGGTTTAATCACAGGGAGAAGTAAAGATCCAGGCTGCAAATCACAAAATGGTCAGTCATAGGCTGCATCTATCTGAGAAGCATGGGTGCTTTAAAAACAAAAAAACCCCGTTTTTTTGTTTGTTACTTCAAAGCAATGTGGTGAAACACTGCAGACCTTTCTGTAGATGTATAATTATTTGCCTTAGCTTAAATCTGGCTCTGATCGTGCTGGGCTGATCCAAATATGCCACGCACAGAATGATGCCTGTGGGGAGATCTGTGGCTGTTTGACTCTGTGGATCAAGGGGGATCTTTGATGTGGGCCAGAAAAGTCTTCAGAAGACAAGTCGCGTGTCCTGGGTAGCTCCCGCACTGCCCTTCTGCACAGCCCTGTCCCTCTATCTGCTTAATTTTGTATGAACGAACACTGGCACGTTAGCAGCAGCAGCTAATTTCCTCCCGGTTTATCTGACACCTCTCCTACTAGGACACTTTGCATTTCTACAGCGTCTTGCAATAGAGAAGACCCGAGCACTGTAACATGTTATCCAACCTGTACCCTGGCCCCAGGAGGTGGAGAACTTGCATAATCCCCATGCAATAAATATTACAGGAATATAGCGATGATTTCCCCCAAATTAGATGGCAGCTGCTCTCAGAGCTTAGACACCATCTGCACCTCTGTTTAAAAGATTTCTCTTCTGCTGTGCCTTTTAGAGGCTGTAGCGGTGGAGGGCTCTTTGGATATAACATGGGATGGGCTGCAAAGGGCAAGGAGAGCTCCAGGGCTGCGGCACTCATACAGCGAACATCTGAAGGTGATAAAAGCTGGCGTGAGCCCACAGTGACCACCACTATACTTTTTCCCTTCTGTCTGCCAAGAGAGCCAAAGAGATGGGAAAACAATACAGCTTTGTCCCTTGCTTTTGGTGTCTGGCAACCAAAAAGCCCTCATAGCATGGGGATTGTGTCTCGTCTGGAGGAAGGTGGCTGCCGCGATGCACTGCTGTGGCCTAAAGAGCAATGATGGGTAATTCACAGTCGCGCCGTTCCTCAGCCCAAACCCTTGTACGAATGGCATGGGTCATGCAGAAATTTTTTAATTACTTTAGCGTGGGACTTGCACACACTATGGTAAATTGTCTCATCTCTTTTACCTCTAAGGATTGGACCCAGTGAACCCTAAGACACACCTTTCAGGGTAAAAAACACCCTAGAAATGGTTCTTTAACTGAAATCAGTTCAGTTGTTCAGTCCTTTCCTAACCAGCTAGCTTTAATCTTGCCCCATACCCAGAGGTGTGGGGAAAACTGCAAAGCCGTTCTCTGAAGAATGTTATCTGTCGCCAATATCTTACGGACAAACAGTGCTGTGGGAATGATGGTTCCCACTGGCACCGGTGGCCACATGAGGAAATGGAAAAAGCTCAGACCGCTGCAGAGGTAACAAGGTGGATTTTACCCAAGGGCTCAAAACTGGGTGCCGTGCTGAAATCCCCGTGATGAGGCTAAAATCTTGGCTGGAAGGGAGAGCATCCTGTTTGCCTTTATGTTAAGAAGTGGAAGGGATGAAAGAGAGTAATAAATGGGGGGGGGCGTGCGGAAAGCAGGATTGATGCACATCCTGGAGGGACAGGGTTATCAGCTTGGTCCAGGAAGCCAAACCGCATCTTTCGTGCCAAGTTCCCTACCCGTTTCCATGCAACACCCTTTTTTGCAGGGAGTTAGGACGTGGCCTTCAGCCCGAGGGACTGTGTGCACAAGAGATCAGCTAGCGGGATAAATTCTGCCTGCTGGGACCAGCTTAGAGCTGAAAGACCTTGGTTAAAGTCTGCAGAGACGTAGAGTAGTGCAAAGGAGGGCAGAAGCAGCCTTGTTTCTTCTCGTGCATGGCCTCTGCCAGGCCATCTGGGCAGAGCATCCCCAGTACAAGGTACTGGCGGTACCAAGTATGGGAGAAAGGGGTTAAGGGTAGGGGTAAGACACCCAATGGGTGCCTGGGCTTGGGCCCTGCCTCTGCTGCCACCTCCCACATGGTCTGAATATTCACAGGGGCACCCACAGCCTAGGGAGGAGGGAGACGGGCTCCTCTGGGGCTCGGCTTACCAGGCCCTGAAGCAGAGAGCCAAAAGCTGTTAGCTGAGAGGTATGCCAAAAGCAGCTCTGGCTGCCGACGCCGCTGGGGTACAGCTGTGTGACCATACAGCTCCATGCAGAAGACGCTTGTGCCTCTGCATGTGGGGTAAACGGGCCGAACGGGGTGTGTTCCCACCAGACTCTGCTTTTCCCAGGTTGTTACTGGGTTACAGCGGGTTTTTTCTGCTCTCCTTGCATTTTCTTAAGGGCTTGCGGTGCTACACTGAGCTGCATGGGGTTGCAGGCTGCTGCAGCAGGATCCCAAAGCTCAGTCCCAAGATACCATCTCTTTCCATCCATTTACATGCTAAAGTGCTCAAAACAAAAAACTCGCCAGTACTCGTGCTGTACGAAGGGGCCAAAGTCAGCTGTGGTGTAAGCAGGTGCCTCTGTAACAAATGCAGCCAGTTACAGCAGAGCTGCAAAGGCCCCCGCCTCCCCTCTGAGCACATCCTTCTCTGGTTAATTAGCGAGTTTTATCACACGGGAGCCTCCCTGTCTCTCCCTGCATTTGTTTTGAGCTGTCACTGGGCAGAAGGCACAGCAGAAAACACGGGGGAAGGACAAGTCATACGTGAAACTCTGTAAGGAACCAAAGAGGCATCCGATTGGGTTTGTTTTCATTGGCAGGACCAGACCAAGGACCTCTCCTTGATGCCCTGCATGGCACTTACAGACCTCCCTGGCCTCCGCGCCCGTTGGAACAGCCTAAGGAAAGTCCTGGCTGTTGCCTTTTGGAGCTTGCCAATTCTTTATATTATCTGTACATTATCTAGCAGCACGCACGCTGTTTATAGTAACCTACCAGTGTAGCATGAGCTAGTCTTTGTGCCAAACCAACAGGTCAGGACACAGCCCTCCGGAGGAGAAAGAGAGCAGCAAATGCCTCTGTATGCTAATGGCAGTGATGCAAATATGCCGGGCCTGCGTTGTAAAGCAGCCTTATGAACCAGCATCCATTCCCAGGACCTGAGCACGGGGCCAGATCTGATCTGGCAGTCTGACCGTGCATCTGCGGGAAGCGCAGCTCTGCCGATCCAACAGGTTCCCGCTTCCTCGCCGAGTGGGAGGATGCTCCAGGTTCTGCAGGGTTAGCCAAGGATCTGGTTTCAGGCACTGCACAGACCTGCCGTGTCTGAGCTCCTGACACGGAGGCATCTGCGGGTCTGTACCTTGTGTCTGCTGTTGTAGAGCCTTCCCTGCTCGGGGGTCCCCGTGGCCGGCCGGCACAGGGAGAGCTCCGCTTTTGGAAGCATCTTATGAAGCATCAAGCTCCCTGGTTTTCCTGTTAGCTCCGTGGTACTTTCTGAACTGCCAAAGCTTGTCCGTATCGGTGGCTGCGACGCTGGGAATCTTTGCACGGGGCAGCTATTGCTCATGGGTGGCGCGTTAGTGCGTGATCTGGAAGCTCTAGAATGAAAAGGCTCTCATTGAGGTTGGGGGCAGCCAGAGGTATGAATGGTCTGTGGCAGCAGGGAGCCGCTTTACTGATAGCGCGGCGGCAGCTGCTAGTAGGTGTCACGAGGCTGAATTCCTCCTCGGCACGCTTAATATTTGCCGCTGGCTCAGCCCCAAGTGCTCACATTCCTCTTTTATTAGCTGAAGACACAACCCACTCTAGAAGAGCAAATAAAAACCTGACCCACCTCCTGGGTTGTGCAAGGCCTGAGTACATCAAGAAACACTGTGTGTTTGTGTCGGGCATGCCAAGGAGCAGGCGGTATGTACAGTACCACACTGTCTGCTGGGCAGGCACCCGGGAGCTGCTCAGCGGAGGATAATCAGGGTATTGAGGAGCTGCAGGGGAAGCTCCTGGGTAGAGCTGTTTCTTTTTTCCTTTACTAGAGCTGGAAGAAATATTGCCAAATTATTTTTCACCAAACAATCCAAAATGTTGTTTTCTGAACTTCCCATAGCTGGTAATGATGTTTTTTGAATGTCAGAATACATATAGTAAGATTGGGGGAACCTTGATTTAATTAAGTGAACTGATGAATTTGCTTTACTTGAGGACCAAAAACACTCAGAATGAAAAGTTCCCCCTTTTTTTGGTTGTTATTAACTAACAAGCTTTTGTTCCTAATGTACTCGGCCATACCCAACAACCCATTTCCATTTAAGCAAATGTTCCTCTGAGCAAGCTCTGAGCAGTTACTCCACGCAGGGAGAGAACTCGCCCTCAGCAGTGCTGAAGCGGCAAAGAAAAAAGACGGCTGGGGTCACCAAGCAGGCGCTGCGGCATCGGAGGTGGCAGCTCCCTCTCTGCAGCCCCCCCCACCCCGTCGCTAACCCCCCGTCCCAAAGATCCTGCGGCGCAGACGCGAGGGCTGCAGGGTGACGAGGCAGCTCTGCGGCCAGGGCTGAGCCCAGCCAACTCGCATTTCCAGCCAGCAGCACCCAGAGCAGAGCCTGCTCCTCCCAGTAGCTCCAGTCAGGGCTGAGCTGAGCCTACACGTTCCCCGTCTTACCCACCGCTGGGTTTTCATCTGTGGGAACCAACAGGAATGTTGGCTTCCTATTTTTCTTCCAGCCCTGTTTCCAGTTGGAGTATTAAATTTCCCAGGCTTTGAATAAAAGGGTCACCTGCAAGGCAGTGTCAGGGAGGAGCCGGGGTAATCTGAAGCTGGAATCTCGGGTGGGAAAGGGGATGTGAAGAAAGAAGCTGAAATGGCACTGAGGGAGCAGTGGGGGAGGACAAGGGAGTTATTCAAGATGGGGAATTAATGTCTCGGGTGCTGCTCTGACTCAGACCTGCCCAAGGCTTTCTTGTGGTGGCCTGGGGAAGCAAATGGCAATAGCGCGTGGGAAAACTGCGCTGCCTTTCACCCCCCTTCTGCAGGGGGGCTTTGGCTCCCTGTTACTGTCCCCTTGCACTGGACAAACGTGTCCAGGGGCGCTCACTCCTCTGGGCAGCTTTCGGTCTGTCCCGGCAAAGGGCAGGGGAAAGCAGTGCCCTAGGGTGCAGTGTGTCGGCCGTGGTCGTGTAGCTGGTTGGAGACAGACACAGCCGTGTGTCCGTCTGCCCTGTCCTCTGGAGGTCTTGGGCAAGCAGAGCAGGTCCCTTGGGAGGAGCGGGATGCGCAGGAGACACTGGACCTGGGAAAATCTCTGTTGGGTCAGCACTGGTTCCCTCGGACCCCTGTCATTTCCCAAATGGGAATCTGCAGGGCAGTTTGAGGGAAGTGGTTCCTCCTCTCTACGACAAGGAGTCTTGATCTTTGCTGGATCTCAGACTTTCTTTCCTGTGGGATGACAGCTTTAAAGGAAACGGCGGTTCAGTCAGTCGGGTGGGAAGTTGCTTTACCCAGAATCGCAGCCTCGCTGCTTTACTGATGGGAAGGCAGGCCTGCTTCAGGGCATGGGCTGGGCTCAGCTGAGCCAGCCGTGCCTAAACCAAACACTCAGCCTTCCCGCCGAACTATCGAACCTCAGGAACCGTCTCCATGAATGCCAGTGCTTTCCATTTTTAGCTTCTGCTAAAAAACACAGAGGGTGTATCTGCATCTGAGGGGCATGCCGGCGAGTGGCACCGTTCAGACGCGTCCCAGATCCTCTTGGGTTAAGGCATGTGTACAGTCCTCTCGACCTGACCGCGTAGTTGAGCATGCTCGGTTTCTAGCCACCACTCTTGTATCTTACAGACAATGCCAGTGTGTGTTAAATCTGCACACAAACCCTCCTCTAGATGGCTGTGGGGAAGGAAGAGCACCTCCGTGCTCCCGTTGATAACTCTGTGACTGCCACCTGCCTCCAGCTGAAATAGTGAGCAAGCTCATGGTTTGGGCATGCAGTAACTAATAGTAAATAACGACCCTTTTGTTGGTCATACAGCCAAGTCATCAGTAGTAAACGCACATTTACAGTGCAGCTATAGGGAAAGCAAGCCTGTCTTGAGTCAATGTTTCCGTCTCTCTGCTCTTGGGGCTGTTCTTGACTTGGCACAACTCTTGTCTGTGATGGGTATCGCATAGCCGCACCCCCAAGGCCCGGCTTCATGCTGTGCTCACCCAGGGTGTGGGAGAGCCGGCGCAAGGAATTACAGTCAAGGGGCTGGTGAGTCTCATCTCAGAGACCTCCCCACGTGGCCGGGGGCTGGAGGCCCCGTTGGGAGACAAGGGAGGTCTCTGGAGACCCCCAGGAGCTGGTTTGTGACCATTAAACGTAATTTACTCCTTGACTATCAGTGTATTCTGCCTAGCCAGGGCCAGCACCCTCTGCCAAGCCTCCGCTGGTGGCTCCTGGGTGCAGCCGGCGCCGGTGGAGCCTCCTCTCCCCGCGGCTCCCCAGGCAGATGATACCTGTCCAGGGCCATGGCGGGCAGGCAGGAACGGCTCTTCTCTTTGTGTTAGTGCCCCGTGTCCTGTTACAGCGCTGAAGCCCGTCTTGGGTTACGGGGGCAGTGTCAAGTGACCGTGCCTCGCCGGCTGCTGCTGCTCAGCACCACGTTTCTCCAGCCTAACTCGTGCTACTGGCAGTTTCTCTTGCTCCAAAATCCCTTTTCCAGCCCTGTACCCTGACAAGTTTTGGGCTGATACCCAGAAATCAGTGTGTCAAAGTTGGGGTGGGCAGGTTGGAGCCAAGTGGTTGGGTCTTACGGGTTTGGATGCGAGACGAGCGCTGCCCTCCTGCCAGGCTGGTGTCTCGCACCTCTGCGGTGCATCTCTGCCTCCCACCTCTCTGCTCTGCGGCCCTGCGGGTTTCGGGTCTGCCAGGCACTTCTGTGCCCCAGCACTTGACGTGAGGGGCAAAGACACCCAAAGGAGCTGGCGAGGGGTGCTGGAAAGCGGCTGAGTGCCGCAGGGACAGGCACGGTAGCCAAACACAAACGGGCTGCTCTGAAGGCTGCTGCAGAGCCATTTCCCTTCCCACAGCCTCACGAGAAACCCACTGTAAGCATTAAGCTGCCCTCGACTCTGCAGCTTCTCATGGTTACGCTGCCTAATCCGTCCCGAGAGCCAGCGCTGTCTGATCAGCCGTGAAAGCAGCTTAGGTGAACGCCTGCAGAATCCCCCTGGGTGTCACCACAGAAAGGGGTGGCAGAAGCCTGCAGTGGGAAGCACTCTGCAGAAACGCTTCCTTCCAGCCCTTCCCTTGGCCTCTGCCGGTGCCACACTGGTTTCTCCTCCACAGGCTTTCATCTAGGCTCAGAACAGACACCAGTAAGCGGAGAAGCAGCTTAATTTATTTATGGTATGCATTAACATTTATTCAGCTGGTTGCTGTGCATTGAGTAAGGTGGCAACTTGATAGGTGCCAGCCATTCCCCCTGCTGCTGGTGGAGCTGGGGCTCGCACTGTGCAGGCAACCACAGACTCTTCCAGAACGTGGTGCTGAGCAAATGTGATGCTGGTTTGGTAAGGGGGGAGGAGAGGATGAGTATCCTGCTCGCATGACAGCCGGGAAGCTCCACCGAGGGCAGCTGAGCATCTAGAAAGTGCATCCAACTCTGATCAACTCTGGTAGGGATTGAGCTGGGGGAAGATATCTCAGGGCTTTAAGGCAATTTCTTTGCAGAATTCCCTGGTGACCTTCCCCCCACATCACCAGCCGTGAGGCTGTCCCCTGTGCAGACCTACGTGGCCCTGCGAGTTTCACACCATGACCTTGAACCCCTCAGAACAGATTCCCCCCACCTCTGTCATCCGGCTGACTTTGTGCACAGCCTGGAGCTGCTGCTCTGCCTCAGCCTCACCACGATGCTTTTAACTATCACTCTCCAGCGTCTCACCTGGGGTGGCTTTAATACCTCCAGTAGGTCCCTGTTGATACCGGGACCCCAGATAGCACTCGTGTCCCTGGCACCCCTCTCGTCTCAGGCCAGGAAGGAAGGCTCAGGCTGGGTTAGCATTTAGAGCCCGAGTACCTGAGCTAATGGTTCAGTACATGCCCTCCTTCCTCCCATACCTGCTCTGTGGTGAGAGGCACTCTACTGTAGAAAAAACATCTTAAGAAAGCTAAAACCAAGGCCTCGTTCACCTAGGAATAATATTTAGGCACCTGCGTGCATTGGAGCATCTGTGTACATTACCTAGCGAGCTTTAAATGCAGCAGATATCTGTGTGCTGTGAATTTGGGAGTCGTTGCACTCGTTTCTTTGGAGACCTGGCAGCGTACACAGGCTGAGGGTCCAGCCTGATTACACTGGAGAAAAATGGAGATATGAAAAATCTTGTAAGCTCTGAATGTCCCTTAGCAGCATCGTAATCAAATAATCAAGGCCAGCTCAGCTTGATGTGATTTGTTTCATTATGAAACTTAATTCTCCCTGGAATTTTAGTTCTTGCCTGCCCTCCACCCCCAAATGTGCTAGCTCACAGCAGAAATTAATGTTAGGGGAGGGAGGATCCGAGTGCCAAGGGGGCCCAGACATTTAAATATTGGTTTAACACATGCTGAGTGTCCTTTGATAAAGGCATGCTGAATTAGCGGGGCGGTTTCAAGTTCTGCCAGGCAAAAACCCCGTGGATGTACTCGCGCAGTGCTGGGCTGCGCCAGCCAACAGCCGCTGGTGTATGCAGTAAATTCTTGCAAACCTCATACTGCGCTTCAGAGGTGGCAGGGAAATAACGGGCAGCGGATTTACTCCTCTTGAGGATTTGGCCCATGGACTTATGGTCCTCATTTAGTGTTTGCTGGAATGTGGTCGGAGAGGTCCCATCCCTGGTGAAATTTGCTTTTGGGGTGTGTCCATGCAAAAAAAAAATTAAAAGGTGTAGCTTGGTGTCGAAAATGACTTATTTGAGAAACTGTGTTTGTTTTAAAGGCAGTTTGCAGCCTTTCCCTTTGCTAGCTTTTGTGGTGGAGGATTATGGGGTGGTCCCTACTCGCCACGCCAAGGCACCAAGGCAGCCTTGCGCTCACGCTGAGATCCCACCCTGAAACCCTGATAATTCGGAGCCCTGGCTGCCTCCATCCGTGGGTGTTAACCTGCGCATCTGCCCTGCTTCCAACACAGTTGTCAGCTCTCGTTTTCATTTTTCCAGGTCTCTGTATGGCTCTCTATTTACCTTGTAACTATAATCTTTCTGCCCCTGATCAGATCTGCAGCAGCTTTCAGTGCACAGCCAAAGAAACGATGCCGTTAGAGGTCGGAGCTCATCTGAACTAGCAGTCCTGTGTGCAGAGTAGAGCAGCACCCAAACATTTCCACGCCTCATCCTCTTGCTTCTTCCTGGGCTTATCCCATGTCCTTTCGTCTCCAGATAAGTGACTGACAAGTGTCTGGAGGCTCAAGCCTCCACTTGGCACCTGCCCATTGTGCAGCATCGAGGCCACAAATAGCCCTGGCCAGTAACACCAAATTTTTGTCCTACCTTTATTCCCATGTTTCACTTCTTTGCGGCTAATTGGAGTTAACAATGACTTTAATACTTCATCCACAAGGTACAGCCCCAGCCTTCCCACCAGCACCCACTTCTCCCCAGGCCAAGACGGGTCACTCGTGGGACACTGCTCCAGGCCACTCCACACTGATAAACCTCCAGGCAAAACCGTTCAGCAACCGAAGTCACTTCCCAGGTACAAGCACAGCCACCCTCACCTCGTAACCGCAAAAGGAGATTTCTGATCAAATATAAACTCTCCCACAAGGGGCATGCACAGCCTGTTTGTATCCAATGAAAGCATCAACCAGGCAAATTGGCAGCTCTCAAATGGGAGAGTTTGCAGGCTTGGACTCCCTGAAAGCTGCTTGTGTTCCCCCAGACAAACCCCCATCTTTTTATCCCGGGAGTAACTGAGAGAGGTGACTTCTCACACGACTTTCTGCTTGTCCTGCCTACGTCACGGGCCAAGTCTTCTCCTGGGATACGTTAAGAGAGCTGCTAAGATCAGGAATAACTGTCATTGATACCCAAGTGTTCTGTACTGCTCTTCACCTGGTGACTCACTGGCTCCTCTGGAGCTGGAGTGGTTTATAAACAAGCTGCAGATCAGGCTCTGCACAAGCACCATCCTGCCAATTCCCTCTGCTTCCCCAGAGCCAAAGGGCACTGAGTTTTCATGGTTCACTGAGTAGTTAAAAGAGGATAATCATTAACCCGCTGAGGACAGTCTTTCTTTTGTTAGGCCCTTTATCGGGTTATCTTGCTAACATAACTGGAGAGGATCTGGGTGATGGGAGGGGGCGAGGGGAAGCAATGTTCTGCGTAGCTTGTCTGTTCTCACAAAATCACAGCTCTCCCCAGGGTGGGAGGCGGTGGCACAGGGATAAGGTGCATTTTGCTGCCATGTCAGGCCAGCCTGTTGTGTATGGAGGTCTGGATTCACCTGGCTTTGATTGAGTCCCAACCTGAAACTCTCCAACAGCTGCGTCCAGGTCTCCAGAGATGCCTTTGCTATAGGAAACCTTAGATGTGTCTGTGGCACGACTTACCGTACAGGTCCTTTGCACTCAGCTTGGAGGCTCCGTCCGCTCTGCCCATGCTGCCACTGAAAAAGAAAGAAGGTACAAATAAGCCATCAGCTCCCAGATCTTTTTAACATCTGCTTTCACACTGAGCTCACACAATAATCAGCACAGCAGCCCTGCAGCTCTCCCGAGAGGGACCAGCCCTGCCCTCCTCATCACGTCCGTCAGACACGAACGAGTCCAAATTACCAGGCAAAGCATTTGCTTGTGCCGGCGCACAAAAATTAAGATCCCTTATGAATGGACCCTTTTGAGATGTACTCCTTGAAGGCAGGTGCTCAGATGTGGAACATATCCCATGTCGAAATGTGGAAGGATGTAATTGTGTGTAAACATTTGAGTTCTGGGATGTCAGGTCTCTAGGCATGGGTTACATCCCCTGTAGAGCCACCCTCCCGTTCCTGGGTTGTGCGTAGGAGTGCACAGCCAGGAGATAATTGTGTTTTCTCCGTCTCAGGCCTGGCAGGGGAGGATCCAAGCGGGACCTCAGGGTTTCAGGTGCTGTGGTTAGGCTGTCCTGCACGGTGCAGTGAGCCAGGGGGTGGCCGGTGGCTCCTTTCTGCTCTGTCGCCATGTCCCCTGAGGGCAGGCGGTGGTACGTGGTGCTCATACACCTACACCCTGCTCTCACCAGGAAGGTGGGGGAGAGCTGGTGGCTCTAGCTTCATCAGGAAGGTGCCACGGGCTGCCGTAGCCCCCAAGCCGCAGGTAGAGAGGCTCCTGGTGTTCCTCTCCTCTCCCCACATCTAATGCGGCATTACCAAGCCATAGCGCGCAGGGCACGTCAGGGGTGAGGCGGGGATGCTGGCTACGGCCACAGCTTGTCAGGTGCCCAGGAAGGCTGAAACAAGCGCCAGGGACTTGGGGGGAAATGGGACCCCTCGGAGCATCCCCCTGGGTGGTAGGAAGGAGTGGTGGTGCCAGCCGCGAGACAGAGGAAGCCCACCACAGAGATCCTTACTTTGATGAGCCAGGGTTGCTGCTGAGGGATCCCTTGAGACTCATGTCGCTTCGCAGGACGGGCAACTGCAGGAAGCAGAGGAGACGGGGTTAGCAATGAGAAAACCCGCTATCAGATGATTTATCTGTGTGCGTGCTCTGACTTGGGGTCTCCAAGCAGCAGGGTGGGCAGATGAGAGCAGTCAGGTTAGCACGGCCAGGTTTCCTTGCCGCTCTCTGCCTCGTGGCTCAGACACCTCTCACAGCTCTGCCCTGGGCTGAAGATGACACATCCCAGGATGCCTTTCCGAAACCTGTTTTCCCCCCCTCCCCTCTCGCCCGTCCCTTCCCGGCACACCCCGACTTTGTGGTATTTCAGCACGTCTTTTTCTAGCAAAGCAGCCCTGCCTGCAGCTTAGTAGGGACCGATGTGGCCTTTGCCTCTATGGTCTGTCAGAAGCCATTAAAAACACGCGGATCCCTGTGGCCACGTACTCACGACTGTAAATGTCCTGAGTCATTTTTCATGCCCGTAGTGCCATTATCTTTTGTTACGTGGCAATTTTAAGCTCTGTACCAGCTGTTAAACTATCCTTACCATGGTATTGCCCGCGTAGAGAAAAGTGAGATAATTGTGAGTGCTGCTTCCCTGGCAGCATAAGGATGGAGAAAAATGTACTGTGATGGCTAAGTGCCTGGTGAGAGGCAGACAGGCTCAGTTCACAGATTTTTTTCCCTCCTCTTTCAGATGAGAATTATAAATAATGTGAGAAAAGATGTGAGAGAGATCCAGGCACTGTTCTGAGAGCAGAACGGCAAGGGGGAAAAAAAAAAAAAAAAAGAAGGGAAAACAAGGTATAATAAAACTTCAGGGGACGCTTTGTATTGGCATCCCAGACGTTCACGTCTGCTCTAGTGTCTGAGTTGAAGGAAAGCCAAGACAAAGTCTTTGAAGTTTTTTATTCAGTGCTGAAAAGCTCAGGGGGCAGCTGCCTGCGCGCTGGGCACTCAGCCCTCTGCTTCGTCTGGGTCCGACCCCGCGCACCTCACTCTAAGGTGGTCAGAATTCAAAGGTATGGCTTTAAAATACTCATCCTTGGCCTGAAGGAAGAAATCAGTCAGTGTCTTCAGTGGGATTTCCTGCGAGGGGACCTTTGAACGTGCTTGGTGTGTGCCGTGGGGCTGCTGTGACAGCCATCCCCGGCAGGCAGCGGTTTTTCTTAACGGAGCTTAGGCTGAATTGTGTGTGATCCCGGGGGAATGCTTCGGAGTCATCCCTGGCACCTGGGATTCCCCCTCTGGAGGCTGACTATCTGTGCTGCAGGGCTTGCTGTATCATCAGCACAGCTGCCCTAGATTCCTTACGTATGCGTTTTTATTCCTCGTGTTGGAAACGCTCGTTCGTGCTGTTTTGCTCCGTGTGTTTCACCCTGAGGTGAGGGCAGATGCAGAGTTTTCTCCCTGATGGTAACAAAACTGCTTATCAGTTGGAGGGGTATATTTTGTGGAGATCCAGCTCTCCGTGTGAAGCACGCGGCTTGTGTGATGCTGCACGACACAACAGCATCCCGCTGACAGCATTGCACAGCCACACGCGCGCATGTACGCACGGACCGTATGGGGGACCCCGGCACGTTTTGGGCTCAGCCTTACGGCTTTCAGCCAGCTTTGTGCCACAGTAATACTCCTCGGCACTGAGACGCTGCTAGAAATTACTTTGAAGTGCGTTTTGTAGACAGTATACTAAATTCTCCCTTTTTCATCTCTTTTGTGGTTGATACTAAAGCCCATGCGCGCACACACAGATATAAATTCATATACATGTTAGAATAGAAACTTGGTGTTCTGCCAGCCCCCCTGAGTGTAATAAAACCCGTCCCTGTGCCCAAGCTTGGGTGCCTGTGAATTTTTCCTCTGTTAATAGCTGTCTGCTGGTTTCCTTTTACAGTCCTCAAACTGTTCCTATCTCCTGGATCTCTTGTGCATTAGCATAAGATACCTAGAAAAGGGAACGTGCTCTAATAAACCCGGCTCTGGTCTGTTTACTTTACACCATCTGATCACTTTAGTCCTGTGGCTGATGATCATAGGAATGTTTCTGCATGTTAATGTAATATTTCTGGCTCCCTTTCACTTACTGCCCCAGGCCTGTGTCCTTAATGGAATGAAATCCAGGTTACTCCAGCGCGTAAGTGGCGCTGAGTTTGGTCCGTGGAGTTCAGAGCTTGCTCCCAGGCCACAGCTGTGAAACAGCCAGAGGAACCAGGGACGCAGCCAAGGTCACCCTAGTTTTTGTTTCTCCTTCATGAGCTTTGACCAAAAGGCAAACTCTGGGGATCTGCTCCTGCTGTTAGAGGAACCCGTCTGGTCGAACGCTGTGTGGCTGCCAGAGGAGCGGACCCCGTGGCAATGGCAGAGGTTGCTCCTCAGCTTCGTGCGTGACATGGGACCAGCCACAAAATGAGCCAATTCTTTGTCTCGTGGTAGTTAATAAAAGGACTGGCGGGATAAGCCGGGCTCCCTACCATGTACTTGGGCTAGTGGAAACACCACCAGACCCTGCAGGCGTCCGAATGACTTGCCAACGCGCCGCTGGAAATGTGCAGCGGGAACACCCACCTCCCACGAAACAGCAGAAAAATTTTGCGCTGCTCGCCATCCCATTTACACCCTGACGCTCCAAAAGTCTTCCGCCTGGCCGAGCGGAAGCTGTAATGCGTTAGCACCGCTGACATTTCAGCGAGGGGCTGATTATAAATCGCTCCTTCCAACACGTCCGATTGAGTGATCCCTGGTTTGTAACGCAGTAAACCCCAGCGTCCCCCCTGCCTTCGCCCAGCGCCGTCGGAAGGTCGTCCTCCCTCCCGGGGTGCCTGCATCCCAACGAGGCCGTGACACTGGAGGCGATGCGAGCGCCTGCCAAGTCAGCAGGTCCTTATCCTGCCGGGCTCCCTTCTTTTTATTTATTCATGCTATTTTCATTGTTTAACCTTTGCCTAGCTCTTACCGCTGCATTAAGGGCCATGTCTGTGTTCAAACATGTGTTAATCGAAATGAGGGTGTGGTGTGATGCTGGCCAAGTTAAAGCAGGACAGAGCCTCATGCCAGAGCTTTTAATTAATTAAGTTTAAATTGCCTGATATTAATTGAATCCTAGCGGGCAGACTGGGGCGGGGGGCACATTCCTGAGGGGTTGGAGACTTTATAATGATTTTGCTAAATCGAGAGACAACTGGACTTGAATAAGCTGAAGAAAGGGCTGAGAGTACTTCACCTCCAAATGTGGATGGAGCCAAAGATAAGACGGGAGAGACGAGGTGAGGCTGTGGCTAAGCGGCTGCCTTTCCCCAGGTTCCCCCACCCCACACCCCATGGGGGCATCTCTAAGAGCTCCAACAGTCTGCAACCTCTGATGTGTGTGTTGTCTTCTCCCCACTGTTGTTTCAGCTGCGGCCCACGCTTCCCCCGATTCGAGGGTTCCTGATCTCCCTCTTATCTCCCTGCAGGGTGCGGCTGCTTTCTCCTCCTTCCCCAGCGGGGCGAGCACGCATGGGGAGGGAAGCGAGAGGCGAATTTAGCCGTGCAGGGGTTGCCTTTGACTCAGCCTTACCAAATCCAGTTTGGAGACCATTACCCAGTCTTTGGATGGTGCAGGGCAGTGTTTCTCTGTGGCTGGCCAAGCAAGCTAGCTAAGTCTTGCACCCGAGGTGGTGTTTAACGGGATGGGGGCTCCAGCAGCTAAGCCAGGCTCAAATTCCGGTCATGGGGACAGACAGCAGTGCTACGCTTCTGCTGGGGGGACTTATGGGGAAGCTTTAACTGCCTGGCTAAAGCTTGGCACCGTGACCTGTCCCAGGCCAGGAGATCTCATGATCTGAAACAGAGGGCCTTAGGGAGGCCAGCAGAAGTCAGCGCTGAAGGACATGGAGGTGGGTGAAGTCATATTGTACTTTAAAGCGAAGGAAATCTCGCTCCCTGACTTTCCGGGCAGCCTTATCCTTGGAGGTCAAATATCCTCCTGAAGACACACAGAGTCATGACAGGAGCCTGACGTTGTTGTCTCTGCTAATTTTCTGTAATTTTATAGCAAATGGAAGCGGGCCATACATTGTTTTGACTTTCTTTGAGTCTCTTTGAAGAGGGAGCTGCAACGTTGCAAGGGTGGAGAAGCTATATGGGAGGGGAAAGAATAATAGCTCTCTCTTCTCTTTGGGCTGATTGCTGCTATTGTCGTACATTATTTTTACTAGGTGTACTTCTCCCTTGTCTGCTGTGGTCATACATTTTTGTTCTTATAGCACATGGAAAGGGATTGTGAAAATTTCTGGACTTTGGGTGAAAATTGGACAACTTGAAAATGTTAAATACTAGTGTCTGTTTTAGGGCAATTATTATTATTATTATTATCATCACTGTTAATAGCAGAATCTAGTGTCTGTGAGTGTTTTCCATCATGGGTCTAAGAGTACCTTCAAGAGTGTGATCAGGTAGAGTGGGCTGGAGAAGCTTTGTTGGTATCAGAGGCTGTTAGAATACGTGATTGTAGCAGCAGCGAAATGCTGAGCAAAACACAACTTTTGCTGGAACAACAGTAGAAAAGTATGGCATAAACCCCAAAATCTTAAAAATTGACAAGCCACCTAGAAGTAATAATACGGTTTTCCTAGCATGGTCTAACCCATTTCTAACAGATCTTGTCTTTGTTTCCATCAGTCATCCCCCTGATATCTGCCTGGTGTGACAGGACTTCCGAATTCCCCACAAGCTAGTACTGAAACACGTTCTCCTACCTGGAGCTGTGGTAGCGATACTGGATACTGATAGTTTAACCAATGTGTCACAAAAAGGGGTTAAATAAGGTTTGATGTCTGCAGCCTAAAGCGTTTTTTGACTGGGTTGGACCCCCTGGAATGATGCCAACCTGCAAAGTGGTCCTTTACGCCCCGTCAAGTCAACCCAAAGGTGGTGGTGGGGAACGGCTTCATTGAAGCGCTCGAGGAGGGCGAGGGAAGTGTCTGCACCAAGGAGGTGACCGGGCTTGGGCACTGGTGAAATCCGTGTGATGGAAACGCTGCCGGGGGTGCTGCCTGGGGTGGGGGGGGGGCAGGTAGAACGAGGGTGCTGCTGTCTCTGCAGGTAGCCTCTGCCAACTGGATGGGTCAGGCAGGAATGCTAGATTAGCAAAAGCCTCGGCACGTAACATAAAGCGTCAGAAACATTAGCTGGCGACCACGTGATGTTATCTTTTAAACTTCCCAGGACAACAAAGCGCCGTCTGTTAGGGTTGCTGAGGGTTTTCAGAAGGGAACATCACGCTGGCGAAAGTGGTTTGACTGTCCCGCAAAGCTGAGCCTGCTTGTACCCACACAAAAGCAAAGGGAGCAGAGGCACCATGCTACGTGTGTCCTGCGCTGTTTGTGCTCCAGACGGCCCCTGAGAGTATCCCACCAGCTCCCGTGGTCTGTCCTGCCCGCTGTAATCATGTTGAAGGGGCTGGCAGATAGGCAAGGCTACAATCCCACAGCAGTCTGCTCAAAACAGCTTTTGGGTGTTGGTGAGGCACTGGGATCTGCGTGCTCAGTGCTCCTCATGTGGCACCAAGAGATCTAAATTCACACGATCTGGTTTAGATGGACCCTGGGAGCCCATGGCAGACCTGAGAACTTAACCTGGGTCTCCAGTGTCCTAATGATGAAACCACCCTTCTCCTGCTTGAAGTTGCTTTTCTGAACCTGCCAGTAAGGATGCCTGTCAGGGCTCACCGAAAGAAAGTCAGACCTGCTCGGTAGGGTCTCTACTGAGAACATGCTCTCATAAAGAAAATCATCTTTGGCTTAGTCAGAAAGCATCAAGGGAAACCCAACTGCAGAACAAAGAGGCTGACAGCCAAATAAATGCTGCTGCTGCTGCTCCTTTGAAAAAGCAAGCAAGCAAAGATCTCGTCCCATCTTAAGACTGAAATTTCCAAACCCTTTCTTTGCAAATCAGGCCTTGCAAATCATGGTGGTTCAGTGGGACCAAGTCGGAACTTTGTGACTGTTTTAACCTGTTGGTGGTGATTCCTGCTTTGAAAAGGGGCACACATCCAACCGATATTTCTCAGAGAGTCTGGTCACCCTAGGAGTCCCCATTCTTATCTGCATTGTTTGAGATGTCTTTACAGTGCCCCAAGTTTTGGAAAGTCGTGAGTCCTGTTGTTCTCTCCTCCCTCCTCCCCTCCCTCCCACCCATGGCACCCTTTCAAGTTATCTTTACGGTGATGGAGCCACTCGAGATCACAGGTCGCTTTGGGAAGACGCTAGCCCCTGTGGAAGAGGTGAGCGTGAACGCGTGTGTAGTTTCAGGGTGCGCATGGCGTGTAGCATGTTACACCTGATAGAGTCATAGGTGGTGCGTACAACCAGCTCGGTGTCTGGGAGAAACACTCCCTGATTTTTCACATTGTGGAGATTCTTCAGAAGACAAGCACCTGGATAAATATAACCCAGCCCAACAGGTCAGCGTAGGTCCGAGCAGAGAAGAACCAAGCGTTCTTCAGCCTCCATGGGAGAAGCGGCAGCAGCTCTTTTAGGCTGAGGCGACCCAGATCTACAGCCCCCCCCTCCACCAGCTTTGATGGACCCCGATTGCCAGTTTTTGTTTAAGAGTCCCTCCATCCTTACGTGCTGTGCCTTTCCACGCTGTGTGCTGCAGAGCACCAGGATAAGATTTTACCCATCACTGAGGTTCACACCCAAGGAAGCTGTGCCTTGTTCACTCACCTCCTCAGGAACAGTAATTTGTGCTTAACACATATTTCCTGGGAAAATGTTTAGGCAGACTTCCTGGCACGGAGAGGGGAACACCCACACGCTTGGCCGGCAGCTGGGCTTGGCATGAGCGGTCCCTGGGAGACCACCCAGCCCTGCTAGATTGCAGGAGAGATTTGGAGGCAGTGCGTCTGCTGCCTTTACTATTGATCCCCCCCGGAGCTGAAATGGGGGCTTGGGACTTAATGCTCAGAACCACAAACTGATACCACGGAGCAAAAGTGCCAATATTTACAAATTCCTGATCCCAGATTCACAACCTACCTAGAGAGGGCATGGGAAGTGACCCCCCCGTCCCCCCAAACACACAGAGACATGTGCGCGCGTGCCTGGCTCTTTCCAGTCTGTATGTGATACCCAGACAGACCCCAGTTTCGGGCCAGGTCAGGAGTCCAGTCAGCGCTGGAGGCTCTCGGTGCCCGCAGAGGTCGGTGTGGCAGAGGAAGGCTCTGCAGGCTAGTTGAACCAAACTGGGAGCTTTTCTATTCCTGCCAGAAAGTAAAACCTTCCTGCAAGAAATACAACCGAAAGCAAGTCTAGACAGTGCCTTGCTCTATAAATACCCTGGGAAAACGCACAAATAGCCACAATCTCTAAGATCTTGGGGAAAAAACTGGAAGCTGACTCCACTACCCCTCTGAAAGACCTGTTTGCAGAGTCCCTGTGCTGAGTCACAGCTCCTGAATTTACACTTTTCCTCTCTGTTGGAGGAATCCCACAGGAGCCGGGTGGAGGAAAAACACGGAGCAGGTTTGGGCTTGCTGTGTGTCTGCTGAGCCCGTTTCTCGCCGGGGTACCAAGCTAGCTAAGCATTATCTATGCTTGGGCTGCAGTTTAGCAAGCTTGAGAACCAGGCCCAGAAATAGCATGCCAAATATTAATAGATGCTTTTGGAAAGATGGAAGGAGGCAGATGAGCGCACCTCGTATAAAAGCTGATTAAATGGTTTAAACTAAAAGACCCCAGTTTAAAACTCCCAAACGGGAGAAAGTGTAATGTGACTCGCTTGCGTTCCCCAGGAAGAAAACCCACCGTGACGTGTTCCCTAGGCTTCCCGGGAAGAGTGTTGTGGGGAATTCTGTAGCTTTTTCCTCTGTCCCGTTTTCATTTGTACCCACACCTCCTGTGAGCACAGCCCTGCGAGGGGGAGAAAGGAGCGGTGGGAGGCTGGTGCCGGCCGTGGGACCAGGACACAAGGGGAAGGCTGGAGGGCCCCAGACATCACGTGCCGGTGCTGGCCGGACCCGTGGGCGTAGCATGCCTGGTACCCAGAAAGTTTGCTGAAGAAATGCGCTGGCAGTTGCCATGCTGAAGGTTTCTCTGCTCTGCATCCTTATTCAACTCCCCCAGCAAAAAAACGATCCCCTTTTCTAGTCTGGTGCTAGACTCCGGGCGCTGGATCACCGTCAGCAAGGGGGCTATAGCTGTGATTTTTAGACGGATTTGACGCTAGTCTCTGTTGATGAAGGGATCCTTTTTATTTTCTCTGTGTAGAAATCAGGACTCGGACGTCAGGCCAGTAAAAATAGGGAGTGACTCTGCGTGCGTGTGTGTCATGTTCCAGAGCAGGACGGATAACGGCCCAAGGCGCTGCCCTGTTTTGCTCCAGCCCAGCCTGAAGGAGGGCATTGAATCGCCTCCGTGGTCGGGTGAAACACCAAAGCCCTGTGCGTAACTGGCAGCGCGCTCCTGTCTCCTGGCTGCGAGCGCCGACTCCCCGAGCTGTTCCTCGTGTGCACCTCACTGTATAGTGAGAATCTCTCTCATTTCCCTTATGGCTTTTCCCGGCTCGAAGGCATTTGTGAAACAGCTGGGAGACTCAGCAGAAGGCTGGCACCGGTGGGGCAGGATGGGGCTGGGGATGGAGAAGGTGTAAGGTTTCCTCTGTGTCCCTGCTGGTTCCCGCAGTGATGCTAAGGCTCTGACTGAGGGCACAGCAAAGCGTTCTTCAGGGCGGTCACATCCCTGCTGGAAAGGCGGTGGTGTGTTTATGCAAAGCACTCGTAGCAAAACTGCTTCTTCCAGAAGCTTTAGAGCTTTCTGGTTCAACCACCAGCTGCCACGTCTGCCCTGACAACACACTGGTAATACCTGGGTGGTCCTTGCTGGTCTCCAAAGGGTATCAGACATTTATTGCCACCTGTGGCCATATAGGTAGGTAAGAGATTGGCCTTTGCTGTCACGACAGCTTTGAGCTAATCACTGAATTGCCTTAATTGTTCATTAAATGATTGCTGTAATGTGCAATTGCACTGTGACCCCACTTCATATTAATACTGCGTGATCCTTCCAAGCTAGCCTCAGCAGTCCTAGTGTGTTACTGCTTGTACAGGAGACCAGTAAAAATAAATAAAAATACAAAAAATATTTGGCAGGCCGATTCATTTTCCACAGTACTTCCCAGCAAAGGCCTTAGCCCCAGGAGGACCGTGATACTTAAACCTGAACAGCACTTGCCTGGCTAGTGCCAGCCCAAACGGGGCTGAAATGCTTCCAGGAAAGAGGACAGGGGGGAATGGCTGGTCCTCAACCAACCCTCAGGAGGGGCAGAAGGAGTTTTGTTTGGAAATGGGCTCCTCCGTGCTGACTGGGTAACGAGCAAGACAGAGGCATTGAGATCAATGGGACGTTTCCACCACCTCCTCCTCAAGGAAGGGCATTTTTGGTCACTCCCCGAACCGCTGATTCACTTATCTGGCAGAAATTCAGGCATGCAGCAGGACAGTCAGTGTGCCAAGAGCTTTTTCTCCATCAGAGGAAAGGTTGTTATTAGGCTGAGAGCCACTTTTGGGGCCGTGTTTAGCTTCAGTGTGTCTCCAGCATGGTCATCGTGAAGTCTCTGGGGTTGCAGCGAGGTGCAGAACATGATGGGTAAATCTGAACCAAGAAATACTTCTCTCCCTGCGTAGGAAGCTCACACCATGGCATCCTTCCCCAAAGAAAGGCTGCAGCCTGTCTCCCTCTGCCCATACCAGCGAGTAGCTATTTCACTCTGCTCCCTACTCCCTTTCCAAACGTCTGCCTGCAGGAGTTGGGGAAGCTAATGCATCAATAATTTTCATTTCCTGCTGCAAAACTCGCCCTGGGGTTTTTGCTGGGAGGGTGGGGCAGAAGATTTGAGGGAGGAGATTAATCTCTTGAAAATCACATTTGATGTTTAAGGCTTTTCCAGCCTTCTTAGGCTAATCACGCCAACATTCGTTGCCATCTCTTCCCACCCCATTTTGTGCTTCCTACTCATATCCTGCCTGTGTATTTTTGGCCACTTGCTAACAATTCATTTGAGCTCAAACTTGGCACACGGGAGCTCGGCTCTGCGGGGAAAACAAGCTGACATCAGTTTAACCAGCTCGGTGACCTGGTGGCAACCACGCTGCCAGAGACGTGGCAGGGTTGGGGTCAGCTTTTGGTGCGGCAGGGGATGGGTGTGTTTCTTACAGGGTATGTCCAGACCCCCGAAATGCACCCGGGGCTCCGACCAGGCACCGTTCCTTTGGTGCTGCCCAAGGGATGCAGGCGACAGCCACTTCTCCCAAGCGCTGTGAGCACCGGGGGTCAGCGGGGTCTTGTTCGGGGGCTGCTGCTGGTTTCCTCGACCCTATTTTCCCAGATTGTGCTGAGACGTTCAGCTCGCGTGGTGGGAGCCAGAGCAGGAGCGCAGGCAGCCAGACCTGGGCCCAGCCTGCGCGATGGAAATCAATGTCCGTGCTGGCAGACCATGGCTCGTCCCTGGGGAGACTTTGCTGGTGTGCCACGGAGCTCCTCTCGCGGGGCATTGGCACCAGCTGTGGATGCAGCTTGGATCAGCAAGGGTGTATCATCCACCTGGCTTGGGGGAGCGGGCTGTGCTGCTGAGGGTGGCAATAAGCAAAAAACATCCATGCAGCAGCACTTGGGCATTTTTTAGTAGCAGTCTAAGCTAGCTTTTTTCTTTCTGTTGTTGGTATTTTTATATATATGTCACGATAGATAAAACTCTATATGGAAAATTGTGATTTATCACTACCCGGTCATCCCTGAAAGGCAGAAATAGGAGTTCATCAAAATGTACTTTTCCTGTCAGTCATTTATTTGTTTTACCTGCAAAAAGCTGGGATTTTTGGATTCCCACAGAGTCCCCATAGGAACTGTAATGTTGACTGCTGATGCGAAACATGTTCCGTTGCAAAATATTTAACCAAACTTTCATGCCCAGCTGAGGATAGCCTTGCTCTGTCTTTGGATTCAGAAGACAAGATGCACAGTCACAGAAAGCAGTGAGGGGAAGAGAACCAGGCGTTATTCTCAAAAGCCCTATGCAGGAAACTCGCCCCTTTCTTCAGACACAAACTGCACACCAGATTTCAGCTCACCGGTCTGACAAAGTTCTCCTGTGTCTCCTTCAGCACGTCCTTTGGACTTTGAGGGCTCTGCTCCCATCAGTGAAAGGGCACTAAAAAATTTACAGCCTCAAAAGAGGAATACACCAACAACTAGAAGGGGATGAGCTACCGTGGGTTGGAGGAGGGGAGCAGTGCAGGTGCCTAAGCTGGAAAGAGCAGCGGACACAAGTGCAGCTGATCCAAGTGGGCTCGTTCATCGTCTGCTCGCTTTAACCTCTTTTTAAGCCACTCGTCTTGCTGTCCTGTGTGTGGCTCTTGACCGAGCTGGAGCATTTGGAGCCTTCTGTCAGCAAAGTCTGCTAGAGAGGTTCCTTGTGTTAACCCTCGGGGATGCCGTTAGATACAACAGTCTGGTAGTTCCTGGTTTTAAACTCCTGTTTGATTTTTCGCTTTGAAACCTGGGCTAAAGACAACCAAATGGTTCTGATTCTCTCCCAGCAACTTGCACCGTGCCGTGACAAGTTACAGCCTTGGTTCCAGGAGCAGCTTCGGCACTTCCCACCCTCCTGCTGTCCCTGGCCACCGCCTCGCCCCCAGCACCTCTGCGTGGGAGCATTCCAACCAGAGCAGGAACCGATGGGGCCTGAACCCCATTCCCCCCACATGTACATTTTTTTTATTTTTTTTTTTAACTCTCTGCTTTATTTTCCAGCCAGATCAGCTCCAGAAGCTCCTCGCAGCCCAGCCCCACGAGCCCTAGTGCTGGCACAGCAAAGGAGCGTCACAGAGCGCGAGCAGCTGGGAATGGCTGGCGCCAGCATCGCTGCCAACGGTGGACACCCCCCTCTGTGTGCAGGTAAGCCCTGGGCTTTTACAGGCTGCGATCTCAGCTCGGTTCGCTTCCCGTGTTCGGGTTTTCAGTAAAGCTACTGAGCTCTGTGGATGAGGCCAGCAGGAGGGGATTTTGCAGAATGAACGGCCAGTTACACAGTAACCAGAACAGTCCCATGAGACATCGTTCCAAAACAAAACAAACAAAAAAAAAATGTTCCCTTTGCCTTTTGTTTCATTTAGAATAGAAGGATGTGTGAGGCTGGGTTTATCAGAAGCATTTAAATGGCAGTTTCTAATCTTACGGTGCAGAAATGTTTTAACAATCTTGCTGCAAAAAAAGAAGAATTAATCTCCTGCAAGGGCCAGGAGGAAAATGCACAATTGGTCCCTGCAGCGGAGACCTGGGCTGCGTCTGTGAGGGCAGTCTGTCAGCTGGGCTGCGAGACACCAGGAGGGATTACGGGGCTGGGAAGGGGAGAGAAGAGCTTCCTGCAGTGTCCTAAGGAGGGAAGGTTTCGCTTAGGCACTCCTGCATGCCCAGAGGGGCTTGGCACAGGGATTTCCAGTCCCGAAAAGCTAAAGCTTTGCAGGGAGACACGAAGCAGATGCTTTCTGCTGCAGGAACCTCAGCACTGTGGGGCAGGTTGCCCAGAGAGGTTGTGCCGTCTCCGTTCTCGGGGATTTTCAAGAGCGGACTGAGTAAAGCCCTGTGCAATCTGTTCTGATTCCAGAGCTGACCCTGCTTTGGGTCGGACTGGAGACCTCCTGAGGTCCCTTCTGGCCTGAACGACCCTGTGGACCTCAAAGAGGAGAGGGGGAAGGAGCACTTTTTATGCCAGGTGGGCAAGCTGTGTTTGCAGGGATGGCACACGGTCGTGCCAACACAGGCCACGTGGATTCTCCTGCAGGCAAAGGAGGAGGCAGGGGTGGTGTTTACCACAACCTGTGGTTTAAAACCAGTGAGCTCTCCTCACTGGACTGACTGTCTGTAGGGTACGCTGATCCTTAAATGAGCCGCAGGTTTATGGGTCACCTCTGGAGGAAGGAGAGGTTTGCAGAAGCAGGGTTGTGTCTAAACAGGCACGTGAAGAACCTGGCATATTCTGGGAAGGTCGTTTTGAAGGAAGGGGCAGGTGGCCCCGAGAGCACAGGAGTACACATGGTTTTGAGAGGGACAGGCAGCCTCTGACTGAATAGAAAAACCAAAGCCATTTGTCCTCCACCTCAGCAAACAGCAGCTTTCCTGACAGCAGAGGTGCAACCCTGGTAGCCAGCCCTCCTGCGCAGTTCTCCTTCAACCATAGATAAATATATGTACATGTCATTTTTAGCCCTTTCAGTAATTCCCCTTCCTGGCCCAGCTCTGGCGGGGACGCAGCCCTCCTGCCCACAGCTGTCTGCGAGAGGATGTTGCCAACCTTTCATGAAGATGCTCTTTCAGCGTATGCAGCCCTGGTGCGTCTCGGTTGGTGGGGCTACCGTAAAGTGCTATTCCTGGTGCTCCTCAGTCCTGCCCTGTGGGACTAACTGTTGGCAGGAGATCAGTGTGGACCTGCTGCTCAGGTGGATGTCGTGAGCTAACCGAGTCCCTCTTTTAGCTCGAGTCATTGGGGGACAGGATTCTGAGAGAAGAGGACCTGAGTGCCAGTCACCCGTGCGGTGCTGGAGAGGAGCACGGCGTCTGCGAGCATCTTGGCAGCGATATGCACGTGTCTTGGCAAGGACCGATCACCTTGGAGTCGGCGTCACACACTGCGCTCCAGGGAAAATACTGGGAACTGCCAAGGGTTGTGACAGCCCAGGTTTGTCCCGCAGTCTTCCCCACTGCTTTAGATCGCTCTTCTAACCTTTGACCGTTCGCTCACAAGGTCTTGGCAGGCAGGGAGCAGAGAGCAGGAGTGTCTCTGGGCTTGTGCCAGCTGTGGAGCAGATGTTCTGGAGACCTGTCTGGTCTGGTTTGCATGTGACTGTGGCAGGCAGGCTTTCACCGCTCAGCTTGTTTCGTTCAGCCACCCTCGGTCCTCACTTCCTGGCTGTGATTAAACTTGCATGACATTTCCTCCCGCTGAGCAGTCGCTGGGGCTGGAGGTCCTCTCCACCCTCCCACCCTCCCTTTTGGCTCAGAGGAGGCAGAGACAGCTGCCTGGACGTGGCGTAGTCCATCACCTCTCCCATCAACCGTGCTCAGTTCCTGCTCGGGCGGCAGGTTGGGAGCACACACATGGCTGTAGTGCAGGTGGATGCCCAGAGGAGAGGACAAGAACGGGACAGACACACAGGGAGCCTCTCTGCAAAGTTTCCCAGCCTCCAGCAGTGGGATTTAAGAGCTCTCAGTACCCTTTTTCATCCCTGAATTTGTCCAACTGCATTTGGCCAACACGTGCGTAAACTCTTGACATCCTGAATGGCCTGTGGCAAGATGCTCCGCAGCTCTGCACGGTGTGCTCAGCCATCTCCTTTTGTTCATGCTGCACTTGCCAGCTGCCGGTTTCATGGGATGCCCCCCAGCTCTGTTGTCAGTAAACAACTGATCCCGTATTCACTGTCTCCATGCCAGGAGCGGTATCGCAGATCTCAAGGAGAGCAGCGCCTCAGCTGTCTCTCTTCCAAGCTGAAGAGTGGTGGAAGTTTCGTAACTGAAGTCATGTATGTGGGGGCCCTTCCTTCTTTATTTTTAAGCTCAGAGCAGATGCAGCAGTGCAGAGGAGCAGTGGGATAAGGGTGCTTCCATGTCAAGAGGATTGCTCAGGCGGCTGATGGCCCGACCACACCTAGGGTGTTACCTGCTCATGCTGGCAAAGACCAGCAGTGAGCACAGCGCTGGTACATTTACGCTCAGTTTATCCTGTTGAACCTGCTCCTGCCTAGTTTAGCTGCAGCTTTTCTGGCATTTATTTTTTTTCAGCTGTGAAATATCAACTTTTTTTCCAAGCAGTAGCAACTCACAGCAACAAACCTGACAGTCCTACGGATCTGCCGTTAACTCTGGGAGCCCTTCATGTCACATCCTCCCATCCTGCCCCTTCTATTGCAAAAAAGGGGGAAAACAATCCAACCCAACATACTCCCCACATTATTCACATCCAGCCTACTCTGGCTTCATTTGTGTGCCTGGCTGGAGTGAGCATGTGCCTGGATGCTGGACTGGACCCTGCCTTCACCAGGTTCTTTGCTATCGGAACGCTGCAGGGCCAGCTGGAGAACGCTGACTTACGCCGTTTGGGAATGAGCCCTTTGATTTCAGCAGGGCATATTGCTGTTTCCCTAGCTCAGGTGTCCTGTTCTCCTCGTACAATTTGGAAGGGTTTGTGTTCTCGGGTGTTGGAAAAATAGAGGCAAATCGGCAATGCGCCTGCCTGCGTGGCCAGGTCCCAAGCCCATCTGGAGATCATCTAGAGATGCTGGCGTGCAGGTGCCTGGTGGTACAAGTCTCCTTCCCCTGCCAGCCGAGGGACACGACTCTCTTCTTATGTGGATCTGAGTGTGGATCAAGCCCATTGAAGTCCATCTAATTCCAATCAGAGGATTTGCTTGGGTGCAGCCTGCGACACACACTCTCCATCACAGAAGTCCTGCCTGTGTCAGATATTAAGGGCTGGAATCTCAGCAAGGGACAATCTGCAAAACTCTATTCTGGTCAGCGTACATCGACCGAGGAGCCACCCCCTACTACCTAACCTTCCACCAGGCAAGCAACATTCACGCCTGCACAGGCTACCTGGATACACGTTACTGCTCTTCTTTCTTCAAGGAGCTTTGAAAGTCCCGTATCTCAACCTAGGAGCAATGCCAAGAGCATCAGGCACTGAAAACAAGACAAACTGCCTTGCTGTGTGAAAGTCAGTGTTACAGATTAACCTGCGGAGATGGCCAGAGACAAGTCCATTCGCTTCTTCCCCAGAGGAAAGCATGAATATCTTTCTAGGGAACAGAGAGGTTTTAATTAGCGCTCCCTTCTGCATAAAGCCCGGCTCTCCTACTCTGTCTCCTCAGATGAACACAGCTATAATTAAGAGGCAGCGGTGTCAGGAATGAGAGCAGGCTCCAGCCTGTGATTTATTAAGGGGTGTCATGGGTGCAATTACCTTTCTCTCTTCTCCTCTCCCCAGTGGTGTTATAAGGTGAATTTACTGATGAAAGGAGTGTCTCAGGCTCAGGCAAACGGACGCCTCAGTGTTTATCTACAGCACAGACAGAGCAAAGGCAGAGTCGCTGCTTTTTCCTCCATGTAGTTACCACCGAAAGCCTCAAACCTGACTTGGAGGACTTTGTGTGCACAAGTCACAGTTCTGGCCTAAGCCCCAACCCTCTGTGACCGCCTGTGAGCAACACCTGGACCGAGGGCAGCGCCCGCCAGCGCCCGGCGTTAACAAGCATCTCCTGCCAGCAGCGGCAGGCGAGGAGTGACCCCGAAGGAGTCCTGATGGCGGTAATGAGGAGTGAGCGGCAGACCAGGACAAGCCACTTGCATTGCCGACAGCAATGAGGTGGGTCAGGGTTTGGGTTTTGCTTCGCATTTCTCGGTGCGGGAATGCAGGGGAGCCCACGGCTTTGGGTGGCAGCTCTAGTTCTCCTGGCAGCCAATACCTCGAACGCACAAAGAGGTCAGAGCTATCTCAGCTCCCAGATAATTCCCACTTCTCATCGTCTTCAGCGAGAGGAAAGTTAAGTGTAAACAGTCTGGGGGAGGATGATGTTGACTTGGACCGTGCCTGTTCGCTTGATCTTAATTGCCGTCCTGCCAGCGGCAGTATTTCACTTTCTGAATGATGCAGCGATGGCGAGCATTACTGCTGGGTGGCTGAACTTTGGTTTATTGCCATTCAGATGGCCTGCACTTTACCTTCGCAGGATATAAAAATCTGGACGGGTTGAGACTGATAAGACAGAAGGGGGCGGGGAGAAAGAGGAAGCAGGAAGAATGAAATTCAGAGAAATGCTTTTGGTCTTCTCCCTCAGCGGAACCTCGGTGGCAGTGAGGACATTGCAGTAAACGTGCTCCCCTTGGGAGCAACGGGGGAATGGGAACAAGGGCCGGGCTCTCCTGGGAATTGCAGTGCAGGTGAATGGGGAAGATCTCCAAACTGGTCCAGCGCTCAGCTACACACCCTTCCCTCCCTTCTTAATTGCAATTCCTCTTGATTTATCTGGATTACCAGGAAATAAACCAGGGCTCTTTTGGTTAGCCCCCCTGGCATCGTGCATTTCAATTTGCAGGCGGCACCGTCCCCAGCCCGGGAGAAAGGAAGCATCTCGCTGCCTTGGGGAAGGACGAGCTCTCGCCTTGTGTGCAGAGGTGCCTTGTTCGTGTGGGAGCAGCGCAACGACACCAATGTGTGGGATCAGCTGTCTCCGGGACCCCCTTCCACTCTTGACAGTGATTTGATGCAGGGAAAATAAATATTTTAGGGATGGGTGACAGCATACTTTTTCCCTGAGCTCGCCAGTTCAAACCCGCTGCAAGCAGACAGAGTTGCTGTTCGCAGCCTCCCCGCCGCGTGAAAATCCTTAACGCTCCTCTCTGCCCTAACCCTGATGGATGAAAAGCTGCGTGGTCTTGTGGGCAGGTGGAGATCCAGGAGCCAAATTGTGATCTCGGACTTCCTGGGTCTCCTTGGATCTCGTCTCCTGCGTCACTCAGGCGTTGTACAGTGCCTGGCACCGTTTCTGATGGGGCAAGGACTCTTCTGTAACACAGCTGGATGAGCAGGAGGGTTTCCGGAGGTACCACCCTTCCCCTCCCGTTGAGTGGGAGGCTTTGAATACCTCCTGGGCAGGCAGGCGGGCATTTTTCTGGGCAGCTGCTGAACCTTGGCCAAAGCAGGGTGGCTCAGGAGGCCGTGCTGGCAGAGTCTGCTCCTAGATCTGCCGCGTGCTGCGTGCGTGCTGTTGTTCCAGCAGACACCCTGCTGCTGATAAAGCTTTCCCACCGCCGTGCGGGAAACCATCTCTCTCACTCTGAGAAGTCTGTGGACTTTCTCTGGCAGTTTTGCTTGGAGGACACTAGGGAAGGCTCATAAGGCTTGAGTATTTTTAGAGGATGATTAATTTTATTGCCAACCAGATCAAACTCATAGGCTAAAGGCCGTGCACAAACATCTGCCATGGAGTTAGAGCAGTTCTGCTGACTGCTGTTACGTAAAGTAGACATGAGGCCAGACTTCAGCCCCGCAGAGGAGAAAACCGCTGAATCTTCATCAAACCCGCAAACCTGCCCTGACCTGGCACTTCGAGGAAGACCATGGGATGGAAGAGAGGAAGCAAGCAGAGAGCGTGACGGAGACGCAGCTCCAAAGCAGCACCCCAGGATCCAGCCCTCTGGGAATAATACTCCGAGGCTCCCCACGCACTCAGACTTTGCACCCGGACTTATTTTATATGGATGTTTCTCAAGCCCACACAAGCCAACGCATATATTCTCCCCGTTTCACTCCTTCCTTTGTCTGCCACAAGGACTGAAACCTCCTGAGTCCTTTAGTGCATTACGGTCTCTTCTGAATCTCTCTCACTTCCAGTCCGAATGACCCTAGGAAAAGTACTCTGTTTTCCAGCACGTTCAAAGCCATCTCATCAAGGGTCAGATGCTAACGAGCATCTGGCAGATCTGGCCCCGAGGCCATCCCCTGGCAGGGTCCCCTCCCCTGGACGCGCAGCCCGGTCACTCCCCCGGAGCGGAGCTGGGTTCCTCCCGTGCGATGCAACCCGTCCTCGGCTCTTCGGGCCCTTGGCCGCAGCGGGACAGCCTGACACAATGGTGGCTGCTGTTAGCGTCACTGCAGACGGCATCTTCTCCGCAATGCACCTGCGTGCACGCGAGCAAGCTGCCACCCGACTCGGCAAGCTGCTCCTGCATCCACAGGAGTCGGGCAGACGGAGCCCCAAAAGCAAGGATCTGTGGGACCTATTTCACCAGGCTCGCGGCCGGGTTTTGTCACTGCGACTGACGGTGAATTGTTTGCAGTCAACAAAGGTGGGCACCGAAGAAGAGAGTCTGTCTGCCTCCGTGCTACGGAGCCCGTGGCCCAGAAGACATTTCCTCCTCGTGTCATGCAGCAGTCACCTCTGCTTTGGTGTCTTTGCCCACCCTCACGCTGGGTGGTGACTGGCAGAGGGGCAGAAAGCCAAGGAGTGAAAGCTTGGCTTGGCAAACTGCTTGGCAAACAGGTGTGTGTGCAGTGTGCACCGTCCTTCACAGCTGTTCCCTTCCCCGGGACTTCACCAACATCCACTTCAATGATGCCGGCGCTCAACTTTTTCTCTGGTGCCTGAAAACACCCCCAGCCCCTCTGTGCTCTGTCGGTAGGTGACAAACCCACCCTGCCCTGCAGAGCACAGCAGAGCGGATCCTGCACTGGACAGGTCCCTACACGTGCCGGAGGGCTGGGATCCAGCCAAAAGAGCACCAGGTCCTCGGCCAGCCTGGCTGCCTAACGCTTCAGTGGCGGAAACCAGCGGCTGGTACGAGCCAGGCTCGGCCGCAGCGGGGATCGAGCTGTTGGTGTTTGGGATAACACCAATTTAAGCCTCAGTTTTAAACAGGGCGAAGCAATGACCTTTGCCACCCGCAGACACGTTCCCACAGTGGATCCCAAGTCCTGTTTTAAAGGGCTCCTCGATTCAATACCGCTGCCTGCCCTTTCCGTGTGCGACGGACTAATTTTGCTGCCTGACCAAGTGAAAACTCGATCACTCAACTGAACGGAGCCAGGAATGTGCTACTGCGTGTGGCAGTCGTGGGTGAAACCCTGCGTGGGTCCCTGCTTCGGCCAGCCAGGCTGTTGTGTCTCAGCCGGGGGCTGAGCCTGTTGCTGTCATTTCTTTAACTCAGAAAAAGTCCTTTTTTAGGGGCAGATCCCACCAAAGCTCTCAGTCGAGCAACCACCGACGGATCCGATCCCTGTTACAGCGCTCGCTTCGCGCAGCGTCTCAGAGCAGCCCAGCAGCGCAAGCGTTACTCCCCATTGCCCTAATTACAGCAGGGCGACCACCGTATTTTACTACCGCGTTGTCTCACAATTATTTCCACTATTTAAAAATATTGTCAGTCAAATCATTCGTCCCTGAGCCTTGTCCTCGGTGGAGTTTGCAATGGCATTTTACAGGGAAATAAGTGAAAGGGGACAGGATTGCTGCGCTCCAGCTCGTTAACGCAGACGAGAGCTCACGGGGAGCCGGAGCTGTCAGGCGAGGAACCGGGGCAGCTCCGAGCGAGCCGTCCCTCCGTTTTGAAATAGGGTGATGACTCTTGCCAAGGTCACGGGCAGGGAGAGCTCACCCACGGAGAGCGGCAGCTCATGAGGTGCCCGGTGGGGTATGGCAAAAACTCTCTCCGCACGCGTTCCGAAAGGAGGAAACCCCGAGGCTTGCAAACAAACAGCTGCTCAAAACTCCCGTCTCCAGACTTCATTAGGAACAACAATTAAAAAAAAAGCCCCGTTCTGTGCCAGACGGACATTTTGCTGCCAAGAAAGTGCCACCTACTGGATCTGGCCTGGCGGGGACGTGCAAGAACGGGAAACAAACCCCAAAAATATAACGCTGGAAAAATGACTATTTTCTCTCTTTAACACCCCCCCCCCCCATCTATGCGCTGACAGTTATCCCAGCCGCAGCCCCCCGACCAGTCACGCTCCCTCCAGAGCTGAATCAACCAGACTTTTGAAGTAGACAAATGTTTGGGGGGGGGGGGGGCAGGGGGAATGTGAAGTTTTAGGGTTTGCGAGCAGGGACTTACCGGTGCTGAGAAGCTGCTCTTGTCTCCCGCAGTTCCCTCGGCTCCCGTGCGTCCTCTCCCAGTTAGCCGTGCCCTCCTAGTTAAATCCTGCTGCCATTCTCCGGCAGCTAAGCTCCCTCTGCCTCCCTGCACGGCGCTTTGCCTGCGAGCCTCGTGCCCCAGCCCAAGCGATGGAGGGGAGAGCGAGGCAGAGCCCACCCGGCACCCCAGCCTGGGGGTCCCCGTGCCGCTGGCTTCCCTCTGCCCTTTCGTCCCGGTGCCGCTCGCCCCGGTTGTCTGAGAGCAGGTGACAGAGGTTTCTTGGCAGAGGAGAGAGGAGGGGAGGGATGTGGAGGCAGCGAGAGGTGGAGCTGGGACCCAGAGCAACAGGTTACTGTATAACTAGGAGCCGGTGGCTCCGGCGAACCGGCTGCATCCCCGCAAGGCGCGGGGGCGGCTGGGGCCTTCGCCCACTCCCCGGTGCAAGGGGACCAAAACCCGAGCCGAGGTGCTGCCTGGGAGGGATGTGTTAAACTTCAGGTTCTTTTTGCCCCAGAACATTTCGTACCCAAGGGGGAGGTCGAAGGCGGCGAGGGGCAGCAAAGGAGTGCTTGGAGCTGGGTTTTCCATTGCCGGTGAGGGAGGGGACACGCTGCCCGACCTCCTCGCTGGGGGAACAAGGCACCTTTTGTGCAGCCCGGTGCTCTCCTCCGCAGCTCCGCACTGGCTCGCGGGTTGTTTGCCTCCAGCTTTGCTCCTGCCTGCTCCTGCCCGCTCGCTCTGCCCTGACGTCTGCAGCGGGGCAAGGTGCCGTGCGAGGGCAAGACATCCTCTCTCTCCAGGCCCCTGAAGCAGTCGTGGGTGAGGAGCAGAGCCCGATTCGGGGTACCCCGCACCGTGGCACTGTGCTCCTTAGGGTTACGCGGCCATAAAGCCCTTTGTCTTGCGCTGGCGGGAGGTAGTGGGGCCTGGCCATGCCACACATCTCTGGCCCCGCACGCCAGCCCCTGGCGCTGGGCAAAGGTAAAACGTAGCTTTGGCAGAGCCGTGCTGGGGTTATGGCGGGGAGAGGGGAGCGATTGCTGAGCGCGCTGTCGGGAGGAACCGAGGTGAAGCATTGCCGTGGCGCTGGAGGGGAGTCAAGGGCTCACTGGCCTTGGGCGTCGGGCAAAGGCTTTGGCATCAGCACGGTGCAGCCTGAGCAGGGCTTGCTCCTCGGCAGGAGATGCTCCTCGTCGGCCCTGCTTGGGTGACCACTGTACACAGCACCCCATTGTTACTCACGCGTGTGTGCCTGTGCGGTGTGTGCCAGAGAGAAACTGTACGTGACCCTTCTGGCCATCGCAGGGAGCATTCCCGTGCCGCTGCAGTACCGTGTCAGCTCTCCCCTGTGGGCATCCAGGCTCTGTTATCGGTGTTGGCAGGTGTGAGACCACCGTCCCCTTTTCACCAGGGCCCCAGGTGGGGCACAGAGAAACCAAGAGCCACTTCTTGCTGGAGTAGCAGAGGTAGGACTTGAGCTTCAGCCCTCGCGTTGTGGCCGGTGTCGGTCCCATGCTCTCGGGAGAGGATTTCTTTAGAAGCCCAAATCTCATCACATAATCTCTTGTTGCTCCTTTCTTGCTCTTCAAAAGCCAGAGGGAAATTTGAAAAGATGGCAAGGCTGCTCCCAAGTTTCTGTGGCCAGACTGCGGAGAGGATGTTTGAGTTGTGCTTGGGGTCTGCACACTGTCAGCTCAGCCCTGCAGACCCTGTGGGGGGGGTCTAGAGGGACCTTGACCTCTGGGAAACGGTCTCTTGCGTGGGCAGACTTGTGACTTTCGAAGCATACCTGGTTTCATTTGTCTCGACATTTAACATTTTTTGAAGTGATGGGATCAGCTCATGAGCTGATCGTTAAACTGGAAAATATCGGCCGAATGCATAGGTCTTACAGACATGTCTGGGGCAGTGTGGGACCCACCTGGTTAGCTAGTCCTCTTGGAAAAATGAGGCTTTTGAGAGCATTTATTGAATGTGCATCACCACCGTCCCCACCGTCCCACGATGTGTGTTGAACCCATGGCACGTGCATGCTGTAGACGCCCCTTGTCGCCGGCCCTGAGGAAGAAATAACCGCAACTCTGACTCTAGAGAAAGAAATAAGAAAATGCTTCCACCACGGGACACAGGTCTGGAGGAAGCCCAGTGTCCTTAACTCGGCACTTGTCAAGTTCCCTGCCGCCGTGGTTTTCTTTGGTGCCTGCCGTGCTATGGGGGCTAGCGCTCGGCTTGCTGCCTGGCCCGTGTCCAGACACCGAGCGGGGAACCGCCCCCGGTGAGTTATGGTGGGAGGAATGCCGCCGGGTGAGCTGGGCGGGCGGGGGGAGAGCCAGTTCCCCGCATGACAGCTACGATTTCAGCGGCTCGGTTTTGACAGAATGACCTCTTCCGTCACGGGGGAACGTGAACCGATACTCGGTATGGTGCACCCGCCCAGCGCCCCGTCATCCTCCTCGCCGCGATGTCGCTGAGATCCCAGGGGTTCTCGGTACAGGACGCGCCGTGAAAGCGTGGCCGGCCCTGGGAGAAGCAGCATTTAGAGAATGCCGGCCACACCGCCAGGCAGGGGAAGGGATGTCGTTCAACAGGAGGGAAACACGGCGGGAACGTCCGCTGTGCCCAGCGAGCTGTGCCAGCTGAAAGGTTTTGTGCGGAAGATCCCTTCCCCTGAGATGCAGTGGGACCGGCTGGGCTGGGCTGGGCTGGCCTTCCCGGGACGCAAACTGGGATGTGGAAGGATTCTGTTGGAGAAGCCATTTATTGGTTAAGACACAGACTGCTCGCTATCCGGCAGCCTCGGCTCCACATTCACGATGAAGATAGGCACAGCGGGCTACCGTGAGGTGCTGCGCTCCGTAGGACATCTCTGCCTGCGGAGCAGAGGAGGGAGCTTTTCCCCTGGGCAGGGAAGAAACCACAAGGGAGTTTCTTACATCTTCCCTGCAACAGCTGACGCTGGTCGCAGCAGGGCAGAGGAATCAGCTGGACGGGAATTACCCCGCTCTGCCGACTTGGTGCCCAGATGTGGAACCAAACGAGCGTCCTCGGTCTTGATCCTTCGGCCACGGCTCGAAGCCATTCAGTGCTGTGACAAAGACGGCGCTCGCTGGGGGACCGTACCGCCGGTCTGCACGTTGTTTTGTCTGCTGAGGAACGCAAAATAAGCCGTGGACCAACAGACCCTATCTCTCAGAGTATCTCCAAGCCTGAAATCCCAGGAGGCTAACTTGCCTCTCGGGATCAGCCTTTTAAATCAGGTTGGCGGCAGACACCCCTGTGATGGCTTCAGAACAAAGACTTCTTCCTTGCAGAGTAAACAACACCCAAACCAAGCTCCTCAAAATATGTGTTCCTCTAAATTTTTAATGCCGTTTTCATCCAACTTGCTCGTCCTGTTTCAGAAGGGCTGGGCCTCGTAATTAAAAGCTCTGGCAATCTTATGTCTGGCAAATGTCATCAATGGCTTCGCTATGCTGTGCCCTGGCTTCTAAGACAGTGGGAACGGTTTGGAAAGGAGCTCCTGATTAAAGAAACTCTCTGAGGTCAGGTCTCGATTCACTTTGGATCTTTGTGCCAGCTCGGCGTGGAGAGAAGCTGCCATGAAATCGGGGTTACCAGCATAACTGACAAGTCCCATTCAAAGCCTGGAAATACCCGAGACGAAGGAATTGTCTGAAGCTTTCAGACCTCTTCATCCTTCTGGACTCACCACAGAGCGAAGGGCTGTCAGCAGCACAAGTACCCCACTGTCTGCTCATCTCATCAGAAAAAAAAACCAAACCTTCATGGACAATTTTATCTTAAACTGAAAACAGAAACAGAGCTGTCCTGCCCTTCCGAGGGCACAAACCCAGGGTGGTGCCAGCTGACCCCAGCAAGCACCGACAGCCGTCCGGCACGCCGTGACCAGCCGGCAAGCCATCAGGCAAAGTTTATCTTTATTATCAGATGCGTATATTTACCCCACTGCTGACTGCCAGCAAGCATTGTCACTCTCTGCCGAGTTTTGGTTTTCATCTAGCTGATGGTTAGGGAGCAAAGGATTCACCACCTTTGATACATACATATATATATATATATATAAAAAAAAACCACACTGGTTTGTAAAACTTGAGGAGGGGGCTGCACTACTCTGTGGCCCAGCAGAGCGTCCCATACTTGTACTGAACGCTAATTAACACCTTCATCAGCACCGGTTTTGAGGGCTGTTTTCTGCATGGATCAGGCCAGGGATCCGGTTTTATGGTGCAGCATCACAAACGGTCGTAGGACCCGTAGGGGGTGGTGATCTGTGGTGGGGTCTAACACCTCGGGGTAGGAACACCTTCCGCTAGTGTTACTGGCGTCTCCTGAATCTACAGCCTGGGTCTCTGCTGCGTCCAGTTGTGCTACTAGTTTGTATTTATTTTGTTTGTAGTGCGCACCACGAGAAGGAAGGGAGGTAAAGCGCAGAGGCTGCGACTTGAACTTAATGTGTGTGACCCCGTCTGCCATGCCGCCTACGGTCAGGTAAGAAAAAACGCCACTTCGCAATATTTCCTTTAAAACCTATCAGACGTTCTATTGCCAGACCTTTGTGTAAGGCAGGTGCAAATACCAGGAAAAAATTGTGCTTTTATTTGTACACAGAGGGAAGGGGGTTTTGCTCAGTATGCATTCGTCATTAATGGGGCAGACACAGCTCGGTGTGTTTGTCGCTTCTTGTGACAAGTATGTGACGAGCACATTCCGTTACGCCAAGCAAATCCGGAAGGACGAACGGGTGGGTGTTGATTCACGTGGATTAAGCACGGCAACATTTGGTCGTTCAATTTCCTGGCTGCTCCTTAGCACCCAGCGTCGTCTTCACGTGCGCAGCCTTGCTCCCGCTGATAACAAAGGGTGCTTTGTGCCGCTGACGTGACAGGATCTGGCCCAGGAGGATTCGTGCCGATGGGCATGTTTTGATTGTGACTGCTGGCGTGAGGTGGACAGGAGCTGGTGTTACCTGGCATCAGCGGGGTCTCCCCCAGGTGTGTCCGAGGGATGAAACGGGGCCCTTCACAGGAACTTTGGCGTCTTTTGTTCCCTTCTACACCCCGGGAAGGAAGACAGCAGCGTGGCTGAAGCAATGCAGGGCCTGCGCCACGGTATCTTCGGCCCCCAGCTACTGCAAATCAGCGCAGAGCTCAGGCGCAGGAGAACGGCCAGTTTTGCACGCATCCAGTCTCGCCCAAGTCTTCCTCGGTGTAGCTTAGCTCTAGCCTAGGATCTGAACAAGATGCTCTACATTTCAAACGCTTCTTAGATCTAATACATTATTTATTTGAATAAATACAAAAATAGGAAATTTTGAATACAAAACCTGCTTGTACAAAACCCCCACAAATTACCCAAGCTTTACATTAATACATATGTATTTCTGATACAGTAAAAAAATCTGAAATTGCACACAGTTCTTCAGTTAAAAGACAACGTAGTAATTTCTGCAGAATTGTGGAAATAAACACATTTAACACCAAACAGAAACAGACCTGACAACATTCTGTTGGACTTTTAAACTGGACAGAAGGACGAGTGAATGGTGAATGTTCATGCTTAATTTAAGGCCGTGGTTTTTAAGCCAACATACCCTCACACTACTGCCTTTGGCCTCTGCGTCAGCAAGAACCGGCTGCCCAAATCCCACAGCTCGGCTCTCCGGGGATGTGCAAAACTCAATTCAACTCTCTCCCACCGGGATAAATCAGGAACTGCCCTACTAAAGTCAGGGAAATTACCACTGGGGTCTGAAAACCCAAATGAGAGCAGGAGAGAAACTGTGCCCTCGAACACGAACATGTACGTGGTACGGCAGAAATGAGTCCGTACGATATTGGCCTGATTCGTTTCTGTGTCACTTTGGTTGTACGTTGCTGCTGTGCCATGAAAACTCACATCATCTCAACAGCACGTAGCGAGATGATGCACTGGCTACTATTCTGTGTGAGGAATGAGTATTTGGTACGGATCCCTGATGAATACCAGAGCATTCAGCGTTTTCGCTGACTCATCTCTTGCCCTTGCCCATAAATAAGCTAACTGGTGAGATAGTGTAACACAGCTGCTAGACAGGACATTTGACCTGCCATTGTGGGAGAGCTCTGCGTCTCAAAAATTTGTACTTTAAGCAGAAGAAAGTTTTACAGGATTTTTATATGCAAAAGAATTAAATATTTCAAATATAAACCCACTCTTTTATAGAAGAAACGTGTTGAAAACGTGTTGCAAACTGCTAGGGTTTAGCTGACAAAAGCAGCAATGGCTATGACCTTTAGCACTGACTCAAGCCCGTAGGTGAAGAGAAGAACAGCGTTTATAATGACGTCTGCTTGCAGCACGTAAGTTTGCCACACCAGGAAATACACCGACAGAATCATACTTCCAACTGTGATCGCAAGACTGAGCCCTAATGGAGCCTCTTCTTCTGTCAGGTTACCCTTTGAACCTCGAAGGAAACAAAAAGCTGGTATGAGTCTTTGATTTCATCTGACAAGATCACAAAGTGTAAGTCTAGAGTACTCCTGTTCAAAAAAGACTCGAGTTCTCACAGCTCAGAGGACAGTGAAACCCTGGTGTGAATCAAGGCTCTGTCAATAAAGGGAAGATCAAACCCGAACACCAACGGACAATCCACTTTGTGCTGACTAAAGTTAATCTAAGTAAAGAGCGACACTCAAAGTCGCAACGCCTACCTTTTCTTACCACAGATCATCGGTTCCGAAGCTGCAACCATTTTGATTGCTCAGCTCCTTAGTCAACCATCAAAACCTCCCCCCCCGTGCCCCCGGTCCTGCACTTAGCGTCACTTGGTGACTGAGCTGCACACCTCACAGCATCCACTCCTCATTTAAAAATCTTACGCAATATAGAATCTTCCGTGTTCCCTGCTCATCTATTCCTGCTTCAAATTACTATCATTGTGGAGAAGCTGCACTTGTTTCTTCCTTGCATCTTATTTCCAAGCTAGTCTCAGTACATTTTGCTGTTTAACTACATTAGACTTGAAACTCGCTTTGTTATTCATCCACCAGGCTCCAAACAAACATATGCAGAGAGCTTTAAGGCAGCAGGCTGAATTCACCCCTACAGCAAGTCAGCTGAATTCAAAAGCATAAATGTCTTAGGAATATCGAGCGCAGATTTTAACAGTAACTTTTTTTAAAAGAAAAAAGGACTTTATGAAGTTTTAGCGAGCTCTGGACAGGGGTTGGGGGCCCTTTCCGCTGTTCTGGCTTAGTGGAATGCACATGTTGGAACTGGGTTGTGTCTTCAGGAGTGAAAGGAAAAGGTGCAGTCGCGGTGGCAGCCAGACGCTGCTCGGGGACGTCCTTAGCATTACCCGTTCCACAAGGCTCTGGCCATTTGGTTACTCATGTACGTTGCTGGAGCAGTTGAACGGAGCTGTATCGCCTCAGCGAATGGAAATCTCTGTGTTTCAACATGTTCATTCTCACAAGTCATGCTCACTTGTACGCAGCATTCCAGCTGTCCCAGTTATACTGCTTTCTGACGACCCATGGCATTATAGATTATATTTCACACGAGAGCAAATTCTGTTTGACCCTCTGGCCAAACCTATTGATCAGTCAGATAAAGTTTAATGACATAAATGAACAACAGTCTCCAAACATCTGCTAGTCTGCTAAACTGGCATGTTTTGACACACACTCAATTTCAGAATGATTAATGTTTAAAGATTCTGTTCCACTGAAAAGGCACGGTGATAACATGACATACCCAAGTATAATCGGAGCACTTCAAGAATGGCCATAATGAAAAGCAAGGCAAGATCAGGAGCCAAAAAATCATCTGGATAACTGAAAACTTGACCTGTAGAATAAAAGGGTGTAAATAAGCCAGGAAAACACAGTAGGCATACTGACAAGCCACAACTGTACCGTAAGCACACAGCCTACTTCTGTGTTACAATACATACAACTTACTTTTATAAACAATCATTGCAAGAGTAGCCAGGAAGTAAAAGATGTAATAAATCCCATTTACATAAAATAGCATCTGCAAAGGAACAGATGACAGCTGATAACTCTTGTCAAGGATTTCTCATAGCAATGAGGTGGGATCCATTTCATAAAATCGCCATTTCCCAGTAACCTCAAAATATACCGCTCTGCCTTTTTATACTAAATGGTTCCACTCTGACTGGCCTACTGGTAGGGTTCAGAAAGTAACTTGAGATTGCAAACACCAGGAGCTGGGATAAAAGCTTGCTGTTTCAGGTTTGCCTTTAGTTCCTTTTTTTAAAAAAGTTGCATTTGGTATGTAGCAGGGTGTTTGTTAGTCTCAGGAAACGAGGGGGCCGGTGCGTGTGTACGTTTCCCCAGACAACTTGGATACCTGTTAGTCAGCCTTAAGCAAGTTGACAGAGGGTTGGCAGACTCCGATACATCAAATTCTGGTAACTTTTTTAAAATAGGTGGCTCTGTGAAGCCGACAGGCCCTATTACTGCCCACATGGTGGAAAGTCTGAAAGCTGTGCTCAGTCATTGTTAGGTGTCCGAGAAAGGCCGTGAGCTCAGCTTTGAGATGGAAATTTGTAACAAACAGCCTTTCTCAAATCCTCCGAGTATCTCCAAGCAGGGACCTCATCCCAGGCATCTTTTAGAGGAACTGCCCATCCAGTTTGTGAAGAGAGCACCCACCCACATGCGGTGGATGTATTCCAGTTCCCAGAGCAGCTCATTTTATTAAAACAGAACCAGGTTTTTGTGTTTTTCCAGTTGAAGGAAGGTGGAGCAAAAAATTACTAAAGAGGTTCTAAGCATGGAAATCTCTGAAGCCAAGGGTGTCTCCTCTTCAGAGGTTAGATCTTGGCAGGAGTAAAGGTGAATTAACATGAGAGAAGAGGAAGTAATACTGAAAGCTGCTTTTACTACCTCTTGTCAGCTGTGTCAGCTGTCTGTGAGGTGTGCAGCATGGGGCTAGGGACCGTCAGTCCACAAATCCAGTTGTTAGCCTTGGCCTTCTAAGGAAATGAGAGTTAGGTGACCATAAACCGTGGCTGCCAGCCCTCGGTCAAGACTGCAGGGTGGGTTTGAAGGGGTTTTGGTGTGAGCAGGGCCAAATCGCAGCTAAACCCCAGCTAATGCTGCTAAAACGTCTTCCCCTGGAGGAAATGCGTTACCAGTTTTGCTTCACGTGGATGGTGCCGATGATGGAAAACTCAAAGGCTAACACAAAAATAGCATTGTGCAGATTTATTAGGCAGGAAGACGTGAGTGTGTTTCAGCCAGTCTTCCTGAAGATTCCCGCACGTGAGGGATGAAAGATACAAAAAGGATACAACTGATGAAGTTCTTCCTTTCCGTTGAGAAGGAAAAAATAAAGAGAAGAAAATAAGTCTAAATATTTACCAAAAGTGGTGCAGAAACATTCAAACAACTGATGTTACCAGAGAGGTCAAGAATGCTTGCAGATTTTTTTTTTCTTCCAGTTCTCTGGAGGATTTACTATTTTCTCAGATCATGCAGTTCAGGTTCCAAAACTAACTTCTCAGATACATGAATTCTAAAGTAATTTGGGGGAAATCCCTGTTGTGAAAAGCCACTTTCACCAAGGAACCCATCTCTTTCAAAACATAAAGTAGTACCCAGGCACTCCCTAGAACTTGTTGATCTTGCCCTTTCACAGCAGATGACATTCATCCCCTCTAACTATGCAGGAACAAGGGAAACATGCAAGGGAACCAGAATGTACCATTTGTTTTTATATTGTGAGAAAACGTTCGGGTAGAACGCAGGGCTCCCCCGTTCCTCTAAATAACATCCTTCCAAACCGGTTCCCTTCAAAAGCAAAGTCGTTCTATGTAAAACTTTAATACATTCTGATCATCCACAGAAATCATACAAAGTATTTTCTATAAGCTAACCAATATATTTTACTTTTTTCTTTTTTTTTCCCTGCAAAACCACAGATAAAGTTCCCTTGCAACGCAATGGCACTGATCTACTAAAGTACCTCTTAAGTAACTCGTTAATATTCTTAGCCTCTTTCAGACACATGAGGAATTGAAACGTTATGATCTCCATTTCAGAGAGCAAAACTGTCTGTGAAGGGGAATTCCATCCATCTTCTCAGAGACATCTCATTATCATCAAATCAGTGGGACATACTCACCTCACCATCTTCATCCCTGGGCTTCTTGAGGTTAATGTCCTCATCACCTAATAGTTTTATGCAGTTGGGCCCAAATTAATCCCCACTAACTTTAGGCACCTAATTAAGGTATCCAATTTGGGAACGCAGTGGAAATAGGCAAGCAATTTTAGAAGGTGATTCATACCGTCTCTGATGTGAAATGCCTCCTGGACGTGCTTCATCTCTCCTCTCCTCTCTCTGAACAGGGACTACAGGCTCCTAACAGACTCGTCCCTTCACTTAGCCAAAACGCGTTTTGATGAATGCTTTATTTCTTTCTGCAGGATGGTTTCATTACACGTCTTGTTCTGCAGTGACTAATGGTTAAAGATGTGTTTGTATTTATACCCTCGCACCAAAGTAACACCTTGTGTCAAGACGATGTGCTTCCTTTCTTGCACAGCAATAAGGAGATGTCTCCATTTTAAAGTTATTTTAGACTGTGAAGTGGGATGTTCATTTGACATACCACAACTGCATGTGCAGACATGTTATTATTCCGGAAGAGGTGTCCGGATATAGAACTTCTTCTGTTTAACTAAGCTCTAATGGTGCAGCCTCATCCATGCTGGGTAGCTATGCTGCCGTGATGCCAGCGGTATAATTAGAGTACAACGATTTTACCGTACAGGCAATCTCTAGAGAATTCCCTAATGGCAGTTCCCCAACTTTATTCTTAAACTTTTTTTTTTTAAAACCTTTTCCACAAGAGGGCACTGACCACATTCCTGCATCCGTTCTGAGGATGGGTTTGATAGCCACTATTCTTTAGAACATGCTGCCTCCCCCCGAGTGACAGGGGACATTTCACATGGCTTAAACATTTAAACACCACAACACGCCTGTGAAAGGGATACTGCAGGTAAGTAGTAATCATTATGCCAGATGAATATATAATTTCATGTATAACAGCAGGCTGCTAATCCCAACATTCCGTGATTGTCTCACTGCTAGGATTAATGAAGTCTGCATTGCTGCTGGGGGATTTTTAAATTGAAGGTGAGTGTTTTGGCACAGGGGATGGGGGGAAAGTACACAAACTTGCAGCAGCAGGTACAGCATTCTGCTAAGGGGGACATTTGCATTAGTGAGACCTGGCGCGGTGACTTTCCACTGCGTGCAGGCTGGTACCTGATTTCTGCCTATTTGAAAGCTTGTATGGTCCAGAAGAAAACAAAGCGTAACGCCACTTGTTTCCAGCTCAATAAATTCTTACATGCAGGAGGGTAACTCCCAGGCAACAAGGTATTTGCACCTGGGATGAGTGCGGATTGTGAGCGGGAGCCTTTCCAAGCCGCTTGCGTTCCCAGCCTGACTCTTGGGAGCGCAGCAGCCATCCCTTCATCCGTCCATGGCGCAGGCTGGAGTCCCTCTGCACGTACGCACGCCTCCACTGCAAGTCCTGCGCTTGGACAGCCCTTTAACCAAACCCTGCTGACTTTCCCGGGCTACAGACTGCACTCCGGTTAAGTGTCTTATACAACAAAAGCCCGTCTGCTTATTCAGGCCGCTATTGATTTTAGAAACGATTGTGATGCCATGCATGCTTACTTCAGGTAGAACATGGCCCATTTTCTAAAAAACTGGGGTTTTTTTTAATGCCAAAACTATATTAAAAGCATGCAGCAGCTATAGTTCATGTTACCCAGTGCACATCACCACACAAACTTGGGTTTAGGACTTTGACAAATGCCAGTTGTTCCAGCCAAAACCAGCTTTGTGTACCTGGGGCTGAATTTATATTTTGGGGGAAGCCTTTGACCTCTTTGCAGTAAGTGGAAATGAATAATTTTGACCACACTAATGAAGAATTTTTTTTTTCTCTGAATCCCAGCGGTGCATAATTGGAAACAAAGACTTGAATTTTCAAGCGGCGTCACTCGGCCTCAGGAAAGCGATTTCCCTGCGGATAAAGGTGCTCCTCAGCCGCAAAAGCGCCAAGCCCCTGCTCACCCTGACACAGGGTCGGGATTTACCTCAGCGTGTCAGGGCTGTCGCGATATGGCTATCGGGCTGGGCTCGGCGCTTAGGCCTAGCTCGACCTCGGCCTCCCGCCTCGCTCTCGTCGCGTCCCCCGGCCTGGGGCGGCGAGAGGTAACCTCTAACACAGTGGGAAACAGGCCTCCCCCGTCACCCTCCGCCCCGCCGGGACACGGGGGAAAGGGCTGTCGGTACGGACGGCAACGGCGCTCACCTCGCCTCACAACGGCCATCTTGGCGCCCCTCCCCCGCCAGTCCTCCAGCGTCCCGGCAGCCTCTGCGCCGCGACCGTTCGTCCGCGAGCGTCTGGGAGGAGCTCGCTGCCCTCTCCCCGCCCCCCCTGCCTTCGGGTACGATCGGAGCGCTCGGCCCGGTTCGGTCGCTTTCGGGCGGATTCGGGCACTGCCCGTTCGGGCTTCTCCGTTCGGGCCGGCGAAGGGGAATTCGGGCGCGATCGGAGAGGACTCGGCACAGCTCGGCTTTCCTCGCGCCCGTCTCACCCGCCTTCGGGCGCGATCGGAAAAGACTCGAGCGAGCTCGGGATTCTTCGACCCTCTGGGCCGGACCGCTCGGGGACTCGGCCCTGTTCGGGCGGGCTCGGCTTCCCCACCCGATCTGTCAGGTATCGCTTCGGGCCGCGTTTCTACGGACTCGGCCGGGCTCGGCTGCGTCCTGCCTTGGGATTGGCCAGCCGGCAGGAAACGCGGGCCCCGCTCGTCGGGAACCATCAATCGCCTTCGAACGAGGCCTGGAAAGACTCGGGACACTTCGGGCACCATCGGAAGCGGTTCGGAAGCGCTCGATTCCGCCCGGGGAACACGTTCGGAAGGGCTCGGGCGAGCTCGGCACCGCTCGGCGACCCGCCGAAAAGCGCTCGAGTGACCTCGGAGGACCGGGCCCCCCCACCCGGCGGCCCCCGCCCCCCCCCCCCCCCGCCGGACCCTCCTCAGCGGCGTTCGCGGGGGGAGCGGCGGGTGTTGGGGCCCGCTCGCCGGGCTCGGCTCCCCCCGCCCGCCTCGGATGGAGGACGCCGACTCGGCGGCGAAACAGCTGGGCTTAGCGGAGGCGGCGGCAGTGGCGGCGGCAGCCGCAGTGGCGGCGGCCGCGGAAGGACCCGAGCAGCAGCAGCAGCAGCCGCCGCAAGCGGCAGCCTCGGAGTCGGAGGCGGAGCCCGAGGAGGAGGAGGAGGAGGAGGCGGCGGCGCAGGTGACGGCGGTGACGGTGATGGCGACAGATGCCGAGCACATCGAGATGGGAGCCGAGCCCCTGCCGAGCGCCGACGAGGCCGCCGCCGCCTTCGCAGGTCAGGGCGGGCGGAGTGCGCATGCGCAGCTCCCCTCAGCCCCGGCGGCAGCGCCCGCCCGTCCCGGCCGCTCTGGCTGGGGGCTCCGGCGCGCCGTGACTGTTCCCCGCTCCCTCGGCCCCCACAGCCACCGCTGCTGCTCGGCTCCGCCGGGGCTGGAGCCGGCAAGCCCGGCCGTTGGCCCCCGGGCCCTCTCCCTGCAGCCTTGCCGCCTTTGCGGCGTTCAGATGCAGCCATTTACCTCAGGGGGTGCAGTGAGGAAAGGGCAGCGGCCAGCTGGGGCTTGAGTCACTCCCACACACTTAGAAAATCGCACTCTCACACGACACGCACGTCAAAGTAAAATGAGTAAGAGCCGCTTTTGTGGATCTGAAATTACTTTGACCCTGTGTCCCATTAACAAAGTGCCCTGAAACATGCAGATTTTTGAAGGCAAGCTCCGATACGCAGAAAATTTCAGAGCCCTTCGTACCTAGATTGGTATCTCCATGTCAGCTTCTGTGTGTTTTTTTCACTCTTACCCCATGTGTAGTAGCAAAAGCCGCCTGGTTTTAGCTAGGCAGTCAAATATGAGATATATATATATATATATAAAATAGAAACATTTGGCTGTAAGTTTGGATAGTTTTTAACTGGACCAAGTGTACAGGTAATGGCACCCTAGAAATTAATATGTGGCAGAGGGAGAGTCAATTGTTCTCTTGACGGTTGCCAGTCACCCTGCTTTTCATATAAAGCATCACAGTTTGGGCATTTTTTAAGTACAGATGCAATATTCATTTTTCCCTTAGTTCATCACATGCTGATAACTACTGTTTTGCTCTCAAAGATGTTAAAGCATGTTCAATCCAAAGCTTAATATAAATGACAATGTATTTATAACAACTTAAAGGTGTCCTGAAAAATAAAATTAATAGGCAGGAAGAAGGAAATGCAATTTTTTATTTTTTTTTTAATATTTAGCTGTGTTTCAGGCTCTCTGGTTGCAGCAGAATACTAACTTCATGTCTGCTTTACATTTCAGAAGTCACCACAGTGACAGTAGCCAACGTTGGTGCCTCCGCAGACAATGTTTTCACTACATCTGTGGCAAACGCAGCTTCAATTTCAGGACACGTGTTGGTAAGTCTGTCCTTTCATTTGAGGGCCTTAGCAAAGTCCTGCATACCGTCTTAGTGTAAACGAAGAGCTTGGTTTGTGTTCAAGCAGTAGTAAGGTCAACGATAACGTGTTCATTGCAGCATAAAGACTTTAAGCCACAAAACCATTAGCTGGGGGACATACTGGTTTTCCTTCATCACTTGGAGAGTTTTTTTATCTTTCCACTCCCATATACTCATTCTGTAATGGAACTGATGACCTGGAACATGTAACCTTTGACTTTGGTTGGCTAAAACCTCAAAACCTAACCTAATAACCACCATACTGATTGGTGGTTTAGGGTACCTTTGAGAAGATTTGGGGGAATACTAAAATACATTGGTATTTTAATTCTATCAATTTAAACTCTTTATTTCTTCTATAGTCTGGGAGAACGGCCCTCCAAATTGGGGACAGCTTGAATACTGAAAAAGCCACTCTCATAGTGGTTCACACAGACGGCAGCATTGTAGAGACCACAGGGTTGAAGGGGCCATCAGCACCTCTCACACCAGGTATAAGGCAATCTGTTTTTGAAGTGTCATTCTCCCTGAGGGGTTGCTTTTTCTCCACTTTAATTGTGTTTCTAGGATTAAAAAACATGAAGTGCATAATATTATGCAGTTGCCTTACAAGGATCGTTTGTCCCCTCTTCACATGGTACTTCTTGTATTTCTTGGGAGTAAAATACTTATTTGTTTTGTTTTTTTTCCCTGTCAGAAATATATTTCATTTTCTTATTCTTTGCCCTAGCCCTTGCAAATAAGCTTGAAAAATCTTGCCCTGCTGCTGGGCTGTCACATGTCTCTCTACACCCATCCCACCCCCAGAGGCAGATGGATCATTCTAATATCGATAATAAAAATATGAGTCTCCTAGTTCCACACATGGGTTCTTTTCAAAGGGTCCTTGAATCCATTCGGGCCGCTTGCTGATATTTAAATGTCACGATAGCTGGTGTCTTAATTGTGAAGTTCACGGCTGCTTGGCAGTTTCTTCCTGCCCACAAGATGGCATGGCAAACCTGCAGTGGTCTCAAACACGGTACAGGATTGGCCTCTGGGAAGATCCAGCCAGCTGCTTACACCACTCCAGGTTACAACCTCAGTGTTTAATGCTGTTGTTTTCAGTCAATTTTAGAATGTTCAAGCTGACTTTTTTTGTGCTGCACTGTGTAACTCATGTTGCCGTGGAGAGGTGTCAGCTGCTTCAGTTACCCACTTGACACTGTTGCCCCAGCCGAGCTGAGCATGTGAAGGTATAGCCAGTGTGCTTTTTGGTTGCTGTCACCTTTCTTTTCTTTTTTTCCAAAGGACCGCAATCTCCTCCTACCCCATTAACATCTGTCCAAGAAAAAACTGGAACCAAGTATAACTGGGACCCATCTGTCTATGAGAACGAGCTCCCGGTGAGGTGCCGGAATATCAGTGGCATTCTGTATAAAAACAGACTCGGCTCAGGTAACAATGACCTTCTGGGGTGAGGAAGTGCGACAGCACTTGGTGCACTCTGCTTTTTATCAGGATACTTTTAAGGGCTGATCATGAGGAAAAAAAGTTTCCTAGCCAGCCTAGTCCCTTCGGTATTACTATTCTCTTCTGTTTTGCTCTTTCTTGTCAGGCTTTTTAACTTTTTTCTTAAATCTGTGAAGATATGAGCTGCCGTGCAGTGAGTCTCCCCAGTAATAGGTTGACTCCTTTTTGTCTGAGAAGTAGACCTGTGTTTCTACAAAGTTCTAAAGAATCCCCGCTGGAACGGAAAATAGACAGCTTGTCTCCTAATGGGACTCCTTAGCTGCCTTAGCCTCTCCCCTTCTCTTTTATCTCTGTGGGAAAGCTGGAGAAGCAGCAGCAAAAATTGTCCACAAGCCTGACTGCACAGCCCAGCGCTCACTTCGTGGATACAGAGTTTTCTTCATGACCAGAAGGATTAGAAAATTCAGTGCAAATTAAGGAACGGCTTAAATTCATGGTGTTTATCCAAGAAAGACTTGTCTTTCTTGTGGATGAGTAATTTTTTCTAGCCTTGTGATGCATTGATGAGGCCCAAAGTTGGAGCTCTCTAAACACGCACAGTCATTATTACAGCGAAGATAATACATAGGCATGGTTATCCTAGGGTGATGAGAAGTAGCGGATGGGCATATTGATGATTGCTATAGATTAACTGCTGTTTTGTCCAGCAATTTCAGTATTTACTTCTTTAGAAAAGTGGCAAAAGGATTCTTAACCATGACTAACGATTCCTTTCTTCTATTTTATTTCAGGAGGCCGTGGTAGGTGCATTAAGCAAGGGGACAACTGGTACAGCCCCACTGAATTTGAAGCTATGGCGGGACGAGCCAGCAGCAAAGACTGGAAGAGGAGCATCCGCTATGCTGGAAGGCCACTGCAGTGCCTTATTCACGTAAGGTTAAGTTTGCTTCCTCCTTTCTGCTGGAAGGGGCAGGTAGAGTCAGGGCAGAGTCTGCCCACGCTGCAGTCCAAGCCATGTGCGCTGCCTCAGCAGAGTTATGTGCGACGGTGCCGTGGGGCAACTCGGAAGCAACATTTTGATTTGGTTGAGAATCGGCGATGTGAGAAGAATTTTTCTAGATGTGTTTTCAAATAACATGATATGAATCTTGCTTGTACTTGAAAAGAGGTTACAATTTGTGCAGGATGAAGCCCAGCCTTGAGCTGTGTTTTGCAGAAATTGAGAAGTAAGCTCTCACCCATGATACTGTAATTCAATATCCTGATCTGCTTAATTCTGTTTGCCTGACAAACATATTCTTCACTTGCACCATTTATTGAGTATTGCTTTGGGTCCTTTATTTCCTGTAGTGTCCAGGAGTCTCATGGAGAATTTGGCATTGCCGTTAGGTTGACAGTTGATTTCTGCTTGGGCAGAAACTTTATAAAAGTCTCAAATTCACATATCCTTGCCTTTTGGTTTGAAAATTGTTTGTTCTTCCTTCACTCCCCTCCCACCCGCTCACCCCATCATCATGACGCAGGAGAGCTGGCCTGTCCGTTGCTGTGTAGGGTCCCTGGGAAGGAGTGGGTACGTCTCTCTGGGAGTGTCCGAATCTCTTTGCAGAATACGGTTGTGCTCTCAGTGGTTTTGGTGACTAACGCTGAACTAGTAATCTTCTAATTTCAGGACGGGATATTAAATCCTCATGCTGCCTCTTGTACTTGTGCTGCCTGCTGCGACGACATGACTTTGGTGAGTTGTAGGGGTTATATCCGTTAGTTTAAGAACAATTAATCAGTCAAGCTGCCACAGGCAGTTGTGAGTGTCCTAGAAATGTTCATGCGCACTGTGGTTGCAGCATGCTTTGTCCATGCCTGTTCCTTAACAGATAAGGAACTGCTACCACTATTGCCTAGCAGCTTCAGGAAAACTGGGTGATACTTAGTGCATTTTTTTTCTTTTTTGTCTTTTCTAAATAACATATCTATGTAAAATGCCTTTTGGCGATGTCAAAGCTATTTGTGATTTTTGACTCAAATTTCACAATTTTTTGAGTTGGAAAAAATGTTTTTGTAAGGAAGTAATGTAATACTCTGTGTTGGATCCATATTTTCATATTAAAGTGCTTGGTTGGTTGGTTGGTTTGGTTTGTTGTTTATTTGTTTAAAAAATTATGTTAAAGTTCTGAAAGCAGAAGTCTTTAGCTTGACTTGAAGTAGTGTTTTGTATTTCTTTTCTGCTATGAACTGGATGATTTGCTTGTTTTCTAGACCTGAAACTAACTGCTTTCTGTCTTCCTTTCACTCTTGTTCTGTTTTCTTCCACCATCTTGGCCAGCAGTCAATTATTTGCCCAGTCCTGCTCCTTAAATAATAGTGGGAAGAGGCTGAATCTGTCCCTCTTCAGCTGGAGGGAGCTGAGTGTAACTTCTCTTTCACGGAATTCTTTTGGTTTGGAAAAGTAGGAATTTTTTGATCAGTTGTTGCAAACCACACGCCTTCCATGGGAATATGTGCTGCTTGACCTTAGCTGCATCTGGAAGGATGAGAGTAAATCCAAAGTCCCCAAAGAGATGCCTCACCTAATGCCTTTTCCTTTTTTTTTTTTTTTTTTTGGTGTGTTTTGCCTAGAGTGGCCCTGTACGACTCTTTGTACCGTATAAAAGGCGGAAAAAAGAAAATGAAATGCCTGCAACTCCAGTGAAGAAGGATTGCCCCAAAAACATCACTCTGCTTCCTGCCACAGCTGCTACTACATGTAGGTTCTTTGATAAAAATTGCTTTCCTGTTTTTTGATGAGGAATTGCCACACTAGATATTTTATGTCTATCAGTGGCCTCATGGAATTAGCCAACTGAGAAAAATGTCTTTTTTTTTTTTTTTGCCACTTCCTTTTCATTGGATAGATCTATTGGCTCAGTGTCTTTAGCTAATTTCACTTCCTATTTTGTAGAGACTAGCACAGTATTGCCACATCAGGACTGCAAATTGAGTAGGAAAAAGTGCAGCTCTAGACCTCCAGGAGACTTGGTTTTAAGCATCTTAACATCCTTTTGCAGTGAGCAGTAGGTTTCAAGTTTTGTTCCGAGAGAGGTCTGGATTCTGTTTCCCCCCCCGCTCCCTGCTCTCTCAGCCTGGCAGTGAAGGGGCAGTTGTGGCGTCCTGGCCCTGATGGGTTGGTGGGTTTTTCACAAATGACAACGGAGAAATTTCCTCCTGTTGAAATTAGGTGGAGGGCAAGGCTGGCCCTTGTCTGCTCTGCTGGAAATCCCCGTTCCAGCCCCTGTGCTTGGATTTTGTCCTATAGAAGCTGGTGGGGGATACAGAGTAAGATTTGTGCTATTTCTTGAAATACATAGAAAAGTAAGCTCTAAGCAGCTGGAATGAAATTCACAGCCTGAAAGTTGTTAATGAAAGAGGCAGAAGGTGACGCTTTCATCTGCAAATTCCTCTCTAACATTCAGGACACGCTTTGTTACTTACTGTTTTTGATTGTCAAACCATCTGTGTGAGAAAAGAAATTAATTTGCAAGCTCATCCAGCTCACACATTCCCAGTCACATTCATGTGTCCTCCTGCTCTCATCACACGAGCATCATCTGGATGGTAACATTACACAGTGAATTGAGGAGGAAGCAACAGAAATCTAAAAAAGAACAGCCAAAAGCAAGATTAGATTGCCAGCAACAGCAGGAAGAGAAATACACAAGGATTCTGTGGAGTTGTTTTGTTTGGTTTTTTTATGTCGCTTTAAGTAGTAAGATCCACTCTTGCTAAAGTTGTAATAAACCAGGATCAGCCAGAAGCTGACGGGTTTTGTAGCCCCGCTGGACCTTTCTGGTAGGTGTTAGGTTTTTGCTCATTGAAGAATTGAAAAAGTGGTGATTTGGGAGGCAGTATGTTGTAAGTGAACATTTTGGCCTCGTACACCCAGAGAATAAACAGAGGCCTGCAGGAGGCCAGCAGTGCCTTCAGAAGCCAAACGGGGCTTTTATTCCCCTTTCCAATTGTATTGGCCATACGTGTGATCCAAATGTGGGTATCACAGGCCGTTTACTGATCTGTGAGTTCTCTGGATGATTCAGAACAGGGATATCAACAGCTAAACAGCCAAGGCCTCTGCACCGAGTGTTAATTATGAAAGTACTTCTAATATTTCCAGTCACCGTGACTCCTTCTGGACAGATCACTACCTCCGGTGCTCTGACATTTGACCGTGCATCGACAGTGGAAGCCACCGCAATTATCTCGGAAAGTCCGTCCCAGGGTGATGTTTTCACTGGAGCTGCGGGTAAGAGTTCAGGTGTATCTGCTAGACATCTGTGAGAAGGAGAAAAAAAAGGTTTGGATGCCCACTGCTATAGGAAGAAGCATTTTGAATGCTGCACGAGGGATTTATTTTGCAAGAGCTTACAGAGAGACTGTACATAACCCACTGTCCTTCCTTTGAAAAGATTTCAGCAGCTTGAAATCTTACCAGTTGCACAAAAGAAGTTAGAAGTTTTGTCCAGATGTTGCAGCTGCTAATTTACACTTCTGGTGATTTCTAATGTTTTATGTCATCTCTCTCATTTTTTTTCACTCTTCCTTCGTCCTAAAATACTACTAAAAAACCCCAAACTAGCTGAGTGTTGAAACTAAGTGAAAAATGCTGAAAAATGCTAGAGTAAATCAAACAAACCATAAATGCATGACATGTATTTCAGTTTGATTCATACCTGGGGTTGTGAGCTCTGCTGAGGGAGCTATCCTGCTCTGAGAACCACAGTTTGAAGTCCCCTGATTATTGTAAATATATAGATGTGTGGGAGGGGAGCCAGCAGTAACCTTTGCTTTAAAAGTGGAAGCAGAGAATGGTGAAATCAGTACAAGGTTGCCTTGCTTGCTAACTGTGTAAGATCATGCTACTGTTTCTCATTTGCAACCCTTGGGGTTATCATAGAGTGTAGGAACTTGTATAAAATGTAAAAATAATATGGGTGAAAGAGGCGTAAGAAGCGCCTGACAGCTGCGTGATACAGTGATTGATATTGCCGTTGTTGTTCTGCAGTTCAAGATACCAATGTCCAGCAGCCTTGCCGGGTCAGTCACCCAGAACCTCACTATCCAAGTTACCAGGACAACTGTCAGATTTCACCTTTTCCTGAAGCTGCACTGCCAACATCTCATCCCAAAATTGGTAAGTGTTATGTCCGTCATGTGAGACACAGCAGCGCTTGAATTTACTTTCTAGTCTTCTTTCTCAGCAAAGGTAAAGATTGAGGCAGAAAAATAAACTTTGCTCTGTTGTGCTTATGAATTTTGCGGTTATTAAGATTTGGACAAGCATGTTTTGCACTCTGTGGAAAGTTTTTCACTCCATTATTGAGAACTTTGATTTGTTGGTTTCTACCAGAGGAAGTTATTGTGATCCTGTGTCCTAAATCATCTTGCAGTCAGTCCCCTGCCTTTCCTAAGGCTTTTGTGACCACTTGGCCACTGTGGCTAAACATTTATTTAGTGTTTGATCTGAGGAGACCATCCCCTTTAAAATTATGTCGCAGAATCTTTTCTAAAAATTCTTCCATCTCTTTATGTATCCACTGATACATGCTGGAGGCAGTTTTGGGCAGGTTTGGTGTGCTGCTCTTGCATCCAATGTCAGTTTTCATCCCTTAACACTGACGTTTGCGCTGGAATGGTAGGTGCTGGTTACCCAGTGCCAGTGAGACCCTCCCCTGTTGTGCTCACATAGACGGGAGTAAAAAAAAAAGACAAAACAGTATGAAAAATGACACATGCAAATCAACCCTTTAGGGTTTGATAGGATGAGTTAAATTGATTATCAAATATCTCTTCAAATGTAATTATATTATGTAAACTTAACAACCTTTCATTTGGGGAGCTGGCTGATAAATTAAGTGAACTACAATGTTGTTTGAGTGTTGCCTGTGCTGATAGACTGGAAGTGTTGAAGAAACTGGAACTGCAAACTTGATGTGTTGTTCTTGCTTTATGTGTTTTTATCAAGCCTGGACAAGAGATACAGCTGGGAACAGTCTGCCACTGGCTGGCTGATGGATTAGGCGATTTATAGGCCTTTAACTTCTCTAATTTCTACGATTCTGTGAAATTACTCTGATACTTACTGATCTCGCTGACACAGAGGAGCTGTAAGACAGGCAGGTGTTGATCTCTGCTAGTGTTCTCTCAGACATTGAGAAAAGATCATGTAACATGTTGTATTCTTTGTGCAGTCTGAAGGCTTTATTTTTTAAAGCCTGTGTTCTCTCTTCTGTATGACCTTTTACTTATTTGCAGCACAGTGCGTTCCTGCTCTGTCCAGAATGAAATCTGGTTGGTGGTTTTAAGTCTTAGTCAGATCTTGATGTTACTAATTAAACATTGATTTTTTTTTTTTTTTAACCGGTGAATACTTTTTCTTGACTGATATACCTATGCCAAGATGAGGAATCGGAAGTAATTCCTGTTAGATAAGTTATCAAATGCCACGCGGGGATAAATATTGTGCTGGAAATGTAGCAGCAGGAAAGGCTCTTCTGCAAACAGCTACTGATAAAAGACCGGTTTATCTCTTACTCATATCTAAGTGCAAATAGTTCTATGCCAGTCATGTGCAAATTGATTGAAATTACTGTTTTAATTAAGGGCCATTGAGTGTAAAATGTCGGTTTACCTGTGTGGTGAACTTGCAATGCTGTCAGAAAAGGTTGCACATCTAACATGCCGTGACCTGCAGTACCGTGGGGTTCGAGACTTGCTCTCTCTCTCTGCAAATCTCTGCTGGATTCTTTCAGCTTTTGCTGCTTGCACGAAAAACTACCAGATATGACTTGAAAAGGGTTAAAGCATTAACGCGCTTAAATTAATTGCTGTCTTGGAAGATATCCAGTGTTCAATGCGGTCTTGCAAGAAGTCTTGTTTGTCTGCAGATGCTTCACTAAGGAGAGGTTCAGTGTGAGTAGACCTGCTGGGATTGCAGCCTGGTACAGAAAGGTGTGTTGGCCTGTTGCTGTTCAGGACAGTAATTACAGTTGAATTTTTTCAGGGCAGTATTTACATTTGAATTTTAAGTACCATTTGAAGTGTAGTCAAGGTTTTTTTCCTCAATGGGGGGGTCTACTGGGCTGTGCAGTTTGCTATTCTGCATCCCATCCTTCAGCGAGAGAGGCTTGAGGCTCGTTTCTGCCTTTCTTTTTGGAGCCACCTTAGACAGCGTGCCAGTATCTGCGATGCCATCCAAAATGGATTGCGATGGGAGACCGGTAATAAAGTAAGTGAGAATAAAGTGCATTTCAGACACTCCAACCTCTACGTTTAGTTCAAGAACTTCCCATTTAGTAAATTTATTAACTCTGGTTTCAAGGAAAAGACTCTGGCTCCAGTAACGGTCCATTTTAATGAAAAGAATGGTCAGTACCCAGCAGTGGCATCTCTGCTGCCTGCAGCTGTCTGCAGGGCACTCCCTTGTAGTGCTGCAGATGCTCAAGGACATTATCTGTGCATTATCTTCAGTAGCATCAGCAGTATGGGAGCTGGGAGACAAGCTGCTTGGCAGAGGCGCTAGAGGTGTGAAAATTAAATGCTTCTAAAAGGAAAGCAGACACTGGCGGGATGGGAACAGGATTTAAATGATGCAGCCCTTCTGAAGTTGTATTCCCGGCTGTGTTAAATGTTTCTCTGAAGGCAATAGCATCTATCAGTTGGAATGGTCCTGCGTTTATGATGTGAACGTGTCACTCACTATTTAAAAATCAAGGAAGCTAATTGGCTTTTGGAACCTGGAATACTAACAGCTCTTCTATTAGTAGATTTTGGGGTAATAAGACTGCACAGCCTCAAAGTTGGTGGTGCCCTCTTTTTCTCTAGTGAACAATTTAGTTAGGAATTTAGAGGTAGATGTGAATGTCTTGCATTTAATTTTATGGCAGATGGAGAGTATTTATGGCAGAGTTAGAGTTAAATTTTGGAAAAGTAAAGCCAGATAACATTTGTTCCTGGAAATGTTGCCTGAGGTGAGCTTACACTGTATATTGTTGGGATCCTGGATCTAGATTTAATTTCCTCACACTCTGGTCTCCCAGTGTACACTGCAAGCCCAGTGATGTGAAAAGTAGGTGTTTTAGTGACACAGTAACTGCTGGTTTTGAAACATTTGCAGAAGTAAGGCTAAGACAGACCTTGTTTTTCCAGGACTTCAATTTTCTAACACAGGCTTCGGGAAAGGGAGGACTGCAGAGCTTCGATAATTGAGGGGGTTAGAGGCAAGTTCAAGGAAAGTGTGATTAGGTTACAATAGTGGGAGTTTAGCTTCGTTCTGGTGGCTTCCTACAAACTGCAGTTACTGTTAAGATTGTGGCTAGGATATGAAAAAGTAAAGGCTGCAACAGCTCAATAATTGTTTGGTTTGTTTGGAGGTTTTTTCTTCTTTTAATGCCCCTTGGAGTATGTTTAGAAGTAGTGCTGGGCTTCTATGTTTTTGTATTTCATTTCATACCTATAGCATTCTAGTTTATACAAGAGTGAAGGGCCGTTTTCAAGAAGGAAATTTCTTGTCCAACACAGGAAATGTAAAGCAGATGTCAGGAGATGTTAGTGTCTGAAGCTAGAACTTCCATCTGGACTGTATACATTTACTCTCATCTTTGGGATTGGGCAAGGAGAGGTTTCAGAGCTGCAAGGAGCATTGCTGTTCAGAATGCCTAGGATATTTGAAACAGATACATATAGATCTGAATACCTGTTATTAAAATCAGTGGTCTTTTAGTGTGAGATGTGTATTTTTATTGCCACACTTTGTTTTATGAGTAGGATGCAGGATGAAGGGGTCCAAAGAAATGACAATTGTTGAGGGTTTTTTTAAAGGGCTTCCCAACCAGTGGTTTTGGAATGTTTGTAATACTTGTAATTTTGAGGTGATGATAACTGTCTTGTTTTTATTCCAGTCTTGGGCCAGAGTTATGGTTAAGATCAGAATTCAGGGAGTGCAGGGGATCAGTGACCTGAGAATTGACACTTTTGGGTCACTGAAGGACTTATTACAACCTTAGGTAGTGACAGTTAATGGAAACATGAGGTGGAACATTGTGATGACAGTGGCAGTGGAGTCTCTGGGAATGCTGCTTTCACTGCCTAATTGTGCCTATCTGCAGCAATGCTAGGAGATGTTAATTCCTTCCCAGAGTAAATAGGGTCAGGAGTACATGTTCTTCTGGCCTATGTGTTTTAGAGAACGCCCCAAGGGCTTGTTCTGCACAGACAGATTCTGTGCATTGTGGGTCAGCAAAAACAGCCAGATTGCACATTCTTGCAGACTGTATTAAATAAAAAAACCCCACAAACAAACAAACAAACAAAACCACCCACAAACCCCCCCCATTTTATGGAAATGAAATGCCCTAATTCTATATATTTTCTTTTTCTTTCTTTATATTCAGTGTTAACCTCTCTCCCTGCCCTGGCGGTGCCCCCCACGACCCCCACCAAAGCCATATCCCCTTCGGTGGTGAATGGGCTGGAGGTGACGGAGCAGCGGAGCTGGCTGTACTTGGAAGAGATGGTCAATTCATTGCTCAACACCGCCCAGCAGCTGAAGACTCTCATTGAACAGGCCAAACAGGCCAGCTCCTCTTTCCGCGAGGCTGCTGTCACACAAGCAAAAATCCAAGCTGATGTGGAGAGGAAAGAGGTAATTATGCTAGGGGAGGTGAGCTGACTCAGCCAAGGGCATCGTTTTGGCTGAGTGATGAACAGAGTAGTATTTCACTGGTTGTCACTGGCTGTAACAGTGGTAGCCCTTAGAAATTGTTTCTCAGTGTCTTGAGAGCGGTATTACCAAGAGAAATGTTTCTGAGTTATTCGTATTATGGGGAAAGGAATAGAGTGCTCTGGGATTCCAAGAGCTGTGGGTAGCAGGCTAGTAATACAAACTAGTGTTACGAGTCCTGAGCTCTCCCATAAGCCATCCTTAAATTTATGAGATGTGGACGCTGAATCCTGGTATAGGAAAGATGGTGAGTGTTCAGCTGTGCGGTGGCTGCTTGCTTTATGTCAGGTGAGCGGGGCTATCAAAGAGGTTTTTGATGGCCCAAAGAGGCAGAGGGATAAAAAGAACAGCAAGCTGCAGAGTTTATGGGCAAGATAAGCAGTAAAATTTAGAGGTGTCTTGCTGAGCATTGTGCGAGCAAAGTCCTGTGGTAAGACTGCAAGGCTGGTGGGCATTACCAGAGTACTGGCTTGTACCCAGTGGCCCTTCTCTCCTCTGTAAGGGATTATCTGCAAGGACTGCCCTGTTCTCCCTGCTTTTCTTCTCTTTAATTGATGCATGGTAGGGACCCTGGATTCTTCTTAACACCAGCTCATGCATGCACCCCGAATTTGGCTCCATGCACTGCTGAATGCGTTCCCCTTCTCCCGCAGATCCACAGCCGCTGGTGTGGACTTGAGGGAGAGAGGTGGGGGGCAATGTACTGTGAAACTGGTGGCGTTGTCGGTAGCTGATGAACTCCCTTCCTGTACACCACACTATCTGCTGTTGCCATCGGCGTTATTGCTAACGTCAGCTTTCCACTGAATTCATAGGCACGAGTGTGCAGCAAGAGACCTTGAAGAAATGTGTGTGGGAAGACTTTGCTGAGAACTGAGAACCCCTATGACAGTCCTTGCAGCGTCTTTGATATTCTTTGCCACGTTGTCTCTGCTAAACTCTTCTGTACGCTGCATCCTTGATGTGCAGGTGTGTGATATGTTGAGAGTCTAATTCTTCCCTGCCTTCCGCCTGGGCAGAATGGGTATTCATGCTGCTGTCCAGGTTTGGGCCATCTGCTGCTAAAATGCTGTGTAGAGCGTGGGATACCGAGAAATTGGAAGCTTTGACACAGTTTAGAGATGAACATCTGACTTTTTTTAACTTCGCTCTCTGCTCTTTTTCCAGTTTATGTGCTGTCTTCCCTTCTGTTTATCTTTACAGTGGTTTCTGGAACGGTTGTTCAGAGTCCATTCCTCTCACCCTCTGATCCAAATCCAGCCCACTTCAGTGGACTTCTAGTTTCTTCTTGCCCCAGGAATGGGAGTTAAAATCACTCCTGTATATTGATTAAAGTGTTGACTTTACAAGGCAAGGATGAGCACGTGTGTGTTTCCAGAGGAAGCCCCTTTCCCAGTAACTACTGAATGCCCAGTTATACAACTTGTGTGTCTTACCGTTCTTATCATGTAACGGGTACCTCAACAGTTCTGTATTTTGATAAAAACACTTGCTCACAGTGGTATTTTTTTAATATCCAAATAACAATTCTCAAGCTTGCGGCTGTGTGCTAGCTTCTGGAACCATCTGGGCGATATCGCAAGTACCTATTTCTGAATTTCTTCTAGTGAATTCCATATTTGGAAAAAACTCTGGGTTTCTGGGTACAGGGCTGGCATTGGAAGTAATTACAATAAATGTCAAATAATTGGCTGTCTACTTTTGTGTTGGTCAAAAGTGCTTTTCCAATTTCATGAATGTTTCCCTGATTTGTTACACAACTCTCTTTCCCACCCTAAGTATGTGTGTGGTCAAACTGCTTTTTTTGACAGTTAAGATACATAAGAGCGAGAAAGAGGTGTCTGCCTTCCTACCTTGGTGTTGATTTTTGCTGGAAAGGAAGCAGGTGCTTTATCACCCCTTTGTGTTTGTTACACTGAATGAACTTCCAAGGGCTAACAAACGGGGGAACCTTCTCGCCACCTCCTCCATTTGCACGAGCGGGGATGGTGAATGCAGCAGTGTGGGCAGTTCTCTGCGGGAGAGCCACCAGTTTGCCAAATTTCTGTGCTGCAGTACGTTCCTAGGTATTTAGAAGTGAAAGATTGTGTCATTGTATCAGAGCTGCGGAGCAGAGGCTGTACAACAGATTAAATTATAATAGAGCTGTAGACTCAGCTCTTCCTGGAAGAGTGACTTAATACATAGCAGGATTAAAGAAATCTGTTAGGAGCAGGCTGGTTCCCAACTGGATGCACAAACTTCATTGCCGTGACTGTAACTAACGCGTATCTTCAGTTTTCACAGCGGTGCAGAGCTATTCCTCCAGTTTAATGTTCCAGCTCTTGAGGCTGTTGAGTTCAAGCACTTTTGGTCTTGTAACTGTCCGTATCCCTGACCGTATCGCTCTGTCACCCATACTGAACAGGGAGAGGGCCTCTGCCTTCCGACAAGAGCAAGACAGAGCGCTTGGGATAGCACTGTCTTTACCTGCCCTTTAGAGGAAATCTGAAGTGGCCTCGAGTTTAAGCAGAGTAGAGGAGAAGTGGCATGAACAGCAAACACATAGGAAAACTTATTTGTGTGCTAGTTTTGTTTCAGTCTTCCTAGAGAGCAATAAATTAAGCATGAAGAATTTTTAATTACGGTTTATATGCCTTGTACGTTGCAAATCACTCACTATATTGTGTTTCACTTATTATACTTATTGTTTAATGAGCTTTGGAGTTCATTAAATATCACAAATGAGCCATTCTGCTTCCATATTGCAGCACTTTAGTTGACTTAGCTTTAAATACCAGAAGTTGTCCTCTATTCTGAGCAGTGGTAAGTGCTTGTGGGATTTACAGAGCTCTGAACTGTGAAAGCCAGGCTTTTGCTCTGAGTTTCCTTTGAGCAGGGGAGGCGTTTGTGCTGCCTGTCCACTTACGTTCTTATCTGTGAAGTCAAAGAGCGGACATCACTGTTTCATTCTGGTCACACTTGCTAATGGTATTATCCAGGACTATTCAAAGGAGTCTTAGGAATACATTATTCCCCTCGTTTGTATCGTTTTGAAGGTGGAAATGCCAACATCAGAGACGAATTGTGGTAGGAAGGGGATCTGCTAAATGTAGCGAGTGGAAACCATAAAAAATTATAAGTGCAGCATAAATTAGAAGCATCTACAGTCACGTTTCTTCCTTAAGATGGCATGTCTAATCTGAATTTTTCATGAGGATTGGATCCGTAATTGCAGTTCCAAACACATGGCGATACCTAGAGTCCTTAAAAACAACAGGGGGGCTGGACTGGGAAATGCTGAGCGTTTAGGCATCAGGCTGTACAGTAGTGCAATATAAATGCCAGTCTTCATAGGCAGTTAGAGAAAATATGGAAAAATGCACTTGTCTTCCCTCTTTTCTCATGTCTGACATGAGGTTTTTTTCACTCTGCCTCCCTGCTGGTACGATTACAGCCATAGAATGCCCTGTGGCAGGGTCTGGTGACATTCTTGGCTGTTCTAAAGAAACTATAGGTCAGATTCCCAGTGCTGGAGCTAAAGGCTTCACCAACAGAGCTTTTCTTGCACATAATTTTGTAATTTGGAACTCCTCGTGTGCACTCTGTTGCGATCTTTGTCCTTTTTTGGTAAATTTGTTTAAGGTTTGTGGCTTGCTGGGCAAATTTCAAGACTGAGGATCTCTTCCAAATTTTGTTTCCATCTTCGCCACGGGTTATTTTGATGCCCCTGGGTAAGTCCTAGGCCTCTCTGGGCTTCAGAGCCTGCTCTTTGAAATAAGGATAATGCTTCCTTCACAGAGGCCTTGCATACTAGTTTGAAAAGTGACAGGATCTCTGGGTAAAAGGCTGTGTAAAAAAGCGTTAACCTTCTAAGTCCTAGAAATAAGGACAATTTGTAAACCCGAAATCTACAATTGCAGCATTTATGAGAATACCTATTTTGCAATCATGTCTTTTGAAACAAAATTGTTCTAGAGTCTAAGAAAGCAGTTAAAAATACCTTTCCTGTTGTGTATGCTGTCTGCAGTATCTCATGTGCCTGATGAGAACTCCATAATTAATAAGCAGAGCCCTCCAGAGTTAGTTTCAGGCCTGAAGCTGTTTAAGAAACGGTGATGGCCATAAGCCTTGTGCTTTCTGTGTGTAAACGGGCACATGTGCAGCTGGTGCTCAGCTTGCGCACAGCTTTGTAGTGGCAAACATCAAATACAAGTTACCTTTATGTTGCACAGAAGTCCTGGGGAATGACATTCTGAAAGAAAAGCAAACTGTAAACCCTCCAGGTCAGCGTTTATATTAACTTCTAAAATGTGTCATGCTTATTGCAAGAAAATATCAAAATATTTGTAAGTTTTTTCTGAATTGCAGCATTTTGCACGGGATTCATTACATACAACTGCTCTGTCAGAACTTCATACAGCGGTTAAGAGAAAGTTCTCCGCTGTTAATTAGCTTGTGACTGAGTGTATCTGATCCTTTGGTTACTCTCTGAATGTTGGGTTTACTGCATTTTTTGATTTAGGGAAAAACATTTAGGAAGAGAGTAAGTGGGGCAACGAAGGCTCAGTGTCTCGTACAAGAGATATTTGACAACTTGCAGGACTGGCCCAAAAGGAATGGATTAAAGACAGCACTTTACACAGAGGTCTGCGTGCTTTGGCAATGTAATTTTTCTGAGTGTGCATTAAGCCATCGTTTATATCAGATAAACTTTAGGAGGGGTAGAATACATGAACTCACCAAATTCTGCGTCAGAAGACATTGCTGGAAGATAATAAAGATATTCAGGAAATGCGTTAAACAGTTTTTCTGTATAAATTTAAAAAGAATCGGTGTTGAAATCTGACCAGTGTTTTAATTTAAATAGCCTTCTTTGTGTAATGCAGTGATGCCTTCAGAGCCCAGCCCATTTGAAAACAAGGTGGAAGATTAAATCAGCTAACAGCTGGACCATCTAAATTCTTTTTTAGAAAGATTAAAACAGTTCAGGGCTAGAGAGTATGAAATTAACCTAAAAAGGGTCAGGCATTTAAGAAATGTAGCTCTAGTAAGCAAATCATGTTTGTGTACTCCCGAGCAGCAGTGAAAACAGTTGAGAATTGGAGGTTATCAGTTTTCTGGAGCTGGTTTTTTGAGAGATCTGGTTGTGTCTGGCTTGATCCTCCCTCTTATCACACCTTTCCCTTCTCCATAGTTTCTGAATGGCTCCAATTCTTCACACCATGGGCTGTGCAGAACCAGAGGACTCACTGTGCAGACAGATAAAAAGGAGACAGAAGGAGGTTAAACGTGTGGTTTCCATCAGCAGGTTTCGGGGGCTGAGAGCAGAGGTGGAGGAGCTGCTGTGGCTCAGACCAGGACAGAGGTGGCTGGGCTTCCTCTTGATCTCTTTCTCATTGGCGATCTCCCTGGGAAACAGGATTAGCCGCACTTGCAGAGGATGAGGTGGCGTCTGGTGGTGGGAAAGGTTTTAATTCTGGAGCTGCAGCACTTTTGCAGAACCAGAATTCGGTGCGTTCAGCCCTGGCGCTGTCTCTGCTGTTGCGGAGGGGATGGTGCCAGCTGGGATTATGTGCGCAAAGGTTTTCAAGCTGGGTTGAAATGCCAGCTCACCGCACGCTTTGGCATCTGTATTCCCACTTTCTTCACTAAAACGAAGTTTAGAAACATTACGCAGTTTTCCTAGCCCAGTACTCTTAACGTGGGTCATCTGTCTTTCGGTTAACAATGGAAAACTAATTTTAACCTTTTCTGAAGAATCCACAGTTTCCTGCCAGCCCGGTTCTCTGCCTGTGTGCAGAGTGGCAGAGGGCAGAGGCTGCAGCACGAGGCGTTGAGTCCCATCTTCTCCACAACCGGTGCTCACCGATGTTCATAATTCTCTCAAGACTTATGGTCATTTTCTTCCTGAGACATGGCAGGATTGATTCTTACACCTGAGGCCACATCTCAAGCTTGCCGGTGTATTCCCTGTCTTCACAAGAATGCTTGTGGCTTGGACACAATTTTGGTTTTCAAAATGGTACTTTTGAAATGTCCGTACACATGATGCCCACTTTGCCCATGCAGTACTGGAAGCACTGGGGATGCCGTGCGTGTGTCCTGTCTTGCTAATTAGCCTGGTCTCACCTCTTCATCAAATAATGGCAGAACCCAATCACACCCCTTGCAGTGGTTTCCCTGCCGCCTCCTTCATCTCCCTGGAGTTTTTTATTTTGAATTTGTGTCATGGTAATATAAAGGTTTTGAAGGTTGTGATTTCACAGGAGAATAAATACTGTGATGTCAGGTCATAGAGACACTTGTAAATTAAGCCTTTAATCTCCTTATATGTTGGGTCATAGTCACCCCTGGATAAACCTGCTTTGCCTGAAGGTGGGGGTTTGGCTTTTTTCTTGCTTTTTAACTGTTCCAAATAAATTTAAGTCAGGGTTAGCACACAAGCCAGGATCGGTTTGGAATTCCTTTGGTTTAGGACTCCTGTCTCAGCAGCATTGGCTGCTGAGCGTGGCAAGGCAGTAGGTGGAGTGGCACCTGGTTGGACTGAACTGGTTTGGAGTAAATCTGCAACACACCCAAAGTGTGCTTTAAAAGTCACCTCCAGAGGACTGCTTAATTCAAAAACTGTTTGAAAACCCTTTTATGTCTATTAAAAGGAGGAATAATGGTTATGGTTGATGCTGTTTCTAAAGCCTTGGGTGTGTTCATTTTGTCTGTAGTTTTTTTCCTAATCCATTCTGTTGGGCTATGCCATCCCCCCAGACTCCTTTTGCGTGTTAGTGGATTAGGATCACTGGACTTGGCCCAAAATTTGGCCCAAGAAGGTGGTACTTGGCCCTATTACCTTGGCATTTTCCTCCTGTTTCCTTTGCTAACTTCTTAGGTACTCGTGTGGTGAGAAGGAATGCTTGGCTGGATGGAGTGGGGAGAGTGGGGTTTGAGTAAATGCTGTACTTAACTGGCAGTTTGTCACCTCGGGCCGTTTTCTCACAGGCTTCTTCATCTGTCTCCACGTAAGGTCATCGTGTCCCTCTCTTAGAAGGGAGGAGCGAGGGTCCCCTCTGTCCTCTTGCAACTGCAGTTTTGGGCTTGACAGAAGCAAGCTCAGTGTCAGGGCTCTCCGTACAGAGCACCCCGTTCAACCCCTCACGTCATATTCTGGCTGTGAAATGACAAGTCTGCTGTATTTTTCCTTGCAGCAATATCAGAACCAGTTATTTCAACAAACAGATGATGTGGATGGGAAAACAGAAATCATCATCAAGGTAAGCTGGGGGTGTCTCATATTTTATGAAGAGCCTTTTGTTCTTGTTCCATTTAAAGATGCAGATTTTCATCATTGCTACAGAAGTCATGTATTCTATGTCTGGCCTTGCCTTCTGGCAGAGATCTGAGCTTTCCCTAGCAGGACTAATGCTCTGTTCGAGCAGAATGTGTCCCTTTTCCCAAGCCTTCCAGGTTTTCACAGTCCTTTATTGTCATCTGGCCAGGTTAATCAATCTCACTCACCTCTGAGTAATGGTATTGCTGCTTTTCAGAGCTGCGTGATTCCCTCTGGCTTTTGGAATGGGAGTATGAGTTGAGTTAGTTCAGGACCCATGATTTAACCCTTACAGCGGTATCTGCTATTCAGTAGTCCTTCTAAGATCTCCAGGTACAAGCGCACACACTGTGTATTTTCAACATTTTCCAATACTGTACAGGTTATGAATAGCCTCAACCAAGTGTGCCTTTGGGACAGGCTTTGCAAGTCCCAAAGAGCAGCTTTAAGCCCCTTTTTGGTGGCCTGAACCCCTGGCTGTACATCAGGAATACAAATATAGCTCAGTCACACCAATTGTTAATTGTAGGTACATTGGTAAGATGTGAGCAGATGGTGTGATGAACTCGGTGTTAATCAGGGCGCTGATTGTTAGGTTGGTTGTGCTCAGAAGAGAAGGAGCTGGTGGGACTAAAGATGCCTGTGTCGAGCACCGCTTTCACAGCCGAGAAACGCTTCCTGTCACAGCCTCACACTGCTGCTCTGACGTGCTAATGATTTGTCAGTAATTTGATGAGTTGGAAACGGAATGCTCTGTGAAGTGCTTATTTTTGTGGTAGTTCAATGATATTTCCACCTAAATATACAGGTTATGTTAATTGATGTCACTGATACAAGATTAAAGTGATAGACACAAAAATATTCTTTAAAAACCAGGTGTGATTTTTCATCCATGTATCGTATCTCGTCTTACTTCTAGGTTTAAGTCCTTGCTCCTGTTACAGCCTTCTTAATTTTACTCCTCTGTCTTCTGTTTCCCTGTTTGGACACTGCTTATGTAGTCGTGCTGCTGACTGGCAAAGGCATAAGCCTGCTCAGCCCGTGGGAGCAGATCCCTTTTCCCTCTAAAAACAGGGAAAGATTAAACCAAAGGGTCCCATCCTTATTCCGACTCCTGTTGTCCTTCCTCAGACCCTCACTCAGACATATGCAGGATTAGAAACCAAACAAACCCACCAACCAAATCTGCCTTTTAAAGTTTTAAATTTATAGTCTGTACACTGCTGTTTGAACATACCTGCCCTTGGTTAGGACTGGCTCCTGCTGAAGCCTGCAGTAACCTGGCTGTGGTTGGTAAGATACATGACCTACATGGAGGGAGACACCTCTGTGCTACTGTGGACAGATTTCCATGACCTCACCCACAGTTTTGAGGGGCTTCTGGCCCACCAGAAAGGAAAACAGAGGTACATTTTGGTTTCCAAAGTGATCCCTGCTAACATGGCGAGGAGAGCGGGTCTCTGAAGACATGTCCAGAAGCCACTGGGGCCGTTTGGTTTGTGTTCCTGGGTTGTGGATATATTGGGAAACAGAGGCCTTACCACTGCTCCTGCATTATGTTGTGTTACACTGTATTACGCTTACATACAACAACAGGTGACCTCCCTGCTGTTGTTCTCTCTGACGTGGTCGCTTTGCCGTCCATTTTCACAGCAATCCTGCGTCAACTGCGGTCGTGAGGCAACGAACGAGTGTACGGGATGCCACAAAGTCAACTACTGCTCCACTTTCTGCCAGCGGAAGGTATAAGCTTGTTTGTGAGTTACAGATTCAGTCATCTGGAGAGGGCTGCGTGACCCTGGGGAGAGTCACACAGCTCTCCGTGTCCAAGGGGACATCTGCCCATGCCTGTAGCTGGTGTCTGCACTGGAATAGTGGAGACAAGGGGAGAGCTTGAAGTGCTTGTCAGTAACTGATGCCATGAGATTCCCCCTGTATTTCCCTTCATGGCCTTTCCATCTGCTCTTCCCTCACAGGACTGGAAGGACCACCAGCATATCTGCGGCCAGTCGGCCACAGTGACGGTGCAAGCCGATGAGGTGCACGTCACGGACAGTGTCATGGAGAAGGTCACCGTCTGAGCACACCTACCTCTTTAACCGTTCACGAACAACGTGGTGCGGCCGGCTGGATCGGCAACCTGGCATGAACGGTCTGTCCTTTACAAACCACACTCCTCTCACTAGCGAACTCATTTTTGAAAGACTTTTTGATACTGTGACAGCATTTGCCTATTCCTGATCCTCTTCCAAAACTTTGAATAATACAGAGACTGTGAAAACCTCATCTGGAAAAAACAGACCCCACCTAACTGCAGCCTAGCAGCTGGGAGCCACCTTCAGCTTAAGTAAGCTTTGACTTTGCCAGACTGGAACCTCCACCATGTGGATTACAGCAATCTCATCATCTCTCTTGAGATGGATCTAAAGCAGGTGCTGCAATGAGATTTGCCAGTGTTTCCTTCTCCCTGTGCCTCCCTACCTCTTGTTTGAAAAAAAAAGAAACGAACCTTCATTCGGGTTTTTTTTTTTTTTTAATTTAATTGCCTTGAAAAAGTCAGTACAAGTTCTTAGTTTGCCATCGGAAGGACTTTTTTTTTTTTTTCCTGTGTTCCGTATGTGCTGGGCAAATTTGGAACACGTTGGAGCTTCTGCACTTGAATATAAGTGAAAAATAACATGTTGTTAAATAAAATGCAGTGAAAGCATGAGTGTGCCCGGCGGTACTGTTTAATTCCCACGGCAGCGCTTTAAAGTACTGATAAATGCAGCAAGCGGCTGAGTTAGTGCAGCTGCCAAACTCAGCCACCCGGCCAAAATCAGAGCTTATCAAACCCAAAGTGAGAGCTGTCCTGTCATTGCGGTTTAGTAGCTACTAATTAAAGAAGCGGTGCAGTTATTTGCTTCATTCACTGCAACAAACTAATTTATTAATGTACTTCTTTAATAATTTAGGCTAATCAGATGTCTTTATTCGTGTTTGAAGATTAATGCCCCAGGCTGGAGGAGTCAGTGGACACGCACACCTCTCTGGTGGTTTTTTTTAGCTGTGAGCATAACAACTGTGAGGGGTTACTTGTCCGTCTGGTTATTCACTCCAATTTAGTATTGAGCGAGGAGGATTATTGTTTAGCTTGTACTCCAAGAGGGCTCACCTCTGAATCACAGCATCCTGAATGCTGTCAAAAGGAGAAAATTCTATCCAGAGCTGCAGGAAGGTAAATGGAGAAAAACATGATGGAAAATACTGAAGTCTTGCAGTAGCAGTTTCTGACAAGTCCATTCCTTCCTCTGTGAATCTCAGAGGTCTTGTTACGTTACACTCCTGGTGTTACAAGGGGACGGAACCTGGTTTATCATCTCTCACAGCATTCGCTGCACTGCTGAGCGCTCTTTTCAGAAGTGCCCGTCCGTAGGGCTTCCCTGCAGCAGCAGCTGCTGAGAGGCAGCAGATGGGACCTTTCCCTGGAGGGCGGGTGACGGGTTGGTGGCCGTTGATGGATGTCACCTTCCAGCTGTTCACTGGAAAAGTTGTTCCTCCCAGTGTAGGGCTTAGTGGGTGACACAGGCAGCCTCGCTGACAGGAGGGACCGTTGCCCACCAAGGGTGAGGAGTTGGCGTCGGCAGAGGGAAGGCAGCAGCCTGCCGGCCTCCTCCGAAGGAAACTGTTCTCTGGAGGAAAGCCAAGCAGGAACTGAAGCAGGATGAGAACTGAAATTAGACGTGTAAGGCTCCTGGGAAGGAAAGACCAGGCAATTCTTTAAATTCCCATAGCAGAATGCTCACTCCTGCTTCCCAGAGTACTACTTCAGTATTTGTAATGGTGTCTTCTCACAGTTAAATTATGATTGCCTGTTTTGTAAAGCTTAAAGACCATTAGTTAATTGAAAAGACAGTCGTAATTGAGCCCACAGTACTGTGGCTAATTTACAGGGTTTCTTGCCTCCGTCTGTTGCCCATTAAGGTTCTGACTACATGGAATGGCGCAGAATGTTGAACATCCGGCGCTGCCATTGGGCCACACCACCGGTTCGTTTTTGGCGACCTGCCTCAGCAGCACCCTCGAGTAGGCACAAAGCTCTCGGCACGGCGCTGCGGTGGAGGTCTGTGCGTGCTCCAGATCCGTGAGCTGGTCATTCAGCCGTTGGCCGCTGTGGCCAGGCCAGCCCAGGGAAGGGCAGGCAACAAGCAGTGCTGCTGCTTCGGTCCGAGCCCCCTTAGCGTGGGTGCTGTGCTCAGAGAAGGCTGCCAAGCCACAGTCAATCTGTGGGTGAGTAGCTCCTCAAATAAACGAGGGCGAGACAGCAGCGTCTCGCATTAGAACGCAGCGAAGGTTGGCTCTCAAGTGGCACCTTTGGAGTGCTAATGCTGCCACTCGCAATGCCAAACGCAGCTTTCAGCTGGAAAATAATAGTTTTCGTTGGCTCACCTTGCATTCTCCACAGAGAACCGTCCCTGGATGGTGCTGCTGGTTTGAGAAACAGAGTTCTGCGCGGATTCAAGGACAAGTGCAGCTACGGGAAGAGGTGAGCTGAGATACCAGGTGCTTGAGCTTGTCGGGTCTCCTGCTCGTGTGGGCGACTGGGCAGCAGGGGAGCGAATCCTCCACCAGCCTCACTGCAGAGTTTGTGGCCGAGTACAGCTGAGCCTTGGTCACTGTCTGCGGTTTGGCTTTGCTGAATCTTGTAGGGGGAAAGAAAAATTGGAAGAGTGGGGCAACTTTCCTAAATGACGAAATTGTAGGTATGAGTCACCTTTAATTAATTAAAGCTCTCAGGGAGCTCCCCAACAGAGCCCTGCTATCTGGGGCAGCTGTGCCTCAACACAGCGGCAAACCACAAATCCTCGAAAATTTACAGCATAATTATGTGGGAATTTAATATGTTTATTTGTTGATGATAAATTGAGTGAGCAACTGTTAGTCAAAGAAAAGCTTCAGACCTTCCTGCAGTACTTTTTTCCTTTTGTTTCTAAGCAGACAAAGTACCCCTCAGAAAGCAACAACCCTATACAAAAATCATTACTCGAGATTCCCGTTTTGTGCAATAATCATTTTCTTCCCCCACCCCCCCCGAGCCTCGGAGAACAGCAGCAGCAGCTCCTCTGGCTGCCCGTGGTGTTGCCGTGCTCAGGTTTACCAAAAGGTATACAGGATTTTTTTCCTGCAGGCTGGAAATGGTTCCTGGCAGGTACTGTACGGTTTGGTAAGGAATTCTGGAGAACTAGCCATAACATCATTTCTTTATTGACCCATCATTGGATGGGTAAATCTAAAATTACTACTAGGCAGCTGCATGTGCTCTTACAAGGACCTTACGACTCTCATCCTTACCAGTCTTGCATGCTCCGTGCCCCAGCAGCCTGAGCGCAGACTGTCACCCAAGCAGGGAAAATACAACAATTAGCAAAGCAAAGAGGCTGTTCTGGGAGCTGGTAACGAGGTGGCTGGGAGCTGTCGGTCGTGCTTGGCACTCCTCGTCAGCCTGGCAGGGATGAGCGATACCCGACTTTTAGTGCGTTGGAAAGGCGGCTGCACTGGAAGCTGTGGGATTACGGAGCAGTGCCACCCCAGACACTTCAGATGTCTCCAGATCTCGGCCAAATTTGGGCGTTTCTCAGCTAGGGCCAGCCCTCCTGCCCCCAGGGGTAGGAATACTGGGCAGGGCCGATTTGTCTGGGGTTTTTGTAAGACCTTAATGTCGCCTTGTCAAATATGAGTAAAATCAGTCTTTGGATTTAAAATACTGAAGAGTAAGGGGAGAGGAGGAGGTTGCACAGGTAGCTAGACCCTGATCTGGCACGTGAACAGCTGGGAGATGAGTTTAACAGCCTCGTTCCCCCCAGACTCCTCTCCGTGTTACCCCCCCGGCCCCGGTGACGCCACCCCAGCAGCCAGAAGAGGCCGTGGCAGGCCCACAGCCGGCTGAAAGCAGCTCAAGCAGCACCCAGGGCACGTCCCAGAGTGTTTCAGCAGGGCTCGATTTTGCCCTGGACTCACCAGCTTGGTTTGTCCTCATGGTTTAAATCATAGGAACTGGTGGAGACGGGCCGTGGCCAGGCTGGGCTGCAGCCAGGGAGGGCTGCGTTCAGCCACCTCCTTCAGTAACGCTTCTTGAGGCAGAGCGGGGAGGATTCCACCTCCCAGGGGTGAGAGCAGGGAATTCGTCTGCGACTCTCAGGGCCAGAGCAGCTGCACGCTTCAAGGCTCTCCTGCCTCCCCAGACACGGCGGGGATGAGGGCTGTTTGGCTTTGCTTAGTGACAGTTAAGCGAAGCCCAAACCAGACAAAGCACCTAAATCCAAAGCACGAGCTGTTCCCGAGAACCATCTCTGCCGTCTTGTGGTGTCTCTCACTGCGCCAAGTGTTAAAAAGTGGCTACGCCTGCAGCTTCCAGTGGCGAGAGTGTCCGAGCTGCATCCACTGGTGCTCACCTGCGACTCCCAGTTACAAAGAGCTGGGAACCAGCATCCTTCAGCTGCCATCTCTCCTCCTTCCCTCCTCCCCAACAAAGACAGCAGACCGTAGGCAGAAATAGATCTTTAATGAACTATACAAAAAAACCAGCCCGGTCATTCCTTCTCCTCCCAGTTCCGGTGGGCTCAGCAGAAGAGGTGCAAGACTTTGCGGAAGAAGTTCCTGAACTCCGCGTTGAAAACGGTGTAAATGATGGGGTTGAGAGCGCTGTTGACGTAACCCAGCCAAGTAACAGTGCTGGTGACTTGAGTGGGAATGGTGCAGGACTTGCAGAGCGCCCTGGTAATGTGAACCACAAAAAAAGGTGTCCAGCAGAAGAGGAAAGCACCTGCCAGAAGGACATTAAAGAGAGAAAGTGATGTGAATGTTAAAAAGGGTTTAATTTAACAAACAAGACTGGAGACAGCTCAGAGTGCTTAGGGGAAAAGCAGCAGATGTGCTGACATGTAGATCTGGGCTTACGCTCTGGCAAAAAATTTAGGATGTCTTTCTCGTCCTAAACATTGATGAAAAGTCTAAGTTATGTATCGTTTTGGATTCATATTTAGGATATCAGGAGTCACAGGTTTACCTTGAAGAAAAGGCTGGATTATAAACACCGTACATATGTTCTTTCCCAAGGGTGGTGGTTGTTGGCACTACTCTGGCCCAAAGGGATGCGGAGATTTTCACTGGATAAACATCCTCTCACGAGAGATGGGTACGGCAGGTCTTAAGCCACAACCAGGCTGTTCCGCAGGAACCAGGGGAAGGTGGGTGTTAAAACGAGCCCACGCGTGATGGAGAGGGAGGAGGACCAAAGCCATGGCACTGGGGACGTGGAACAAGAGGGAGGTGGCTTTCATCCCACCCCCACCTTCTCCAGCAGGGATGAAGCATGGGTCTGTGTGACATCTCTCATCGTGCCCGTGCCTGGGCAGTTTGGCTCCTGGCAGCAGGGTCGGCAAAGCGCGCGTTCCCTTCGCCGGGTTCAGACCAGCCCTGCCAGACTGGACCCAGCACGCTGCCCACCCTTCCCCAGCCACCACCGGCTGCTACTCACCGACGACGACAGGCAGCACCCGCATGGCCTTCCGCTCCCGGCCGTTGATCTTGGCCCGCTTCCGACTGTGTCCTGGGTGTGGGTACTTGAGGTGTGGGTAGGAGACAGTCTGGATCCCATTGTTCATCACATAGTCCCCAGGGTGGTCAGAGCGAGTGTAAGGGTTGCACTCCTCCGGCTCCAGTCCGGTCTGCTCTCTCTCAATGAAGGTTGAGGGGTGATACAGCTTCCTGTTGGCCCCGTAGATGCTGCCCCTCAGCTTGGCTTTCCTGGCTTCTTCCCAACGCTTGAGTCCTTGGAACATGGCGCAGTAGAGCACCAGCATGACGGGGCAAGGGATGAAGAAGGAGCAGATGGAGGAGTACACGATGTAGTTGTCATCCTCCAGCTGACACAAGCTGGGGTCCCGGTTTGGGACGTTGTTGAGGCCAAATATGACTGGGGATGCTACAGCAAAGGCGAATATCCAGGTGGTGGATATAAGGATCAACTGCCGCAGGTCGATTTGTCGCCGGTTGTAGTTCAGTGGGATTGAAACGGCGATAAACCTGCCAATACAGGTCCCAGGTGAGTCAGTCCTAGTATGGTGGTGTCACCACTGGTAACATCACAGAATCACACAGCAGTTTGGGTTGGAAGGGACCTCACAGCCCATCCAGTGCCACCCCGGGCCATGGGCAGGGACACCCTCCACTCACCCAGGTTGCCCAAAGCCCCATCCAACCTGGCCTTGAACACTGCCAGGGAGCCAGGGGCAGCCACAGCTTCTCTGGGCACCCTGTGCCAGGGCCTCAGCACCCTCACAGGGAAGGATTTCTGCCTCACATCCCATCTCCATCTCCCCTCCTGCAGCTTCAGGCCATTCCCCTTGGCCTGTCACTCCCTGCCCTTGGCACCAGCCCCTCTCCAGCTTTCCTGGAGCCCCTGCAGGGACTGGAAGGGGCTCTAAGGTCTCCCTGGAGCCTTCTCTTCTCCAGGCTGAACAACCCCAACTCTCTCAGCCTGTCTCCAGAGCAGAGGTGCTCCAGCCCTCGGATCACCTCCATGGCCTCCTCTTGACCTGATTAACAGCTCCATGTCCTTCTTGTCCTGGGGACCCCAGAGCTGGGCTCCAGGTGGGGTGTCAGAAGTGAGTGGTCCCATAGTCACTTGCTACTACCCTTCCCCCTGTTAATTTACTCACGTAGCCAAGCCTGGGCTACAAGCTCCCCCTCAGAAGAGCACCCAAGGGGACAGCTCTGGCCTCCTCACACAACTGTGCTTCCAGCTTGGCCACCACAAGGGTCCTGATGGGACACAACGCTGGTGATGGGGGAGGACGGGAGGGCAGAACACCGTCCTTATGGGAGAACAGGATCCGGCCTCCCTGCGTGGGACCCTGGTAAGGGCAGGTATGGCAGCAGCTTGATGCCAGGACACAGCGCTCCTTCCTCTGGCACGAGGAGGAGGAAGGCACTTACCGATCCACGCTGATAGCACAGAGGTTGAAGATGGAAGCCGTGCACAGCATCACGTCCATGGTCATCAGGGCGTCGCACAGCACCGTGCTGAGGGACCACACGCCTCCCTGGAACTGAAAAGATCCCCGTGGTCAGCAGATGCCACGTCCCACTGCCTTTAAAAACGACACGAAACAGCTCCGCGCCTGGGCGCCTCAGCCACTCACATTCTCCCCCAAACAAGCGGCCTGCCGTCGAGCAGTCCTGCCCGTGAAGTAGCTCACAGCTTGCCTGGGGCTTCGGGTTCTGGCCCGGCTGGAGAATCGAGCCCCCAGCCCCTCAGCGCTGCCAAGCGGGTCGTGCAGGGCGGAATAACGGGCACAGGGCTGCCTCGGGTTAGTGCAGAGGCTCAGAACCCCCAAATTCAAACTCACCACCCCAAAATCTCCCCAGAAAGGCAGGGTGGGCACAGCATCGCTAGCTGCCGGTCAGCAAGGAAGCAAGGAGAAGCTCTTCCGCAAGTGACGGAGCGCAAAGCCCCTATTCCATTTTTCAGAGGACGTGAACGGTTTCAGCGCGTTACACGCGTGGTTCATTCTGTCACGCTAAGCACAAGGCCAGCCTCGCGAGTCCGCGTTCAGGCTGGTCAGGTGGAATCTCTTGTTCGCTCTCCCTACAATTGCAGGGCACGGCAGGAGCGCTGCCGGCGCGAGGACGTGACCGGACGCGCGTCATTGGGCCGTATTACTTCAAAGCGTTGACTCTGCTATACAAAAGGTACCTGTTAAAAAATCTACGCTACTGTATCCCAAATAATACTTGGGGAAAAAAAAACCCCAACAAAGCCAGCAAATGCCCAAGGGTTTGCGGTTGATCAATAGCAGCTTGTGGAACAGGAACGTTTGCTCAGCAGCGTGCTGTGAACCCGGCTGCTGGGAAATGGGAATGGCAGGAAAAGCTCAAAGAGCACAGAAATAAGTCAGGATTCGTTAAACCCTCCAGCACGTGGCACCAAACGCGTGTCCAGACCCTCTGGCATCCAAAGCTGATGCGCCGAGCGTCGGCTTCCTCTCCTCGCACCAGTGCAGCTGCCTCTAGGACGAGACCACGAACAGAATTTTTATAAAAATTCTCATTTTAGTACCACAAGAGAGGGTGCCTTCTTGTTTTTCCCTGACAGCAAAAGAGGGGCTCAAAGCCCCGCTCAGCTCAAGCTCAGCCCCTCCATCCTCGTTTAGCAGCTGAGAGGAAAAGCTCCCTCGTTCCCGCGCATCAGACGCGTGCAAAGCTCCGTCACCCCAGCCCCCGGTGAGCGGTCTGCCAGCGCTGACTCCACATTAAATGCTTGTAAAACCCGCTCGTTTCCAGGCACGCCAAACCGAGCCTCCCGCGCAGCTGAAACAGGAGCTAAAGGCACTTTCAGATCCAACGCCGTCCTCCCATCACGACCGGCACGTCCAGTGCGGTGGAGCACCTTAGAGCAGGGGCTGGGAGTCAGGGGGCTGCCAGAGGCTCCTTACACCTCCGCTACGGGCACCCCAGACGCTGATTTACGGCCGGGTCCCCTCTCAGCCAGCGGCACCGCCGGCACCGCCCGCGCCTGACAACGGCAAGAAGGGCAGCGACGGCTTCAGCTGGCGCGGCCACCGCAAACTGCTGGCAGAAGGTCCTTCCTTCCAACCGAGCGCTCCTCTCGCCCGGTTGTAAACCCAGCCGATTGTTGTAGCGTTGAAGCGCTTTTTAGGCTGACGCGGAAAAAGTGTCCGCTCGAGCCCGGCCCTGCTCCCCGCCGACGTGCCGTTATTGCCATGAGCTTGGGCAGCGCAGACACCCGTCAGCACGCTCGCACAGGCAAACCTCGATGGCTCAATGGGCTGGTCCTAATATAATAGAATGATAATATAATAGAATGATAATATAATAGAATGATAATATAATAGAATGATAATATAATACAATATAATAAATATTTATAATAAACACTCATAGTGGGCACATATAGAGGCTTTGAAATGTTTTTCTATAATATATATTATATATCAATGCCATATATAACATTTTGTACATTATCTATAATTTATCCGTATATTTCCATATATGTAACGTATGTATATTTATAAGTTAGATTTACAGTTATTATATTTATTAGTAAAAATTAGATTGTATAGAAATAAATATGAATATAAAATGCCCCTGGGACTTGGCAAAATATCAAACACTATATATACTCTTACTATTATAAAAATATATATAATATTACTATAAGCTATATATTGCTACATGTAATATATATAATTTACTATACATTTTTACCTATATATAATGTGCTATATAAAAATTATTTTTTATATATATTATTTTTATTAAAGTCCCAGGGACTTTATTTTATCTACATGTAATATATTTTTATCCATATCATTTATCAATGTATTCATACGACACGTTATACAGTGAATTAATATATAACAATATAATACAAAATATATATATGTTGGCACAGGGCCGCAAAGCTGAGGAGCACGCCCCCCTGCCACCGCGTTCCCAGGTTAGCTCTGGAATAAGCACCTTGGTACCAGAAAAATAGCGACCATCGGGGCGGGGGGGGGCAGTTGTGACAAAAAGAGAGCGGGGACCCCAAGAAAAAAACAAAAAAAAAGTAATTCAGCATCTTAGGAGAGGGAGTGAAACGCCTGGCACCGGGGACGGCGGCGGAGGTGCCAAGGGTGGGGAGAGGAGTTCAACCCCTGCGCCAGCGCAAAGTGAGGAGCGACGCGACGAAGCCAAGAAGAGAAATAATTATCCCGTCGCTGTATTGGGTTCTCAGCCAGGAGCAGCAGGGAAACGGGCTTTCGTTTGGTCTGAGAAACCCCCAAGACAGGCACCCAGAGCAGCAGCGCCGCTCACCGAGGCACGCGGCCGACGTACGGCACGGGACGCCTGCGTTCCCGCTCCTGCTCCACAGCTGCTCTCCCGTCTCTCTCCGAAGTAAACCTATAGTAGTCGTCAGCCAGCGCTCACGCAGTCTTAACTTCGCCGGCCTTGGGCGCGGTTCGGGAAGTGGGTATAGATTAGTTCACGTATAGATGCTAAACAATAGGTTCGGGGTTTGGCCATCCCAGCGCAGCAAACGGAGCCACGGGGGTAACGCTCTCCACGAGCAGAAACCCCGCCAGGACCAGGGGCCGGGCAGCTCCGCGAGGATTAATATCAGACGGTAACGATGTCACGCACAGGATTATAATTAGTGGAGCTGTAAAGCCAAAGCAGACTCTGAAGAAACTGTTTGGCTATTTTTACATAGCCATCTCCTTGAGAGGTAGCCCGAACCCTCCAGGGCAGGGCTGGATTCGGAGCCGAAGGCTTCACTCAGCCTTTTCCCTAGCACAGACCAGCCACCCCAAACTCAACCGGGGAGCCGAATCAGCCCTCAAATTGTTGCCAAGTTCACCGGGATCCGGACAAGTTCAGTTCAGATTATAAGTGAGAAAATTTGATTTTGGGCTACAGTTTTCAAAACCTGTTTGTGATTCCGGGGAACGAATTGATTCTGAAAAGGACGAGAGCTCTCAGGCTGCAGCCCCCTCTGCCGTGAGATTCCAGCTGGGCGCTCAGAAAATGCTACAAACTCTTCCCTTTCCCCACCAGCCCCCAAGACCTGACTTTGGGGAAAGCGCTGGGTGAGGACAACATGTCATCACACCACGTTTCTCGCTCGCCCACCTTAGCAAAATGTGCCAAGAACTTCTCTGATGGGAGAGTGACTTTGGATTAGAGGCACAGCTGGCTTGGCTGGCTCCTGTGATTAAGTGGTACCTAATTACAAGAGGCTGCAGAAGATTAGCCCATCAAGGTACACAGTGTAAAGCTTGAGGGATCATAAACAGCTCAAGCTGCCTTTAAGAAGTGCTCCAGAGCAACTCCCCTTCCATCGGCGGTTTTTGCATTCTCCGCTCTTTTTCAGCGCGAGGCCCCTTGTTTTTCTCCGGCGACGGACGCTCAGTAGTGCTGGTGCTGAGAAGGCGCAGAAAAACAGCAGGGTGAGCTGCCTCCCGTCACAGAGCAAAGCTGCCAGAATAACCCTGTGATCCACCGTACCCGCTACAGCTTTTCGAAGGCTGGCGGCGTGCTCTGCACCGCTCCGGTAAGAAATTAGGCTGAGCCTTAAAGGGGTTAACGTGGTTCCCTTAGAACCGCCACACGCGAACGCTCCAGGCATCGCTTCTTGGGAGAAGATGGAAAACTGTGCGAGGGTGGCAGGGAGCGTCACGCTCTGCCCCTTGCCCTGCGCTTCGTGGCAGCCAAGGAGGGTTCAGGGAAGGTGATAACGATCGCCCCTCGGGACGCAAGACAAACCCCTTCCAAAGAGGCGTTCCAGGTGCAGACTGGCTGCCGGTTCACCCGCCCAAGCTTGGCGACGCCGGTGAATTCACCCGCAGCCACTGCGGTCTCTCACAAGACACCAACATCTCACTACAAACTGCGTTTAGGTTCCGGATCATCCACCGCGCGCAGAGGAGGAACGGATCCAGCTGCTTCTTACACAGAATACAAACAGCTTATGGAAAAGATTTTACAGGAGGGAGGGAGACAGACTTGACTCCTCCAACACGTCGCAGGCTGCTTCCAAGCTCCGGTCATTCTGATGTCCCTGTTCCTAAGCACTGCCGATGATGTAAGAAAAAAAAAAATCTGCCTTCTTGCAAACAAGCCTGATGCCAGAAGAGCTCTTAGGCTGCCAGCGCCCCTGAGGGCGTGAGCCAGGACAGGACCGAAGGTTTTAGTCTTATTTCCCGTGATAACAGCTCTTGCCTCAGTCCTGCCGCTTGCTTCCGCACGGCGCCGCGTCTCAGACGCGTACCCGCCTCTCTCGCCAGCCCTGCAAACGGGCGCGTTAAGAAGCAGAGCGCACAAAGTGATCGTTTGGTCTTCGGTGGTGATGGCATCTGAAGTAAGGTACCAGGCGGCAGCAGCCTGGGTGGCGAATTAGGAGATGCCCAGCTGCATTTCCGAACAAGCAGGTGCCTGCCCTCAGCGAGGCCACGGCTCAAGCACGGAGAGACTGACGGTGCAAATCCCCAGAGCCCAGGCCTGCCGAGAAGGCTGGGACACCACATCAGAAGAGTAATAATCCTTGCAAGCGGGCAAAGTCCAGCATCGGAGTCAAAGAACTGTCCGAGTGCCCAGAAGAAGCTGACTCTGGGCCGTTCTTCGTGAGCTGGGACTGCGGCGTCCCCCAGAAGACACGACAGCCTGCGAGGGGAGAGCAAGGAGAGGGAGTGGGACCCAAGGCAAAGGTGGCCTTATGTCTGCTCTGAGGACCTTTCTTGGCTTAAATCATTGAGGTCAAGGTTCTTCAGACATGAGGAGCAAGTCTGGTCATCCACCTGAAATACTATGAGGGCCCAAAATTCAAAGGCACCGTCCTGCATTGAGAAATAAACCCCTTAGCGTTAGCACCGGTGGATAACTGCTGGCCTGCGTCGCCTCCCCAGTGTGCTGCGCGGCTCGGACATCAGCCAGGCCTAGAAGAACATCTATTTCCACTAAAGCCGTAAGATTCCAGGAAAGACCCATCTGAAATACTGCTGCAAAAAAAGGATGGCGTGCATTCACAGAAAAGGCGGAGGGCAGAGCTCGGGTCTCTCGGCAGAAGAGCCGCATCGCAGGCAGACGACGCGCTGCAAACAAGAGCTGTTTCTGTACCGGTGGTGCACCGACACCCTGGAAGTTTGATGGGGAACGGCAGCATCCCCGCCAAGAAAACAGCTCGTGCAATTAGCACTGGCTGCTCTACGGCTCCGAGGATCCGCGAGGCAGCGCCAGCTGGAGAGACCCCCCCTTCCCCGACCTGCGGGAGCCGGGCGAACGTGCAGATCTGCTAAAACTGTTTCCTCTTTTTCGTAATCAATTACACAGATCTTAGCGGCAAAGATGTTTACATAACCCTGCCGCCTGACGCGGCTCTGGCCAGCGCCTTCCTGGATCAGACCTGTCTCGCGGCTCTGGCACTCGGCGCGGATTAAGGAGAGCCGACGCGAGGGCGGCGTGCGGAGCGAGGCAGGTAGGAGGTACGCTCCGCAGCAGAGCCCGCGGGTGGAAGTCGTGCAGCCCGCTGCCTGCCCTAATTGCTGGGAATGCCTGCGGTTAATGAGGACCACGTACACCGCTGCTGGGCTCCTGCCGCCGTCGGTCTTTGGGCAGGGGAAGCAGTCAAACATGAAGGCAAGCCCGTGCAGCCGCGCAGCTCCCTCCGTGCAGGTTTCTGGTGGGTAAAGCCCCTCAGAGCCCGACGATATTCCGCAGTGCCTCCACGGCACCTCGTAGCTCCCCTCACCGTCTCGGGAGCAACAGCCCTCATTTCAGTGCTGTCAGTGCTCCAGGCGCGCTCTGGTCTCCCCTCGCACAGAAGCAGGGCTTTGCTCCTGGGGAGTTATTGTGGACCCCCGGGAGTGCCCCGGGCCACCTCCTTTCCTTCCCCCTTGCTTCCCATCATCCTTGCCTTACCGGCGCTGGATTGCTAGGAGAGCAGAACTTCACGCTCCCACCAGACAAAGCCACCGCAGAGGAGCGGTCTGCCTTCCCCATGGATTTTTACCTCTTCCCCATCACGCTGCTAAGAGCTGAGATTCCAGAGCAAGCTGGAAGGTAAGCGCCTGCTGCGTGTCCGGGCAGCCTGCTGCGTGGTAAGTAACAACCGGCAAACACCGGAACGTGTCTTTGTTCCATGTTCGAACAAGGTCAGTGGAGAGTCTGGACACATCTGCGTCCCCACGCCGTGATTCGGCGTACGACTGCCTGTGAACACGCCGATCCTTGCACGTTGGCTCAGTCAGCCTGGGTAGCAGCTAACAAGACAAACGGCAAACAGCACTAATCCACCTCCATCCAAACCAGCGCTCCAAAGAGAATGGGGAATGATGGGGGTACAGAAGTTCACCTGGTTTTCTTTAAAGATGGTGTTTTTCTGCAAAAGAGAAACTGGCTGTAAACACCGCCGGGTCAGGAATTCACTGCACGTCCACAGTCTCGGGAGCTGGTCACTTTGGAAACAAGATGCTTTAAGCCAGTGGAAAGCTGACGTTTCTTCCCTTCCCATCCATCGGATGCTTCTTGGTTACATCAGGTCGTGGAGGATCAGAACTGACAAATGACAGCAACATTTGGATTTACAGAAGACCAGCTTCGTCACATCAGTTTTAACGCCCCAAGCGTTAACTTGAGCTGCTAAGGTAGGTAAATTTGACAGGACAAATTAATGAAGAAAGAAATACAGCCTGAAGAACCCCCAGCAATGCACAATGAACACGAGAGAGAGATTTAGGACAGGGCAGGACTCAGGAGAAAACGTCCATCTCGCACAGAGAAGGCTGGGCTGTGGGGAGAAGAAGTCTACGGGCTTTCCTGCTCACCCCATGGCTCCACTTCCATGGGAGATGCCAACTTCCTACACCACTGGCCTTTTTCCAAAGTTCGTTCTCTCCGCCAAGGGCTGTCCATGTTTATATGCGTTGAGGGAGCCCAGCGCAACAGGACGGCAACTGGCCAGGAGCAGTAGCCACCATCTCCTGCTCACCATCAGAAAGCCATCGCCCCTCCGTGGTGCCTCTCCCAGAAGCTGGACGAGTGAGGACAGGACTGGAGGAGGTTTGCGTTAGACGGCCCCATTCCCTGCCCTTCTGCCAAGCTCCAGTTCCAGTCAAGACTGCAGCGACTGTGAAACGGTACAGAAAAGCCAACGGTTGTGACCGCACACCAACGTCCTCTCTGTCCAGCACCCGCTTTCAGCAATCCTCCAACCTGCAGGTACAAACACGGGACGCCGAGAGAACTGACACACGCTTTGGCTTCCTCCGGCCGAGACCTCTGAATCCTCACCGCGGACTAAGAGTTTAGCGGTGACAAAAAGTTATGCCGGCTCTTTCGGAAGTACAAAAGGAGAGTATGCGTCAACAAATGCTGCTAATGCATCTTTAAGCTTTCTTAACAACCAGAAATAACCGTCAAGCTCAAGGCCTCTCCCACTGTGCCCGTGCTGCTGTGAACAGCAGCAGAGGATGATCCAGCCACCTCCCACAGGAAGCAATCCCGTTGCCACTGAAGCTTGTGGGAGAGCTCTTGTTTTGTGGGGATGTCAGATGTCACCTCGAAAATTTCAGTCCCTCCAGCTGTTTTCTAAAGCCCTGACTGGGAGGGATGTTTCCAAAAACCTAACACAAGAAGCCATCCCGCAGGAAAAATGACCAAGCTTCTCCTGCTGAATTGAGGAAGCCGTCAGAGTTTATAGTTCTGTTCCTGCTAAAGCAGCAGCAAAAAAAGACCCTCTCAGCTGGTTTTCAAGTTTTCCAATAAGCCCTGAAAGACCACCCTTACTCTGTCAGGAGCTGTACTAAAGTTAAAAAAACCCTCAACCGAACAAAAAACCCCAGAGCAAGAATAAAGGTGGAACTGAACGGTCAGGACTGTCCATGCCTTATGTTCAGTGGCTAAACGCAATGGTGCAGAACGCAAGCTGAAATCCAGCTGGTTTTCAACAGCAGCAATCGCTGTACTATGCACCCCCCGGCCGAGCGGCTGATTCTGATCTACAGCTTTCACTTTTGCCTCAAAGAAAAGAGAAAGGAAAAAAAAAAAAAAAAAAAGACCGCCGAGCGGGAGGAGTGCAGATCCTGGTGCGTGCTCTTCCTACAGCATCTCTTGCGTCTCTGAGAGCCTGCCCCGTTGCAGGAGCTGCAGAAGTTGAGGGAAAAGACAATTCTGCAATACGCCACCCTCGTTCCCTGTTGTTTAACATCCTGGGTGCAGAGCCATGGAAGAATTACACCACAGAACTGATGTTTATGAACAGCTATGTCAGTGAACACACAAAGTACCATCGCTGCCAAGGCGCAGGCTGGACAGCCCAGGTTTTTAAAGCTCATACAGGGCTGAACACCCGTTGCCTGAGCATCCAGGATCTGTGGGATGTCTGTGCTACCCAAGGAAAGCCCCGCAATGCTCGTGCCCAGCTGGAAGCATTTTCAGAGGTATGTTAACTAGCATTTTACATATGCCAGCAAAACTCAAGCCTCCAGGCTAAAAGAAACCACGCTGGTGCACGTGTCTGCCCACAGAATTGGGAACTGGAGGCATGGAGACACAACAGAAAGAGCGAGGGGAAAAAAAAAAGGTAATTCCAAATAGCAAAAAGTAGCTGAGAAGAATGATGGAGACAGAGGCTTTCTAACCACCAAAACTGGGTTAACGAGGGAAAAGCAAAGCCACCAAAACCAAACAGCATGGAGGTGCCCCTGTCAGTGCAATGGAAAGGGAGAAGGGAATCTAATGCTCCTGTTCTTCAGAGGTTCTTCTTATGGGTCCCCAGCCGAACCTGTCCCTCCAGAATACCTCTGCCTCCACCGAGGTCACAATGTCCTGTAAAATCCCAGGACCAGGTAGAGAGGCTAAAAGCATCCTAAGCTCTAATCCGCAGCCTTCCTTGCATAAGAAAGTATACGCCCATCGCAGCCAGGCGCTGAGCGGCAGCCCTGCCACGGGAGAGAAGGGGAGATGCTAAGGCTCTTGCGTTAGCCTTCAAGGACGGGAACGCCATTGGGTCTCAGTGACGGGGACACCCCTTTCACGCCCCGAGGAAGCACTGAAGCCACCACCTTACAAACCACGTGCTATCAGAAAACACAAGGTTCGGCTGACACCCCCCAGACCCCAGCTTGCTGGGGGCGTTCACCGCGCACAAGGCTGCATCCTGGCGCTCTCCACATCTGGAAAGAAGAGGAGGACTCTTTCTCCCACACCAGCAGCTACCACAAGGGCAGGTGCAGAGAACCCGTTACTTTGGTCTGTGGGCGCTTTCCTCCAGCTGAGCAGGGAAAGAGCCGCGGGCTGGTACTAAGGGCAGGCTCTAGCGAGCCTCCTCGCTCCAGTCCCACAAATCCCCCCACAATCACCAGGCACCATCAATCCCCTGGCAGTCCATTTATCTCCCTTTTACAGAGAGAGATGCAAAACCACTCAACCTCAGGAGCTCCTGTTTTTTCTTTCCCTCAGCTGTCACAGCCTTGGAAGCGAACGTGTTTTGGAGGTGAACAGAAAGCCTGACCCAAAGTCCCCCAGGGTGGCTCTCCATGGCCATCGTCACATCATCAGGCCTGTGCGAACCAGAGCAGTCCTGCCAGGAGGATCCCTGAGCAAGCTGGCCAAAGCCACCCTGATGTAGGGCGACCAAATCCCATCTGGCTCCCTAAAAAGACGCCTTCCCCTACTCAACTTGACATGGCAACCCGTTTCCTGGTAAAGATCTCCCTTATCACCCAAACCTCCTCGCCTTACGCAAGACAGAGCACGGCACAGGAGCTCCCCGTCCCTTCCTAACCGTTTGCTGATGGCAACCTGGGAAGCGTGCAACGCAAGGGCTCTGCAGAGCTGTTGACCCGGCCCGGGACAGACACCCCGGTGCAAATAACGGTGATTTTGCAGCTCGGCAATTGTCCGGAGGACGGAGGGGAGCCCACAAACCTGCCCCGAGCCACCTGCTGCTGCCGTGGCTCGCTGTCCCGCGGCGGTTTTGTGCTGCCACGGGAGACTCGGGGGGGGGGGGGGGAAGAGCGCGGCGGTGTGACAGCGGCACAAGGGTCCCTGCAGCGGAGCAGGAGGGCAGGGGCTGCCCGAGGGGCTGGGCGGCAGCGGCGCTCCCGGACCGGGGGGATGGAGGTGGGCGACGATCGACACTTGGTCTCTTGCGGATCCCACCCGCAGCCCCGTACCGTGCAGGATGCCCGGGCACCAAAGGCACAACCCCCCCCCCCCCCGTCCCAGCCTCACCTCGGAGTAGACGTAGAGGGGCAGGACGAGGAGGGCGAGCAGCAGGTCGGCGACGGCGAGGCTGACGATGAAGTAGTTGGTGGTGGTCTTCAGCGCCCGCTCCGTGCAGACGCTCAGGCAGACCAGCCCGTTGCCTCCCACGATGAGCAGGATGAGGACGATGCCCAGCACCAGGGCGGCGATGTTGTGGCCTCCCGGCGGCGGCGGCGGCAGCCCGGTACCGTTGCAGGGCGCGGCCCCGGTGCTGCCGTTCCCCATGGCGCCGCGGCGCTGCCCCGGCAGCCCGGAGCATGGGAGCTTCCCTCGCCGCGGGCGCCCGGCTCAGCTCCCGCCGCCGCCAGCCGTGGCCCAGCCCCGGGCAGCAGCGGACCGGCCGGCCCCAAACTTTCCGCGGAGCGGGGAGGAGCCTCCGCCCGGCTCCGGCCCCCGCGGCTCCAACTGGGTCACCAAGCGGCTTAGGGGGCGGCGGGGAGAGGGAGGGGGGAGGCTCTCGGTGTCCCGTCCCCGTTCCGCCCCCGCCGAGCCCCCGGGGGAGCTGCCGCCGCGGGGGACCCCCAGCCGGCCCGTCGTGGTGGTACCCGGAGCCCCGGAGGAGCCCCCCCCCCCCGCCTTGGGGATGCTCTTCGTGGGCCCGACCCCTGCCTGTCTTCCCCTGGCCGAGGAGAGTGCTGTCAGTCCGGGCCTTTACCGGGAGGGGGGAAATAAAAAAAAAAAAAATCCGGCGATTAAAGCCTTGCCCTTCACCGCCTAACTTACACCAGCCTTACTGAGTCTCCTCCTCCCAGGATTAGGCTCCGCGTTGCTTCTTGAGCAGGAGGAAAAGAACAATTGTGCACTGACACAGCTAAAATTTCTTCTTTGATCAGCCACCCTCCTGCAGGTACAGCAGCTATCGGTTGGTGTTCCGTATTCCGTGCTTCCCGCCCCAAAGCAGCCGTCGGTCGCTCCATGAGTGGTAAAGAAACAGCACATTTCCTTCAAAGCTAAAAATGACAGTAAACCCAAAAGACTTTGCAATGGCATGTTTTACAATTGGCTTGTTTGAGGGGTTTTTTCCTTCGGTTTTATGTTTTGTTCTTTTGTTTGGGCTTATGATTTGCTTGACTTTTTTGACGGCACATGTTGGGCCATGGGGTGACTCCTATTGTAAAAGTGGCATAGTAGGAAGATAAAACCCAAGGACTGGGTCTCCTGCAGTGAGGTTTCTGTACATTGGACATAACGTCCTCCTTGGCGTGAGCCTGACCAGACGTATGTGACTCAGAACTAGCAGAGGCGCTGGCCCTGCAGGCGCTGTATTGCAATTGTTGTGGGAGATCAAAGGACTCTTGGCTGGACTCTCACAAAGCTACACGAGAGGGGGGAAAAAAAAAAAAAAACAACAGGTAAGCAAGTGTTTATGGTAGAAGATTGCTTTAAGTCAGCCTGACCTGAAGATATTTTCCCCAGGAGACTCAATGCAGTAATGTAAATCAGTGCTGTTAGCTTTGTTCTCCAAGAGCATTTGAAGGACTGTAAGGTCTCCAGAAGTCCAAAAAAAAATGGCAAACACTGCCTATTTTTAAATGGAGAGCGAGACAAAAAATGAGAGCACTAAAGAGCAACCTGAGTCACTCCAATCCCTAGAAAGTATCAGAGCTTCTTTGTTTCCGTGCTAGGCCTACCAGCACTTGTAGATATGGGGAGAAATAGTAAATATCACCTATCTCAACTTTAGCTCTAGCTGCAGTCTCACATGGCATTCTCTTAAGCAATGTAAGAGGAAAGACTAGGTGAAATTATTACAAGTTGGGTGAATAACTAGAAAATTGTATTCCAAGATCTGTGCAGAATCTGGTAATATTTAGCATCTACATCATTGACCTGAGTGACGGTCCAGAGTCCACTAATTAAATTTGAAGCTACTACCAAGACAGGAGAGGCTGCGAGCGTCTTGGAGCACAGAGTAAGAATTCAAAATGGTCTTGTGAAGTTGGAGAAACTGTTTGGCAAATGCAGGATGCAATTCAAAAGGAATGTTGTGTCTATCCTGTGCTTGGGTGGGAATACTCAACTGCAGAAATGCAGGATTGAGGAAGCAACCTGATAGGCAGTGGGTGTGGGAGCAAAGGTGGTGTAGCAGGTCACAAGCTGGACCTGGGGGCTAAGCTGTCTTACTGTTGAAAATGAGAGGAAAAAAAAGTATAATAATAATAATAATAATAATAATAAGGATAATGCAGTTTGTGAGATACCTGTGCACTTGCAGTCTCAGGCAGCCTTTGCTATTGGTCACACTCAGAGTTACTTTTCACAATATTTGTCATAATTATGTCAACTAAAATAAGGGACTTCGGTTACAATTCCCAGAGGTAGGGTTTAGGATGGCGTTTCTCGTTCCCTGGAACAAACACTTCCCCGCTGCAATGCTGCCAGCGGCAAGGCAGACGCTGCAGGTGCTTGGTCCTGACACCGCTTACTGCACTTTTTTTTTTTATTGATTAACGACTGGGGCAACTGGTGTGGGGAACTGGGTGCCCCTACCTGACCCCTTGGGACGTGCCCCCCGCCCTGCTGAAGGCACGTCGCGCAGCTGGACGCGAGCTCGGTGCGGGCTGGCAGAGCTGGAGCCTGCGGCTCAGGAAGGACGGGGGAGCTGGCACCCCCCATTTCTAGCCCAGATGGCTTGGGAGATGCGGGACCTGGTCCAGACTCGGTGGGCACCTTTCCAGCTGTGCTACCGAGCTTCAGACCAGCCGTTAAGGGCCAGCGAACCCTTCCGATCAGCCTGGTGGTATTCGTGGAAGGCAGTGGGGAGAGAAGGCGTAGCAGGAAAGGATCGTTTACACTACACAGAGGGGGAAAAATACATTATTGGCAGCTTTTTATAAGAGGAGAAGCTTCTCAGAGCTGTTTATAGGCTCCAGCTATCAGAGTTTCATCTAATCTATTAACAGACTTGTGGAAGAAATCCTCTCTCCAATCCCCCACCCTCGCTCCCCCCAATTCCCCTACTCTTTTTTGAGAAAGGACATGATTAACCCTCAGTCTGGGCAGCACGGACAGGCAGAGCCCTGTTTTCAGCCGTGGGGACACGGCCAGATCCGGGTACCGTCCTTTCCCGAGTGGATTAGCAGCAGTTGCTCCACAGTCCGCTTTACCCAGCTGCCTCGGGCTCCACGATTGCACACAGGAGGAGGAGGAAATTACCTTGGTTTAAGCACCTCGCTGGCAATCGGGCTCGCCAAACGCTGTCTCCAGCGGCGTGGCTTCCGAGTCTTTTCTAAAGCCAGCAAGAATGCCATCCCGTTAGTAGCCGCTGAGTTGTACTACCCCTCTCTCCCATCCCCGATGTAGGTTTGCCGTCGATCCCGATGCCCGCAGGTTTGGCTAGTCGTCTCCCTCTTTGACGTGCACTTACGCCAGTCTGCAAAGACCACGCTCAGTCCTGCACAGCACAGCAGAGATGCATCCATCTGCTCCGAACGGGACCAGGTCTTTCTCCAGGTCTGGCGCTCTCAGCCACCAGCCCTGGAGCGGGGACTCACACGCCTTCGGCTCTGCCTGTATTTCTGCTTTCCGTCGGGAACTGTTCGTGTGGGACTCGGGCGGACACAAGCGTGGTTGCACATCCATCAGGTTAAAGGAGAGCTCATTTATGTTGAAACTACCTGAGCAGCAGAGAGCAGGATCGAATTGTGACTGTGTCCCACAGGGATTAATGCCATTTATCTAATCCGTTTTAACAGTTAATTTATATTCATTATCTTGATTTTCCCTGTGGTTTAGTGCAGAATGACTCGTAATTCTGAGTGTGGAAGCCCTTATTCCAGACTAACAGTGCCTTAATCCTAAACTAGTTTAATCCTGGAGTGGATTAAACTAATGTGAAATAAGGCTTTTGACTTCCAAAAAAGAGCAGCCATGCAAAGCACTAATTAGGACAGCTCTTCCATCGCAAACTCGCAGGCTACAGTAATCCTTGCTCACTGTCGCCGAGTCGCACGGTTCCTCTGCGCCTGCCTGCTGCTGCTCTGCCTGTAGCGCATCCCTTGGTAGATGCCTTTTTTTTTTTTCCTGTTGGCAGGTATAAGCATTAGACACGATCCCTTTCTTGGACAAGAGGAACTGTCCTCCCAGCAGAGGAGAAGGAAGGTCTGTAATACATCAACGTAGCCAAAGAAGCCATCTCGTGTCGCTGCAAGAAAGAAAAGATGACAAAGGACAGAGTGATTTGTCACCCTCGTGGAAAGCAAGAAGAGTTATATGTCAAAGTGATGGACAGTGAATGTTTAAGAGCATTTTTGGAGAGTGTCTGATGCGGTCAGTGGTTTTGAAGAACCCTTTTTGGCTTGGATGCGCAGTGTCCCGGTCCCCCCGTCACGCTGTGACAGCCTGCTGCCTCGGGGCAGGCGGGTGGAGGGGCTGTGAACGCCACCCCCAGCTGCTCTTTTTGTCAGAAAAAATGTTTTATTCTGTCCTACGTAGGTGCTATGAAGGACACGAGGTATGAACAGCAACACCTTCTGCCGGCATGGACACCCCAGCCTCACATAAGACTGTGCCTCAGTTTCCCCCTTACAACTGGCAGACCGGTCCCACAGCCACGCCATCAAGGAAAGGTCTGGCCACGCACCGGCGATGGAGTCTCTCTGTAAACCCCTACCAGCGCTTGTCAAATACGGGGAAAAGAGCGGTACCCAGTAGCTCCCAGGACCTCTGCCTTTCCTCTGTGCCACGCATCTGCGACCGCAGCCTGCAGCACGCGAAGGCTTTGCCGGCGAGCGCAATGTCACTGTCGCTGCCCTCCAGCCACCTACAACCTCCGCTGCCCGCGACAGCCCACGGCAGCACCAGGAGAGCACCCATTTCTTATGCGAACCAACCAAACGGTGGGAGAACCGCCTCTTCGGTCTGGTTTGGAGTGCGTTTTAAAAGAAACTCAGGAAAATGAGCAGTGTGGTTGGTTTTCGGTAAGACTCTGCTTGCCGCAGGTGGCTGCGGTGGAGCTGGTCCCCACCAGGCAGCCCAGGAGCCGGGAGGGGTCCCCCAGAGCCTGCCCCAGGACGAGTTAGCGGAGGGTCCGATTGCGAGCGCGTTCCAAGGATCAGGACGGTCACAAAGTGAGCCATCTGCCAGAGCCTCCCAAAAGACACCGACCTTTTATCACTGTAGTTTTCCCACACTTGAGGCGCTGAATTTTTAAATAGAAAAGGAGAACAAAGCCACCTGCCAGAGTTTCGGCGCAGATGTGCCTCGACTCAGCTGTTGCATAGTGCCCCGATAGCTGGGCAGGAGACCAGGGGGCTGTCTTCAGGTTCAGAACAAAGGGACGAGAAGAAAGAGCTTTTAAGGCCAATCCTGTTCCTTTTATTCGACATATTTAGCTGAGCAATTCTCTGTGACAGTATCATCCGCAGCAAAGCCGTCCCGCTTTACAGCTGCCTGTAATGCGTTTCCGAGAAAAGAGAAGGGAGGCAGCGCCCTGCCTTTCAGGTTAACCTTTGCGAGAGAGGGACGAGCACGGCACGGCTCTCCTGGCTTTCCAGGCTCCCCGAGTCCCCCTCCAATAAGCTGCAGGGGCTTATGTACACACCGAATAGATCTTCTGACATTTAACATTCTGGCAAGTTATGATAAATCCATGTAAGATGTAAAAACTCATGGATTTTTTTTTTTTAATGGTGATTAGCTGCGGGGATGAAAGTACGGAGAAAATAGCTGGATTTTCTGGCTCTGTTAGCTTAAAGTCAAACTGGATGTTTTGGTGGATGCCTGCTTTCAGACTGAGCCACATAATTGATCCCACGCAGGGGTAACCTGGTGAAATACGAGGGTTTGTGTCATAGGGCAGATCAAATTAATATACTTCAGGAGCCTCTCCTGGTTTTAAAACACCAGTGAGCTTATTAGAGCCACTTATTATGAAAAACCTCCTGGGGAGGAGGAGAAGTGCAAGGCGACACAGGCAGGGAAAGGCATGCCAGTGAGCAGCAAGCACCGGTAAGTGCACCTCCTTCCACCCGCATCTTCAGAGAGCCTGTTCTCGGTCACCTGGAAGGGACGGCCCTTCAGGTCCCTGCCAGAGTCCACAGAGGGATGCAGCCGAAAGGAAGCCCAAGCAGCTGTGAGGAGCTGCTGTGCTCATCGCTGGCACTGCACATCTGGAACAGCTGGGCCAAGCCTGCCTGCCAGCCACGACACAGAGCATGTCGTCCTTATAATTAAAATTAATTCCCCGAAGTGCTTTCTCCTCTTCCCCAGACACAGCAAACAGCTGGAGGCTGAGATTACGGACGCCGATGCCAATTAGAGCTGTGATAAGGCCGGACGCGTGGGGAGCGTTAGCGCGCAGCTCTGCTTGGAGAGACGGCGCTTGGAGCTCCGCTGCGTCGAGGTACAAGGGCAATTCCAGCCAGGCAGAGGGCGATGCTGGGCCAGGAGGATGGCCAGAGCGGTCCTGTCCCATCATGTCCCCGCAGTGGTACGTGTTGTCGCTGTTGTCCCATCCAGGCATCCCACGCTTGGGATGGGGACTACCTGGGGACAGGCAGAGTGCGCCCGCTTTGGGGCTCCTCGAAGGGGATTTGGAAGAAGACCCGTAGGGTGTAAAAAAACCAGCAGGTGATTGATGGGGGCGGCAGCTTGTCTTTGCAGGTTTTGAAAAAGCTCTTTGTGCTTCCGTGGTGACAGAGAGACAGCCGCAATACGCACGCGGGTTGGGAAACAGAGTTCCCCTCCTCCCCTCAAACCTAGCCTGTACCCCGAGCCTGGCTTTTGCTTTTCTGGGTGACAGTGCCAGCCGTGGTAAAGCCAACCCTTGTTTCTCTCTACCGTGTCCATTCCCAAGCAGGGAGGAGGATTTGCTCGCAGGAGGGAATTGCCTCGCAGGAATCCTTCCGAACTGAAGGCTGTCTCCTGCCTGCGCCGGGGAGCAGGCTCTGCAGGATGAGCCTGGCTCAGCCCCAGCATCCCCAGGCAGAGCACCGCTAGGGAGGCTGGCTTGCACCCTTGGGGGACCCTCTGGCGTAGCACCCATCCCTGCTCCAGAGCTGGGGGATAAGGGATGTTCTGGCTTGCTCCCAAAGTGCCTCTCCATCCCATCCCATCCCATGGGGAGCCACGGCACCCTGCCAGCACCCCAGGTACCACCCACGCACCAATCCAGTACTTTTCCCCTTTCTTTTCCCAATTCTTAGCAAAATGTTTCAAGCGTGTTGGTTTTTTTTTTTTCCAGAAAGAATATTGGGTGTTTTTCTTAATCTCTTCTTTCAAAAGAGCTGGGGTTTACTGCAGATTTCACCCAAGGATTCGGCTAGAAGCAGGTACAACTGCAGGTCACAATCTAGCACGGCCCAGAGCTCCTAACACAAAGGTTTTGCTGTCCTTGGCCCTGGGTAGTGCTGCCAACCATGGAGATAACTACCGTGTCCAGCATCTTCCTTTCAGACCTCAGAGCAAGTGGGCACACTTTCAGCAATGTGACATTTTATGCTTTTAGCCCTCGCTTTTTAACTTTCTTCTTAGAAAGGTGCCATACGTTGCGGCAAAACACAACGGGTCTCCCGCCTGCCTTGTTGGACTCCGCTGCCCCGCCGCACAACGCAGAGGAGGGACGTAGCGATCCAAGCCAACCCAAGGGCAGCTCAGGAGCTGAGCACCGCATAGACACAGAGAGAGGGCACCACGCACCTCCCAGACCCTGTGGTTGATCTGCCCCTTGCCAAATCACGTGCTGCCACGGAGGGGTGTGTAGCCCCAAGGACGGGGCTCTCCCATTCCAAGGCTGGGACTTGAATGAACCCCAGGTATCTCGTCGCACTGGGCATGGGGACGTGCACGCTCCCTGCCTGCTCACAGAGGGAGCGTGACAGAGCGTGACAGAGCCCTTCTGCACACACGGGCACTGGGGAGCCAGCAAAACAGAGAGCAAACAGGGCTTTTCCCTCTGTCCTGCACACTGCTTTAAGCATGAACCTCCAAAAGGGACCATGAGGGGCTGGCATGCTTCTGTGACACTGGGTTTGTTCCAAGACAAGGATTGCTCCCTACCCTGTTCAGAGTGTGGGAAAACTAACTGAGCCCACCGTGGGGCTTGGGAGGGGGCAGGTGTTTCTCTGAGGTCCCCCAGCCGTACAGGACTGTGATTTTCCTTCTCCCATGCCCACCCACCGCTGCCCCTGCTCACCTCTTCCTCCCATCCCACCCCACTCCTTCCTCTTGTAGCCAAAATTACAAAATCAGGTGGTAAAGATTAAAACCACTCCTGAAACCATCCTGTGCAAGAAAGGAGCATTTAGAAGGCTAAATCCTCCAATCCCCTTATTCCACTTAGGGCCCTTTCTCCTACAGACCTGGGAGTGGTGCAAGAAAATGTCTCCAGTCTGCTCTCAGTAGATAGCAGCGTCACGGTGAGCTCCTCGGCATGGGGAGGGCTCACCTGCAAACGTACAAGAGCAAATCCCCACTACACACATGGGCTCACACACACATACATAATAAGAAAGAAAAAAAAAAAAAAAAAGACTGGGGGAGGTAGAAGTTCCTGAATCCCCTGTAAGCTGATTAGAGGGTACTTTACTTTTACGTAGGAAGGATTTAGCCATGCGGTTCCTAGTACCATCTGACCTCAATAAACTCCCATGCCATCGGCGGCGCTGCCGTTGGATGGACCCAGCCTCTGCCCGGGTTCCTCGAAGGTCACCTGCACCTAGACAGCTTCATCAGGACTTGTGACACCATTGCTGGACATGTGTGGTGGATGAGATGGTCCTTCTCCAACCTTCTCAGCCTGTCTTGACCCTTGGGCACTTAGCCATCTCAAAGCCACGGACCTCAAAGAGAGCAGCGCAGAGGTTGTAGGAGCGTTTTTGGGATGCGCATTTTGGCCAACCAAGGTGTCTCCATGAAAAAGAGCAGCCCCAGCAGACCCTGAGTTGTGGTACCACAGCTGGGGTCTGGACAGTGGACAATCTGGTAAGGGATGCTACCTTGTAAGGGTTGCCCTGGATGAACAGCAACCCCAAAGGCTGGATGAGCTTTCCTGGCCCAAGGCAGGAGCAACAATGTCCACATGACACTGTAGCAGCATTTATCCAGCCTGTTCTTAAAGCTCTCTGGAGATGGACTCTGAATGCATCCACACCGCTCCTCTGCCCAGAAGGTCTTTTCTGATCTCCTGTATCAATTTCTTTGAGGTGCGAATGGGAATGTCTCCCCTTCAAAACTCAGAATGACCCCCCAGAGCTTTGTACGCTGATTTTTCAGAGTCTGCCTGCGTCCTTCGTGTGGTGTGGGGTCAGGATACTGAGCTTTATGATGAAACCCTCTCTTCTTCAAAATGCAGTTTCTTGCGTCTTTTCCTCCAACCTAGAAAAACACCAGGCTCGCGTGCTCTCCTTCAATATTGCCAAATTTGGGGCTAATACATTTAACGTAGTTATGAGATGCTGCGTTTCACACTGTGGGTTTGGTCACCTCTCCCACTGTAAAGAGGAGAAAGAAGACCTTCCTCTACGCCCCTCTCAGCTCTGCTGCCTTTGGGTCGGGTTGTACGCGCTAGGCGTTAGGCACCCTTTAATGCACAGCCTCGGCGTCGAAGTGGGGGTGGCCCCTCTGTTTCACAACCTTTGCTCACTGCCACGCACGAGGGTGTTCCCAGCCAGCACCGTGGCTGCCGTGAATAGCCCTTGCACCCGTGGCCGCTGGATTTACTTAATGCAGCTCACCGCAGGTCTCTCCACGTGGCGCATGTCAGTGGGCGTCAAGCCTAAGTACAAGTGACTGCGCGAAGATCCCGGTGGCTTTACACGTCCTCGGGACGGCTCACCTCCTGCTCTGGGATGGTCCCAAGGCTCACAGACCCCTGCTCCCTCCTGCCCCGGGGCGTCTCTCCCTGCCCTCTTCAAGGAGCGTTGATGCACGGCCTCAGCGCTCCTTGGGGTGACCCGGTTGCGGCACTTTGCTATACGTCCCGTGGAACAGCGTTATGTCCCATAAACGGGTAAGTCACTGGCGGCTTGCGGCAACGCTCGGCTCAGCCCTGACTCCTTGCGGCTTGGGGTCTGATAGCTGCGCAAGGAGCAGGGATCAGATGAGGGCACCTTTTATCATTCCAAGATCCTTCGTCATTCTTAGAGTCAACGAGGGGAGCGTTTCTCTGCGATGACGCGGCACATGGATGATGGGTCAGGTTGCAGTGACTAAGGGACGCTTTACCGATGCTTTGTGCCTGCTGACTGCAGGCAAGGGGAACCTCCGCTCCCACAAACGGAGACTGGGAAAAGCAAGGTGCACATTCACAAAGCTCCATTCAGCTGATACTGCTAAGCAGCATTATTTATCACTCCTGCTCCCGTGATGTCTCCTGATGAGAGTTTGATGTTAATTCTGGTTAAAGGAGAATCAGATGTTGTTTCAGGACTGGGGATTTTGTTTGGGCTCTGGTTTATTTAGGTATAAATTTCAGCTTGCAAAAGCTTCTGAGATTCCTTGCATGGTCCATGCCTCAGGAACCGCATTTCAGCTCAAGCCCGTGGTTGTCACCTGCATGATGCTGCAGCAGTGCTGGGCACGGCCGCACACTTTTCTACCCCATCACCTTTGCTGCAAGGCAAATCCAATTTTTGTTGCAAAGTAGATAAATCAGGTTACTTAATTCCCGTTCTTCCAGTCCCCAGCAGCTTTTACTCTCCTGTTACTCACCCTCTGCTGCCACCACGGGGCCACTTCGTCATTGCAGCCTCTTATGAGACACGCTTAGATCCTCATAGCAAACTGAGTTTTCCCCAGAGCTTGGGGTACTTCGGACCCATTGAGGCTATTTGCAAAGGAAAGGAAATCACATTAGTCTTTTTTAGCTCCCTGTATGTTGTTTAGCCTTTTTTTTGATAAACTTTTTTCCTTCCTTGCCTTGCTCCTATGTGGTCTTTCTCAGTCATAGATGTTTGGCAACGCCACGAGCCCA